>NC_053153.1:47081375-47715217 GCF_016808335.1 Panicum virgatum | reverse complement strand
TTATGGTCAATAGCTCGATACATTGCCACTAGAGCATGTTTAGTCCAATGATATTGGAAACTGAGTAGAACTGATGGCAGCATTCATATATACTGGATGATGTTGCATCCCATGACAATGCGCTATTAATTATCAACACTTATTAGGTGCATGATGTGAGTAATGGTTTAAACCAGAGAGTTCACTTTTACAAGCACTAAAGCAATTAGCCTAATAGAGCTGGACTGTAACTGTGAGTGACATATTATTCCTTCTTTTTCCGCTTTTCTATCCGTCATTTTACTCTAGGTCTTGCTATCTTGCACAAGATACAGATTCCAATTATTGTACTGGAGCATTTTACGATTCTTGTACTCATGATGTTAGATGTGTAGTATATGCAACTTCTTTTACTCTCATTTGTTTGGTAGGATTACCTAATGATGGACAGCTTGTTTTTATTTTTCCTATACATCATTTTGGTGCTTGAAGCTAAAGAAAATCTCATGCCAAAGAGCTGGAACTGGAATTCCCTCATTAAATGGGATATAAGTTGAAATTTTCCTTTCAGCCAAGTGGCTTGATCAAACACTAACTGAGCTTTGAGATATTTTACAGATGGTTGTGCTCCTTTTTTCTTCTTATTGCAATGCACACAGCACTTTCGTATGCTGTTGAAAAGAAAAGATTTTGCACACATCATGAGTATTCATACATCTCAAAGGCAAAGAAAAAAAGGATAGTGAATAAGTTGGTGCCGACATGTTGACTTTCTTCAGCAAGCAAATAAATCTAAACTGAGACATAAAAGCCCCAAAAGGTTCAAATTGTTCATCAACTTTCTTCGAAAGAAATATATGACAATGACAAAATAAAGGAAAAAAGTTCCTTGTCATCAGTATGAACTAGTACCATGAATTCCACTATGGTATAGTACGGTGATAAGGCATCAAATCGACCATAAAGAAAAAATTATAGATTTCCCCATGTAATTTCTCTATATTCTTTACCCAACTTAAGAAATATATATGCCATGGTGGTAAGGCATCAAGTAAAAAACACTACGGGTGCTTTTTTCGCCCTTAATTCTTTCTCTATCTATGTCCCAAAAGTGCTTTGATTATTAATGCAATAATCCTACCACGGAAACGCAGGATCGCATGGGGCCCTATGGAATCCCTTGCCGACGAATAGTTTTTCAGATATATACTATGCAAGCAGCATGATGAGGTAGAGGGAGAATTTCCAGATATTGTATCAGAGAGAAAGGGACACGGCAGCAATAGGCGAATGCCCTTTGTCTGCTCTTGAGCAATATATATATACACCATCTAAAGAGATTTGAGAACACAAGAAAAGGATAATAATATAATAATTCACTACCATTGTTACCCCTGATTTATATTTTTTGCTACAACTACTAACTTTTCTGCAGTAGTTATCTCAAAGAATAAAGCATCCGTACCGTAAAATAACAGACGGATGTGCCATCGAACAAAATTACATTATATTTATTAGTAATCTGAATTAACATGCACCGTTAGTTTAAATGGCATCAGATTCCTTATGTCTTGGACGAAGTAAGCATGACAATGATTGCTAATAGCAACCTATCATTAGGACCATATCTTGTTGTTTGCCTTTTGTCTGCTGGTTGCAATGGCCAACCTATCATCAGGTACGGTCCAAATTGAGAAATTCTGCAAGCAGGGAAAACAGACGTCTACTATTATATAGTAGTTAATTTGTGCCTTAGCATATGACTAAGACCAATCATATGGGCAAGCTGAAAGTACTCCTAAAATATGTTGCTTTCAGAAAGAGACTTTGGATAGATTTGATCTGTTTGTTTCAACAAATTCTTTTTAAAAAAGAAAACCATGCCATAAGGATGCAACATCACACGCGTGGTACCTAAAAGACTTCATGACCTAACATTTGGTTGAAGGCGTTGAAATTAACAAACAGTTGATGTGTACTTATCCTCTCCTTTGCGAAAAGCTGTGTGTTGACTTGGTTGTGAATTTGTGAGCTGAAAACCTGATGATTGGATCAAGTAGGTATTAACAAAAAATTAAAAGCCCTCTGATTAACTTGATTAGTATGTGGTATGCTCATCACGTAATGTGCAAGATAAAGTAAGTGATCTTGATCGACTAAGATAATGTTCTGATAGCCTTCATTATGTATTTGAATGTGAAAGTCATGGGCGGACAAATGTTTGCTTGACACTTCATACAATACTTATGTCACTAGCAATCTAGCATGTTTGGATCAGATCAAAGAAAAGTAGCCATCAGATACACTGATCCTAGCTAATACGAGTGTACCCACATGTGTCCATGTTTCAGTGTCAAAATGATACAAACAGTCAATTCGTATTTACCCATCATATACATGTGTAAATAAAAACTGACAAAATGGGAATTTCCCCTTCAAAATCAAACTACGTCTAGATAATTCACCTAGTATCCAATGCGAACTCGAATTTACTCCCTATTTCCGAATTTCTTGTCTTAATCTCAGATGCAGTCGGCAACCTAGTCATCTCTGAAGAATTGCTCATGCCTGAGCAATTTCACTGTAGTAGTTTCATCCACACACCGACTCTTCACCGAAACAGGATCGAAACTCACTGGTGTATATGCGCATCGATAGCTTAGTGCAAGCAATTGCATCTAGTTTTGAATTGATCCTGAAGCTCCTTCCCAGAGGGTTTACATGCGCCATTGTAGTATTGATCAAATAGTTAATGACAAGCAGAAACAAGAACTGGAATATCAGAGAAGTGCTTAGAATTGAAGAATGTGGCCCTGTTTAACTAGCGAGCTAAGGAATTGAGCATTCAGCGGGGTGGTGTCATTGAGTGCTACATATTCGCACTAGAAGGATGATTTGACTGCCACCATTTAATCTTTAAAAGATCTAGCTTCTAGAATATAAGGCTATTGTAAAAATCTGTAGGTTTTACAGTAAGCTGCATCCGCAGCTTTTGTGTAACATATGATTCACTGACTGACTGGTGAGAGGAAAGGATAAAAGTTCATAGTAGTGATGCTGTGCCCATCATATTGGAGGACGAAGTGCTTCTAGCCTTGCTGTTGTGAGATAGGTGTATAACATGGTAGCACGATCCATATTCTAATCTATTAAACATATGCCATCATTTTGGTTCGGTCGCAGCTGTAGCAAGATTTAGACGTCTCAGATCCTTGGCTGCATCGATATGTCACCGCAAAAGCTATGCACGCCCTCTTCACAAGTCAATTACTAATAATTTTCAATCAGAACAAAAACTTCTGGAAAGTGGAACTAGGTCTCAAGGGGAACCTTCAGTAGCAGCTGGTAAATGAATCCATGAGTTGTCCAGTTTGCCTTTATCTTCTAAGTTCAGAAAGATGTTCTAAGTATCCACTGTATCCACGAAATCAGCTGACGCCTCAATCGACAACATAGCATCAGGTTATAGAGGATGAAAGCAAGCCTCGCATCTCAAGAGGACTAGCTACAACACCTTGGTGCAAAGACGCTTGACATTCAAGGTAGGCACTCAGTTAAATGATTTACACAGGTTGGGCGCAGGACCAGAAACATTTTTTTTTCTAATACTACGCCCACCCACATGCTGCATTTCTTTGATTTCTGATATGCACTTCCTGTCAAAGCTAACACCCATCCCATTGCTATGTACAACCTAGAAAATCTATTAGTTGCCACTGTTACATGGCTGGCTGGCATCTGTTAATGGGCTCCATCTTGGCAATGCTTCAGCTCCCGCTTAAAAGCCTCTTGTATTTGCTTTGCACGAGGCTTAGAAGGAAGTCAGTAAATATGTGCTCATATCCTGGCATCTTGCCATACCCTGCAGAATTTAAGCTACAACAATCAGAAAACACAAATAGCAATGTAACACTTTCCCTTGCAACAAATTGAGTGTCGTATTGATGGTCATATAATATGCTTTGAGAGCAGTTCTGGAAAGGTAAAGAAGCTTATGCAACAGCAAAGATTATAAAACTGGTCTTGGCATGTATAAGTTTACCCGAACGAATTTGTTATGATCTTATCTCAAATAGATCATGCTGTAGTCATATTGAAAATGTCTTGAAAATTCACCAAGAAGCACATGTGTTGCTAAAAACATGTGCATAAAATGGCGTTTGTGGCAACTGTACAAATGAAGCAACAGCAATATGCTTAGGGTGTGTTTGATTGCTCGAATGTGATTCCATAGAGTCGCATCATATATATCCTGGATGAGTGGAAGCAGGCTGTGTGGATGCAACACCTTGAAGAAAACAGTGTTTGGTTGGTTGCATGGCAGATGCAGTAATCCTGCATCTGCGGATGCAATAACCCTGCGAAGATGTTTCGTTGCATGTATGAATGGATGCAGGGAATATTTAACTGAGACTGACATGTGGGTTCTACACTGTGCGGTTGCATCCACCAGGCCTGGCCCCAGAGAGACGCTGGACTTAAGCGTTTCTGCCAGTGCAAGATGCCAGCATATTTGTGTCTCCGTTGGACCATGCTGCCACAGTGGAGTCAGGCAAACAAACACACTTCTTTTACAGATTTACAGATATACGGATGAGTGGATGCAGGGAGGCTGGCATCCAGCCAACCAAACACGCCCTTAGCTGCTACACAAAAGTGGCTACATGCTTTCCATAATCTAATCCAAACAAAGGTTTACGCCCTAGAGATTCATTGAGAGAATTCAGCTGAAAAGAGAGCTGTCACGCACAAAGCTATAGACTTTACAAACTGCATGCGCTATAACTTGCTTGTGCACAAAAACACATGGGGAGTAAAATAGAGCCAACAGAAAACATTGAAAAGAGTAACTTACCAGGAAAATAGTTGATGTCAATGACATAGTACCGATCCTTTCTTCCATGTTCTCTAATCATATCTATGTTAAACAGTCTAAGACCCTGGTATATTCAAAAGTGTCAAGCGAGCACATAAATGTCAAGTGTTGCATAGGGCTTATATATAATGAGATTTCCATACCAGTCGGCGTCGAAGCTCCTTGCCGAGTTTCTCTAGAAGTGGCTTTGGAGGAAGTTCTGTCATAAGAGCAAAAATATAATTAACAGGGAAATTAATAAATTGACACCTCTTCTAAGAGACTAAACAACTTCAGTAGAATTTATTTTAAGGATAAAAAATGGCATACAGGTCATTCATCAGGGCAGTTATACCTGAACTAAAGGACTCAGGCGTAGTAAGCATGTTGCAATAATTTAAACCAACGCAGATGTAACAATTTCACTTGTACAGGAACTTTACCTGCAATACAAGGGTCAACATCTGCATCTTCTGCATTATTCGTGGCACAGGAAACTCTTGGAAACCGAAAGATGCCATCATTGTTTCCCAAGTCATATGTGTTAAAATCAGGAAGTGAAAACCGGCGGACAACCTGTATAGTTTCACCAACAATATATACCTTAAAAAGGATCCCACCTATATAGACAACAAAATCAGTTTCAATATAGACCAATAGTTTGCAAGTATAAACAGGGAATAATTAAATGTTTACCATGGTTGACAAATTCCTGAAGAACTAAAGGAGGATCAAGCAAAGGCAGTGATGCCTCCACATATGCAAGGGATAGCTCATGAGATTTTGATGTTCCATCAACAACCAATGGCTTGGCAACTGCAAAAGGAGAATTGTTCACATTAGAAACATATAGGATTTTACCCTTTCTCATTTTCAAAAAGTTACATCTTATGAACAAGGAAGCATAGAAGATACAGCATGCTAGAACAAAAAATAAATGGAGGCAAAACTTAAACCATTGCCAGAGAATTTTCAAACCATATAGTGTTGCCTTCATCATTAGTTGAATTGGAAGGAATAATGCAAGAGCAAATTTGATAACAGCAAACATCCCTATTATACTATATATCGAGACCAGTGTCCCCTCATTGCCATGTAACCACTCACTACTAAACACTAACAAGCTAGTATGCATTTTCAATATTGACTCATAAAAGACCCATAGATGTGGAGAAAAAGTTTGCAAATCCTAATTCGTTTCATATTTCTGTCCTTCCCTTGAAAGGTACATTTTGCATACAGCAATGAAGCACATAATGAAAACTACAGAAAAAAAAAGAAGCCTAATCCAAAAACAAAAGAGATAGATAATTAAACATCCAAATAGTAGATCAGCAAAGGAAAATTAACTCTGGTAAAATAAATTAATAGCAAAGAAATGGAAGTTACTAATTCTGGAGCATCATAATATAGGTCACATTAACACTAAACACATACCCCCTCCATCCCAAAAGACTGTTCTTTTAAAAAATTTCAGACAGTACTCATACTAAGAAATGACCTTGTTGCCCCTAATTACTATAGCAATTGTGATTGAAAACCGTGTTGTTTATTTGGTTTTCTAGATCCTCAATAAATGCATATGCATTGTAACTAGAAAAATAGAATCTACTAAGAATTGATTGGCTCTATGTGGTTTTCAATACAATTTTTCTTGGTACTTGACATTGCTTTAATTAGATGGATCTTGTCACGAATGGAAGAGGGGAAGGAGAAGTGAACTGGTCAGTTGTATTGAGATATGCCCAAAGGGCTATATATACAAGAGGAGACCCCAAACCCTAGACTAGTACAATGACACTTATACCCTTAACACCCCCTCTCAAATGCAACGTGAATGCAATGACGTTGCATTTGAAGAGTTGATACTAATTACTAGACTTAAACAGAAATATGAAATTGATACATCCGAAGTCCAAAATCAAAGACGACATCAAAGCGTGCAACTCTTGAACTTGTCGATATAGAAAATGCTCCTCCACAAGAGGGTATTGCCTTCACAACCGTACTTCAGCAAATAACCCGAGTCTTCACAAACCAGCACGTCAACTCTTCAAACTTGAACCTTGCGTTGGAGACTTTAAACTCGACAAGAATAGTGAAATGTGTCAAACCAGCCAAAGATAGAAATCACCACTGCAAGACGGCAAGTGGCGAGACAGGAAGGTGATGACGACAAATGGACGGCCATTGATCAATGACGTGGAGCAAGACAGCTCCGAAAGGGATCAAGAGGGCATTGTCGCACCACAATGATGATGATAAGATTAGCCAAATCGACAGGACTCAGCTAACCATAAAGCAAAGAAGATGGCTGACTGACAACTTGAATATGTGGACACGCACGGCATTGATGAACTCGAGAAATGTATCTGGACTTGGATTGAGACTGACTTGGATGAATATGACATTATACTATGGATAGAGGCAGCAGCAAGCAACAAGCAAAAGCGAACTATGGATGGAAGCAGCCTAGCAGCAGACACATAGCAGTAAACACAATCAAAAGATAAATTTCAGCAGCATGAGATGGATAAAACTGCAGATAAGTCACCAATTTGAACCAGTGTGGCTACTGAAATTAGCATCTCAGCCCTCACAGCCCAGCCAGAGGTTATAGTGTAGGCCCAAGTGCAGCTGCACCCATTAACGTGTGGCCCAACACCAAAAAAAAAAAACGTCTTCCAGTGCCCTCTATCCAAACCTGAGCAGCGGTAGAACAGAGCTCTGCCTCTGGGCAGAGCAGCAGAGACAGGCGCACGGATGGCGGCAGGAAGCCGCAGGGGCATCGGGAGGGCGGCCGGACGGGGATGAGGATGGCCGCGACAGGCGGCAAAGTGAAAAGGCGCGGACGGCCGCGAGCGACGAGCGGTGCGCGCGAACAGAGGAAGGCGGGCCGCGGACGTGCGGCGCGCACGGACGGCCGCGGACGCGCGGGCGGAGCGGGTGGAGGCGCGCAGACGCGAGGACGAGCCGGCGGGGACGGACGCCGCAACGGGTGGATCCGCGACGGCAGAGGCCGCCGTGACGGGCGGACGGCGGGCTCCGCAACAGGACGGGCCGTGACGGGGCGGAGACGATGCGCCGGCGGAGGAGGCGAAGCGGCGACGGGACGACGGTGGGGCGGAGCTGAACTGGGCGGACGACGGCGCCCGACGGGGAAAAAAAATGGGTACGCTGCTCTCTTGCTGCTGCTGTGACTCAAACTGGAAAGGAAAATGGGTTTGGGGCTTGACGGAGATGCCGCCCCCAGGAGCAAGATCGATGCTCCCAGGGGCAGCGCAGCGGGATGACGAGGGTGGTGGACTTAGATCGAGACCTGCTCTGATTCCATGTCACGAATGGAAGAGGGGAAGGAGAAGTGAACTGGTCAGTTGTATTAAGATATGCCCAAAGGGCTATATATACAAGAGGAGACCCCAAACCCTAGACTAGTACAATGACACTTATACCCTTAACAGTATTGAGATATGCCCAAAGGGCTATATATACAAGAGGAGACCCCAAACCCTAGACTAGTACAATGACACTTATACCCTTAACAGATCTTACTACAAGCTAAACACTCTTTGTAGGACAAATTTTAAAGGCTAAAACAACAGTCTTTTTGAGACGGAGGGAGTAATTTCATCAATAAGTCAACAAAATACAACTATTTATACCCGTATTGGAAAGTTTAAATGAACCAGCATACAATTTTCGAGTACAAGTTCAATGCAAAAAATTCTAGATATAGTACATCTTCAAAGCCAGAAACTTCTTCATACTATTTTCATGATTTATCATTGAGGGATAACAGGATCATAATTATGTATGAATAACTCACCTAAGGGCAAGGTTAGTCCAGCCTTGATAACTGCATCAGGTATGGAAGACGGATCTTTCATGATCACCAACTGCCGTGGAGTGCAAACTTCGCCTGAAACAATTAATCACAAGAAATAATTAAGTGAAAAGCTCATAGGATAAAAGTGCATAACTCATTTCCAGCCACATACTCACATGGCAAGACTAAAATTGTAATTTTACACTTTGAGCAAGTTAGAGAACTATGAGCATTTCAGAAAGTAGAGCTCCCAGTGTCTCTGATTCCATGCCAATAATTATCCTATCAATAACTTGAACAATGAACTTATTAGGAATTGATGATAACAGTTGAATTTGACTCTCCCTCCCTCCTCTCCATCTCTGCTACTCTAGATCACGACATATCAAATTAACTTATACACACATAATAAGAGCAAATTGAACTCATCACATATATCTATTTGCTAACATTGAAGTTACCAAAAAAAAAATACCATAGCCATTGGACAAGTTCAGATCAGCAACTTCTTGAAGCATGGACTGGCGATTGTGCAAATGCTGGATAGCATTTGGTGGATCGAGGACAGTCACTTCTGGATGCTCTTCACGATAATCCTTCAAGAACATTAAAGAAGTGAATATATGCAGAAGAAAACACAGCGCTGAGTACTTAGAATGTTTAGCATGAAAGTACTGCAATAATCCTCACAACTCTGCAATCTGGCTTTAAACTGAAACATAATATCTAAATTGCATGTTGCAGATGGAAAGAACTATACAAGAAACATGATAGTAGCTATGCTCGATGCAGA
Source organism: Panicum virgatum (assembly GCF_016808335.1). Lineage (NCBI taxonomy): Eukaryota > Viridiplantae > Streptophyta > Magnoliopsida > Poales > Poaceae > Panicum > Panicum virgatum. The sequence continues at coordinate 47,705,764 of NC_053153.1, read as the reverse complement.
GCCAGTTTGAGGTCTACACAACTACAGATTGCACACAGAAGGTTTCCACTTTGGTGTTCAGGGCCTACCTCCAGAACTTGCTGCCACTCCTTGCTAGTAAGCTAACAAAAAGCACGCACAAAACTCAGTCAGAAGCAAACAAAATGAGCACAGAGTACGAAGACAGGTTCTGAAAATAAGATGCAGGAAATCGAACATTCTCTTATAGATTGGGGCCAGAGAGGTACATCTGGATGTAACCTATGTACTCCCTCCATTCTCATATGATGGGCACATTTCAAAAGAAAAAGTTAAAGTTTTCACATACGATTGGCATATATACTGGACGATGCCTCATGAGAGATGCAGCCTAGGTAAGCAGCGCCATCTCGCATTTACTCCATACCACGCGTGGGAATTCAATCGTCAACTACATGGACTCATTTGCATGCACGTTGGACGAGCGTGCCTTGGCGTGGACACCGAAGCGTCACGAGATTAACAGCTGGTTTTCACGAGGAAAATCTAATGACGGGAGTAAATGGGATGATAAGCACACTTGTTTGCCTTGTGAGAATGGAGGGAGTAAGAAATAAAAGATACCCAAAACTGCAATATCATCTCAACAGAAAGACCAAGTTACGGACCTTGTGCAAAATAATGTCAAACGGGCCTTGTTCAAAGAGAGGACGAGTCTCATCAATTGATACGAAATGAATGCCTTTCTTCCTGAACAAATGCAGTATTACGGAACAGTTGAAAACACTCATCAAATAGTATAAAGGGGCAGGTAAGAGCATACTGGTCATATTTACACAAAAATGAATAGAGAAAAAAGAGCAGAACCATCTGAAAGCAACATATGAAATTCTATTGAGGCAGCTTTAACAGCACACCGTAATAAATAGATGCATAAAAATTGAAGTAGCAGGGATATTCACATATTGGAAATATAATTCAAGATTTTCCTGGATGTAACACAGACTCTACTTGATTTTGGGAGAGGAAACAAAGAAATAATGTATAAACCTCTTCAAAGGAAACTTAAAAGTGACTAAAAATCATATGGAGGTTGTACTGGCTTGAAGTTTCTCAAAGTTTTACTATAGCTTTGGTCATTTAGGAAATTCATATTCTTCCAAATATAGCAAAGAATAATGTGCGTATTGTACATATGTACATTATCTGTTGTTTAAAATTTGACTGATATGCTTCAGTACACATTAGCTGAACACTAATCCTAACCATTTAATGTGCAGGAAGCCAACAGGTACACTTACACCATAGCATCCAGCCTTTCTTCAAGTGAGGTAACATATCACAAATGTAACTAACAAATCAGTAAACCGAACCATAAAGGTTCTCTAGTTAGGGCAGATCACACTAATGATTTTTAGAAAATTAATAAAAAATAGTGTTGCATGTTATTCCTTCCTTCAGATAGAACCTTGAATGCAGCCAAGACTGGAGCTATATGCTAGCTAGGACAAAGCAGGAAATAAATCTCATAATACAATTCAATGGTTCTACTAAAGAAGGTAAATCTAGTAGACCAAAAATTATTTTGTCTACATCAATCGTAAGTGATGCTGGAGCTAAATATGCAATATCGAGCTCATTCATGATATTCACACTTAAAACTACAACACTGGAAGAACTGAGAATAACTGCAGTTGCACAGACGGTGCTAAAAAGGGCATTTCATATTGTACTTGAAGCGGCTTAAGCCTCTAAATGGAAACAAATTACTAAATTCACCTAATGGAACATGACTTCAAAAACACACCAGTCTATCAATAAATCTAGAACAATAAACATAGTTGATTTTTTTAAGCTTAAGTACTTAAAAAGACTTATAGAAACATGCAAAAATTACACAAACTATACTTCAAAATTATACAAACTATGCTTCAAAATGTTCTTCAAAAAAAAATCTCTTCTAGCAGACAAAGCAAAGGCATTCCCTGTTCCAGTTCATTTATTTCCTTTTGCACAATGTTTTGTTTATGTGAGCATGCACCAAGTCTTGGTCAAATTAAAACATCCATATAATAGTTTAATTTGGAGTGAGTCTTGAGTCAGTCAAGGAAGTTTTAGACATCGCCCAACAAACAGGACAGATTATTTTGGTCACCAGTGGTCATTTTAAAGACATACCCCAAGACATTTGATGTACTTAGCCACAAGAATATTCCAACATGAGAATCCCAGATACCAACCAAATATGATGTGCATACAAAATTACTCATTTCCAAATCAGCACAGCAATAAGCTATTCAAAGGGTCAGGTCAACACAACAGAAAAGTAAATACGACCACTGATAGCTTGTGTCAGAATTAAGTAATTAACATCTCACAATCAAGCACCTTAGATTCCTTGAAATACTAGTAAAGTATTATGCCCTCAGTTTTTAGCTAAGATAACTCATACAGAAGCTACTCTCACTACCCAATTGACTCCCACAAGATCACAAGGTTTCAATTCGTCACTCCTTGTCGCTAGAGAATACACAGTCAATTCCCTTCCATTCCATCCAAAACCTTAGAAATCAAATCACTTCCGCCACTTCCTACCTTCTAATTCAACATAGATCACTTAACCATAGAGGATATCCAATGAGGGTAACAACATAATCTGATCAGGCAATGCAAATTGCATATTTAAATTGACTTGCCCTTAAGGCCCTAACCACCAATCCACCATTTCCTTTGCGTTGTTCCAGAATAATTAAATTAAACAGAAACCACACAACAGATTCCAGCTTTGACGCGGGGGATCAGCAGGTCTCGTCTTTTACCTAGCGAGCGCGAGCAGCTTGGGCTGCAGGAAGCTCTTGACCTTCTTCTTGGTGAGGGCGTAGCCCACCACCAGCCGCTGCTGGGCGGGCGGCGGGGACAAGGGCACAGGCTCCCCCGCCACAGCCGCACCGGCAACCGTTTCGTCGTCCGACACCTCCCCGTGCACCCTCATCCCCACAAACCCTAATCCTAACCCCGCCCAGGAATGGCGATGAAACCGACCACCAACGAAAAAAGTCCTCGAAAAATCTGGGAAAAAATCCAGGAAAAATCCGGGGCGATCGGGGGAGGAATTCGCGGACTGGGATGGTTCAAGGTGGGATCAGGGAGCAGATAAGATTATTTTCTTGCCCGAAGTTTTTGTATTGTTTTTGGAGCTTTGCGTTTTAATGGCGAGGCGAGAGTGAGGAGAGAGAGGAGGTTGGGGGAGAGAGAGAGAAAGGGGAGAGGAGTCGAGAGAGCAAGCAAGCAGAGGAAGAGCAGGCGGGTATTTGTAGATGACGGAGGGAGCGGAGCACGGGGCTGCTGCTCGGATCCTCTGCGGCTGCGCAACCCTGTGGCTTCTCCACTCTGACGGTCTGACCTAGTGACCTTCCACCAAGTGTGAAGGAGAAGGAAGTCATGTTCAGATGCACTGTGTAAGGCAATAAAAATTATCCTATTCCATACATGCTAGTCGTAATTTTAGAGGTTCCGTATCCTTATGTATACTCTCCATTCTAAATTGTAGATCATTTTAATAAATTTAAATACATAATTTTACTATTCACCTATATATACAATATATGTAGACACATAGTATAAACTATGTATCTAGGTTTGTCAAAACGAATTGAACGGGAGGAGTATTTATATGATGTACAAAATTGAAAGATGTGACAGGATGGTTAAGCTATTTTCAGTCATAGTTTCACCGTACCAATGATTTTATAACATAGATTTAAGTTTTCCAACCTTTTGTCAATAATTTTCTATATATTTTGATGTATTTGAGAAACATATGTTTGTCAGTAAACTTTGGATACGATGTGAATATCGGTTTCTCCACTTTTAAGTTTTAAAATTTACAAACAAATACAAGATACATGGAAAGGACCATTTTCCATATATTTTCATGTTTCATGTTGAAGTTTGGATAATTTCTAAGTCAAACAATGTAGTCTACTTAAACCTGATTCCCTAACCTCATGATATTATGTAATTTCTTTATTTTAAAATATATGATTTTTAGGATATATTTAAGAACTTGGGATAAAATCTTGTGTGGAATAACTTTGTTTGTGGTGGGTGTGGATGGCCATGGGGGAGGGGCAATGCATGTTTAAACTTTGTTGCAATGAGAAATGAACTTTGGCTATTACTAACAATTTGTAGTACATTTCTATGCATGTGGTAGATGATGCCATATTGCTACAACTAGGATATGGAAGCACGCAAGGAATTGCTTTGTTAGAACATGAACACTATAACCTATTAAAGTTGTGCCTTTTAAGAACCAGTATATTCCTTCAAGTTTTTTATGGATATATTGAAAATATATAATGGCACAAAAATCTTCTTCGGCATAATTTTTCCCTCCTTGAAGAATCATTCTTCTCCACTTTTATGCACTAGTAATAGTTGCATTGACTTTTATAGTATGCATATCTTAACGCACATATTATGGATACAACGAAGGGAATATGTTGTCAGATCTTTAAAATCGGTGAGAATTATTATATGCATCATATTATCGATGGCAATGCCCCTCGTTGCTTTGAGACCAATTAACCCAACATACGAATATACTGAGTTGGATATTTTTTAACCGGTAACGAATGCAGGAAGGTTTGCTCAGTTCACCAGTATTTCTTTCATTTGGCTTTTTTTGTCTATTCCCTTTTGACCAGAATTAAACAGAATTAAACACAAACTTTTTTAAAAAAAATTGCTATAGACATGCTCGTACACGCGTCATTTGATTAAGACAGGTCAGCCCACACACTGATTGCTGATTTCCCACAGGACACATTTGGTGAGTGATATGTTGCGGCATTCCATTCTCCATAGCAGGGCGTGTGTGTTGGTAGGCGACTGATGAAATCCATCATTTTTTAATCGTTTTTAGCGTTTCTCTGTTAGGAAAAAAACTCGACCGGGGTACGACACCCCTGCCATTTTTCATTAAGAGGTACGACCGCCCCTGCCGTTTTTCATGAAATCCATCATTTTTTAATCGTTTTCTTAGCGTTTCTCTGTTAGGAAAAAAAACTCGACTGGGTACGACGGCCCCTGCCGTTTCTCATTAAGAGGTACCATGGCCCCTGCCGTTTTTTTATTAAGAGGAAGCTACAACAGCCCCTGCCGGGTATGACGGCCCTTGCCGTTTTTCATTAAGAGGAAGCAACTTTGATTTTTTGGCTGAGAAAACCCTGAGGAACATTAGCTTCTCTAGCCAGCGAGGGGGATTTTTTTAACCTCAGTTTGAAATTCGCTCCCATCGGGAGTCGAACTCAGGATCTAAGGAGTGCTACCGGAACCATCTAACCAAGTCAGCTAGAGGCCCTTTCGCTAGTGTTTCTCTGTTAGAAAACCGTGCCAGGGTTAATGGTGATGGGCTAAATTCCCCATCCCTGTATATGTAACTCAATGCCCCTTGAGGCAAGTGGTTGAGAGAAACTGATTTTCATTTGAGCCAACAATTGGTATGAAGAGTTATAGTTTTCTCACCCCATCTACAGGCCACCTCGCTCCCGTGCTCTCTCTCCCAGCCCAAGCTCCACTCCACGCCGACGTAGGCCGATCTCCTCCACCCCGCGACCGGATCCGGCGGCAATGCTCGCGGATCGGGTGGGGGAGGCGCGGATCGAGCAGCGGCAGCTGACGCGGGCGACGTGGCGGCATGGCGCGACACCCACAAAGGACCGGCGTGACGTGTGGGCGGGCTCAGGAGTCGGCAGCAGGCCGCGCGCGGGATCCGCACCAGCACGATCGCGAAAAAAGTTCACTAGCTTTAAGTAAGATCGGATCTTAACTAGCATAATGTGGAAATCATTATCTAGTTTGAGAGCCTAGCAGATGAGCTTGTAGCTCAGTGGTAAAGCATCTAGTAGAGGTACCACCCACCCAGGACTCGAATCTTTTTTTTTGAACGAACGGCACGAGAATGTGCCCATTTCATTGATAAAGATGAAGAGAGTACAAGTCCAAAATTACATGGTTTAAAGGGCTAATCTCGCAACAATAAGGCCCCAAGGGGGCACGCTCGTGCCACAATCCAGGCAGACATCTCCTCTTTAATCTTTCCTATTACTGAGATGAAACTAGACTCCTTCCGATTGAAGATTCTTGCATTGCGTTCATTCCATAAGACCCACATAATGAGTAGCGCTATGCTACATAATGCCTTCCGAGGCGTTCCTGCAGTGGTCGTGATGTTGATCCACCACTCAAGTGCAGTATTTGCGATCTTCCAATTTGAAGGTTTTAGGAGGGGCTCTTGGACCCAAAGCGCTATATGGTCCCAGATTCTCCTTGTGAAGCGGCAATCAGCAAGCAGGTGAAGAGCAGTCTCCATAGTTTGTCTGCACAGGGCACTAGTGGCATTATACGGCCACCCGCGGATGGCTAACCTATCTGCTGACCATACCCGATTTTGGAGTATAAGCCATGCAAAGAATTTGCATTTCAGAGGTGCCCACGTCCTCCAGATACCCAGATACAGGACAATTTTGGTGCAGTGATGGTTCCAAGAAATTGTGCCTTGTATGCCGAAGCAGTCGAATATTCGCCAGTCACCGAGAGCTTCCATTTAATGGTGTCATGTGTGCCGTTCTGCAGCACAATTTGCCGTACCAAGCCCCAGAGCTGCACAAACTCTACTAAGTGTGTTATGCTTAAGGTGGTGGTGTTTCTCATCTCACGTATCCAGTTACTGTTTTGCAAGGCATCAGCTACCGTGCGACACTTTCTTTTGGAAGCTTTGAATAAGTTTGGTGCAATGTCTCTTGGTCGACGTCCGTGTAGCCAACCGGACTGCCAGAATTTTGTCTTTTTTCCATCGCCAATGGTTATAGTTGTGCAGGCAGCAAAGAGAAGTCGGCCCGTATCATCACAAGGGATATCAGAACCAACCCATGCTTTCTCAGGGGAGACCCATTCATGCCATAGCCAGCGCAGCCGCAGAGCTCGTGAGAACTTTTCTAAATTTAGAAGTCCCAGACCTCCCATCTCCTTAGGAAGACAAGAACGTGTCCAGTTGATTTTGCATTTTCCACCTGTAAGCATCTTGTCGCCTGCCCATAGGAAGCGCTTGCGGATTTTATCTATTTCATCTAGAGCTTCCTTCTATGGCTTGAGAGCCGTGAGTGAGTAACCAGGCTGGGCCGTTAGGACCGATTTTGTAAGGGTTGCTCTTCCGGCCTGTGTAAGATTTCTGCCGTACCAAATCGATAATTTGCTCTCTGTTTTATCGATGAGCGGCTGGAAGTCCACTCTACGCAATCTTGTTGTTGATAGTGGAAGACCCAGGTATCTTATCGGGAAGGCGCTCCTCTTAACCGGCAAACCCGTCAAGAGTGTTTGAAGATCAATGCCCTCACAGCTAATAGGGGTAACACTTGTTTTCGTCAGATTAGTGATAAGTCCCGACGCTTCCCCAAAGTTGTGAAGTAACTGCGCCAAGTTGCTGATGTCAGTGCAGTCCGGCCTGATAAAGATTGCGGCATCATCCGCATAAAGTGAAGCCCGAAATCTTGCTGCCCTGCTAAGTAATTTGCTGAGAAGGCCCCTGGCCGTGGCAATTGATAGCAGTCTTGGAAGCGGATCGATTGCCAGAACGAAAAGCAGTGGAGACAGCGGATCTGCTTGCCGTACTCCGCGATCATGCGGTTTTGGGTCAAGGGGAATACCGTTAAGCAGCACCCTTGAAGTTGAAGTGGCTAAAATGGAGGTGATCCAGTTCGTCCATCTTGTAGGGAATCCACTTTTTTGTAGTAGCGTAATTAGGTAGTCCCATCGGACGAAGTCAAATGCCTTTGAAATGTCAAGTTTCATGAGCAGGGCTGGCGTTTTATTCCTGTGAAAGCGACGCGCCAAGTTGCGGACGTACATGAAGTTGTCATGGATGCTACGACCTTTTATGAAGGCGATCTGGCAATGCGATGTCAAATCATTCATGAGTGGCGCAAGTCTCAGTGCCAGAATCTTGGTGATTATCTTGGCAATTGCATGAATAAGGCTTATGGGTCTGAAGTCATGTATTGTTTCTGCTCCTTCCTTAGGGATCAGGACGATTGTTGCCTTGTTGAGCAGATTAAGGTCGTTGCAGCGGTTGTTGTAGAAGGCATTCACCGCAGCCACAACATCCAGCTTGATGATTGGCCAGCATCTCTTGAAGAACAATCCAGTGAAGCCATCAGGCCCAGGGGCTTTATCACTTGGTAGTTGTTTGATGGCGTTGAGTATTTCGGCTTCAGTGAAGGGGGTGTCTAGTGACTCAAGTTCCACTGAGGGGAAGGTCAAGTTGTCCCATCATAGATCTTTCGTGCGGTTGGGTGGTGCTGCTAGCATTGCTGAGAAATGTGCGTGTATTATTTCCTGCTTCTCTTGGTGGGACACAGCCCAACCTGGTCCAACGCGCAATCGTTGTATGAAGTTTTTTCGGCGCCTACCGTTTGCCCGGAGGTGGAAGTATCTAGTGTTAGCATCACCTTCCTTTAAGTTTGTAGCTCTTGCACATTGCATTTTCCGTGCTCTTTCAATCACTGCCCATCCTAACACCTTCTTTTTGAGCTTCGCACTGATTCAAAATTCAGCTTCGTTTAGTTCTCTATTTTCCTGGGCGATGTCAAATTGCATTATGACTTGTTGAGCCATTAGAAGTTTTAATCTCGCATCAGAAATGATCGAGGAACTCCAAGATCTAAGGGCCCTTGCCGTGAGAAAGAGCTTATGTCCAAGACGGTGGAAAGGTTCCGTGTGGGAGGTGGGTGCGTTCCAAGCTGCCTGCACTATTTGTTCAAACCGTGGAAGCCTTGTCCAGAAGTTCTCGAACTTGAATGGAGTTGGACGCCGCGGTCCAGATTGTTGCGCCAAAAGTAATGGACAGTGATCACTATGCAAAGACGAGAGTGCATGCAGAGTATGGTCCGGGAAGGCCAAATCCCAGCCCTCATTAATGAAGAAGCGGTCAAGTCGTATCAACATCGGCCGGCGTCTCTCGTTGCTCCAAGTGAATTTGCGGTTTTGCAGATGAATCTCTTTTAACTCGCAAAAATCAAGTGCCGCTCGGAATTGTCGCATAAGTCTTAGATTCAAATTTCTATTGTTCTTGTCCCTGGCTCTGTAGATCAAATTAAAATCGCCCAGAAGAAGCCAGTTTATGCCCGGTGACGGCTTGATGGCGCGAATATGTTGCAGGAAAGCCATTTTCAGCCTTCTCTGTGAAGGGCCGTAGACCGACGTCAGCCGGAAGGTCGTACCAGAGTCTCTTATTGTTACCGTTGCGCTTATTGAGAAGCTCCCAATCTGCACGTCACTTAGAAGTGTTGAGTTTTCATCCCAGAGTAAAATAATGCCACCCCTTGTCCCCTGTGCAGGTTTGTAGGCGAAGTTGTTAAGACGATATCCTCCTAGAAAGCTTGCGAAGGCACTATCGACATTCTGCAGTTTAGTTTCTTGTAGGCAGGCAATGTGCCACGTTGTTGATTTTAAAGTCTCGTGTACTGCCAAGCAGCGAGCAGTTGAGTTAAGGCCGCGGACGTTCCAGCAGATCGTGTTTAAGTCATTAGTCATTGTGTAGAGAAGTCTGCCGCTTGTCTTGGCAAAACAAAATTTTAGACGCTGGGAGTCTTGGACGTGTCGCAATGGCTGTGTGATGATAATGAAAGCGTCTTGGTGTGCCTGGAAAAGCCCGAAGGTCGAGGCCAGCAGGGCATAATTGCAGTCGCTTACAATACGCCCGAAGGTCGAAGCCAGCAGGGCAGAGTCGAAGTCGCGTCACACAGAATGCCGGAAGGTCGAAGCCAGCCGGGCAGAGTCTAAGTCGCATACAGTACGCCCGAAGGTCGAAGCCAGCAGGGCGGGTAAGGAGTCTCGGCATCTGGTAGAAGACAGCAGGCCTAGGATACATGGAACGTCCTGCGCTCCTGTGCGGGCAATGCGCCGCATCAAGCATCAGCAACCGCCAGCTCATGGTGTAGGTCTGCAGCATCCTCTCCTGCGTGCTGCAACAGCGCGTCATGCACCAAGTCGTCGTCGTCCTCCAAGTTGAAGAGAGCAGTCATTGCTGCCATTATGTGATCAGGAAGGGGACCTGAAAAGGTGCTGATGAAGTCTTGGAGAATCTCATCAATGGGCTTCCTTTCGTCGTCGGAGATCCCCAGCTTGCGGCAAAGGTTGCGCTGCGCCCTTTCGACTGCCGGCAGCACCGGGCGCTTGGCTAGCCTGGCACTCCTTCTGACTGCAGTCATGTCGAAGGATAGTTGCTGTCGGGGACACCGCTGCTGCTGCTGCGTCACCAGAGAAGGTGCAGGCGTCGTGAAGAGATCGTCGATGGCCGGCTCCAGTTGCTCCTCATGAAGCAAACTCGTTTGGCTGCCGGTAGCCACCGGGTCCTCGTGTGCTGGCGACTCCTGGGCCGCCATCGGTCCCAGTGAAGGCTCCTGGAGCTGGCCATCAATGGCCCGCGCATCATCCTCCAGCAACCCCAGCCCAACAGCCGTCGTTGGCGGGCCATGGGGAAGCGACTGGTTGGGCGCAAGGCAGTCCTGGCGTGGCCCAGCGTTGCTGATGGAGTTCTGAGCGCCGTCAGGCGAGAGTTGCAGCGCCTCCCCCACCATTGTCGCCGCCGCCGTCGCAGAAACCTGCAAGTTTTGCAGGGCGCGCTCCACCTCCGCGATCGAAGGGGCCATAGCAGATGCAATCCTGGAGAAGACACGCCAAATAGGGATTAAAGGCTCAAAATCCTTTGGAGTGGACCAGGTCGAATCTTGAGTGTTGCACAATAAAAATCCCTCTCACTGGCGTAGCCAGGCTTTGGGAGGTTTTTTTCGCATCGGAAGCCGGTTTGCTTCCTCTCAATGAAATATGGTAGGGGACGTCATCCCTCTGGGTCGCGTTTTTTTAGTTCGAGGGCCTTAAATTAAAATGCAAAGGCGAAGTATATCCTATTATAAAAGTCCTTTGTATGTTAATTAATGTCTGTGCATGAAATAATTCTTGAAAAGGTAATAAAACGCGCTGGTGCTTGCTCGATGCCAAAGCAAACGATGACGAAGCAAGTGAGAGTTGAAGCAAGTGAGAGTTGTTGGAATTATGGACTTGGCCCATTTATTCTATTCAATGTAATAAAAGAATTCAAATCTCACTATTAAATGCTAGAGAATCAATTGTTTAATTCCGTATCGGAAATTGAGGAGAATCTTAACCGACTTAAAGGGTGGTAAGAGGAGGTCGGTGAACCACACGCGCGCGCTCGCTCGACTCACCGGGCTGAGGCCGTGGCGAGGAGGTCGGTGAACCACATACTTGTGAAGCCAGTAAGAAGAGGTCGGTGAACTACACGCGCGCTCGCTCGTCTCACCGGGCCGAGGCCGAGGCCGTGGCGAGGCGCGACGGGACGGGCTGTGCATGTGCGTGGCACCGCCGGACGTGCGATGAGATGAGAGGCACGGCGGGACGGGCAGTCCATGGCGCCGCCGGGCGTGCGATGAGATGAGAGAACGTTTTGCTGTTGAAAGCATTAAATCAGAGACAATAAAATGTTGGCATTTACAGGTGAATGATGACACAGAATAAAACATTTGCGGGTAATGAGATTCCTGTGATTCAATTGCACCAATAATTGCCGCTCATCAAAGCCCATTATAACGTCCAGGTTCGTTGAATCTGAGGCACCTCGACGCCTATATAAACCACCCCCTCCTCCACTCATCCTCACACCACCAGCTCTTGCTTCAGGTACTCCAACTTAGAAGACCTCTTCCTTCTCCCTCAGCTGCTTTCTGCAATCGCCATCGCTAGCACTGCGCGCACAGTTCTAGCGAGAGCAGGCCTTCGGAACCTCTGCATGCTGAAGGTCCTGCACGGGATAGCGCGCAATCAGGTTTTTGGGGAGCGTCTTGACGCGACTGCTCGCTCACTGAACGACTACCTCGGCTACTTCCTGCCGGCGTGAACGACTACTTCGGCTACATCCCGACGACTAGAACGACTACTTCATCTACTACCTGGTGATCGTTTGTAGTTCGTGGGACTGCACTGCGAACATTTTCCTGCATCGACGTCGTTCGGCTACATCAAGCAAGGCCAGTCGAATAGAATGTCTATTCCAGCTGGTAACGACGCAACCGGTGCCTCCGGCACTGGTCCCATCTTGGGGTACAATCTGAAACTCATATGTTTCATTTTATTCATTTTTGTGTTAATCTTGAACACGTGCACATGCTTAGTTTCACTAACCATAGTCATGAAAATATTGTTTAATTACATTGTTAATTTTTGAATTAAAATATACCGGAAAATGCCTAGATTTCTAACGAGAGTTAGCACCATGGAGATGTGGATGCACGCAAGTTTCCCCTTTTGACGTGGGTGGTTGATGAACTAAATTTTGTTGCGGTACAGTTCAGCGAGGATGCTGCAGGACAAAACGTTGCTTCAGACCAGAGTTGACCAAAACGACACATCGCCCTCAGATAATGTCAAAGCTCCCCGTGCCCAATGCTGCCACTGCACACCGAGAACGTGCGAAGACGCCCGGCCCTACGCACGTCAGTGGCATGCGTGCAGCACGGCAACTTTTGTCGCCATCCAAAACAACACGGCAGAGGGAGAATGTGGACACTAGCTGATCATGATGTGATCGGGTGTGGGAGAGAGAGATCACCACTGTTCACACTCCCCAGCTAGTTGCCCTCGAGCACATATATGATGAACTGCCGCTAAAAGATATAAACTGGCAATTGTTTTTTTTTTGGGGTGAGCATGCATGTTAAAAGGCAGGATTATATGGCTTCTTTTGGTGAATTATCTATCCATCCTGATCGATCAAGTGGAAAGTCACGGATGATATAAAAATGGGGAACCTGATCCTACAACTTTATCAAAAGCTAAGCTCGCAACTTCTTGCTTCTATGGATAAGCATGGATCCAGGTTAGAAAGCCACTTTGAGCACCAATTTTTGCCGCGTGAAGTAGTGTGCCTACCACTCCCATTTTGCTAGTGCACCTGCCACTTTGCATGCATGCGTTTGTAAATAGACCTCCTCCCTATTATCACTAGTAGGGAGCAATAATACTACTCTAGATAGTTGTTTGGTTCCATGTCATGTAACTGAAAAAGATATGCACTTTTATACATATTTGTTTTTACAGCAACCTTTCTACATATTTTCCCATTGACCAAAACACTAACAAGTATTACCAAGTCCTAGTGGTATCCTTTAAATTATTAGAGCATAGACACACTATTACGAAATGTGTTTTTAGAGGCGGGTAAAAACACATTTCTAGAGGCGGCTGCCACACCCGCCCCTATATTTTGCAACTTAAAATCCCTTTTTCAGGGCGGATAATATGCCCGCCCCTGAAACCCTTTTTAGAGTCGGATCATCCCCTCACTCGTCTCTAAAAATCGAGTTGTAGGGGCGGGTCACCCCCAACCGCCCCTGCAAATGCATTTCAGGGGTGGGTGTGGGGGTGACCCGCCCCCTACAAATCGATTTCCAGAGGCATGCCCACAAAAAACTTTACTGGTTTGAATCTAAATTTTCCAATTCTGATTTGAATTTACAATCTAGAAAAGATCACACACACACACACACGCAAATGGCCTAAAAAACTTGGATAAGTGCATGCAATTGAAATATTCAATAAAGTCGATACATATTACATTCTAATTGTTCCATCCAAGGTGCAAATGCTGATTTGCATGCCTACATTACAACATCAAACGGATATTATTTGCAAGCAAGAGGTACTGAACATAGTTAACATCGCCAATCTTGTACCCCAAGGTTTGGTCAATAAAAATCAAAGCACGAATAAGTGCATTGTCCTTTGCTTCACATCTACGACGAAGTGTTTTGCCGTAGATGGTGAACATTGGTTCCGCGGTAGGATACGGAGTAGATCGAACATAATAGAAGTCCGGTAGAGGCCTTCCCTGGCAAGTGGCGTACCCCCTCGTACCAATGATAACCCAACTTCTCCAAGACTTGACATAAAATATTTTGTAAACTCATCGCAATGAAGGTATTGTTAAACATATCATACAATGGAGATGGAAGACAAATTTATGAACTTCTTTGCACAATAAAAAAAGTACCATAATATCTTTAAATTAACAAGAAGTCACATACAATGTCATATAGATTTTCTTGTGTAAGGCTCTCACAAAGACTAACAATATCATGATGATTCTGTTGAAGTGCTCTGATTTTGAACCGTGGCAATTCTAGAATTAGATAACCATGCCTCTGAAGTTCTAAAAGCCAAGCTTCTGTAGCACTTCTTTCATAAGTCAATTGAATAGGTGTTTCTTTCCCACTAGCCACTATTGGAATCATGGTACCTTGATCTTTTCTTGATGGTATCTCGAAAGAATTGTCATTTTCTTGAATTGTTGGCATGTGGTTTCCACCTAAGGAGGTGTACCATCTAACCGATTAACTACCTCAGCAAGCCATGTAAACATATTAATCCGCTGCATTAGAGGTAATATAACATTAATATGGATCAAACGCTCTTAAGCACACAAATAGTGGATCTTACTATTCTTGGAGGTGGATTGTCCACTCGAGAACATCGAGTCGGTCTAGTCCAGTTGACTCTACTGAAAGTGATGCCAGAAAGGCGAGTCTCAGGCAAAGAAAAATCCTGATGCCCCCTACCACAACCGCCACTATGACGACTTTCCATATGCCTATTTATGAACAATTCATAGAATTGTTATGTCAATTTTACCACAGCATCTATACATTAAGAAAGCACTAACAATATTCAAATTTCACATGCATATTTTCAGTTGTTGTATCAATAAGTGCAACTCACTCTTGTATCAAATTCACTAACTCACATTTTCAAATTTACTAATAACTCACATTTTCAAAGTGAAAATGCAACAAAAAGAAATTCACTAACTCATATTTTCAAATTCACTTTCACTGGCAATTCACTATTACTAACTACATACTAATTCATACTCATAGTTCAAATTTAAAAAAAAAGAAAAAAGAAAAAAGGAAATCAACCTTGCTGCTGAGGAAAGCTTTTAGGAGGGAAGGAGGGAGGCACCGCCGTACATTTGGCCGGAGGAGGCGTGTGGCAGCATAGAGGGTGAACACCGACCGCAGATCGAAGAGGAGTAGGGGAGGGTCAGCAAGGAGGGGCACGACTGGCATGAAGGAGGAGGAGGAAGAGGAGGAGGAACCGGCGCAGGGTAAGGATCCAGAATAGTGGCACAGGGAGGAGGAGGGGCGGTGTGTGTAGGGGTGAGGAGGAGAAGCGACACAGGGGGGAGGGGAGGAGGAACTGGTGCAGGGTGGGGATCCAGTGCAGCGGTGCGGGAAGGAGGAGCGGCGGCGCGTGTGGGGGTGGGGAGGAGCGGCGTTGAGGTCCAAATTTTGGCAGCCTAATGGGATCCCGCGCGATTTCACTAAAAATTGCTAAGTTTCGGCCTCACATGCGCTTATATAGGCGCCGATTTGTAGCGACGGGTGGCCTCACCCGCCCCTACAAATGTTTTTTTGAATTTATTTGGGATATTCATTTAATTCATAAAAATAGTAAAACAAATCAAACAAATTGAAATTTGTACCATGAGCCTATTTTAACCTGTAGATTTTTTTTAAAGAATATAAACCCACATTTCAGTGCATGTAATTGTTCAAAGTGCGCAAACCATAATAATAACTCATCCACAACTATCTCATACAACATAATAATAACTCATCCACAACTATCACGTACAACATAAGGCTCACTTTGTGGTTTCCACACTCATAATCATTATAAATTGAAATATGCTTGTAATATTGTTTTCTAGTTCTATACTCCCTCCGTTTTCGATTCTAAGGCGTGTGGCCGTGGAGCGCATATACCATAGAGAAATCCATGGCACGCGCTAGTTTTAAACGCTGCATCGATAGATTCATCAACGCAAGCCACATCGCAGCAATCTGCATGGCCACATGCAACGTCGTTGCTTCATTCCCCTCCTCTACGGAAAACGACAACTTGCCATCATCCTCCACAACAAGCATCTTGTTGCCGTCCTCATCGCCGTTGCCACCAGAGAGGAGGACCTCATCGTCGTTGCCATTGTAGCAGAGGACCTCTTCGCCAT
The DNA here is from genome assembly GCF_016808335.1 of Panicum virgatum. Classification (NCBI taxonomy): domain Eukaryota; kingdom Viridiplantae; phylum Streptophyta; class Magnoliopsida; order Poales; family Poaceae; genus Panicum; species Panicum virgatum. The sequence continues at coordinate 47,689,659 of NC_053153.1, read as the reverse complement.
TGCCGTCGGAGCAGAGGACCTCGTCGCCGTTGCCGTCAGAGCAGAGGACCTCATTGTCATTTCCATTGTAGTGGACGACCTCATCGCCGTTGGAGCAGACTTCACCTCCGGCGGAGGCACTAGCCATGGGAGCAGAAAAGAAACAAGCTAGAGGTGGACTAGTTGGAGAGGGCCGGGATTTGGAGAAGGAAAAGATGGTTTATATGCATTTTGGGGCTGTCCGTTTTTCGTGGATGATTGTTTTTGCGAATTAATAAGGCGGGGGGGGGGGTGGTGTTACCAAGACTAAGCTAGAGTACCGAGACGCCGCGCCCTACATATACGCAGAAGCAGAAAACAGGCGCACGCCTTATGGGGTGTTTGTTTTCAGGGAATTCTTTTTAGCTCCTGTCACATCAAAAGGACTCTTACCATTTAGGAGTATCAAATAAAATTTATTAATAAAACTTTTTGCACAGATGGGTGCTAATTCGCGAGACGAATCTAATGGGACTAATTAATCCATGATTTCCTACAGTAATGCTACAGTAATCATTTGCTAATTATGGCTTAACATACCAAATTAGATTCATCTCGCAGTTTAGCTCGGGGTTCTGCAATTAGTTTTGTAATTAGACTTTATTTTATATTATTGAATATCAAGATTCTCTTTGATGTGATATGGTCTAAAGTTTAGCTCCTGAATCCAAACAATCCATTAGAATCGAAAATGGAGGGAGTAGATCACAATAGGCTTGTGGTACAAATTTCACGTTTTTAATGTTTTTGCTATTTTTATAAATTAAATGAATTTTTGGAATAGATTTGAAAATTATTTGCACGGACGGTTCAGGGGTGACCTCCCTTACAAATGTCATTTTTAGGGGCAGGTCACCCCCTCACCTGCCCCTAAAAATAGATGCCATTTTCTGGTGCAAGTGGGTTGGGGGTGGGAGGGGGGGTTGACCGAAAATATTTTTCCGGAACGGGTCATCTGCTACAATAACCCTTCTCCGTTTGTAGTAACAGATTACATTTTGACCTGCCTCTAAAAAATCGAGGCATTGCTAGAAATCGTTTTTCTAGTAGTGACATGCACCTATCATTCTTAACATATTCAAAGCCAATTATGGGGCAATGAGTGTGAGATATATATTTGGAGGATATGTAGAGGACAGGTTGTATTTGAGCTACTGCCCGATTGCCAAGTGGTAGCTAGGTATAAACTGAAGAGATAAAAAGTAGCCAAAGTGAAATAGTCTCATGTTACTAAGGCAAATTGTCTAACCATGAAAAGAATATAGTAACCAAGCAGACTAATTATGAAATCTATATCTGACACTGTAGGACATAGATCATGCAAATATAAATAACTGTAATATAAATCTATTACAAACGACTGAGTATTACAAAGGATAACTAGAACCGAACCCATTCATATTCTCTGAAGCAAACCCGGGGACCCGATGACTACTTCATCTAAACTCCACTAGCCTAGAACTACACAAGAGAGGAATGAGCTTGAGCTTGCACTTGATGCCTTGATGGTGTGTCTCTAATCTTAACCATGTCTCATATTTATAGAGGGTGCAAGGGGGCTCTCCTCGGCCAAGTTCCAGCAGTCCAAGCACCCAGAACCGGCTTAAGGAAACTACCACAAAGATGCCTGCATAAGAGGTAAGGCGGTGGCGCCCTGGGGTGGTCGGCCGACTACCCAGTGGGCCCCACCAACCTCTGGTTCTTTTGGTGGGCCGACACGTGTCCCTTGGTCCTTCTTCCATGTGCCTTGGCTTTAGATAAGTCAGTTTGATGTTGTATGTGGGCCCTTTGATCCATGTGAGCCAGATTCCTGCGCTCTGATTAGTCGATAATTATTTCCTTGGATCATAAGGTGCTTACAACCAGCACTTTAGCTCAATTTCCAACCGTGTATGTTTCTAAGGCGATAGTGGGTTTAGGCAGTATTTAAGATAATTATGAAGGTAAATATGTAAACTCTCGAGATTTTTTTATCAAATTGATGCTTGAAATTGGTCTCTAGCAAGTGTCAACACTCAGGAAGATGCGCAGGAACAGGACCCAACCCCTCTTCTCTAGTCGCTGCCACATGGGTCCCACATGTCAATCTTTCATAAGAAAGAGCGTGGTCAAATGTCCTTGAGGAGTCAACTGTGTCCTCTCAAACAAAATACAAGTGGGCAGCTAGGCGAAAACACTTGAGTAGCGCAATGGTGTATAGCAATTGACGAGCTAGTCTTGGCCCGTGTTCGAACCCGTGTGGCGGCACAATTTTTCCTCCCTTTTGTGCTCGTTCGGCACAATTGTTTCTCACAGCGGGCCTTTTCTTATTCTTGGGCTGGATTAAGTGGATCCTGGTGGCTTAATCAAACCTGGACCATCTCCACATCAATTTGTATCAGGCCGATCTTTGAAAAGGCCCAGGCCTTATTTTCTCCCGGTAGGCCGGCACCGCCATGACACATGGACACCTGGGTACCACCTCACCAGTGGATCCCACGTTAACATATTTGACCAATAACACTGACACGTGGACCTTCGGGTCCCAGTTAGAACTCGTGGCTGCCATGTAGGCATCTTGGACCAGTCACCAGGGTCCTACAGTTACACGTGTTAGCCACATCTTCCTGCCAGCCCATACTCCATACTCTTACACGTGGACGTCCGGGTCACACTTCTTCAGTGGACCCTGATTGACATATTTGATCCATGTGGACCTTTAGGTGCCAGTCTGCACACGTCGCTGCCAGGTAGACTTACTGGACCTGTCAAACGGGACCAACAGTTACAAGTGTTAGCCACGTTAGCCTACTGGGCCCGCATAACTATACGAGGCGCCCGGGTCACACCTCTCTAGTGGACCTGTGTTGACATAGTTGACCCACTAGTGTGGCATGTAACATCTTGGATTTTTCCGGAATGATATAGTGTCGAAAAATGTGAATTTTTAAAATTTTTGCGGCAGTGACGTAATTCACTTAAGTAGGATTTCTTCCTTCTAAAATTCCTTGTAATTAAATTTTGTTTTTAATTAAGAGAATTGTTTTGCTAGTGTGAAAATAGTTGGGATTTAATTGGGTCTTGTTGGCTCTACCTTGTTTATTCGCATTCGAACCAGGTTCAATTTTCAACTCTTGAAATTGGGTGGAAAATACATTTGAAGTGCCCTTCAAATTTATTTTCAAATGCTAACTATCTTTTGTGGGCCCCACCTAGACCTAAACACTACAAGACCCACTAATCAAGCCCGCTAACTTCCCAACCAAAATCCAACCCAAGCCTAAAACCCTACACAGCCCTAACCCAGCTGCCTTTTCTTTTTGGCCTGCTACCACAAGACCTGGCCAGCCAGTTCCGGCGGCCCACAAACCACAGCGCCAGCCTGCAAACCGCAGCGCCAGCCTGGCAGCTACCTTCCCCGGCCTACTACCGCGCGGCTACCCCAGCCCGCAACGTTGCTGCCGGCCCAACCCGACACCACCTTCACCTCACGAGCCCACACCTGCACATTAGCCGTTTTCGCTCGGCCCAAACCGCCGCCCACACCCCACCCGGTCAAGAGGCTGATAGCCCAGGCCCGCTGTCGGCTTTCCCCTTCCCTCAGTCGCACTTTAGACCCACCTCTATTTTTTGCCCACAGTCTCTTCGATCACCTCCCCCGCGCTCGCGGTGGCTGACAGGAGCACGCCTGCCGCACCTGCCGGCTGATGCCAGCCGCAACCTGCGCCGCCTTTTCCGCTGTGAACCATGCTTCTAGGCCTGACCGCGCATGCCAATCCTAGGCACCGAACCGTTGGATGCCCACCATGTGGCCGCTCGCGCACCCTTGGGCTGCACCGTCGATCATCGAAGTTCGTGCCCGGTCAAGCCCTAGCGCACTCCCCTATAAGAAGACATGCAGCCACCAGCCAAACCCTAGAGCCACGGGTCCCTCTTTCCCCTATTCTGCCGCCTCCGTCATAGAAGAGAAGCAGGGGGAGCAGAGGAAGGGAGAAGAGGAGAAGGAGGAGTGCCGGCCGCCGCCGCCGTCTAGCCAGCACCCCGATCGTGCTCGTCAATGCCCCTGCGCGGCCTGCACTGCCCCGGCTCGTCATGGCCGCGACCCTCCGCGACGTCGAGCTCTTGCATCTTCACACAAATCGGTAGGCCGCCGCCCCATTCTCGCTTCTCTTGTGTTGCTGGCGTAAACCGCCAATCCGCTCTAGTCGTGCCACGCTGCCGCACGATGTCACGACAAAGAGAGTGTGTGTGCCACAATGGCAAAATTGTCTAGCACCGTGCATGAGCCTTGTGCACGACAGTCAGAGACCAAGGCTGCGCCTTGCCCCGCACGCATGCCGTCTGGGACATCGTCCCGCGGCTCAACCTCGCCATGACCTCACCTTGCCTTGCTCTGCCTTGTCCTAGCCTACCCAGACTTGTTGTCGACGTGTCGTGATCTCGCCACGATCGCACCAAGCGCAAACCCGACCACCGGGACCTTACCCCGCGTCGCCCTTGGCTTCGCCGTGGGCATCGCTGCGCGACGTCACGGTATGGCGTGCACGGACGCCACGGCGACATCCCATCGAACGGCCACGGTTCACACAAGCACATCGACACCGCACTCACTACCGCGCGTCCATACTATCCACAAGGCCACGCCTTTTGCCCCACCTTACCGCAACCAAACTGAGTACCGTCCTGGCGCACGCCGTGCCTCGCCATCGCCATCTCGGGGTGACGTCGCAGCACGGTGACCATGCGCTCGCGGCAACTCACGCGCACGTGTTTCTGCCCGATGCGCTGGAAAACCCACTCTTGCTCTCGCCTGGCCTTGGCCGAGCCCGATGATGGCGACCAGGCTGCTGCCTTGAGCCCTAGATCCCGCGCCTGCTAGCTCTGCTGTGCCATTCCGCCGCCACGCAGAAGAACAGAGGAAGAAGACAAGGAGGAGGGATCGTCACCTGTTGACGCTCGCTAACGACTCATTTCAAGCATCACCTGGAGCCTAAAATCATGAGAATAAAGTCTCATTCCTGCCTATGTTATCTAGAAAAAGCCAATTCCATGTTTCCTCTTAGAAATATTGCTATATTAGAATTCGGGCAGAAATGCAGGTAAAACAGGCTTCAAGCGTCAAGATACAAACCCGACCATGAGAGCAAGCTATCAGCTCCTGCATGAGTGTATGAAAGACGAGCGTCAACACTAGTGGTAGGAGTTATTGCTAACAAATCCACAAAGTGTTGGTGTACATTTGTGTGCAGGTTGCTTATGCTTGGAAATAAGAGGAGAATGCAGCCCATAAGCAAGGTTACACGTCATCGATCCGATGCAAAATCTTCTCGACGAATCAGACGCATTCATGAGGATCTACAGGCCCACCAGAGCTACCAAACCGACTCAAGACATGCCCTTACTCATGTACATGACATAGGGGGCCACCTAACAGCCTTCTGACCAAAGACTGGGCCGAACGGGCCCAGCCCACGGTTGGCCAACCATGGGGTGACGGCCCACGGGCCCCACCGACTCTCAGATGACATGTGGCGTCTTTTGGTTGGTGCTCCATGGCGGTTTGGCTCAATTCACGGGCAAGAGGCTGGTGGTTCCCTCCTATAAATACAAGGGGAGGGGGCTCAAATGAAGACACACACCACAACGCACCACAACACACCACACCATCAACAATTCACTCTTTTCTTGAGTTCTCACTTGAGTGAGAGTTGTCTTAGGGAGTTTAAGGGTAGAGGTACTCAAGAGGGGTGCCGGTAACGGCGCTCTTCTCCTATTTGTACCTCTACAAGAGAGTGAAGGAGAGTCAAGGGAAGTGCCGGGCTTGTCGGCGCTCTTCTCCGCTTGTACCTCGACAGATGCTTATTCGGTTGTAAGTGTTCAAGACTTTCTCATTTAGAATTAGGGTTTAGTTGCAAGTTATTTCTTCTGCCTTATATAAGTTGAGTGTATGCTTAGAGTAGCATTTGATCCTAGCTTAAGACTCCGGATAGAAAAGGATAGTCTTGATCGGGGATAGGATTAGTAGGGAATAGCGTAGACGTGGTGTCTAGGCTAGACTGTACCACTCGGTTGTCTGATAGTCCCACGGTTTATAGAGGTAGCCGGCAGGTGGTGACAGCCCTGTTCGAGCCCTAGTAACCCTCCACTTTCGGATATTGGATAGAGCATTATTATCGGAGCTATCAGCTTGTTTAAGCCAGTCGAAACTGGTAGCTCGAAGTATAACGGCATAGTATCTCTTCCTCTAAACATAGATTCTAAATCTTAGGAAGTCCTCTCTGTCCTATCCCTCTTACACCAGTGTGTGTCCTTGGATGAGCCTGAACCCGTAGATAGCGTACTCATGTTCCTCAGTGGATACGATACCCTAGAATACTCCTGGGTGAAAGCTACAGTGGTATCCGTGCGCTTGTGGATTTTATTCGTGACGTTATAAAGTACCAACAAGCTTTCTGGCGCCATTGCAGGGAATGATAGCTATATTATCTTCGAACTCAGTTTGTCGTCGTATCTTTTTCATTTTCCTTGATTCTACCTTTACCCCCGCTACCCATGGAGCAGCCATCCTTTCCACAGCTCTCCACCTTAAGCGGTGAGTTCTCTGAGCCATCACCAACTTCCTCATCTAGCTATGAACTCGACCCTGGCTTTTTAGCCATGGTTCAGAAACGACTCTTCTCTGGAGCGATCAATGATGATCCCCTTGACCATTTGCAAGAATTTGAGGAACTGTGTTCGAGCTTGGTAATCCCAGTCATGATACAGGAAACCTTGCGGTGGAAATTGTTTCATTTCTCTCTCATTAGGAGGGCGGAACAATGGTACACCGTCACAATAGGGAGTATGAGCGGTGATTGGGAAGAGCTTCGAGCTGACTTTTGTCACTCGTTCTCTCTCACTAAACGCATAAACTCCCTACCGATTGACATCCTCGACTTCGAGCAATTAGAGAAGGAGTCCATAGGTGCAGCTTGGGCTAGATTCTTACACCTCTTGGCGTCTAGCCCAAACTTATCTATACCCGAGGATGTATCATTGGGCATATTTTGTTCGGGTTTAGATATGAAATCTGCCCTAGACCTCGACACCACCGCCGGAGTTCCATTTGCACACCTAACTCCAGCAGAAGGGAGAGCAATCTTGGATAATTTCTTAGGAAACTCTTCCTTTCCCACCGACCAAGGAGAACCCCGCCGGAAGGATTCCACGTCGAGCCATGAGAGTCCCTCAACAACCGAATCTGAGGCTTCATCTTCCACAACCAAATATTCGTCTGTTGGGCCCTCTCCCGAACCACGAACACCGAAGGAAGTGGAAATTCAACCTTCGGAGTTCTCTTCCCGATTCGAGGATGATCTTTCAGAAAACATTCAAAACACCTCGAATCATATTAGGCACGAGAAGCCTACGAAATCGATGTGTCTTTATAAGACCCTCGATGAAATTTCTCGCCATACACCCGCAATGGATTGGTAAAAGGAGGCAAAGTGTGCTTCCGAAGCAATTCGGATTAGCCTAACCTTCGGAACCATCACTTGTTCTATGAAAGGAAAAATCGTAAAAGCTCTTCATGACCCTGCTGCTGAGGTTTACATCATACCCGAGTGCCTCTTAGAAACTCTTGTGGGTAACAAGCCTCTAACCTCGACTGACAAGTACTTTAAAAGTCCATTCGGACTATACTTTGAATGTCGAGAAATTGCAAGGGACGTGCCTATCACCATAGACAAAATCGAGGTGCGATTAGATTTTCACATCTACGTTATCCTCAATTTTGGTCTTTTCCTAGCTAGAAAAACTTTTAGCATCTCATGGGAGCCTAGATGAAATGCTAAGGGAAAATGCTTCTGCCACTGCTACCTCTTGTTTAGAAAATCCCATGGCAAAGCATTTCCCTAAGCAAAACATGCTCGAGGAGATGATGCATACATCTCCGTTCATATCATCCGAACCCGTCCTCTTGGAAGTTGTAGAATCTTCTGAAGAGTACGACTCGGAAGATAGCTTTCACTATTGTGAAGACGAACATTCATCATCCCCCTCGACCAAGTTTGAGCCTGTTCCCGATGGCCTAGAATTTGTTGTTCTCGACCTTGATCAGGATACAACCATGATTTTTCACAATGAATCTCTTGAGATGGAGAATCAATGGGCCATGGAATCATGTGAGGCGCCGACTCTAGAGTCCAAAGAAAAGGATTCCTCAAATGAGCACGGGAGTTTCACTCTTGAGATGCCACAAAAACAGTGCTTATTCAATGCAACTCCAGAGTCAGACACGCTTAGTGCCCCATGCACACACGAGGACTACAACCACCTTATGGTCCTCTTCTGCAAAATCTTCAGAAGGTTGGTTGTAGATGTATTTGTTTATCGTAAACATTGCAGATTTCGTGGGTGCACCGCGGCACTAACCTTGTAGCTAGCAACAATTGGTGGTGAAACAATGACCCATCACCAATGATGGCTGCAAGAGTTATCATGGTCGAGCTTATGACCAGAAACAAAGCACTACCGGGAGATAGCCCGGGCTATCATTTATTTACTTATTTATTTCTCTTTCAATAAAAAGCAAGAGCATGTTCTAGGATATAGTTTTCCTTCGGGTATTTTTTGTCACTAACCATTCCAGGGGAAGATCAAAGAGAATGATGGACAGACAACGCCTACAAACATGTGAGCTACACCAACTACAACACTTCGATATGTCTTGATGGAAGATCAACTACAGAAGGAGACTTGAACTCCATACACTTGAAGTTTTGCAAACTCCATGTGTGGGGGAGGTATGTGAATACCCTAAGTACGTTCTTCTCGTGCCAATTCATTATCTTGGTTTGGAAATGGTGTTGGTTCCTACTCCTTGCTCCATAAAAAAAAGAAGGAAAAAAATGAGAGGAATTGCCATGGTGACAACATTGAGTCTTCATCAACAAGACACCATGGTAAGTACTCTCAGTGTCCTACTTTTGACATTAAACAAGGCCCTGCCGGGAGGTCACCCGAGGATCACCAGGTTCGTGCTCAAGCCTATCTCTCTTTGAATAAAGCTCAATCATGCTTCCTTGCTCCCTTTATCTGTCCTCGCATGCTCTAGTTTGAATGTGTAGATGCATCACACATCCATAGGCATTTTAAATTAAGCATGGTGCTTAGGTTGAAATGTTTTCTTTAGTCAAACTGACATGGTATCAAGTTTGATTAATGAACCTCAGAATTAATACTTGTAGAGATATTGGTTGCATATGGGGACTAACCCCTGCAGAAAAATCAAATCCAATTGGGTGAGTCATTGAGCTGAATTCAAATGGAGAGGTAAGCCAAGGTTTTGGATTAATGTTGCACAATATACCCATGTTGATGCAATCTTAATTTAGCCTTGCTTGAGTAGGTATCATAGTGAGATTAAATTTTAGTTTCAATAAATTTTAGGAGCTCCCTGGTTCTTAAAACCGGTAGAGCTATTAGTTTGTTTCCATATTTTTGTTTTCGAATAAGCACCAGGTACAAGAATAAGTGTGGGGGAGATCTCTCGGAACTTTCATGCATATACACTCGAGATCTCCCACAACACGTGCACAACACCGAATGAACCAGCACGCAAAAGGCAAAGACGAACTAGTACTAGCAAGGTTTGGCCAACCGATACTACCACTGTTCATTCTTCATCGCGACGGTTTGTGCACTCCACCCCTCATACTCTCCCTGACCTATGAGTTTAAATAAAATCTTGCTTAATCATCAAAAGTAAACTCAAGGTATCCTCTGGTTTTGTGCTTCTCTATGATTGGCTTGCATACCTTTTATTCTTTGCTAAAGCCTGAGCTTGTGAATCATATCTTAGGGAACCCATAATTGTTAAGTTGTTGGCTAGTGAGATATGGATTGATGGAAGAATCCTTGCTTTATCTGCTTATGTGTCTGGGAAATTTTTATCAAAAAGAAAACCTCCATAGCTTTACAGCTTTACGTGTTTGTCCTACAAAAGTCATATGTTGAGCTTCTTGACACAAAACTTTACACATGTGTGCCTTGTTGTTTGCATTAAGCTTCATCAAACTTTGTGACCCTAGTGAGATGTCTTTCATACTTGTTTGATCAAGATCATGTGCACTTCACCAGCTAAACTTCTACACTAGAAGTTAGCTATGCCATTCCATCCATCCACAAAATAAAACTCCATGTTTAATGATCCCTCTCTATCTCTCAAATGAGGCATGGGCTATCTAAAAAAAGAGAGAGAAGATGGCATGCCCAAGAAGCATGACCCAAAAGAAATGGACACATCAATGTCCATGAAAAAAGAGAGAGAGAGAAAAAGAAAAGAAAAATATATACAATAATATAGCCATGTCATTATGTTATCCAAATAAATGAGAGAGAGATTCATAAAAGGAGTATTTCATTTCCACCATCCACCTTCCACACATGTGCACAATCTTGATCAACTTGTGTGATTTGTCGTCCCCATGGATCCATTGTTTGATTTTGCAATATATGTGACGCAAGTGCATGCTTCCTTGTCTCCTACCATGAGCTCCACATAAGCTATCTTTAGAAGTAGGATGAAAACAAGCAATGCTTTTGTGAGGACATATACACAATGAGCGACATGAGAGATCCTATGGAGAAGTAAAGCTATGGTTGGTCTTTGCAAAAATATTTTCAAATCCCCCAGTCACATGGCAGGAAAAGTGGAGGAAATTGAAGTCAATATTGTTCCGCTCTTCAACTTCCTAAAACTTTATGGTAGACACATCAAAATTCGCAGGCAAAGGTAAGACCTAGAATAATCTGTATGCAGGTGTCATATCATGTGAAGTCGGGTCCGCCTTAGTTCTAGCCTTTACTCGAGGACGAGCAAAGAACTAAGTGTGGGGGATCTTGTTGACGCTCGCTAACGACTCATTTCAAGTGTCACCTGGAGCCTGAAATCATAAGAATAAAGTCTCATTCCTGCCTATGTTATCCAGAAAAAGCCAATTCTACATTTCCCTTTTAGAAATATTGCTATATTGGAATTCGGGTAGAAATGCAGGTAAAACAGGCTTCAAGCGTCAAGATACAAACCCGACCATCAGAGCAAGCTATCAGTTCCTGCATGAGTGTATGAAAGACGAGCATCAACACTAGTGGTAGGAGTTATTGCTAACAAATTCCACAAAGTGTTGGTGTACATTTGTGTGCAGGTTGCTTATGCTTGGAAATAAGATGAGAATGCAGCCCATAAGCAAGGTGACACATCATCGATTCGATGCAAAATCTTCTCGACGAATCAGACGCGTTCACGAGGATCTACGGGACCACCAAAGCTACCAAACCGACTCAAGACAGACCCTTACCCATGTACATGACATGGGGGGCCACCTAACAGCCTTCCGACCAAAGACTGGGCTGAACGGACCCAACCCACAGTCGGCCGACCATCATGGTCGGCCGACCAGTGGGTGACGGCCCACGGGCCCCACCGACTCTCAAATGACACGTGGTGTCTTGTGGTCGGTGCTCCATGGTGGTTTGGCTCAATTCACGGGCAAGAGGCTGGTGGTTCTCTCCTATAAATACAAGGGGAGGGGGCTCAAATGAAGACACACACCACAACACACCACACCATTAACAATTCACTCTTCTCTTGAGTTCTCACTTGAGTGAGAGTTTTCTTAGGGAGTTTAGGGGTAGAGGTACTCAGGAGGGGCGTCGGTAACAGCGCTCTTCTCCAATTTGTACCTCGACAAGAGAGTGAGGGAGAGTCGGGTGAAGTGCTGGGCTTGTCGGCGCTCTTCTCCGCTTGCACCTCGACGGATGCTTATTCGGTTGTAAGTGTTCGAGACTTTCTTATACAGAATTAGGGTTTAGTTGCAAGTTATTTCTTCTACATTATATAAGTTGAGTGTATCCTTAGAGTAGCATTTGATCCTAGCTTAAGACTCCGGATAGAAAAGGATAGTCTTGATCGTGGTTAGGATTAGTAGGGAATAGCGTAGTCGTGGTGTCTAGGCTAGACTATACCACTCAGTTGTCTAATAGTCCCACGGTTTGTAGAGGTAGCCGGCAGGTGGTGACAGCCCTGTTCGAGCCATAGTAATCCTCTATGTTCGGATATTGGATTGAGCATTATTATCGGAGCTATCGGCTTGTTTAAGCCGGTCGAAACCGGTAGCTCGAAGTATAACGGCGAAGTATCTCTTCCTCTAAACATAGATTCTAAATCTTAGGAAGTCCTCTCTGTCCTATCCCTCTTACACCAGTGTGTATCCTTGAATGAGCCTGGACTCATAGATAGTGTACTCACATTCCTTAGTGGATACGATACCCTGGAATACTCCTGGGTGAAAGCTATAGTGGTATCCGTGCACTTGCGGATTTTATTCGTGACGTTACAAAGTACCAACATCACTGCCAGAAATAGAGGAGAAGCCGCCGAGCCAGAGTTCGTCGCCTTACCATCGACTATGCATTACCCCGCCATGCTGCTCTCCATTCCGCCAAGCCGCCAGCGAAGTTTGCCATGCCGCCGGACTCCGCCGCCGCCAGGAAGAGGGACAGAGAGAGGAAAGAGGAAACAAAGGTGGGGAATCGCCGTCGCCAGAGGAGATGAAGGTCGTCACGCCGAGCCCCGTCACCAGACCGTCGCCACCAAGACTCATCGTAGATTCGCGAGCCCAGACACACCATCGTCCACATGAGCCAGTCCTGTAACGGATCGCGCTTGCCACACCCGATCCGGACCAGCCTCTGTCAACTGGGCCCCACCGGTCAGAGTGGGGGCAACGCACCGACCGGCGGACCCCACGGCCAATGAGATCGGCAGCTGGTGGGGGGAACAGGCTGAATTCGGCCTAAAATACTAAACAGAGCCGACCCAAGCCCCCGAGCCAACCTAAAGAAACCGAGCCAGCCCTCCGAGCCGATCCAAGGAGACGAGCCGGGAGTTGTTGGGCCGACCAAGCCGACCCACCACTTTGAGCCCGGTAACCCTGATTTCTTTCTTCTTTTTCTTTTTCTTTTCCTTTTTCTAGCTGACATATAGGACCCACCTATAAGTGACACGGAGTCGATGACATGTGGACCCCACTGACCATCGACTTGGTCGACGTGGACCAAGTCAATGCTGACATCAGCAAAGGACATGCTGATGTCAGCAAATGCTGACGTCGTGCTGACGTCAGCATGACATGTGGCACGTCCAAAGGATGCCATGTGTCAGCCTATGGTATTTTATTTTACCAAAAATCATTTATTATTTTCATAAATTGATTTAAACTTCAAAAAGTCATAATAAATAAACCGGACCTCCAAAAATAAGAAACCAGTTTCATAATTCTTCCAAAATCATGATCTACCCATTAGTATAGGTTTTGCCTTGGTTTGGATCTTATTTGAGCAATTTTGCACTTTGGCCCCTATGTTTATACATATTTACGATTAGGTCCTTACAAGGAGAAGTTGACCAACACCCTGGAAAACCTGAAGATTTCGAAGGACTTCATCGACACCCAGAAGACCTAGGAGGACTACCCAAACAACCAGAAGCCTCGAAGAACCCGAGAAGACTACAAAGATACCAGGTTCACGCCCATCTATGAATTTAACACTCATTAGGCATTGCTTGCTAGAGATGCTACGCTTCTACTGTTATGATGAAATGAGCCTGCATAGCCTACTTATTTACCGTAATCCTTGTTATCCCATGACACCTTGATTGATTATTGAATGCTTTGGCTACCATGAGATTGTGAATGTGTATGTGTGGGAACTCGTGATTGATAGTCTTGGGGTGAGTGGAGATTCACCATGTGAGGAGTTGATGTCTAGGATTTTTAGCAGGGGTAGGATTTTTAGCAGGGGCGAGTGTATTAACTTGATCTTTGGATTAGGGGCTATGGACTTTGTGTTGGGCACATCCTAGGGAGCACCTATGGTTGGTGCAGGATCCCTTCGGGTAGGCGTTCCTTCGGGAACCATAGCGGAGTTTGGCGGGCAATACCTCTGATGAGTGCTGATCGCGGACCATGTTGACAGATACGCATATGGACGGAGATACTCGCTTCAGCAACTTAAGGGCCGAGTTAGTGGACCTAGAGACGGAACTATGTCAAACGTGCACACCACTTATCCATTATGAGGGTGGACCCAGCCCGAGCTAGCTACGTGCGGCACCATACTTGTAGGAGGATAGGGTATCAGTGTTAGGGGTAGAGGGGTTGATCCTATGACCTCTGATTAGCAGGAATTGATGGAATCTGACTATAGAAGGCTTCACAATCCCGGGCGACCTCTCGTGGGAGGATGCACCGCGGACCGGGAAAGTAGGATGGTGGCCGTAGCCGTTAGTTTCGTTACAGTAGACCGGTGCCTCGGAGTTAATTGGCTTATCTTCGGCTAGCCTCGGAGCGAGTGGGTACATGTGTACAAGCTCTGTAGAGTTAAAACTATACGTATAGCCGCGTAATCGGTCATGTACAACTCATTATCCGGCTTCACTTTCATAGAGTAGTGTTACTTGATATCTCTACCTCCCTCTAGACTTGTTTTTCCTGCTCGGATAGCAGTTCAGGTGCGAGGAGAGGGAGTTCTCATACCGAAATCGGGGGTTCTTGGAGGTGTGTGTTGACTGGGAGTCCGGGATGCCGGAATGGCCCGTGTTGAGGTGATTGGTTGAAGTATATGATTATATACTTGCTTGCTGCTTGCATAGGGAACCCCAGCCTTATCCTTTGGCTATACTTATATATTGTTGCATCCACAAAAAGCTGCATATGGATGGTGACGTGAACCTATCCCGTCCTTGGGGATAGTCTGTTAGATGCAGGATCCGGGTGAAGGATTCTACCAAGACGAAGAAGGAAGAAGTTAAGGATGGCCCGATCTACACTTTGAGCTACCTGTGGAGAAGAATTGAAAAGATAAAGATGCCCAGAAGATTAGCTACCGGTTCCGTTTTCTAATTGTTTCCTTTTAGCCCAAGGGCTTGTACTCAAATACTCGTATCACAATCCTTGGGATTACATAATAAATAAACCCGTGTAATGGTTTTATCGAGAAGTATGTCTGTGATATGTAATTGAAATAAGTTCTTTATGTGATAGCTACTGATCTAGGGACTATCACGACGATACAGGGAGTCGGGTTCTCCTTTTGAAAACTCGGTTCGTTTCATGGCATGAGGACTGATGAGTCTAGGTTGCTACACGTGGTAGCCTCTATGACGAGTCGTCGCATTTTGTTGGCGCACCGTTTTGTGACGCTATCAAATGCTACTTTGTGACATGCATTTTACTTTCGTCACATATCCGCATCGGATCAGGGTTGTGATGATGTTATGTGACGAAACAGATGTTGTTCTGTGACAGGTGTTTTATTTTCATCATAGTTGAATAGGAGTTGAGGGCCGTCACGAAGAGCTATGATGAATCCTGAATTTTTGTCATAGTTGTGGTCTATACAATGATAAATTTTTGAAACATCAAGCGCAGAACGTCATTGGAGCTACTATTTCTACTATTGACAAATCTTTCATGTACATCCTGCATCCCTAAGTGATCGATGTAGTGTGCACATGAAGCAAGGAAATGCCACATCTCCGTTGCTTTCAGACACTGATTTGAGCGAGTGCATGACTCACATGGGTATTTCCAGCATACTATGGACTACTCCCTATGTTGCAAAAAACTAAGTCACTCTAGCATTTAAAATTTGTCCTAAAAAACAAGCCATCTTACCCTATTTAGAAAGTGCATATACAGGCACGAATCAATTAGTGCTAAATATGGGTAATAAATAGGTGCAAACAAGGTCATTTTACCTTCATGTTAATTTCTCCTAGAATGACTTATTTTTTTGGGATGGAGGGAGTACCTCAATTGTTTCTCTTCGCTCTTTACGTTTGATGCATCACATGCATCACATGGATGAAACACTACTCTAGCACCCCTATCACCGCCGGTTCAAAATGGCCATCACCGCCGATTTGGGGGGGGTGTTGGATTTAACTCGACGGTGATGGAAGGGGCCATCACCGCCAGTTCCACAACCGATGGTGATGCCCCATTACAAAATCGAAAAAAACAATCGGCGCCACCACCGCTGCTGCTCAAGCACCATCGCCGCTGCTCAGGCACCGCCGTGCCCATGCCTCTGTCATGCCCACGCATCCGCGATCGCACCGCCACGCTGCGCTGTGCCTCCGTGCTCGCGCTGTTGTGCCCGCACCTCTGCTACCGCGCTCACGCCTCTGCGTGAGCGTTGCCGGAGATGGGAAGGGAGGGGAGAGCGGGAGGAGAGGGGGAGGCAGAGGAGGGAGGGACGGAGGGAGGGAGGAAGGAGGAAGTGGAGTGAGGAGAGGTAGGGAGGAGGAAGAGGCAAGAGGGGTGGCAGATGATCGGGGGGAGGGGGAGTTCCGGTGGTAGGGTAGGCGGAGATGAGGAGGTGGCATGGGTGGGAGAAGGAGGGAAGGGGAGGCACGGGCTGGTGGAGGAGGAGGCTGTGGGGAGGAAGAGAAGGGAGGCGGCGGCCCCAGGGAGAGGGAGAGAAGGGTAGGGGTGGCAAGAGAGAGAGAGGATGGGAAAGGAATGAGAGGAGAGAAGAGGGAAAAGGGAAAAAAATATAAGGATAGAGTTACCTCATCACCATCGGTTTATAATACGACATATGGTCGCCGGGTCATATTACAAACTGACAGTATGAGGTGGATGGGCATCACCACCGGTTCGTAATATAGGAACCGGCGGTGATGCCCACTATCACCGCCGGGTCAAAAAGTAACCGGCGATGATGGTCATGGGGCGTTTGGAAAGCCCAGTTATGTAGTATTTGACAATGATATTTATCTTAAAATGTCATACATTCTTGTATATTTATCTATTCATAAAAATATTTATGTAAGAGATGAAAAGTAATGAAACAAATGAAAAGTCAATGGTGTCATATATTTTAGAATGGAGAGAGTATATTAAATTAATGAGAAATGCTAGAATATGTAATCCACTCTATTCATTTGAGGCGCATCCACTATCGCACCATGGCACCATATACACTATGGATTATGGAATCAAGTTGACCCTAAGGGCTAGTTTGGGAGTCCCAATCCCGGCGGGGATCCCGGACTTTTCCCTGGGCTAGAGGCCCACGTGGAAGTTTAACCCGGGCTAAATTTCCCTGATGGGCTAGTTTGGGAACTCGGGATAAGTAACCCAGGGAAGGCAACCCCCGAAGGGGATTTTATCATAATGTCTTTTCCCTGGGTCTCCTCTCCCGTTGGAGGTTTCTTTCCCGATGATATTAGGGAACTGAACTGGGGGAGGGGATATCCATGAGGTAATAGAATATCTCAAAAATTTAGGATAAATCAAGAAAAATTCAGATAATGTCAATAATATAATACCTAATAATGGGTCAATACCAGCATCATTACAAGATCATGAAAGACTAAAAAAAATATCTCTTCAACAAACAGAGAGATATAGCACACGTTAGTCAAATGACTCAAATCAGAATAGCAGAGCTTGTTAGCTGTATGCTGTAAATTGCACATGCCCAATATTCTAAAACTCCAAATAAACACTCAAACTGACATCGTACTACAAATAAAATGGTCAAAACAAGAGGCTCACTCACCTCTATCACAAGATAAAGAAGGCTGAGATATATATATATAGCATTCTATTCTAACAAACTTGATTATAGCCATTTTAGAGAGCTATTAGCAAATGTAGAATGATAGCATTGGTATGCTATTATACTATGAAGGAATGCAGCAGCAGGACAAAGTATAAGCAAATATTAGACATCAAAATATCAAGTCTGCATGCGTGCAGTAGCTGAAGGACAAAATGTTTCATCAAAGAAGACATATCCAGCAAGAAGACATATCCAGCAACAAAACATAGTAACTAATTTTTGCTGTGCATTGAGTTCCTACCTTGAGTTCTGGAGTTGTGCTATCAGAAATAAGATGTCTCCCTGTTCCTTGTCCTAAATGTCTAGTTCTGGGATGCTAACATCTTTAACCAAACTGTCTGTATCCATGATAATCAGTGGTTCCTAGTTCTGGAATGCTAACATCTTTAGCCAAAGTTTCCTAATAATATTATGTAACATCTAAAAGAATTGAATGGTGAGTTCTACAAAACTTATTTTCTGAACTTGAATATGACTGAACATGACTCAACAGTTATAATCTGCACAAAGAAATTGACTCCTAACTACTCCATACACTTTTGCTCGATCTGGGAGGATAAGGAGGAGAGAGGAAGGGCTCACCGCATCCTCACTCCATGTAAGTTGCCCAGCACCAAAAGCAATGCCGCCAATGTCAGACCCGAGGCCACAGTATATCTCATGTGGCACAGTCCTGTGCGAGATATAGGGTAGGAGATATCATGTACAACATGTAACTACCTGTATATCATATCTTGTACCAGTTAGATTAGATAGAAACTACTCAGGAAAAACTCTAGATGATAAACTGACTTAGGGTTTCCATGTAACCCTGCTCCCCGGCCTATATAAGGGCAGGCAGGGACCCCTTCCATTCATCCCTAGCGCATAGAGACATTCCTCTACGCGTATCGCTATACCCAAGGCAACACAAATCACACAGGACGTAGGGTATTACGCAACATATGCGGCCCGAACCTGTCTAAACTTTGTGTTGCTTGCACTATCGTGTTCCTGATCTCGGCGATCTCCCACGATCATCTCTCGACCTAAGGGTGTCCCTAGGTGGACGTGAAGATAACACACCGACAGCTGGCGCCCACCGTGGGGCGGATCTCCGACGATCACCAGGCGAACTCGATGGGATCTCCCAACCATGACGACGCTCTCGACAAGGGCACAACTCTCACTTTCATGTCATGGACCTGCGTTGCAGATGGATCGGGTGGTTTCACCAACTACCTTGACGATCACGGTCACGGTCACCGTGAAGCTGGAAGGCTGCCCCCGAGTACATATCTCCCCCCTCCTCCGATGGTCATGGTCACCGTGAAGCTGGAAGACAAGGACAGGGAAGTCGAGCTGGCGCGTCGCAGGATCCGCAACTAGAAGCGCGTTGAATGATGTCAACGACTACTCGATCGGGTACAGGAAAATGTTGGAGAGTCTCATGACTACTCCAACAACGATCTACGCAACGTCATCAACATCGGGCGAGATGCACGTACCGTCATCATCTCCAAGTGCCAAGAACGCGAGGAGGCCGAGGCTTACTACCCCTCCTCCAACTACTGTATCATCGATGACCATCAGAAGCCAGCACGCAAGAGGCCCAATGTTAGGGCCCACGACTCGAAAGCTGGTCCTTCATGGCCAGCTCCACCTCCCCAGCAAGGCGGTGAGCTGCCCTTATCCAAGAGCGCTTCGAGTGATCCCTCCACAAGCGCTGCCCTTGGCATCCAAATGGCAACCACTCAGCTTACGAATGCCGCAACCTCAGTCTCACCCTTGGCGCACCTCAGTTGCTACCCAACCCTCCACGCAAGCAAGATGACTCACACAAAGGCTGAAGAAGCAAGACCGTTCGCAAGAACATTACCATATCTATTATTATAAATTTCGGTAGGCACTCTCATGAAACAGGAGGCTAGGTAAAGAGTTTCGGTAATAGAAGTCTTGTATAAGCCATCGGATTCAATAAATACAATCGTTATTATATACATTAGCTTCCTGAACTCTTATTTATTCTTCCGAGCATCGCTCCTAACTTGGCAACGTCTCCGTGATCCCACCTCACCAGGCGCACGGGAAGTTTCTGTTGTCTACGAGCCTTTGAACTCGGCGGGAACCATCTCTGACTACTCCCTGTGGGGATAGTACTCGGGTAGTTTTGCTCTCCCTGGGACGGTGTTCCCACCCGGTAACATCACTGTGATCCTGTTTCGACACACTACAAAAAACCAGTTGATCCATGATGATTAAATTTCATCACAGATCATTAAAAAACTGTCATAAAATAGTATCTATGACGATCTCAAATTGCGTCATGTATTGAGCGTCACAGATTACACCTCATGATGTTCCTTAAAATTTCATCACCGATTGCTTGATCTATGACGTTTTGAAACCGTCATAAAATATCCCGGGCCCCCAAAGCCCAACCCAAACCCATTTTCTATGACGAAAATAAACGTCACAAACAATATAATTTTCGTCATGGATATAATTACCATCACACATGGATGACATGAAGGATGACGTGACTGTTGACATGACGATGACGTGGATGGCAATGATAACATGTAAATTGACGTTTTTGCTAACATGGCAATGACGTGGAAAGTGGTGATGGCATGGCTACCATATGGATGCTGACGTGAACAATTATGTGGCAGCAAGCTAGTGGGTCAGTTTGCATTGGGCTCATTTGCATATAGCCAGCCCATTAAAATACAGCTCAATTTTCTAATCAATCAATTATCATTTCAGCCCAAATAAACCAGCTGGACAAGATATAAACCAGCTCATATATAGATAAACTCTGGTCCAACATCTGGCCACATACATACAACATCGAAGTTTTTGGATCCAGCATGACATAAGTTTGACTCTAGTTAATCTAGTACAAAATCTCATAATACTGCAAAAAAGGTAGCTTCAAGCAAACCCATGTTTCAAGTACGAGCTCAAGTTTTGCATCCTTCTCTATTTTTAATTGCATATCTGCACATGATATAGCACACATGGTGAGTACAACTGATGCATTACTTTTCTCAACCAAGAATCAATCTGAATTAATAGTTTCTAAAGCAAACTTAGATAGTGCTTAACAATATCTTGAAGCAAGCTATTTCTCACATTAAAAAGTGTCTAAAAATGAAAAATTAACAAAGTCAAAGAAAGTAAGCGTATTGTAGTGTGACTGAATTAACTGAATTAACCAAGGGACTGATAGCAGCTCAAAAGAAAAGCATTAGCTATAAACTTGCACTAGAACGTCACTAAATTTTGGGCCTAGGGCCCATACCTTCAAATTCATGACGAAAATTTAAAAATTGTCATAGATTGCGTGCAATTGTGACGCTTTTTTAAAATATCATAAAATTTTCGTCATAGATCACCATATTTCTTGTAGTGACAGGTGCACGGGCAGTTTCTGTTACCTTCGAGCTTTTGAACTCGGCGGGAAGCATCTCTGACTACTCCCTACAAGGCCAGTACAAGGGCAATTTTGCTCTCCCTGGGACGGTGTTCCCACTCGGTAACATCTCCGTGATCCCACCTTACCAAGTGCACGGCCAATTTCTGTTACCTTCAAGCCTTTGAACTCGGCGGGAAGCATCTCCGACTACTCCTTGCATGGCCAGTACTCCGGCAGTTTTGCTCTCCATGGGACAGTGTTCCCACCCGGTAACATATCCATGATCCTGTTTCAACAGGTGCATGGGCAGTTTCTGTTACCTTCGAGCCTTTGAACTCGGCAGGAAGCATCTCCGACTACTCCTTGTATGGCCAGTACTCGGGCAGTTTTGCTCTCCATGGGACGGTGTTCCCACCCGGTAACATATCCATGATCCTATTTTGACAGGTGCATGGGCAGTTTCTATTACCTTCAAGCCTTTGAACTCGGCAAGAAGCATCTCTGACTACTCCCTGCAAGGCCAATACGTGGGCAGTTTTACTCTCCCTGGGATGGTGTTCCCACCCGATAACATCTCCATGATCCTATTTCGACAAGTGCACGGGCAGTTTCTATTACCTTCAAGCCTTTGAACTCGGCGGGAAGCATCTCCGACTACTCCCTGCAGGGCCAGTACTCGAGCAGTTTTGCTCTCCCTGGGATAGTGTTCCCACCCTGTAACATCTCGTGATCTTGTTCCAACATGTGCATGGGCAGTTTCTGTCACCTTCAATCCTTTGAACTCGGTGGGAAGCATCTCCAACTACTCCCCATAGGGCCAGTATTCGGGCAGTTTTGCTCTCCCCGGGATGGTGCCTCCATCCGGTGATCCCCTACGATCCTGTCTCGACAGGCACACGGGTAGACTTGTTACACCATAAAAGAGTACCAAACTCGGCGAGAATTTTCTCCAAGCGCCTCATAGCAGGACAATGCTTATATGACCTCCCAGTCCTAGAGGCACTCCGTTCCTATAAGGAACACGACATTCCCGACTACTACCTATATGGATTAAGTACTTGGCTTATTAAAATCCTCTTACGGCCGCTGCTCCCTCCGAGGGAAAGATCCTATCTCTTATCAATTACGAGCTGAGTTCCAAACAGCCATCGCAAGCGTAAGCCATGAACAACCGCCAAGTCCACAAGAACGTCTTTATGGGAAGCATGCCATGAGCAAGCAGTAAAAAGGGCGAAACTGAACCCATCTCAACACAGAACGACAAGCAAACAAGAAACGCAACCACATTATCGCAAAGGCATTATATATGTCTAGACTAGAAGTGGCAAAAGTTTATACACAATTGGCCCATATCAAGCTTCCGGTCTATCCGCTACTGGACTTCTTCCTCCACGAGTCTCTCAACCATCCTGGAACATCCTTCAACCACGCCAAGACAGACCGAGAGTCATGGTAACCCAGTCAAAGTGGTTGTACCATGTTGACCACAGCACGACCTGCTTCTTCCAAGTTGAAGATCTCTTCATCCCTCCAGTCCTTGCCGTGGTTCAGCTTCTGGATGGTATGGAGCTGCTTGGCGATCTTCTTATCAGCTTGCTCTAGCTGCTGCTCTATGGTCTTTTTGTACTCTCCAAGATCGGCATTGAACCCACGAAGTTTTGCACAATATCGAAGAGCCTGATCTCTCTCTCTCTCTCTCTCTCTCTCTCTCTCTCTCTCTCTCTCTCTCTCTCTCTCCCCTACAGGGCAAGATTGTAAAGCCTAAGGGCAAAAAGCAGCACAAGATTTGTGCAAAATACTGAGAAAAAGTACTCACTCTTGAGCCGAGCAAGCTCCTCTTGATGTTGACGGGAGGAACCAGTGGCGCTCTCACGAGCTGCAGCTAGCTGCTCCGCGAGCGCAGCGATCAGGTCGTCCTTCTCCTCAAGCTCCCGCTTGAGAGCAGGAACCTGTTGGAGCCGTTCCGACTTGACAGCCAGAGCGGACGACTTGATCTGCCACCACTGAGCCATTTTCTGCACAAGCATAACAAAAGTAGGCTATCACGAAAACTTGCATCCAGAAAATAAAGAGTACAGCTTATCTCAAGAAAATCATTACCTTGTGATGAATATAAACATTACCTTCAGAGGCGTTCCCCCAGAAGATCGGCATTAATGAGCCCATCAGGGATCTCATCTGACATCTCTGGAGGAACCTCCCCAGGAGCTTCACCTCCGGCTGGTTTCGTTTTCAGTCCTACCATGCTCGGACGAGCAGGCATCTCCGCAGGAGCCGTCTGTTGACGCTTCTTAAAGCGCCAATTTACGTACCGCAAGTGCATGGATCGTGTAGCTTTTCCCTTAGAGTATTCCCCCAAGTTTTATCAATCCACGGAACAAGTGTATTACTATGCTTAACTAAGCACTAATGATGTTGGTAAAAGAACTATATTGAGTGTATGAGTGTGAAATAGATCTAATCTAACCAATCTAATCTAATCTAGACTAGTGAGCAATGGTAGGTGTGTGCACAAGATATGAAGAGCATTTGTCCATAGGGTCTAGGATCACTAGAGATGTAATCGCCAAGCAACGAAGAACGGATCTAATCTACCAAAGGTGTGTTCCAAGATCAAAACATTTCCCTCCCGCATACTGTCACTACACGAGGATAATCGGTAACGAATCAACAAGAACACGATAGTTGATGTAATCTAAGTAAACCATGCAAAAGCAAAGCAAACCCAAAGCCAAGTCGCGAACTATTAAGCATCAAAGCATCATCAACAAGAATCGTGATAGATCAATCTCATAAAGGATTCGGCAATTACAACTCAAGATCTCTCTTACAACCCCATGAACAAATGAGGACTTTACCCCATGAAGCTAAGCGAAGCGTAGTCGATCATGGTGGTGAAATCTCCGGCAAGGGATGGATCCCTTGCTGTCCTCCAACTTGCAGCGGCGCTGAGGGATGATGAGGCCTCCGGTGTCGCCTTTCTCTTGTGTCTAACTCGAATATATCTCTGGATGCTCTCCCTCTGCGATCTGCGTGCTCCTCCTCTTTGACGGCGGCTTCGGGGTATTTATAGGCAGATATGGTCGGTGGTTTTGGTAAAACATAGATTAGGGTTGACGCATACTTCGTGCTGAAGAAAACTGAGACCGGTTGGGCTCCGAAATGGGCTAGGCCGGCCGGCCTGGGCCCTTTCTGGCCCCTTTCAGTCCCATCTTTCGCGTGTGGCCTCTTCTTCTTATTCCTCATCTTAGCCCAGTTGTAACCATGCGTCAAAACATCTCCGAAAATGTCCAATTTCCTGTCAAAATGCAACATGCTCCAAAATCCAGGACAAAATCGAAAACGGTCAAGTTCGGGTGCCAAGTGGCAGGTTAGTACATGAATCATCCTGAAGAATTTACCAAAACAACTCCTAATTGTATAATAAAATGGGTACTTAAGGAGCGCCAACATTCCCCCCATGCTTAGCTTTTGCTCGTCCTCGAGCAAATCAAATCATCAAATCCTTCCAAGGTTTGCTCAAGAGTTCTCGAACTGCAAAATTCACTTATGCAAACAAGTCTAACAATATTTCTTCAAACAAAGGTCAGAGGAGCAGCGAGGATAATCATATCATGGGCGTTTAAAAACTCATCCAATATTACTCCACAACTCTTACCTTTAGCCGGCAACTCGAATATCGACAACACTTGCTTTTCTTGCCATCCTTGGAGGTTTTTCTCTCTTTTTTTTATTAAGAAACAAAATACCCTGCAACAAAGGTTAGACCAAAAATTCTTGCACAAGTCCTTTCATGTCTCTCGATAAAAGTGGCTATCCTATTATTATTTGCAAACTCTCATCTCCCAAAAGTCTCTCAAGTATAAAGTAGGGCTATAGGTGAGGCTTAGCAAAGTATATACATATATTGTTAAATTAAGAAAACCTTCTAATGATTGCTTACCTTCCGAGCCAATGATCATGAGAGTTTCTCCATAATGTAAAGGGTTCAAGGGTAAGAAGATTTAGAATGGTGGACATGTGCAAAGGCATACAAAAAGATTGACTTCAAGGCACAAGTATCGTCCTCGTTGTCGGATTACACATGGTTGGAATTGAGGATTTTGTTCTCAAACAACAAGGTGATATCTCTTTGCACTTCTCTAACCATAGAATCCCTTCATTTATTCTTTTCTTTTCTTCTCATACATTTTTTTTCTTTCTTTTTTTTCTCTCCCGAATTTTTTCTCTCTCTGTTCCAAACCTTTTCATAGAACACTTTCTATAAAACATAGATAGCCAAATCTCCAAAGTGTCTCCCTAAATTTTTAGAGCCCGAACCGAGACCAGAGAGGCCTAGGCCGGCCGGCCCAAGGGGTGTAGGCCGGCCGGCCTGGGGCTTTCCCAGGTCGGATTCGGTCCATCTTTCGAATACTCCTTCCTTTCTTCATCTCAAAATTATGTTTTATACAAATCATGCGCAGAAACAGAACGTATCCTCACAATTGGGTTGTGGTCAAGGAAGAGGATAATAAACAAGATAATCTCAGGTTCCGGTTTTGGAATCCGGTAGATTTCATGAGTTATTCCAATGAGGAATTCTCATTACCGAATATTGACGTGGCTAGCAATTCAGAGATGAAAAATACGGACATGATCATTGCTCGAAATTAAAACTCCCAAGAGAAAGAAATCCTAACTCAACTCAATGTACATCCAATACTTATGGTGGAACGAATAAAGCTTTTGGATGATATGATTTTTACTCTCGACTTGTCAAGAACTTGATCAACCTTATGCTTGTAGGGGTTTTATTTTTATGAAAGTAAAGTCCTCCAAATCATGCCTTACTCGCAAACAGCACCCGGAGTTGATCGATGGTGGCGCGGAGATCCGCGATTTCATTGCGGCACTTGAAACAGCACCCGGAGTGATGCCCGCTGCGGTTGGGGCTGTCGTCCTCGGGCTCATCGTCGTCCATCTTCTTCTTCTTGCCGCTGTCACCTCCGGAGGGGTCGTCTTCCTCCCTTCTCTCCTCTTTGGATCTGCGTGCTCCTCCTCTTTGACGGCAGCTTCGGGGTATTTATAGGCAGATATGATCGGTGGTTTTGGTAAAACATAGATTAGGGTTGACGCATACTTCGTGCTGAAGAAAACTGAGACCGATTGGGCTCCGAAATGGGCTAGGCCGGCCGGCCCAAGGGCTCCAGGCCGGCCGGCCTGGGCCCTTTCTGGCCCCTTTCGGTCCCATCTTTCGCGTGTGGCCTCTTCTTCTTATTCCTCATCTTAGCCCAGTTGTAACCATGCGTCAAAACATCTCCGAAAATGTCCAATTTCCTGTCAAAATGCAACATGCTCCAAAATCCAGGACAAAATTGAAAACGGTCAAGTTTGGGTAACAAGTGGCGGGTTAGTACATGAATCATCCCGAAGAATTTACCAAAACAACTCCTAATTGTATAATAAAATGGGTACTTAAGGAGCGCCAACACCGTCCTTGGGGTTTCAGCTTTGACTGGCTCCATCAGCGATGCTGCTACGCCTTGGAAAGCAGAGATCTCAGGGTGAACTGACCCGGGAGGTTCTTCCTCGATGGGGCTCGCCTCCGGCGTCGCTGTGCCTGATCGGCGAACTGCTCTACCACCGACGCTGGCACTCCACCCCAGGTTTCCTCTTCAGCTGACGCGATTGTGTCAGTCGGAGCAGGAGAAGGGGTACTAGCCGGAGCAGTCATTCCAACAAATGACACGGGCGACTTCGGAACATCACCCACACGGCCTTCCGCAGAAGCACTCGACGAAGGAGCCACCGGCCGCAATGGTGGAAGGTTCAAATCAGCACCACCACTACAAAAGTTAAGAGTCAGGAAAAAAGTGTGGGAAAAGTACAATCGACTACTTTGTGAAGTAAGATACTGTTGACAGCCAAATTTGGCATCTGCTGAGGTCGACCGGTCTGACCGGTTGGGCCGACCGGTCAGACCGGTCTGGTCTGTACAGTCCGAGTAGAATTAGGGTTTTTGTAAAGAGTCCTCCTGTAATCCTACTCGTGAAGGGGTACGTTTTCTCTGACCTATAAATATAAAGGCTAAAGCCGATTAAGGTTATTCCCAATCGAATCAATACAAAAATCGCATTACTTTTATCTCTCAAACCCTAGCCTTTTCCAACCCTAGATTGCTTTCTTCCTTCGTCTCGACGGCGTTTGAAGACGTTCTGAGTGGCCTGCCGACCTCAGAGCAACCCTACGATCACGTGCTCCGACGGGGTCCCTCCCGAGCTCGCTGTTCTAGGTCTTCGCAAGTTCCCTGCCTACACCGGTCAGACCGGTCGACGAAACCGGTCAGACCGGTCCGCCCAAGGTTTTCGCTGTGTTGATCGTTTTGACGATCGTCGCGCGTTCTAGCGCATTCAGGTGTGTTTGGCGCAATTCTGTATCAACACACTTTTTGGCGACTCTACTGGGGACAGATTAATCTGGTTTTAAAACCGATCTAATCTACTCCTTTCAGAAGATGGGCTCTTCAGAGATCGACAAGGAAAACATCATCACGGCTACAATGGAGGAGCTCACCGAATAGGAGCGCAAGGCCTACCTTCTTGTGGAGGAGCACGTCAAGGCACAATTCTTGAAGGGCTTCAAGAAGTATCGTGGTGGCCTCGTCAAGAGGGTGGAGGAGTTCGTGCTTCCGTCTCTCAAGCTTAGCAAGGATAAGATTGTAGAGATCCCCAATGTAAGCCTTTTTCCCTCTGATATGTTAGATAGAATATCATCCATAATGGATCAAAAGATTGTTGCCGCACAAGCTGCCGCTGGTGATATTTTGATTAAATTGAGTAGTGATGTTGATGCACTTAAAGGTAAACAACCCATTACAGATCCTAACTCATCATATCCGAGTTCGGCTACCCCTGAGTTCACATCTGAACCACTCTATGGTATGCCGCCGAACTCATTCTCAGGGCAAACCCCGCCACCGTCGACCGTGCACACTGCACCTGCCAGACCGGTCCCACAGACCGGTCAAACCGGTCCGACCAGTCAGATCGGTTATCAAACCGGTCAGACCGGTTACTCAGTACCGTCGCCGATGCCTCTCGAGACAATTCCAGGTTCGGCTGCCCCTAGCCGAACTAATGAATTGTCACTGTATACACCACCTCACACTACTACTATAGCGGGAGGGCCACGAAGATCTGGACCTAACCAAGGACCGATCCCAACTTCTTTACAGACGATGGCGCATGGAAATTCTAATGCGCATCGTTTTTCTGAGTTTTATACCAGCCAGCACTATCAGGCCGATTTCCTTAAGTTCAAAGAGGATCTGGCAAATGCGATTAAAATTAAGCTTGGGGTGGATATGGGTACTACACGTTTATATCAAAAACCTTATCCCGCTGAGTTTGATTTTACTCCTTTTCCTGCTGGTTGGCGTATTCCTGAGTTTACTAAATTTAATGGTGATGATTCTCGTACAACCTGGGAACACGTTAGTCAATATGTCTTGCAATTAGGAGAGGCCGGTTTCAATGATGCTTTGCGCGTGCGTTTATTTTCTTTATCTTTGACTGGAACGGCTTTCTCTTGGTTTTCTTCGCTTGCTCCTAATTCTATTCGCAATTGGGCTCAGTTGGAGCATAAGTTTCATGATCACTTCTTTAGTGGGGAAACTGAAGCAAAATTATTGGACTTAACATCGATTAAGCAAGGACGTGATGAATCTTCTTCAGATTATTTCAAAAAAATTAAAGAAATTAAAAATCGGTGTTTTCGTTTGACGATTTCTGAAAAAGATTTGGCGGATTTGGCATTTAATGGTTTACGTTCTTATTTGAAAGAGAAACTCGAGGGCTTTGAATATCATACTGTGAATTTCTTGCAAGTCAAAGTCATGGGTTTAGAGTTTAAACTTAAAAATGCCAAAGATACTTTCAAGCCTCATCGGTTCAACACACATATTCTTGATCATGATTCGGATAGTTCGGACGATGATAGCAAGGAAGTATATGCTGCTGAGTTTGTTTGGCCATCAAAGGCCAAACCCGGTTCAGTTCCGTCTCTCAAGCCGATTCAAAAGAATCGGCAAGAGGAGCTGAAATTTACTTTTGATGTTTCTAAATGTGATCAGATTTTTGATGAATTGCTTAAGAATGGTAATATCCGATTGTCACATGCTATTCCATCTCCCGACGAACTTAAACGACATGCATATTGTAAGTGGCATAACTCAACATCTCATACTACTAATGATTGTAATGTTTTTCGTCGACAGGTACAATCGGCCATTAATGAAGGACGATTGGTACTTTCTGAGATGCAAATTGACAAGAATCATTTCCCTGTTCATACGCTGGAATTGAACAATCCAAAGGTGCTCATTCGGCCGGAACAAGCCGAAGGAGATAAGGGGAAGCATGTTGTCATCGGTGATCCAAGACCGATAAATACAAGTGACAAGATCCTTGCCCGGGAAGTTACCAAAGAGAAGACTGATGATGGAAAGGATACTCTGAAGATCATTGTCAGAAATCCCAGACTCGGGGGGCAAGGAAGCTCTCCACCAGAAAATCGGTCTGCTGATCAGGCACGACCGGTCAGACCGGTGTCTCCGACCGATCAGACCGGTTCCTCCAGCCGGTCAGACCACTCTGGTGACCGTCCCCGGACTTTCAAGCCAAACCATCCGGAAGTGGGTACTTGGAAGACCAATGAGGTGAAGGTGCAGGGAAGAACTGCTAATCAGAAGCCCACCTTCAACCAGTTGTTGAACAAGTATACAAAGGCCGTTCAAAACGATCGGCCGCTAAAAAAGAGACCGCGATCACCACCGCGTCAAGATCGTCCAGTGTCCCCAAGGAGGGAATCCAGCAGGCGCAGGGGTGATGTTGTCACATTGTATCCTCCCCAGATGTATGCTACCATGCCATGGGTGCCACCGGCGTCAAGTGCAACAAATCCGGTATAGGAGCATGAAGGGATATGGATGCAGTGTTTTCCGATGCCTTATCCTCCACATTATCAAGGGGAAAGCTCCAGGGTGCCCGTGCACGACCGATTGGGACCACGACAATCTGGTCCAGTGCAGCAGGCTGCACCGGTCAGACCGGTCACCTCTGACCGGTCAGACCGGTCTCACCAGAGGCCGGGCCAGGTTCCTGCTCCAAGATTTGAGTATCGCATCAGGGAAAAGAAAGAGGAGCAGAAGCCTATTGCTGATCCAGAGAAGCCTAAAACCGATGTTGTTCAAATCGGTGAAATCAAGGTGCCCATAAAGAATACGGGCAAAAAGCCGATGGACATAGAGAAATCGGTTGAGGTTCCTTCACAAAAGCCGGTCATGGCCAATGATCATGAGGCCGGTAGTAGTAAGAGCGTAGCAGATAAGTACCATCAGCCTAGGTGGTGCCCTTCGAGTTTAACTCATACACAGAAGAGGAAGTTGCAGCGCCTTCGTAACAAGGAAAAGAAGGAGCAAGAGAAAGAGAAGATGAGGGATGAGAACTTCAACAATACAGGCCCATGTTCCCTCAGAGCAAGGTTTGGAAGGTCAAGACAGCTGATCAGCCAGCCAGACCAGTCGGACCGCCGCAGCCGACCGGTCAGACCGATCAGACCGCTATGACCAACTGGTCAGACCGGTTGAGCTTACTGCAGAGCCGGCAGCCGAATCGGCACCGCCCGTTTCAGTTTCTTCTGTAGATGAAGCCCCAGCAGTTCCTCCAACCGCAGAAGACGAGGAATTGGTAGATTATGAAGCGTCTCCGGAGCACACCAACTTGGAGATCAATGTGGTGCACTTATCTTCAGATTACTTCGTGGTCCCGGAGGAAGATTTGGCTCATCTTCAGTTTGGGCCCCGTGAAGCTGTGTTCCAGAAGCCAAGCGAGAAGGACAAGCACCTCAAGGCTCTTTACATGAGGGGACACATCAACGGGAAGCCGGTGACTCGCATGCTAGTGGATGGTGGGGCTATTGTAAATCTTATGCCCTACTCGCTGTACAAGAAGCTCGGTGGCCAAGACGAGGACTTGATCAAGACAAACATGACGGTCAGTGGTGTTGGAGGGAGCGAGCCCCTTAGCGCCAAGGGAGTTGCTTCCATGGAGCTCACTATTGGGAGCAAGACGCTTGCTACGGCTTTCTTCGTCTCGGAGGTGCAAGGTAACTACAATTTGATTCTTGGGAGGGATTGAATTCATGCAAATCAGTGTGTTCCTTCTACCTTGCATCAGTTTCTTGTTTAGTGGATCGGCGATGAGGTCGAGATTGTCCAAGGGGACACTTCATCCTTTGTTGCTTTGGCCGATTCGGATTCTATTGGTGCACACGATAATGTCAAGTGTTTATCGGGCATGGATCTGTCCGATTATGATTTGATCAGTTGCACTAAAGATGGTTTTATTTCTGCTGTACTAAAGCCGATGAATAATCGGCTGAATCATTTAATGTAAATCAGATGAGTACAACAGAGGCTCCAGAAGAGACCGGTCAGACCGCTCGTGCCGACCAGTCAGACCGGTCATGTCCCGTTCGGCGCACAGGGCCGACCGGTCAGACCGGATACCCCGACCGGTCAGACCGGTCTAACGCAGAATGGCTGCAGCAGAGGCTAGATCAATATCGGGCGCGTACGAACGATATGTGTGAAGCCATTGAAGAATCTGGTGATCTAGACAAACTGGGTCAAGGGTTTACATCGGCCGATCCTTTAGAAAAGATAGACATTGGTGATGGAACTATTCCTAGGCCGACCTTTGTAAACAAAATTTTATCGGCTGAATATAAAGCCGATTTGGTTAGTTTATTGAAGGAATACGTTGATTGCTTTGCTTGGGAGTATCATGAAATGCCCGGTTTAATTCGTGATCTTGTTGAGCATCATTTACCGATTAAAGCCGGTTTTAGACCTTATAAACAACCGGTTAGGCGTTTCAATCCTATTATTTATGATCGAGTTAAAACTGAAATTAATCATTTACTTAATGCTGGATTTATTCGGTCTTGTCGTTATGCTGATTGGATCTCTAATATTGTGCCCGTCGAGAAAAAGGATTCGGGGAAAATTAGAGTGTGCATTGATTTTAGAGATCTTAATAAAGCTACTCCTAAGGATTAATATCCTATGCCTATGGCCGATATGTTGATCAATGAGGCTTCCGGACATCGTGTCATTAGTTTTCTTGATGGTAATGCCGGTTACAATCAAATATTTATGGCCGAAGAAGATATATCTAAAATGGCATTTAGATGTCCAGGATTTGTCGGGTTGTTTGAGTGGGTTGTTATGACTTTTGGTTTGAAAAATGCAGGTGCTACTTATCAAAGAGCTATGAATTTAATCTTCCATGATTTGCTTGGTGTTATTTTGGAGGTGTACATTGATGATATTGTCATTAAATCGGCCGGTTTGGATCATCATTTAGCCGATTTGAGACTTCTTGAGAGGATGCGCCGGTATGGTTTGAAAATGAATCCACTCAAATGTGCTTTTGGTGTATCGGCTGGAAAGTTTATTGCCTTCATTATTCATGAGAAGGAAATAGAGGTTGATCCTAAAAGAATTGAAGCCATGAGGAAGGTTGAAGCCCCTACATGCAAGAAGGATTTACAGAAGTTCTTGGGCAAGGTAAATTTCTTGAGAAGGTTTATATCCAACTTGTCCGGGAAGATTGATGCTTTTACTCCTATTCTTCGGTTAAAAAATGAAACCGAATTTACTTGGGGGGCAAAACAGCAAGAAGCGTTTGAGAAGATCAAGATTTATTTATCTTCGCCACCCGTACTCAAAGCACCTAGGAGAGGAGTACCTTTCAGACTTTATGTGGCTGCTGAAGACAAGGTTATTGGGGTTGTTTTAACTCAAGAAACCGAAGAGAAGGAGTATATCATTACATATCTAAGCCGACGACTTATTGATGCGGAGATGAGGTATACATTTATTGAGAAGTTGTGTTTGTCTCTTTATTATGCTTGTACCAAATTAAGGCATTATCTACTATCTAGTATTTGCATAGTAGTGTGTCAAACCGATGTGATCAAACATATGTTACAAAAACCGATTTTGAGTGGTAGAATCGGCAAGTGGGCTTATGCTTTGGTTGAATATGATTTGGCTTGTGAACCTTTAAAATCTATGAGAGGCCAAATTGTAGCGGATTTTATTATTGAGCATCGGATTAATGACAAGCATGATCTAGAAGTCGGCTATATTACTTGCACACCAAGGAAGTTGTACTTTGATGGATCGGTTTGTGATGATGGTCAAGGGATTGGTGTTGTTCTTATTTCTCCGAATGGTGCCGTTTTTAGTTTTCAAACCGATTGGAAGAAGAATGCACAAATAACCAAGCTGAGTATGAAGCGCTTCTATTTGGCTTAGAATTCTTGAAATCCATGGGTGTGAAATATGTTGAAGCCTTTGGAGATTCTCTTCTAGTGATGCAGCAAGTATCCAAGGTATGCCGATGTTATAATAGTTCTCTAAATGCATATCTTGATAAATGCCTTGATATTATTTCCTCCTTCGATGAATTTATTATTAAACATATACCGAGGGAAGAGAATGGAAAGGCAAATACTCTGGCTCAGCAAGCATCTGGGTATAATATTACAAAAAAATATTTCAACATTCGCAAGCCGATGCAAACGAAATCCAAATTTCTGGTTCTGGACACACCGGTCCGACCGGTCAGCAAGACCGGTCTGACCGCCCAGACCGGTCTGACCGGTCCAGAGAACGGTCTGACCGGTGATGCTGCTGATAGTTTTGGTTCGGCCAAAAATGATGATTCAATTATCTCGGCCGAAGCCCAGGATTGGAGGGTCCCTCTTATGTCATATTTGAGAGATCCTGGCCGGGGTGTGGAGAGAAATATTCGGCGTTTGGCTTTCAAGTATGTTTTAACGATGAGCTTTATCGTCGAACTGCCGAAGATTTTCTTCTCAAATGTTTAGACTCGGATCAGGCTCGGGTTGCTATGGGTGAGGTTCATGAAGGTATTTGTGGTACTCATCAATCGGCTCCCAAGATGAAGTGGTTACTCAGAAGAGCCGGTTTCTATTGGCCCACCATGCTATCCGATTGTTTTAGATACTTTAAAGGGTGTGAAGAATGTCAGCGATTTGGTGATTTGCAATTGGTGCATGCTGCGTTGATGCATCCTATTATTAAACCATGGCCGTTCCGAGGTTGGGGGTTGGATTTTATTGGACAAATTAATCCTCCATCTTCAAAGGGGCATCGCTTCGTGTTAGTTGCTACAGATTATTTTACTAAGTGGACCGAAGCAGTTCCTTTGAAGAATATGACACATAGGGAGGTAATTGAGTTTATTACTGAGCATATTATTCATAGATTCGGCATTCCACAAACTTTGACAATGGATCAAGGTTCTTCATTTATATCAAAAGAGGTGCGTGTCTTTGCCGAATCTTATAAGATTAAGTTGCTCAATTCATCTCCATACTATGCTCAGGCCAATGGGCAGGCCGAGTCTAGTAATAAGATTTTGATCAAACTTGTCAAGAAGAAGATAGAAGAAAATACTAAGAGGTGGCATGAAGTGTTATCCGAATCATTGTGGGATCATCGTATATCTAGATATGGTGCTACTAAGATTACTCCTTTTGAGCTTGTGTATGGTCAAGAGGTTGTTTTACCCGTTGAGGTAAATCTGGACGCATATAGGTTGGCAAAGCAAAATGACCTCTCCGCTGTTGATTACCATGATTTGATGATGGATAATATTGATGAGGTGACCGACAAGCTTTTGAAGGCTTTGATGGAGATTGAGAAAGACAAGCTTCGGGTGGCTAGAGCTTACAACAAAAAAAGTAAAACTTAAATCTTTTAAGGTTGGGGATCTGGTTTGGAAGACAATTTTGCCTCTTGGGATGAAAAGCAATAAGTTTGGCAAATGATCGCCAAGTTGGGAGGGTCCGTACAAGATTATCAAAGTTATCTCCGGAAATTCGTATATGGTGGAGACGGTGCAATGTGAACGTCTATCCAGGGCTATCAATGGGAGATACTTGAAGAAATTCTATCCTAGCGTATGGCAAAGTGCGTGAAGACGAAGACGGCCGGTATTGTATATTGCCCTTAGTTTTATTTTTAGACTTGTATGCTCTGTGTAAAACATGTACATCAGGATAGTTCTTATTTTTTGACTTGTGAAACTCACCAAAAAGTAGGGGGACATATGTTGACAGCCAAATTTGGCATCTGCTAAGGTCGACCGGTCTATACAGTCCGAGTAGAATTAGGGTTTTTGTAAAGACTCCTCATATAATCCTACTCGTGAAGGAGTACGTCATCCCCGGCCTATAAATATAAAGGCCAAGGCCGATTGAGGTTATTCCCGATCGAATCAATACAAAAATCGCATTACTTTTATCTCTCAAACCCTAGCCTTTTCCAACCCTAGATTGCTTTCTTCCTTCGTCTCGACGGCGTTTGAAGACGTTCTGAGTAGCCTGCCGACCTCAGAGCCACCCTATGATCACGAGCTCCGACGGGGTCCCTCCCGAGCTCGCTGTTTTAGGTCTTTACGAGTTCCCTGCCTACACCGGTCAGACCGGTCGGCGAAACCGGTCAGACCTGTCCGCCCAGGGTTTTTGCTGTGTTGATCATTTTGACGATCGTCTCGTGTTCTAGCGCATTCAGATGTGTTTGGCGCAATTCTGTGTCATGAGATACTAATATTTTAGCCCACTTGGCGATTAACTTCTTTGGAACCGGCAATCCCCTGTGCACCGTGCCGATGATAGTGGTGGGGGGTCGCAGGACTCGAAGCAGCAACACCAAGGGATGCCACAACTGGGGTAGGGGCAGGGGCACTCATAGTATCCATGCCACCCTTCGCCCCTCGGTCCAAATCCGCTCCTAGAGCACCAGAAGCAGCGGGAGACCTACAATGCAAAGAAGTTAGTCAGATTCCTCTCGTGATTAAACACAATCACACTGTGGAACATGATAGTCTCACCCTTGATCATCTCCTTCCTATTGCTGAGGAGCCTCACCCGCGGATGAGTCGCCCAACGAGGTCAAGGAGTCCTCCTAGACTTCTGGGGCGTCGACCTCCTTGATAATCGGAGGCTAGTGGAAAACATTCTGGCCTTCTATTGCTGTCGAGCCTGGTATTGGGGGATCACTCTTGTATACCCCCACATCCGCCTGTTTGGAAGCAAGATTAGAGTGAAGAACCACTCGAGTAACTATTTTACCTCAGGAGGAAGGTTCGATGCCCAAAAAATAGTGGGCACGCATGGGACGCTGAGCTGATCAGGGAATATGCTCTGGATCACCCTCAACCCTTCCGCACGCTGCACCAGCTCTGCAGACAACCGGTCAACGTCTTCAGTACCTTGATACTGAAAGCCAAAATTTCTACGCTGTTGCAGTACTGCGCTGAACAAAGTTGAGAACTACAGAGGCAGCAGTCACTCGCATCTTCTGAAGGCGGACTATGCGCTCCATTAACTCCGCAACCTGATCCTTACATCTAGCTGTGAAATCCCTATACCATCCACGGAGCCATTCTGGCGGTTTAACATCAAAGTTGGGAAGGCTAGATGAAGAATTACTAACGTAAACCCAGTCGTTTTGCCAGTCTAGTTTCACATAAATCAGAGGCCAGTCCAAACACTTTCCGACTACTCTAGGCCATAGCTCCAAGTGTGCACACCCTACTCTGCCCATCCTATCGGAAAAGGGCAGTGGAATTAGGGTGTAAAGGCTCAGGAAGAACTTGAAGTGTGGCTCGATCCTGAGAAAGGCCTCACATAAATGCACAAATACTAAAATATGCAAGACAGATTGTGGGGTCAAGTGGTGGATCTGAATCTTACAATAGTAAAGAAGTCCTTCCAGAAATGAGCTTGCGGGCATTGAAAAGCCGTGCTCCAGAAAAGAAGTAAACAAAACAATCTCGGAATCCCTAGGAGCTAGAAAATCCTCCCCCTCGGCACTCCACCAGCAAAATCACCCTCTGATTGCAGGAAAAATCTTCGCTCCATCACTTCCAAATTGTCAGAGGAACACTTACCTCGCGGCCACGGCGCTCCGCCTCCTGACGATTTTTCCCCTTCACGCTTCCAATTCTCGCCACTACCAGAATCTGGAGGCTTCTCCATTTCAATCTCCGCGGGGCTCTTGATGCTCGAGAGCTACGGGTGTCGAGGAACTGGAGGATTCTTGGCTCGGGCTAAAGAGGCAAGCGAGCAAACGAGCGGAGGACGATGGCGGCGGTGAGGTAAAAAAGTGAAAGTTACCAGATCCAGTTTATATAAACCTAACCAATGGCAATTTTGTAAATACACGGAATACCAAACGGTCTGTTGCCTATTTCCACACGGATTAGGTCACCGCTTCAGGGATTCTATCCCGAAACAGGTAAGGGCAATCTAAAACATACAGTTGAATACCCCGCGCGATGCTGCGGGATTTGTGGACAAAAATGTTGAAGTTGAGTGTATTGAAAAGATGGAGATATGAAGTTGTAGTCAATTTTAGCATTGGTGATATATGGTATGGTTGTGTATAAGATATGATTAAATATTAAAATTGAAGTACATATAAAAAATTCAAGTTGATGAAACTGATAAAAAAAGGAATCGTAATTGGTATGGTAAGATCGCTTTAATTTTATTTTAGGAGAAAATGGAAAAAATCTGCATCATTTTGTAAAGTGATTCGACTTTGTATCGACTCTTTGGCTAAGCGAAATTTATGCAAATATTGTTTTAAAATGAAATGTAAGGAATGCAGTTGTGTGTGAAATGTTGATAATTGGAAATATAGTTGTACAAATATAGTTGTATCAAATAGTAAAATATTAAGGAGAAACCAAACATAGTGTCAATATCAGAACATAATGAATGAATGTGTAACATTGAAGAGAAGAGATCTGGAACAATCCTTCACGGTGCTCTTAATGCATGCCACAGTGATGCAAGACAAAATTTAAGAGTAGAAAAACAGCGAGGGAAGGCAAGGAGCTACCAGAACCGAATGGAATAATGGAGTCGAGAGTGTGTGTAACGCTACGATGGCTTTGACTAAGTAAAATATATAGAGCGTTGGGTTCTACAGATCATGAGATGTGGAAGGGGTGGTGGTGGTAGTGTATTGTTAGATAGAGAGATTTAAGGAAATGACAGTTTGGATGATCAAGTTACAAACATGAGAGAAATGAAGAGACATAATAAGGTGGATGAAGGAGTGCTTCTTCCATTGTTGGTGGCTCGATGGGGATTGAGAGAAATATAAATTAATATTTTCTAGTGGGATGCATCAATCTTAGAAGACAGAAATACCATACGAGACTAATTATTTTTCTTTTTGTTAATGTTTCCTAGTGGGATGTATCAATTTTAGAAGACAGAAATACCATAGGAGACTGATTGTTTTTCTTTTTGAAAAAAATGTGGATTTATTTATTAATATTAGATAACTAATATTTAATTGATAAATAAAAATAATGTTCATGAGACAATAATAAAAGAAAATAAATGGAGGGGATTTAACATATGTATGTTGCGTAGAGTAATATTTAATTGATAAATAAAAAAATTGGCTGTTGGGCTTCTTCTTTATTTATATTTTTGATGAACCGCAACATATTGAAAAACATGACTGAGAGAAATAGAAATTATGACACTTAGTGGGTTGATGACATAGCAACATGGCACTTAGTGGATTAATGATGTGGTAGCACGAGGATTGAGAGAAATACAATTATGACACTTAATGGGTTGCATCTATATAGAATATATAGATTACCACCCCAGACATGCCACGTCGTCTTGGACTCTTCTTTTCTAACTCTGGAATTAGGGAAAAAGACTCGGGGGCTGCTCGGGGCTGCTGGGTACGTGGCAAAAGGGAAAATGTTTTTTCAAATTTTCAAAAATAATTTGAAAAAGTCAAAAGACTTTAAAATTGATCCTCAGCCAGAATTCTTCAATTCAACCATAGACTCGGAGGCTACTCTATATGGAGTGCGATTATTCGTCGCACCCCATATATGAAGATCTTTGAAGATTTCAAAACCACTCGAGCAAGAGCACCTCGTATCCTTAGCACAGCTCTTGAAGTACTCAGAGGACGTGATCCACACGAAGCCCAAGAAACTACTTGGCGGCTCGGAAGTACTCGAAGACCTGCCGCTACAGTTGACGCTTGTTAGCGACCAATTTCAAGTGTCAACTTGATCAGAAAATCTTTAGAGCTTAAATATTTCATATGCATTTTTATCCAAAATAAAGTAAAAACCCACTATGCTCCTAAAAACTATACAATGTTGAAAAAAGAACTACAGTGCAGGTGTGAGGGCCTTGTCAGTGGCGGAGCGTGAACAAAATATAAGGAGGGGCCAGTTGCAAAGGCAAGGAGATATCAACGCCACGAGTAGTGCCAACATGCCCAGATACCATGCGACAGTGAGTTCGTTGCTCTTTGCCTCTCGGCAGAAAGTGTAGTAGATATAGAATGAATAATCTTGCCTTTAAAACCAAGGCCGCATCTTATACAAGTTAACTACCACACTAAATTTCACAGACAAAGCAGGGGCCGGAGCCCAGCTTCGCCTCCACGAGGCTCCGCCCCTGGGCCTTGTGATCCACGAGAAAAATTGTCGACCAATCAGAGTACATGATTCAGGCTTACATGGATCAAAGGGCTCACATATAGCATCAAATCAACGTACCAAAAGTTTAGGCATGCGGAGAATTGACAAGAGGACACGTGGGAGGCCACTAGAAAAGACTGGAGGTGGTTGGGCCCAATTGCTAGTCGGCCGACCACCATGGTCGGCCGAGTGGGCCCGGCCTCCACCGACCTCCAGCCTTCAGGGGAAGCTTCATACAGCCTTCCTTTGGTCGGTTCGGGGTGCCAGGTGTCCTGCAACCAGGCCGAGAGACCCCTTTTCCTCTCCCTATAAATATGATTGGGAAGCGGTAACAATGAGGACAAGAACAAGTTGAAGCTCTAGCTCCATTTCTCACTTGAGTAGTTCTAGGCTAGTAGAGTTTAGGTGATGTAGTTGTCAGGTCGCCGGACGTACTTCGGAGAATAGATATGGGTTCGCTACTAGTTCTCTTTCATAATGTTTGGTCATGTGTAATTTACTTATCTTATAGTTATTTATATTTGCATGATTTATGCCCTGCGGTGTCAGACATAGATTTCATAATTAGTTTGCTTTATTACTATATGCTTTGTCTGGTTAGAGATTTAGTTCTAGTTAACTTTAACATGCTCCAGTATTCGTATGTTTGCTCTAGTATGATGTCTGTCCATCCGAAGGGTGGGGGTTCCGTGCGGGGTACTAGAGTATCGCTTACTAGTGTAGACATGGTGTCTGGGTTAGTTAAGTATTGCTGGATGTCGCCCTTTTCGACTGTTTGTAGAGCTGCAGGTGATGACAGCCCTGTTTAGTGCCATCGTAATCCTCCACGTTCGGTTAGGGGGTAGGAGGGTTATAAATGTCTGTGATGGCTAGACAGTCATATATGTCAGCCATTTGCACAGCTCTCCCGTGTATTATGAATAATTAGATA
Source organism: Panicum virgatum (assembly GCF_016808335.1). Taxonomy (NCBI): domain Eukaryota; kingdom Viridiplantae; phylum Streptophyta; class Magnoliopsida; order Poales; family Poaceae; genus Panicum; species Panicum virgatum. The sequence goes on along the minus strand of NC_053153.1, from coordinate 47,649,041 downwards.
GTACCTAGCTATATCTTGTGCAAAGCATATAGTGCTGGTAAGCTGTATAAATATATTTAATAGCATTAGATAGACCTTGACTAACGTTTACCAGCTCCCTGCCACTTTTTACTTTTGCTAAGAGCTGCGTTTTCTTGTGTTTCACACTACCTTCATCCATATTTATCTCACTCCTATTTATGTATTTAAATATTCCATTGAGATTGGTTCATATTGTCTACCTACATAATTTAGTCATCGTCTTTCCTGCGGAATTATAAATGACACCCCAGCATACTCACTGGGTAAAATATTGCACCGATAATTCCGTCCGCTTGTGGAATGATTCATCATTCATGATAGCTTGGTTTCCAGTAATTGCTATATGAAATGTCGAGGCATCATAGGCGCCGATGCCGGGCATCTTTGATGTAGTTACCGGAATCATGCTGGAGAATGGTCTGGTTATTCACTTGGCAAGAGGACTGTGTGTGGCTGCTGGCAGGTTGCTGTAAGAGTAGGAGTTGCTATAGCCGGATGCTTACAGGTTGACCCGAGGCAACTTTAGGTACTTAGGAAGGAGCTGATCAAATGGATCAGTTCCAAGTAGGTTGCTGCGGAAACTAGTAAGTTTCTAGGTGAAACTACTGTATTAGCGTGTATCTTCGGTAGTATGTTATCCCAAGACCCCAAATACTGCTAATTCCTCGTGGATAACTCTACAGCCATCACAAAACCCATAGCTGACATGTCAGCATCGACATGTATATAACATACCTGAAATCCGGATGCCACAGTGATCAACACTGCAATGCATCACCTCATTTTCCATTGAAAACCACCGGTTGAATCAGACAGATGAGGAATCAACAGTTGGAAAGACTACAGGCATATTCTATGGGGCAACATCCGACCGATATGTATGTACACCAATCCAAATTGCAAATACAGCAATGTAAAGACACGACGACGACCATGTATGGCAAAGTTAATGGCTGGCTGACTTTTTTTTATATTTTGTTTTCCGGACTAGGCACCGCCTTCAAATTCTGGGCTCAAAAAAACAGCAAGCCGGGGAGACTCCTGCAGGTGCGCAGAATTTTGAGAAGCATCTGCATCTGCGTCATTGCGGGTTTTGCAACTGATTAAGAAAAGAAGCATCAGGCGAACCACCAAGCATGCTCCCAAGATCTGCTGATCCCAACCCTCCTAGACCACCAGCAGCACCAGATCTTTGACTGTCGGCAAGACCACAGAGCAAACTACTCAAATCTGGTGAACCCAACCCTCCCAGGCTCCCAATGGCACCAGTTCTTGCATTGCTAGTAGGACCAGACCGTGCTGCTCCTTGTGCACCCCCAGCTGGTGATTTTAGTAGGCAAACAAAATATAGTACATGTCAACATCAATAAAAAAATCCTCAAATAAAACAGACATCCAAAACTGAATTATTCAAAACCTACCATTGGTGCTCCAGGGATTTGGAAGTGGATTAGTATTTGGAGCAGGGGTTCCTGTTGTTGACTCAGAACCAGGAATTGGAGCATTTGTTGCCGGATGACCAGGTTGGTTAGACCCCTGATTGCCAAGAAGAGCTGCAAATGGGTTTGAGGCTGTGTTGCCTTCCCCACCCATTGTTGTTGCATTTAGGAATGGCTCCTGGACAGTTTCATACATGCGTCGGAGCATATTAAACCCTTCGGGAGAAGATTCAATGTTGCTCATAGCTCTGTCCATGTTCCGCATCTTCTCTCTCATGATTTCAGGGTTTATAGCAGCTTCGAGAGTTTGGCGGAGGACACTTGGGTCATTGAGCACATGGGCAAGATCTGGATTCCGATCCATGATCTCGCGCAACTGTGGGTTGCTCATGGTCATATTGCGTATTAAATCTGGGTTGTTCATGAGATTTTGCATTGCTGGCATATTCATCAAGTTGCTCAACTTGCTCTAATTCTGGAAATCCTGCCCCAAATAAACCTGATGGCCTGCCATTTCTTGGAGCACCAACACCTGGAAATAGGCCTCCCAGGCCACCTGCTGGGCCACTGCTAGGAGTATATGAAGCAAGGGGACTGGCAGCAGCAGGTGCACCTGATTGAGCCGGTGCGGCAACACCACGCACCAAGTGAATTGCGTGACCTCTTCAGCTTCCTTTTTTGAACCATGCCCAGGACTGACTTTCAATGAATCACGAGTATCATGATCCTCCCAGCAGACTGCTGAGCAGAAAAGATAATACAGTTATTACAACTAAATGTATTTTGGGACCCCATAGAAAAGTATATTAAATATTTACATATTTGCTTCTGATTTTACCAGAAACCTAGCCAGACACAGAAACACTTCTGACATGCTCAATGATTCATATAAACTAAAGGGGAGTACAGATCAGCGAAATTCGATCATCTGGTTAGTACGTGACTCTCTGAGGACCCTCCCTCATATGAACAAAGTTTTTTTTTTTACAATGATCATGAAGTGACCATGCTACAAAAACTTGCCCCTTTATTCCCTAGAATTAAACTTACCTCCTCATTCCCTAGAAAGACTTACCGCTACATACCCTAAACGGAACTTTCCCCTTTAAGAGAGAAAAAAAATGATTTATTATGATCGGAACTATTACCATTACTTATTGCAGAAAATACTTTCTTAAGAAGGCATTGCAGAAAATAGTTACCCCTTCTGTTATGGTGGGCAATGTCTATCAGAGGAGGCGTCGTGGCTAAGCAACTGCAGAACCGCAACACACGTCGCAGGGTAGTTTCCATGTTCCTATTCAAATATGTAATCGTACTTGTATTTGTGTATTCTGTATTCGGGTGATGTACTTGGCTATATAGCCACGAACTCATGGTAATGTCAGTTACGCTGAAGATCAATTAGATCTTCGGGCGTCTTGCTCGCCTCTGTTCCTTGCACGCTTGCTTCCCCGCTCGACGCCGGTCGGCAAGACGGCGTCCAACTCTCGCCGCCGCCGGAATCCATCGTCCCGGCCACCAGTCCACCACGGCTACTCCCTGAGGAGATTGGGCCGTGACAATCTGGTATCAGCAGCTACTACGATGTTTGGGCACCTCGCATCCACCGCCGCCGCTGCATCCGCCGCCATCCCCGCCACCTCCGTTCCGCTCGCAACCTACAGCACCACACCTCCGCTCGCCTCCACTCTGGGACCGCCCAGTTCCGCGCCGCCGTATGCCGATTCGTCCGCCGCGGCGTCCGTTCCGGCGGCCGCCCTCGACACCCTCACCGCGGCGATTTACGGTCTCCAGCGACAAATGGGCCAGTTCGCCGCCCGCCTCGCCGATGTGGAGCGCTGCCCTGGTCCGTCCGCGCCACCACCAGGGGAACCGCTGCCTTCGACAACCGCTATCTACGGCCTCCAACGCCAGGTGCATCTGACCTCCTCTTGGCTCGCAGATGTGGGGAATCGGCCGTCAACCGCCGCCGGAGCACCTGCCGCCGCGCCGTACCCCACCCTGGGGCTCAGTGTCCCGCCCCTGCCGCTCCTCCAAGGGGCGCTGTCGTCCTCCGCTCTCCACTCCGCCGGACCTCCCTTCAGTCAGTCTGCGCCATCTCCCCACCCACAGACCGCGCCGGCACCCGCGAGCTACGGCGGCGTGCCCCAAGCGCCGCCGACCACCTCCGTCGTCGTCCACACATCCACGGCAAGCCGCTCCTTTCCTATAACCCAGATCCCATTCCCTCCATCCCCATCCCCAATTCCATCCATCCCACAACTCCCCAGCCACCATATAGCCCACCATGACCCAGCTGAAGATCACGATGGCGGCATTACTGTTCCTCGCTACCATAAACTGTCCTTTCCAACATATGATGGCAAGGAAGATCCCCTTGGTTGGTTGAAGCGCTGTGAGCATTTCTTCAGAGCACAGCGTACTCGCGACAGCAACAAAGTTTGGCTTGCTTCATTCCATATGCAAGGAGTGGCCCAGCATTGGTTTTATATGTTGGAACGCGACTCTGGTGACATTCAGGCTATCAGTTGGTCGCTATTTCGCACACTGTGCCAGCAGCGCTTCGGGCCTCCTTTGGAACCAACCATTTATCTGATCTAGCTCGACTTCAGTTTCGGGGTTTAGTGCAAGAGTATCAAGAAGCATTCCAAACAAGAATGGCTCACGCAGGATATTTGACACCTGAACAGCAAGTGCAATTGTTTACAGGCGGTCTTCCGGATCCCATTCGCATAGATGTTGAACTCCAAGCACCAGCAGACTTGCAGCGTGCTATGCTTCTAGCCCGTGCATATGAGCGCTGCAGTACCACACATTCAGCTACTTTCCAGACCAGCACACCATGTTTTCAGCAGTGCCCTGCGCTGCCCTCCCTATCTAGCTCTGCAGCCAATACAGCAATACCAGTGCCAATGCCAGCTACGTCAACACCAGCAGCAGCAGTGCCTCCCAGGCCACTTCGGCGCTTCAGCCCGACAGAAATGGATGAACGCCGTAAGCAAGGATTATGTTATAATTGTGATGAACCTTATGTTCAGGGTCACAAATGTCAACGTTTGTTTTACCTAGAAGTGTCTGATTTTGATGCACAAGACCAGACCAGTCAAGATGATCAACCTGCAGCGGACATGCCACCACTAATTTCTCTTCATGCTATCACGGGCATTCGGACAGCTGACACTATGCAAGTTAAAGTGCGCATGGGAAATCATCAAATTACTGCACTGCTCGATTCAGGATCCACCCATAACTTCATCAGCGGTCCCACAGCTCAGCATATTGGTCTTAACTTCATCAACAGCCGTGGTGTCAATGTCATAGTAGCCAATGGCGATCGAGTTTCATCTCGTGGCCTAGCTAAGGATGTTGCTATACGCATTGGCGAAGAATTCTTCACGATTGACTGCTACACCATTCCCTTGGAATGCTATGACATGGTGCTTGGGGTAAATTTCCTTCGCACTTTAGGGCCGATCCTCTGGGATTTTGATGATTTGTGCATGGCATTTTGGCATTTCGGCAAGCGTGTTCTTTGGAAAGGGATTGGGTCAACAAGGTGGGACATTCCATCCACTAGTACATTACATTCCTTAAGCAAGGATGACAAGCCATCACCAGCAGCAGTTCGGCCATACATGTCCCCTGATCTTCACAAGGATGAACTGATGCTCAAGCAAGGCATTATTAAGCCTACCAAAAGGGGCATGCATTCATGCTGTTTTCCATGTTGGGCTGCTGAAACCCTTTCATGGCACTCCTGCGGTCACACCACTACTCTCTCCACTCCAACATGGTCGTGTACTACAACAACCTCAGCGCATCATCAGTTCACAGCTACGCCGTGGAGTTTGGCACGTCTAGTGCAGTGGACTGGCCTTCCCGACTCTAAAGACATGGGAACCTATTGATCAGTTTCGTGCCGCACATCCTGAATTCAAGCTCGAGGACGAGCTTTTTCGGAAGGGCGGGAGAGATGTTATGGTGGGCAATGTCTATCAGAGGAGGCGTCGTGGCTAAGCAACTGCAGAACCGCAACACACGTCGCAGGGTAGTTTCCATGTTCCAATTCAAATATGTAATCGTACTTGTATTTGTGTATTCTGTATTCGGGTGATGTACTTGGCTATATAGCCACGAACTCATGGTAATGTCAGTTACGCTGAAGATCAATTAGATCTTCGGGCGTCTTGCTCGCCTCTGTTCCTTGCACGCTTGCTTCCCCGCTCGATGCCGGTCGGCAAGACGGCGTCCAACTCTCGCCGCCGCCGGAATCCATCGTCCCGGCCACCAGTCCACCACGGCTACTCCCTGAGGAGATTGGGCCGTGACACCTTCTGAGTAGCAGACATTCTTCTTTCAGTTTTCCTAATTCTATCAGGGTGATCACCTTTTCATCTTTAACATGTATACAAAAGGTGAAGCTTGTCAAGAAACACATTTATCCATTATGACACGAGTGCTGATGTACAACAGAAATCCACTAGCTCCAAACATGTGATATTCTAAGGGACTAGAGGACAACTAATACTGTGTCGATCAAGGATGGTAGTAGCAGAATATCAGGGCAAGCAGTGTTGTTAATCCAGTTCACAACATTATTGAAGAATTTCCCTGGGAAAATCTAAAATTTAAACTCATTTTTGTCCATATTTTTTAAAAGAATCATATGCCTCAGTTTAGTTTCCAACAACTAGGAGCAAAGTTACAAAAATATAACAGTATTATGAATTAAGTATCAACTTTGTGACAATGTCAGATGAGACCATCACAAACAGGGAAAAAAAGGTCAGATGAGACTGCATTGAAAATACATGGGGCTTTGAAAATTAATGACGAATCGAAAGTTGTAGAGGTACTACTTAAGAAAATTCTGAAGATCCTTAATAAAAATTTGATCTCTACCCTGATAAAATAACACTTTGATCTCTCCATTTCTCTAATAGGTATCTTTATTACTGTAAGAAGAGCACAAGTGATTAGATCCGTAATGGACACAAACTATGATGTCAGATTATTCAATCTAAAGGGAAAAAAAACTTTCACCAGAACTTCAAAAACGAAATTTAGACAGTGAAGATGTACCTTCTCCTGTGAGGCTTGTGCAAGTGCTTTAGATTCACCAAAGTACATGAAACTTAAATCGGCAGGAGAATTATTCTGCAGCAATAGGAAAAACAATTCTATAGTTTCAACACTTGAAACACTAGTGAAATATTTCCCAGCAAAGAGCTAAAAAAAGGTTCAAATCTTCTTCAACTCTTTGTTCATGTGCCCATCATGGCAAGTAAACTTATAACTTGCTTTCAAATGCACAACATTTGCTATGTTAGTGCCCTGCGATAACTGATGTGATAAAACTAAGCGTTTGGTTAATTCAACACAAATTACAGTGAAGGATGTTCAGACTATATCAAAGCTATATCTTAGCCATCATATATAATGATGAAACCACTAGCTAAAACAACATGAATTACACAGGTGGCTCAGGCTACAGGATATTACGATATACCAAGAAGGCAAGGCAAGAACGGAAGGTTGCATGGGTAAAGACATGCAATTGATGTGAAGGTATACACCATCATGTCTCACTGTGCAATAATTAGCAACGAATCATACAAACAGATCAATCAGATTTTCAAACCTTTTTCATGATAAAAAGAAAACAGATATTATCAGAATCTCATACACTTTAACGCAAGTCCAAAGACAAAGTCTGCTAGAAAACAAGAATATTCTGATTTCTGTGATAGATACCATGGTAAAAATAAAACCTGGAACTTAGCAAAATGTCTGCATAAAAACTAAAAAAAATTCTGAGACACATTTAACATTAAAGCAACATCATTGTCATTTCATAATGATAAGATCAATGGCTAAACTAACATGAATATGTCTACAACATTCTTACAGCTTCATCACCTCAGACATAAAGTGAACAAAACAAAGATTTATGAGGCTAAGGGACTAGATGCAATTGGTGTGGTGGTATATCACTGAAAAAAAGAGTCATTGCACTGTGGTAGCAACAATCATCAATATTTTCAGTCTTAGACTTATATACTGAGCACAAAACAAAGCACAGCTCATCTTGTATTGCTTTGGACTCATAACCATAAGAATAACATCCGAGCCAGAAAAAAAAACAGAAATATCTAAGCCACATCAGATTTTCGTCATTTCGCAGTTAATTATAGGCACCATGTTGCATCAGTTCTTAAAGCCAATTATAAACTAAGCTATGATTTTTTATTCAATGTACACTGTGACATAAGGCACCAAACAGTCAAGATCTATGATGCGCCGATACTCCGCTCACCTAGCGTATCCCGTATCCGATACGTATCGGATACGGATACGACTGGGATACGTTGCGGATATGTATCCAGCGATTTTTATTATTTTCAGATACTTCTGTGCATAGGATACGCGTATGGATACGTATAGGCCACTTTGGATACGGCCCAACATATTTTCTGGCCCATTCAGCCCACAAACAGGTATAACCCTAACTCCCTAAGGCCTCCCACTCTCCCAGTATCCCACGAGCAGCAGCCGCCAGGGGTCAGGGGTGCCCTGCTCCCGCATCCGCCAGGCGCGACCTGCGACGCCGCCGACGCGCCGGCCGCCTGTCCTGCTCCCGCACGGCCTCTCCTCCGCCTCTGCTGCACCCGCACGGCCTCTCCTCCGCCGTCCCTGTTCCCCCACGGCCCCACGGCCTCTCCTCCGCTTCTGCTCCTGACTATTGGGTAAGTCCTTCTTCCCTTCCCTTCTATGCTTCTACATTCACCCTCTGATCTGATAGTGATAGGTTTTTCCTTTGGCTTTGCATTCTCCCAGTAGCACTAGCACCTACTCTAGAAGATGGCTGGACATGATGAACATGCTCTGATTCAAATTGATGCGCAGCAAATGAACAAGAATCCATTGTGGAATCATGTTGTGCTATTAGAGAGGGCAGGGACCGGAGGAAATGCTAGATGGCGTTGAAAGTATTGCGGGGAAGAATATGGTGGAAGCTACTCTAGAGTAAAGAGTCACTTGCTTTGGGTTCAAGGAGGTGGAATCAAGATATGTGCCAAGGTCACAAAGTCCGTCTTATCTCAGCTGAACAGTGAGGTTGCAAAGGCTAAAGATGAGGCAAGTAAATCAAAGGACAGAGATGTTCCATTGTCCACAGGGAGCACACAAAATATGACAGGCAGCAGCAGCACTGGTTATCCAGTGAAGAAGCGGTTGAGGTGTTCAGCAATTGAGAAGGCATTTGACATGGACACTCGCAATACCATGGATGCTTTGATTGCAAGGCTATTCTACTCTTGTGGATTTTCTTTCAATATTGCAAGAAGTCCATATTATCGGGAAGCCTTCAAATTTCAGTTATTTATGACTTAGACTATTATGTTTGCTTGTTTGGAACTAAGTTTTAAATTATTTATAAGACTGCAAGTTGCTGTATGTTTTTATTTCTATTAAAAAATTTGTATCTGTATCGGCGTATTGGTGTTTTTCTTGAAATAGCGTATCCGTGTATCCGATACATATCGTATCCGATACACGTACCCGTATCCGTGCATCCTAGGTCAAGATCATGCACTTTAAGGGCAGGAAAAAAACAAGATAACATAAGAAGTCAGGAACATTCCAAGAAAGACAATTGTACAATATCTGACATACAAACAAAAAATTGATATACATTTAATAATAAAAGTGAAATATATGTCACCTTACAACATTTATTATGTGGTTAAAGATCATATGCAATTCATGTGGAGGTATATCACTGAAAAATGTCTTGACAGAACCACAACTCAGAACAAATCATACACTCAAATACTACCATATTCTCAGGCTTTCTTATAATATAAAGTAAAGCAAGCACGCCTCATCTTACATTGTTTCATAGTTGTAACCATATGAATACTCTGCAAATCAGAGGGAAAAACCCCACTAATAGTACATGCAATTTCAGTGCAAGAAAACAGCTTGTTCTACAAAGAACATGCAAAGCACTTCTCATTTGAAGCAGCATTATTCTTCCACTTCCTTCTTTATTTCTTCCATGAGTTCATCCTTGTAATCCTGAAATGTACCATCATATTTCTTCACTGTGCCATCCTCCACAATCCATATCTCACTCCTTTGGTCATCCTCACAAACACGAGATATCAATCTTGAGTCGTGACTAACCAAGACAACACCTCCAGTGAACTCATCCAGTGCATCTGCCAAAGCATCAATACTTTGCATGTCCAAGTGATTTGTTGGTTCGTCAAGCAGGAGAATGTGAGGCTGAGACATTGATATAGAAGTGAACACAACACGGGCCTTCTGACCACCAGACAATTTAACAATTGGAGTGAGATGGTTGTGTCCAGGTAACCCAAACTTCCCAAGCTTAGCACGGACAGCCTCTGCTTTGCTCATTCCCTCCTGATCTGGGTGAAGCCTCAACAAATATTGAACTGCATTTTCCTCCATTGTCAACAAGTCAACAAAATGCTGTGAGTATCGCCCAATCCTCAGCTTCTGGCTCCTCCTAACCTCCCCTTCTGTAGGGCTAAGATCACCCGCAAGTAAATTAAGAAGGGTAGACTTCCCTGCCCCATTGGGCCCAACAATAGCTACACGAGTTTCCATATCAATGCCAACATCAACATCAGACAGCTTGAAGTCTGGCCTACCTGGGTAGCTGAACCCTACCTCAATGAGTTGAAGGAGAGGTGGTGTGAGCTCAGTAGGCTCTGGGAAATGGAACTCAACACTGTAGTCACGCCACTTCTGTGGCACACAGGGGCGGAGGACCCGGTATGGCAAGGTGTGGCGGCCGCCATACCTTGATTTTTTGACAAGTACCCCTAGATCTTCTATCTGTTTGTCCCCCAGCAGCCACAGAACCTCCGTCTCCAACGTTCTGAGCAGAGGAAGAGGTTGTAGGAAGAAGAAATACAGTATTGGGCCGAACGAACCGTTATTTGTTGAACTGGGCCGACCGATGGCGGGTTCCTTTTTGGTTAATGGGCCGGCAGCAGGCAGCCTTTGCCCCCATCGAGTTCCACCGGATGCGACTCCTCGTCTCCATGATCAAAGGCGCGGCCGTGCGGGAATCCCGATCGGAAGACGAAACGACGAGGCTGCGACTCTCAAGCGGCGTGCGGCGTAGCCGCGTCTAGCGAGGCGAGTGCGCGACGGCACGCAAGCAGCAAGCTGAGCTCACAGCAATGGCGGCCGGCGGCCGGCGGCCAGCGAATCAGCGACTGAACCAGAGAAGACTGAAGAGCAATCATGAATCGGAAGGGCAAATACAAGGCCAAGTCTAATACAAGAGGTAAATAAAGTGCAATTTGAAAAATTACTTTTAACTTGAATATTAATCTTTGGACAATTCGACTTCGCCATACCTTAAATTTTTTCCGTCCTCCGCCACTGGTGGCACAGCCACCTGTTTCTGGTCATCATCATCATCTGCTGCATTCTTCCCTTTACCCTTGTTCTTGGCGGCCTCTTTAGCAGCCTTTGACAGCGCCTGACCTTTAACCTTATCCTGGGCAGCCTTGCTACCGGACTTCCTGGCTGCTTTCATTTGCTTCTCATACACCTCAAACTTCCGGTTCATCTCCTTCCTCTTCTGCTCATAGCCACTCTCAAAATCATCAAAATTTCCACGGTAGACATGCAGACTCTTGTCATGCAAATGTATGATCTCATTGCACACTGTATTCAGGAAGTCCCGGTCATGGGACACAACAATCAACGTCTTCTTCCACTGTGAGCACAAGTATTCCTCCAACCATAGCACAGCTCTGAGATCCAGATGGTTAGTAGGCTCATCCAGTAGCAGCAGCGTTGGCTGCATGAAGAGCGCACGGGCAAGTGATATGCGCATCCTCCAGCCACCGCTTAAGGACTTTGTAGATCTGGCTTGCATAGCCTGATCAAACTCCAGCCCTGCTAGAAGATTCAGCTTCTCATACACCTCAACAAGACGCTCGTTTTCATCAGCATTATTAGACGCCTCAAGCCTGGCCTGCTCAGCACGGAGAGCTGTGAGCTCCTCATCAGCAGCAACCACAGCCTCGAGGGCCGACCGATCATCACCAATAATCTCCTGCTCCACGAGCAAGACATCAATGTTCCTGGGCACGGGGACCTGGCCGCCAGGCCAGGAGCTTGAGCAGGGTGGACTTGCTCATGCCGTTGGGGCCGACGAGGCCGTACCTCCGTCCGTGCGAGATCCGGAGGGAGGCGCTCTTGAGCAGCTCCTTGCCGCGCGCGGAGACGGAGAAGTTCTCGAGCACGATATCCTTGACGTTGTCGTCGATGGCGCCGTCATCGGCGGTGGCGGATCCGGGGACGCGCGCGCCGATGACGACGGAGAAGGCGTCGCGGTCGTCGCGGAGCGCCTCCTGCCTGGCGGCCTCGGCGGCCGCGGCCGGCCTCACGCTTGTCCTTCTTCTTCGCGTCCTTCTGCGACGTCGCGACGCCGGCGCTGAGGTCGACGGCGGCCGCGCGGGACGGCTTGGGCTTGGCGGCGGCGAGCTCGACCTCGTCCTCCTCCTCGTCGGAGGGGGGCAGGTCGATGTCGCCCGTGTAGGAGGAGGCCGGCGCCTTAGATGGCTTGCCCTTGGGCTTGGAGGGCGCCGCCGACTTGGAGGGCTTGCCCTTGGCCGCGGGCGCATCCATGGAGGCGAGCATGGCGGAGACCGACATGGGCTTGTCCTTCTTCCCCCCGCCGGCGGCGGCGGAGGAGGAAGACGAGGAGTCTTTGCGTCCCATCGATGCGGCGGCGGCGGCGGCGGCGTGGGATGGGGGAAAAAATCGATCTGCTTAGCGCCACAAGGGAAAAAAAGGGGAAAAAATCCTATGGACCCGGGGTGCAGGGGCGCTGGCGTGCCCCCACGCCCGATGCCACCCATCTTACATCCGACGCTTGTGCTGTGCCGTTCCAGCTCCGTTTGGCTCCCGCCTGCATCGGCTCCCGCGCAAGGCTTCCACTTGCTCTTGCTAGCTCGGCTCGCTGAGCCGACCAAGGATGCGATTTATTCGATGTCTGAACAACTAGCTAATGAGTACAAAAATCGAATGGGGCCTTGTTTAGTTATTTTTGCAAAAAAATTTGGAATCGAAATCTTATTATTTTGGAGTACTAAATGAAGTCTATTTAAAAAAAAATGCTTGCACGAATAGGCTGTAAATCGCGAGGCAATCTAATGAGCCTAATTAATTCATAATTAATCTATAATTAGCGGATGGTTACTGTAGCATCACTGTTGCAAGTCCTGAATTAAGTAGGCTTATTAGATTCGCCTCGCGATTTACAGCACATCCGTGCAAAAAGTTTTGTAAATAGATTTCATTTAGTACTCCATGTATGTGTCCAAACATTCGATGTGGTGTTTTTAGGTGTAAAAACTTGAGATCTTAACAGGGCCTAGATCGGATAATTTCTTACGCATGTACACGTTAATCAATCGATCAGCATCTTCTCTAATCAACAAAGCCGCAGACAGCCTGCTAACAGCTGACTCTTCAGCTGACAAGTGGGGCCTCCGTGAGGGGTAAGGTGGACCTAATCTTGGTGAGAAATGTTTTCAATTGTTTCAACTTTTATATCATATAAATGAATCAGCCATTTCTGATTTCTTTACTTTCCATGTTGCAATTCATTTGTAGAGAAATTTGATATTTTTCTTAGATAGGATCTGCAGTTTTCAGAGAATTATTCATTTTACAACTTGTCATTGTATACCAAAACAGAAAACATGTCACTTTTTAAACACAACCATCACATTGCTTATTTCCAAATATAAATATGTATATTTCAGATAACATGATACATTGTACATTGATCCCATGAAAACTTTGTACATGGACACTCTGTCAATACAAAATATGAATGTCACAGCCACCATCGGCAAATTTGTGTAATGAACTGAGAAACCATCCTTCAGGATCTTGATGAAGGGTAATTGGTCTTGATGACTTGTAATCGTGCTGCTGCTTAATGAAGAGCTTCTTCGGCAAATTTCTGGCTCTTGAATCAATCAGCTCAACGCTGCCTTTATACTTGGACGTCTTACTCAAGCCTGAGAGCATGTGGGGAGAGCCATGCCTCGAAAGAACTAATACTCTCAAGTTCACTGAACTTGACCCTGTAGTCTGAACCAGCATCCCAGCAGTAAGGGGTCGTCAGATGATGCATCTTCTTGTGATCTGAATCAGAGCAAGCAGAAAGTTTGGTTACGAACGAACACTGACAAATAAAAAAAGTGACAGAGTTATGAAAGAGAAGTCAGATGTGTGTTACTTGCAGTCAGTTGTGGAAATATAATGAACTGAGAATCCATGTTGCAGCAAATGAGAGAAAATCACATGTTCAAGAATAATATCCACATTTATTTCAGAATAATAATAATCAAACGGCACCCAAAATGAGCAATCATCACACCTACATTGATGTGCAAATATTATTGAACCAGCTAGCAGGAAGCTGCAATGCATCTGGGAAAAAATATGCATCATGCAACCATTCTGACGAACTTCTAGCCCTCCATGCAGATCAAGAATAGAAGCTTGGCAACTGGTATTCTGCTCTTGGCTTTTAGTATTGGACTCTAACAAGCTCTGGCTATCCACATTGGTCTGGACGATGATGATGATCAAACATAACTTTAAATTAGTAGATGATTAGAACAATAAACTACCAGAGAATAAAGCAAGCTCCTGAATTAATAAAAATACTTTTTTTTTTGAATCGTATCGGGGGAAGATCCCCACCTACCATTCATTGAAATCGTGGAACCAGTTTACAATCAGACCTCAGCAAGCTGAGGTAGAGGGATTTACATAGGGGTGAGACGAAGGAGAAGAAGGGGAGGGAAAACAGTTTACAATCCACTCACGCCAGGCGTTTAGATCGGCGCGCAGTCTCCTATAGCGACAGGACCAAGCATCCATGTCATTTACAATACGACGGAGAATATCTTCAGGGGAGAGGTTTTGATGCTCGAAGATCATCTCATTCCAGGCCTTCCAGACATGCCAAAGGGTCAGCATCATCACATCGCTTCGAAGAGTGTTTTCTTGCACGACAAACTGAAGCTTGTGCCAAACCGACCGCGCTTTGGGGCAGTCCAGAAAGATGTGCATGTCCGTTTCCAGGATGCCGGGGCATTGTTCACACCAAGACTCCTCATGGATTTTGATGTTTCTGTGGAAGAGATGGGCGTGTGTATTCAGCCGCCCATGGTGTAAGAGCCAGGCGAAGAATTTAACTTTTGTCGGCAGATGAGCATCCCAAACCCTGGCGATGTCTGAGACGGTAGCCGGGGTGTGTGTTGACGTTTCTTAGCGCAATTACTAGAAACGGGGTTGTTAAGCTCGTCCCCGGCAACGGCGCCAGAAATGCTTGTTGGTATTTCTTAACTTTCACAGAATAATCCGCAAGCGCACGGAAGATACCGTTGTAGCACTTCACCCGGAAGTATTAATGGTATCGTATTTTCACAGGGAACGGATGTGTAACTACCTTATGGCTAGCTTAACCCAGGAGAACAAGAAGTAGGAGAGCTTTGGGTAGCGTGGTTTATCTAAAGATGAGGTTCAAGGTAAGGTAGACTTAGGCTTTCACTCGTTTACTTCGGGCACCGGTCTGACCCAGGTACTGTTAGGGACCTCCGGCTTGTTGCTCTACGCCGTACCCGGACACAGGGGAGTGCACTAACCACGAAGCAGCTTTGTAGCGGACCGACAGAGCTGTCACCACCTGCGGTCTA
Organism: Panicum virgatum; assembly: GCF_016808335.1. Classification (NCBI taxonomy): domain Eukaryota; kingdom Viridiplantae; phylum Streptophyta; class Magnoliopsida; order Poales; family Poaceae; genus Panicum; species Panicum virgatum. Next base: position 47,633,806 of record NC_053153.1, on the reverse strand, counting down.
CCCCGCAATACTAAAGAGTACGAGGCAAACAAAGGCAATCTAGGGCCTAGACACCACATCTAATTCTTTGACTACTACTCTAGCGGCGTACAGGGTTACCCGTCTTTATCAGGGGCCCTCTACCAGAGCATACGTTACAAGAACGTATGATGAACCCGTAAAGGAATAAATAACTTAAGAATACTTAACCAAGAACTTAACAGAAGATGAACTCCGGATACTTACTCGAGTGATTCATACCTGTCGAGGTACAAGATGAAGAGAGGCCGACAAGTCCGGCTCTTCTCCGATCCTCCTCCTCGCAAACTCCCTACTCTAAAGATACAAGTGGAACACTTCTACTACTTCTCCTCCTTGAAGTGTATGAGAATGGAATGGGAATTGTGAATGGTGAATGACTTGAGAGGGGTGAGTGGAGGCTCCTTTTATAGCTTCAAAGGTCGGTTCCCGCCATTTCCTTGTAAGGAAACGTGCCAAACCGCCATTGGGAGGATAAGATCAGCCTTCCCGCCAAAAATCAGCGGGTGAGGCTTACAGGTGGGGTCGGTCGACCCCCCTGTGCTGCCTCTGGCCACCGCCTTTCTTTGGTACACTGCCTGGTGGGTCCTGATGTCAGATGGTCGGTGCCGGGCCTTGGCTGGTCGGTTTGGTCTAGTTTGTGGGCCTCCTTTGCATGTGTGACGCAACGTCGGATATTCTGTGCAATTGTGTTGCGTCTTTTGTCTGTTTTTGCTCTATTCCGGGTATGGGTGCCTGCAATCCAAGAATCACCAAAACTCGTGGAAATGGTTAGAAATAAGCCCTATAACTACTTTTGGTGTTTGAAAGTTATGAAAAGATGCAGGAGTTGACGGCTTTATTTCTGACTTAAGGACCGTCAACAACACCCCCACACTTAGCCTTTGCTCGTCCTCGAGTAAAGAGGCGAAGACTAAGGTGGATGCAACTCCTTTGAAGAAACCTGCATACAAATTATTCCAATCTTCTCCCAGACTTGTGAACTTTTTAAGTGTGTACCATACTTATCATGGTAATTGAAACTTGGAATGACTTAAACTTCAGGTTCATTAGTCTCCCTTGCTCAGAAACTTGGGTTTTATGATTTTTTTTAAATCAAACATAGCCTAGCTCCTCAGTTTGTTCTCTCAGATCTCTCTTTTTGCTTTTTGGTTTTCTCACCAAGGAACATTGTTGCCTTCTTTTTCTCCTACCTCTAGAAAGGCTTTTATGTGGAGCTCAGGGTAGGGAGAAAGTTGAAGGCATACTTGTTCCTCAAATGTTGCAAAGTCAAAAACCGGATCCAAAGGGGAAACAAGTCATAAACCTTAATCAAGATGTGCATGTGTGTGAATATTTTTGTATGGATGGTGTGTGGACTCCTTTCATGAACTATCTCTCTCTTTCTTTTTTGGACATGGGCTATCTTTCTCTCTCTCTCTCTTTTGAATACTTGGACCTTCATGTGTCCAACTCTCTTTCTTTTATATATATATATATATATATATATATATATATATATATATATATATATATATATATATATACTTTGGACCTTCATGTGTCCAACTCTCTCTGTTTTCTCATCATGCTTTCTTGAGCATGGCATTTATTTCTTTTTGCATAGCCCATGTCCTTCATCTTGAAATGATAACTTGGAGATAGTAGTCATGAATAAAATGGAGTTTTATTTACTAGGATGATAATGGATGGAAGGGTGAAATGTTCTCGCGCAACTTCCAGTGTAGAAGTTGGCAGAATATATGTGGAGTGTACGTGATCTTGATCATGGGAGTATGAAATGTATCTCACAATGGGTCACAATAATTTGACAAAGCTCAATGAGATAACAAGTTGCATATGTAGAGGGTTTTCAATTTTGAACAACATATGGCCTTCGATAAGAATTTCATAAACAAATGAGGAGCAATGCTATTGAATTTTTAAAAAAAAATTATAAAAGAAATCCCAAGTACTTTGCAAGGAAGAACTAGGTTCCATTTGTTTTAACCATATCTCAAAAGTCAATTATTAGATAGCATGGGTTCCCTATCATGTTTTAGTTCACACGAACAAGATGAAAGTCAAGGAATAAAGAGTATGCAAGTTTATCATGAAGTGCATGGAGTGCATGAGATTATTAAGGTTTGTTGAGTTCAATTTTAGTGATTAGCATTAAATTCAATTAAACTCTATGACTTCGGGAGTATGAGGAGTGTTTTGCACAAACCATCATTTGACGAGGAAGAAGTGGAGACTGCGGGAAATCATAGTTGGTTTGATCGAACCAGAGGTTCGGTCATCCTTCTCTGGATCCCATCTGTCCCGTTCTTCTGCGTGCTAGACCATCGATGTTGTGCAACATATTGGGGGAGGGATCTCCAATGACTTCGTAAATGGTGTTTGAAAGATCCCCCCACACTTATTCTTGTACCTGCTTTTTATTCAAAAGAAAAACAATACAAACAAGGACTCTACCAGTTTTAGATCACCGGGGAGTCAAATTTTTATTGAGGCAAGGTGCATGAAATGCTTAGGTGCCTAAGTTTCTTTTTATTGTTATTTTCATTATATGTATGTTTTTTATTTTCTTTTTATGATGGCAAGCTAGGCATCATGGGTAACTTTGCAGGGTGAAGAAATGAATGAGGATGCACAAGGTATGTGGAATCTTTACCTGATGGAACTTAGCAATCGCTGAACAAAGATGCAAGAGTTAAGCTCTATATTCATAAAGCCAAACCTTGCATTTTGTTCTGCTTGGCTCATTGTGCGTCTGTCTCCTTCTTGGACCAAGGAGGGTTGTTTGAGTGTTTATGTCTTCATGCTGCTCCTTAGTTGTTTTCTTTTCATTTCTCTGCAAAAGGTTAGTGGACAACAAATATTCGGAAAGATCTAAAGATCTTTCGAAATAATTTCATCATTTTTTTATTTGTTGTTCACATCCATGGTTAATTAAAATCATATTCCAAAGTTCAAATTGCATGGATCCCATGTTGCTGGCCATTATTTTATTTCATTCATTTTTCTAAGAAAGATATTTTCTTCTTCTTTTTTATCAAAAGGTTTTTATTTCTTTTTATTGTGGTTCACCAAATTTGTGTCTTAAACAAGGCTGGGCTAAAACTTGCACAAACATAAAGGAGCATTTTGACAATATACTCACAGGGCACCTTGGAAAGGTGATTTGTGCTTCCCTTGCATGTTGTGCAATTTTGCTTGACATGCCTCCCATGCCTTTATTTATCTCCCACATGAACTTGAGGACTTACCCTCTCAAATTTTGAAACTTTCCTGCAGGGGTTAGTCCACAAAAGATATGCATCCAATAGTATTAGCTCGACGTTCATTAACCAAACTCGACACCATGTCTAATTTGATTAAAGAAGGCTATTTTAACATAAGCACCATGCTTAATTTAAAAAGCCTATGGATGTACCAATTGAATACATCCAAACCAGAGCATACGAGCATAAATAACAGAAGCATGAATTTCAAAGTTCAAGCTATGTTCAAATGGAGATTGGTGAACTCGGGGTTACATACCTGAGTGCACTTACCACCTGCATGTAGGACGGATGTCTTGATATTGCTGCAGAGGTGGCATGGTCATATTTGATTGTCGATGACTTTTCCATCTTTGATGTGAGCTGAAGCAAAGGAGGGCACATAGACCATGCTGACTCAGGTGACTGCAAGGCTGGGTCACACACACAACTAGTGTGCACGAACCCTGGGCCTTGCTGGCATGCTCCATTGGCACGATGATTGGAGGTGCAAAATACGTCTCCTTTCATGTGTGTGAGTGAGTGCCAAATGGACTGGAGTAGCAAAAGCCTGGACCAGAAAAGGAGCATTCCTCTGGTGTGTGAGCTCGGGCTGCTAGAGTGGCACTTTGCAAAGCTAGAAGCGGATGAGGATTATGGCGAGGCTTTGCAAGCGTGCGCGAGAGCAAGGATGGGTGGAGCTAGGCAGCAGAATGATTTTTTGTGTAAGGCCAAAGCTTGAAGGCAATGCACATGAAGCCTTTTGACTCGTGTGGATCTTGCAGGTTCACTCTTACTCCCCTCCTTGCTCACTTCTCTCTCTCTCTCTCTCTCTCTCTCTTTTTCTTTTCTTTTCTTCTCTTTTTTTCTATACTTTTTTCTTTTTTTCTTCTCTCTTGTTTTCTCTCTTTTTCTTTTCTTTTTTTTTAAGTAAACCAGAGCTGATCCTTCTGTAGACTAGAATACTCTTTGAATAGAACTTGCAGTGATTTGCTTACCAACTTCCCCCACACTTGGACTTTTGTGTGTCGGGACACCGAGAGTCAAGTGCGTGGTGTTGGTGTTCCCTTCAGCATGTGTTCTACCACCAGTTAATACCTAGTGTACAGTTGGAACAGTTCCCATGTTCCTGGGCGTCGCATGTCCTTTGTTTTTTTAATCTTAACCTGAAAGGGTTAGCGACAAAAAATACCTGAAGGTCCATACTATCCTAGAAACATGCTCAAGCTTATTATTATTTTTTTAAGAAGGAATTATAAATATTCTTTTTTTATATCTCGGGCTATCTCCCGGTAGTGCTTTGTTTATAGTGATATGCTTGACCCTGGGGGCTTCTTCCTGCAGCTAACAATTGGTGATGTAGCCCCCACCTTCACCACCATTCATCGATTGTGCTTAAGCTGCAGGGTTAGTGTGATAGTGCAACCACGAAATTTACAATGCTTATGATAAACAAAGGCGTCTACCACCATCCTTCCAAATGTTTTGCTAGAGAAAGCTTTAAGGAGGTTGCAGCTCGCAAAGGCATTCATGGTGCAATGAGTGCCTAACTCTGGAGGGGTGCTAAAGGAGCATGGTGGTGATGTTTCGACGATGAAGCTATCATGCTCGTCTATAGAGTTATTCTCTTCAAATTCCAGAGTTAGTGCCTCACTGGATTCCCTAGCCCAAGAGTTTTCTACCTCAAGAGGTTCATCATGGAAGATCATGGTTGTATCCCGATCATGATCGAGAACAACACAATGTGGGCTAGGAATAAGAGTCTCAAACTCAATCGAGGTTGATGAGGTTTGCTCATGCATCTCCTCGAGCGGGTTCTGTTTGGGCAAGGCTTCGCCAAAGAGTTCTCTAAGCAAGTTGAGGCAGAAGTCATTCCCCCAAGCTTTTCATGAAGGCTCCCTAGAGGTGAATGATGAAAGTTCTCTAAGGGGTAGCCTATTGAGAGATCAAAATCGAGGATATCAAAGATGTGAAAGTCTAGGTTGACCTCGATTTTGTCTATTGTGACTGGCACGGCACTTGCGATCCCTCGTCATTCAAGGATGTGTCCAAAGGGACAACTATCAAAAAGCTTGCCGGATGGTTTTAGAGAAACACTACCCAAAAGGGTGTATGCCAAGTGCCATGGCAAGATATTACCCTCCATATTAGGGATAAGCTGGGCTTCTATGGTGATTCCCCTTATGGAACATGGAATGGTTATGGAGAGTGAATCAATCCATGCTGCTTCAGCAAAGTCTATTATTCCATTTGACCATTGCTCCCTGATGTCTTCCTTTAGAAGTTCTTCGTTGAAAGGGTCGGGAGGAGAAGCAATATTTGGAAAGATGAACGGTGACACGAGCATCATCTCTTCGAATGGGTCTTGATTGAGATGGTGCTCCACCGTTGGATTTTTCGGGCAAGAGATAAGAGTGGCAAAAGCAGTTTCCCCGGATTTATGTTCGAGGCCCCCTTGCGTTGATTTTTCATGAAGAAGCATTTCTAAAGGGTAGCCTATGAGAAGTTCAAAATCGAGGATTGGATAGATGTGAAAGTCTAATTTGATCTCGATTTTGTCTATCTTGACCGGCACAGCCCGTGCGATCCCCCGACATTCAAAGAATAGTCCTGAAGGACTTCGAAAAAGTAGGCCGGTCGGGTCTAGAGGCATGCTTCCTATGAACGTGTCCATGAGGAATACAGACATAATGCAAGCCTCGGCAGTGGAGTCAAGAAGGGCTTCTACGGAATTTCCCCCTATTGAGCAATAGAATGTCATGGAAGATGACCTAACTTGAATTGCCTTGGAGGAGCGTCTCACTTCCTTCGACCATTCTTCGTTCATGGATTTGCTGGAAGGATAAAGGGGTGACGTAAGTCTCCTATAATGAAGGAAATTTGAGGTGTTTCTAAGGTCTTCATAAGGATCATCCTCGAATTGGGAAGAGAACTTCGAAGGTTGAATTTCTTCTTCCTTCGATGTTAGTGATTCGGGAGAGAGCTCAACAGATGAATCTTGGGATGTGCAAGGGTAGAATTCGGCTGATGAGGGGCTCTCAAGGTGCGATTGGGACTCCTGCTGGGGCTCACAAGGATAAGCAACAAAAGAAGAGTTTTGTAAGATGTGATCTAGGATTTCTCTTCCTTCTATTGGAGTTCTATGCATAACGAACCTCCAGCGGCGATGTCGAGATCGTCTGCCGAGTCCATGTCTAGACCCATGTAAAAGATGAACAAGGATATGTCATTGGGTATAGACCAGTCTGGGCTTGAAGCTAAAAGGTGTGAGAATCTAGCCCAAGCTGCACCTATAGACTCCTTCTCTAATTGTTCAAATGCAAGGATGTCACCTCGTCGAGATGCTTCGTGGGATAAGGAAGAGAACGAGAGACCAAAGTCATCTCGGAGCTCTTCCCAATCACCATTCACATTCCCCACGTTGTGAGTGTACCATTGTTCCGCCTTCTCTACGAGAGAAAAGGGGAACAACTTCCACCTCAAGGTTTCCTGTGACATGCTTGGGATTACCAAGTGCGAACAAACTTCCTCGAACTCTAGCAAATGATGGTAGGGATCATCAATTCCTAGACCAGAGAAGGTTCGTCCTCGAACCATGGCGATGATGTTAGGATCAAGTTCATAGCCAGAAACCATGAAAGGTTTTGGAGAGGTTGATGGCTCTGAGAACTCATCCTCGGAAATAGAGAATTGGTGGATAGAGGGGTGTGACATGGTATAAGGATGAAATAGAAGAAGGGATAAAAGAAAAGAAAAGGTAAAAGAAAAGATACACGGGCAAACTAGGTTCGAAGATAACTACAGCAACCGTTACCCGACAACGGCGCCAGAAATACTTGTTGACGTTTTTTAGCGCAATTACTAGGAATGGGGTTGTTAAGCTCGTCCCCGGCAATGGCGCCAGAAATGCTTGTTGGTATTTCTTAACGTTCACAGAATAATCCGCAAGCGCACGGAAGATACCGTTGTAGCACTTCACCCGGAAGTATTCAGGGTATCGTATTTTCACAGGGAACGGATGTGTAACTACCTTCTGGCTAGCTTAACCCAGGAGAACAAGAAGTAGGAGAGCTTTGGGTAGCGTGGTTTATCTAAAGATAAGGTTCAAGGTAAGGTAGACTTAGGCTTTCACTCATTTACTTCGGGCACCGGTCTGACCCAGGTACTGTTAGGGACCTCCGGCTTGTTGCTCTACGCCGTACCCGGATAGGGGGGAGTTCACTAACCACGAAGCAGCTTCGTAGCTGACCGACAAGGTTGTCACCACCTGCGGTCTACCCTGCAATATTGTAGAGTACGAGGCAAACAAAGGCAATCTAGGGCCAAGACACCACGTCTAATCCTTTGATTACAACTCTAGCGGCGTATAGGGTTACCCGTCTTTATCAGGGGCCCTCTACCAGAGCATATGTTACAAGAACGTACGATGAACCCGTAAACGAATAAATAACTTAAGAATACTTAACCAAGAACTTAACAGAAGATGAACTCTGGATACTTACTCAAGTGATTCGTACCCGTCGAGGTACAAGACAAAGAGAGGCCGACAAGTCCGGCCCTTCTCCGATCCTCCTCCTCGCACACTCCCTACTCTAAAGGTACAAGTGGAACACTACTACTACTTCTCCTCCTTGAAGTGTATGAGAATGGAATGGGAATTGTGAATGGTGAATGACTTGAGAGGGGTGAGTGGAGGCTCCTTTTATAGCTTCAAAGGTCGGTTCCCGCCATCTCCTTGTATGGAAATGTGCCAAACCGCCATTGGGAGGATAAGATCAGCCTTCCCGCCAAAAATCAGCAAGAGAGGCTTTCAGGTGGGGTCAGCCGACCCCCCCTGTGCCGCCTCTGGCCACAGCCTTTCTTTGGTACACTGCCTGGTGGGTCCTGATGTCAGATGGTCGGTGCCGGGGCCTGGTTGGTCAGTTTGGTCTGGTTTGTGGGCCTCCTTTGCATGTGTGACGCAGCGTCGGATATTCTGTGCAATTGTGTTGCGTCTTTTGTCTGTTTTTGCTCTATTCCTGGTATGGGTGCTTGCAATCCAAGAATCACCAAAACTCGTGGAAATGGTTAGAAATAAGCCCTACAACTACTTTTGGTGTTTGAAAGTTATGAAAAGATGCAGGAGTTGACGGCTTTATTTCTGACTTAAGGACCGTCAACAGTGTGCAGTACGTGTTAAGCATTTCGCGTGGAGAAGGGGACATGCCCTTGAACAGCTAGAGCCCGTGCGTCCGACCTGTCCCGCAAAGCGACCTGCAACAGATGGCCAGCGAGCGCCATGAACTCAGCTTCAGCAGCATGCGTGAGGCCTGGCCGGAGCTGCTGTCGAGTTCGGACCCCATCACGGCTTGGACAGTCGCCGCGTTAGAGACGTTGTGTGAGTAAAAGGCAGGGAAGCGGTCAGCTAAGGAGTCATCGAAGAGCCACTTGTCATGCCAGAAGGAGACATGCACACCGCTAGAAACGTAGAGACTGCCCCAGCGGGTCGAAGCTTCTTGGGCTCGCATGCGCTGGCGGAGGAGCGATGTCATGGTCGTCCTTATCACCCCAGTCGGAGAAGTCATTGTCGGTGGGGAGCGGTGCGCCATCAGGGTGCACCCAAACCTTGACGATACGCACCCTAGCAATGCCTGCCAGTCCGCCCCCAAGGTTCCTCACCACCAGCGATGGCTTGACGCAGCGTTCATTGTCAAGGAGGACCAGTACCCGGACGGTGGAGTAGTCAGCAATGTCAGCGCCATAGTCGTGGTCAGGGGGTGATCGCCCACCTTCTTGATGCAGTCTGCGTCGATGAAGCACACCTGGCCATACACCTAGAACACGCGAGCGATGCGCTCACGGGTCCAGTGCTCCGGAGGAAAGTTGGTCGCCGCGAGCACAGCGAGGCGGCGGTATCGGCATAAAAACCGGAAGTCCGCCTCCTCATGGCGGACCAGGCGCAGCGCGCGTCCCTCGAACAGGAGCGGGCCACGGTGCAGAGTATCCTCGCGGAAGTAAGGGTGGCGGAACACAATAATGATGGCCCCATGGGAGGAGGGAGCCAGCCGGACGGGAGGGTCACCCCCGCGCTGTTCCAGGGCAGAGCGGATGTAGAGCCCTGGGTCAGCGCACTCAGGGTCGACGAAGGCATAGGCGAGGCGCCATATCCACAGGGGCATGTGGACCTCGACGAAGTCGTGTCCATCGCCGCCATCATCGCCAGCAGATGGGGAAGGAGGAGGGGGGACGAAGGGGGTGGCTGCACGCCAAGCACGGTGGGGGCGGGGGTGATGAACGGTGGAGGCGGCAGGAGAAGGAGGGCACCTGAAAACCTAACGGCTGGAGTGCGGCGCCGGTCCCCGGCAGCATGAGGGGAACGGGACCGGGACCAGGTGGTGGGGGAAGGAGGGAGAGCTCCACTCCCCGGGCTCCGCCAGTCGACCGTCGGCGACCGCCAGATCGCCGTGCCCCGGGGCGGGGACCCGCCGGGTGGTGTAGGCGCTCGAGGACGTGGCGGCGACGGGGATTCGTTGCTGGGCGAGTGTTGGTATTTTTACCGCTCGCCTACCTTGGGATGCCCTAAGGTAGGAGATTGTTGGGAGCAGATCGCCGAATCTGGAACTTGAAGGTAAACGCAAGGACACAAGACACAAATTTAGACAGGTTCGGCCCGCCGAAATAGCGTAATACCCTACGTCCTGTGTGGTGGTTTGGTATATTGCGCCCTGCGCTGGGGTGTATCTGTTGGTTCGTCTTCTACCGATCTAGGTACCCGACCCTCCTTTATATAGTCCAGGGGGTGGAATTCTAGTCGGTTTACAAGGTAGAAGTCCTAGGAGGATTACAAAGTTGAGTCCTAGGAAGAGTCCGGTTTCTTCCTTCTTTGTGTGTATTTGGAATCTTCCTCACATCTATGCGGTGTGCACAGTCCCGTTGGCCCGGGTCTGACAAGCCCCCGAGCTCTTCGTAGCCGAGTACTGCAGGCGTCGAGTACTTCTGAAGTCGTCTTCGAGTACTTCGAGTACTCCGTCGAGTGCTTCAAGTGATCTTCCGAGTACTTCTGGCTGCATGGAGGCTGTGAGGTGATCAAGCCCCGAAAGTCTTCTTTTATATGGTGCGCGATGAACTCACACTCCATATGGAGTAGCCCCCGAGCCTTAGGTTGAATCACAGAATCAGGCTGAGGGTCAAATCAGTCTTCAATCTTCTTGTCTTTATCTTCCAAAATTTTGAAAAATAAGCATCGATGACATGTGTCCCGCAGCCCCCGAGCCTTGAATCCAAATTCCAAGATTTGGAATAAAGGATCAAAAAGTCGTGGCACGCAGTGAAGAATTTTTCTTGCCTTCGATCTTCACATGAGTCAGCATCAAGTAGTTTTGCAGCGTCCAGCCCCCGAGCCAGGCAAGCCATGGAAGCCACGTCATGTACTTTTGGTGTCCACCCCCCGAGCCTGAGAGCAGGACGTGCCAGAAGCACGCTCCAGGTCTAATCTCCTGTGAAACAAACATAAAAATATATTGTAAAATGATATACATGATATCAAGTTGGGAGTGAATCCCTGTATTGCAGAAAATGCTTGTAAAAGAACGAGAGAAAATCCCAACATTAAAGAATGCATATAAAACTTTTTTTCGTGTCTTGCGGTCATGTAATTTCCCCGAGCAGTTAGCCTATTACGTGTAAGCACCTGATCCCTGATAGCCGTAGCCCATAGCGCAGGGAATGTGGCCGCATGCACGCGTAGGAACATAGGCGTACAGAAGAGTCGAGGTTGGCGTATGCTCCTCGAGTGCTTTAGCAACCGTTGAGAGAAGACAACGAAAACAGAGAAGAAGTCGACAAGGTGACAAATAAGATGCGCGGCGCGCATAAGGCACTCGACGAGAGTGCAGGTTGCGGACAAAATAGTCGGCAAAAGTACGGGTTGCGCACAAAAAAGAGGTCGGCAAGAGTGCGGGTTGCGCACAAAGCAGTCGATCATAGTGTAGCCCCCGAATATAACTTCGGTCGAGAGGCGTACCCCAAAAAAGTAGTCGATCTTGTGAAAAAACAAGTCGAAAAAGGTATAAGTGACTTAGCTTGATTGATGCCGACTAGTCGGAGTTGGTTCCGACTAGTTATTAATGTTACGAGGCCCACTCTCCACTAGTTTTCTAGTCGAGACAAGCAGTCGACGACGGGTCGAAGTGTTCGATGGCAGGTCGAAGTAGTCGACGGCGAGTCATCGAGTGCCCTCGCGGCACAAGCTGGAGTTGAGCTAGGTAGTCGAGGTCGATGGCGGCGTGTCGGTGTTGCAGTGCGAGTGGAAGTCATGAGCTAGACAAATAAACTCCGATCCTTGCATGCATGCCAAGACACACACGTTTGCCAATAGAAATAATTAGGAATACATATTATCCTAATTATAGGGAGGAAAAGATTGAAAATAAGAAAGGAAGAAAACACTTCCCGCGTGCATGTAGTGATTTTCTTCCAATTACGTAACTCCAGGCGGTGATGTTGACTACTAGCATGCGCTGCTGTCTTGCCTCGATCCATAGAGGTGTGATTCTTTCTCTCTCTTTTCTTTATCAGGGAAGACCGCGACCGTAACTCGCTTTTGCCTCGAATTTAATGCCTCTGAGCGGATGGTCCAGCAGCACCGCATTAGAGCGGTTGCTCGTTCTGCTTCGACTCCAACTCGGTGAATTTTGTAGTTAGCAGCAGGTGTACTGCTTGTCTCTTCGCTTTGAACTCGATCTCGGCGAGAGCTCTGCGCTTCGAACTCGATCTCGGCGAAAGCAATCGCATATATTTGTCCGCTTCCAGACTCAGATTCGACAAGAACGGCGGCTTCTCTGCCTCAATCTTGATGGTGCAGCCGAACTAAGGATCAAACCGCAGCTTCGATTGGTTGATGCAAAAGCTGTCGACTCGCCGAGTAGATTGATTTTGTTGATGAGGTCCTTCAAACTCTCCCAATGATCGCGACGATCGGCCCCACGGTGGGCACCAATTGTCGGTATTTTTTACCGCTCGCCTATTTTAGGATGCCCTAAGGTAGGAGATTGTTGGGAGCAGATCGTCAAATCAGAATTTTGAAGGTAAACGTAAGGACACAAGACACTAATTTAAACACACTAATTTAAACACACTAATTTAAACAGGTTCGGATCGCCGAAATAGCATAATACCCTACGTCCTGTGTGGTGGTTTGGTATATTGCGTCCTGCGCTGGGGTGTACCTGTTGGTTCGTCTTCTACCGATCTAGATACCCGACCCTCCTTTATATAGTCCAGGGGTGGAATTCTAGTTGGTTTACAAGGTAGGAGTCTTAGGAGGATTACAAAGTAGAGTCCTAGGAGGAGTCTGGTTTCTTTCTTGTATATATTTGGAATCTTCCTCACATCTATGCCGTGTGCACAGTTCCGTAGGCCCGGGTCTGACAGCGAATGCGACGCACGCCTAGCCATTCGCGCCCAGAACGCGGATTGCCCCGCCATCAAGCACGCTGCGCTGCGGTGGCTGTAGCGAGGGCACTGGCGGCACTGGACAGGGTCGCGGGCCTCGCGGCACGCCTCGACGCGGTGATAAGTGGCTAGGCAACGGAAACACTGGTTGTGTTTGGGAGGCATAGAGCGAGCACGACAAAGCTTGCGGCCATCCGCCATTTTTATAGGCGCGGGGGTGGGGGGTGGGGGGGGGGGGGGGGGGGGGGGGGGTTCGGCGCGCTCGCAGTAGAACTTCCGGCCAGAGGGCGAGGGGACGGCACGTAGCAGAGGGATGAATGCTCTCCATGCTGCAGGAAGTCCGGGGGTGAGGAGTGGCAGAAGGAGATCTATTCCCCCAGATATCATGGAGATTTGGCGCAGCAGCCATGGCGCCATCGCTGACAGGAGGTTGGGGAAGCGGCGCTCTTGTCAGGAAGCGGGAGGCGGAGTGAATGCTGCCAGAATGTTCAGGCTCCCGGCGATTTCTGCATCCTGGGCCGCGGTCATGGGCCTCCATGGGGAGAAGGCAGCCCGTAGCCCGCTCCGCGAAATCGGGATTTTGAAATTTGGGTGTGACATCGTCTTCCCGCCCGTCAGGTGAGGGAACGCAGGCAGCTTCGGCAGTGGCCATGGCGGAGTCCATGGAGGGGAAGAGGAGCAACCCACCTTGCATCGCCCGCGGGAGACGATGAAGGAGGCAAGGTTCCTGTTGGCAGCACTGGCAGAGAAAAGCCCCTGTCCATGGCAACGCACTTGAAACCGGGAATGGGGCCTGGAGAAGCGGAAGTTCAAGGCATTTTGCACCTGGGCCTTGTTGGGGACAATGGAAGACGAATCCGGCTTAATCCAGAAGGTCGCACCCAGCGAAACTTGCTTGCCAGCCGCAGCAGGGACTACGAGTTGGTGGAAGTGCAGAAGGGCCAGATCGCAGAAGGACACACCTGAGAAGAGCTGAGGGCGGCGACGAGGGTGGGTGCCCGGTTGGCCAGACACACCAGCAGGTGAACGCGCAGGGGACGGAGTGTCATCTGACGCAGGCTTGGGTGACTCAGACGCAGTCAAGGAGGGAGCAGTATGCAGAGGAGCAGAGGCGCGGAGTCGACGATGTCGCAGCCCGATGCGCCGGCGCCTCGGGGGAAGAGGGACAGTAGCCCCAAGGGGAGCAAAGGAAGGGGCGAGTGTGTCGGGTTGGGAGGAGAGGAGGTAAGGTGGAGATCAGGCGAGGGTAGCAGGGGAGCAACGGCGGGGCGTTGGTCGCCGGAGAGTCGCCGTCGGGAGCGCCAGAAGCGCCCCCTCCCCTGTCGCCCATCTCTTGAGAAATCACCAATTAATAAAAATACTAGATGAACAAGAATCCTACCACATCTGAACGACTGCAGATTTCACTTTGCTTGTTAGAAAAACTAGTGAAGCCCATTCCTGAAGTTGTATAATGCGCTTCGCAAATTTGCCATTCCAAACATCGCCTTCGTAAAAACAGGACTCCAAACGTGACCCACTTGATTATACTGTCATTTGGTGTATTTTTCATCATTTGTCCTTTTCTTTTGCATGTATTTGGAGTATGAAATGTCTCTTTTGTCCTTATGCATATCTCTTCTGATCGATTCTACTCCCATCCTTCCGATCCTGTTCGCTGCGCTCGTGAGTCCTGACCTCGCCCAGCTGCCGACGCCGCTCTCCTAGCCACGCCGGACGCTGCTCTCCTAGCCATGGCCGTGGGTAGCGCTACCCTGCCCGCGCCTACCGTTCTCCGGCTGCTCGATCCTTTCCTTCCTCGCTCAAGAACATGTGCCTGACCGGCTCCTGCGCAGGTGGTGGCGACGCGCAGCAGCCAAGAGCGGAACAACCGGCTGGAGGATCCGGCACGTCGCCAGGAAGAATAAGCAGGTACGCCGCCATGGCTGTTAGCTGAGACAATCTCTTCATCCATTCACCCACTACTCGCGCTTGCTGCTTTTCGGTAGATGAGGATATTTTTTCCCTATCGGAACCCGTGTTCATTTGTGGCGGCGGCAGTGCTTGCCCGGGCGATGGCGGTGGCGGCCAACTGCCCGTGAAATCTCGGCTAAATCCATGCACATGTGAGGAAGGGTAAAAAGGTCATTTCTCCCTCCTAAATACATGAAAAGAAAAAAGAAAAGATGAAAAATACCTCAAATGGTAGTATAATCAAGTGGCTCACGTTTGGAGTCCCGTTTTTACGAAAGCGATGTTTGGAATGGCAAATTTGTGAAGCGTATTGTTTCGAGTCCCATTTTTGCAATTTTCGCGGCGGAGAGGGCCTCCTCGGCGGCGAGGGAGGCGCGCCGAGCGACACCGAAGGTCGAGGCCTAGGTCCTCGGGGGCGGCGGGAGGTGGAGCCGGCGGTACAGCATGCAGTTGCATAGCGGCGTGTGGCAGGAATTCTCGCGGCCGCACTTCGCGCACGGCGACTACATGCTGATGGCGGACAGCGGCCAGTTTAGCCAGGGCAAGAACGTGATGGCGCACAGGCGGCGCGATGCCGGGAGGGGAAGTAGCTGCAGGGCCGAGCCGTAGGGCGGGGAGGAGGCGCCGCCGGACGGAATCGGTCATGGATGCCGGGAGGCGACAGGGGCCGCGCCCGGGGCAGCGGCGGGTGGGGGCGCAGCGGCCGGCATTGGGGCTCAGGCGCGTGGGGGAGGGAGCACCGGTGGGTAGGGAGCGGGGTACGCGGCGGACTCTGACCATGGGGATCCGGCGATGGCGATGCAGATGGATAAGAAGCAGAGCCGGGAGACAGGCCACCGAAAGCCGATCGGAAACGAGGAAAAGAAGCTGAGCCAAGCTATTTTTCCCAGCTGGAAATGGAGCCGCATGCCTCAGGAGCTGTTGCCGTTCGATTGCGAGAGCGGACACGTGGACGGCGGCATCGTGAATGGAGGGGCACCGTGGCTTCCCTGCCCGGTGCCCACCCCATTTTGTTCCGGCGCAGGCGGTGCGAGGTGTGAAGCAATACCGTTGATCAACTTTAAATAAGAAATTTTTTGTGAATTGCTTTGGAGGTCTTGAGTTCGACTCTCAACAAAAGAACACTATTTTTATTCATTTATTGAGTTTTTTTTCATGTTTTGAAACAAACTGCTACCTCTAGCTCTCGGGATCCACAAGGCCGCGCTGGTGCGGAGCACGCGACCGCTTCCACTCTGCTCCTCTCCTCACGAGACCGTCTACCCTTAAACCCCCTCCACCTCGCGTCTTTCCCTGGCCTTAGAGCATCTTCAAAAGCCTGGATATCCTATCTTGACTAGCTAAAAAAAAAAGAAATACATTCAAACACTTGATCCAACAGCATCTGCAAACGCCCCCTCTCGCCATCTGGCTAGCTATCGCTCCAGCTCCACTAGGCAAAGATTCCTAGCGCCTCTGCTTGGTATCCCGCGATCTCCCCCACCTCCCGCGTTGCTACATCCATCCGCTGAAACCCAGCTCACCGGTGAGGACCACCATCAGTGGCGGAACTGAAGGAAAAATTTGGGGGGGGGGGGGACAAACATATGCATTTTCTCAATTTTATCCTTAAATTTTCAGTCGAAGCTTAACTTCATCCCTAAACTTTCAAACATCCATTTTAGTCCTCAAACTTCTCCATTCAGCTCAATTTAATCATTTGTCCTAAGCAATGTTTAAAATAGAGGGGCATAGCGGTTTCATGGAGCTGCCACTATGCCCACTGCAGTAGAAAAAGCGGGCTATAGCAGCGCTAATAGCATTTTTTGGACCTTGCCGATAAATCCTATAGCCCACTATTTAAAACATTGATCCTAAGTGGTATGCCGTGTTGGCACACCTTGTCAGTGTACGGCTTTTAAAGAAGGGAGTTGATCCAAATATATTTATTATACACGCATACAAAAGTTCCTTAAGTGTGTGTGAACCAATATATGTTGCTGCTAAAAAACCAGGAACACTTGGATGCTAATATGATATGCTAATTGCTAAACACGTCGAATAAAGGACTAACTTAAACTGTATGAAAAAGATTGAGGACTGAAATGGCCATTTAGAAAGTTTAGGGATGAAGTTGACCCTTGATTAAAAGTTGAGGGACAAAATATACTATTCTACCAAGAAAAATCAATCTTTCTTTTAATTTTGCATTGATTTTCTAAAAAAGCTTGTTCTGATTTTATCAACTAATTATATAATACACATTAATTTTCTATTTTTAGGGGGGGCATGGCCCCTGCCAGCCCCCCCCTCAGTTCCGCAACTGACCATCCCGGAGCTGCCCGCCAACCTCGCCTTGGAGCTCCGTGTTGGCTGATTCGTCGGTGGTGCAAGCTAGGAGGAGCTCGGCGTCGGCCGATTCGGCGGCAGCGTAGGGTAGGACGAGCTCGGCGTCGGCCAATTCGGCAGCGGCGAAGACTAGGAGGAGGAGCGCCCTCACGGCCTCACCTTGCAGCAGTCCTTGCCCTGCTGGACGAGGCTGTTGAGCGTCTCTCCGGCAGGAAGACGGCGCCGGCGGTGAGCAGCGCGGTGGGGACGGTGGCTAGGCCCAGCGAGAGGCTCCAGCCACACCTGTCCAGGCGAGGTCGCGCCAGTATCCAGACGCCATGTCATGGTGGGGATGGGCCCTTGGACGGGAAAAGAAGACTCTAATAGCTACTCCGTTGGATAGGAAGAACATTTGGAGAGTGAAAGCTAGGTATTTGAATAGCTAAATACCAATATAAAGAGTGGGATTTACCTAGACTTTTGGAGATTCTCTTACTTACTTTCTCTCCACCCACGTATAATATACCCGTGGTGTAGGATCAGGAACACCGACTAGAGGGGGGTGAATTGGCGGTTTAAAAACTAAAACCACAAACACTAGAGAAATTTAATTAGTAACAAAAGAAGGCCCTATGTCTTACTACAACTATCTCTAGTTTAGGTTTGCAACCTAGGGTGACAAGTTATAACATAAGCTCTAGTAAAGTAAATTGCTCAAATGTAAATACCAGAATTGAAATGAGCAAAGGAATAACCGAGCTTGACACAAGATTTTATCCCGCGGTGTCGATGACTTGCCAGGTCACCCCTAATCCACGTTGAGGTGGATTCCAAGAATCAACCGCTCCTCTATCAAGAACCTCTTGATCTTGAGCCTGCTTGAATCAAGGAACCGCTGGACACCTCGATTCCACTAGAGTTGCTCTTCACCACTCCGTTGATGTGAGCACAAGACCTCTCACAACCGAAATCGGGGCTCCTCAACAATCTCCTTGGAGGAGCTCCACGAAATCCTCTTCTCCAAGCCATCTAGGGAGTGGCAACTCCCAAGAGTAACAAGTCGATGACGCTTGCTTGAAGTTTCCCTTGTGCCACAAAGCTCAAACTCTTGATGCAGTGCACTAGGATGCTCTCACACTCTCAAATATGTAATCTCTAAGCAAGTGTGTGTGAGAGAGGGATGCTAAGCTCTAATGTGTCAAGAAAGTAGTTCAAATGGCCAAGAGAGCCACCCAATGGCCGGGCATTGAGTATATATAGCCATCCCCTCAAAAACTAGCTGTTACACTCTTTTCTGCGAAATCGCGGACCGTCCGCGGTTCAAAAACCGTACTGTCCGCCATTATAAACCAGTGAGTCAGAGTGCAATCATTGTGTGTCAGAAACAGCCGTTGGAGCCCTGGAGGACCGTCCGCGCCCCAGGGGCGGACCATCCACGGTTAAAAGATCTGACCCACCAGAGACAAATATTGTCTCTGGTACAAATTGAAATTAGCCAGCGGACCGTCCGCGCCCCAGGGGCGGACCGTCCGCCGTACAACCATTGAGCCAAACCAGAGAAACAACCTCTGGTACAAATCTTGAAATGAGCTGCGGACCGTTCGCGCCCCAGGGGCGGACCGTCCGCCGTTCAACTTACTTTCCCACCAGAGACGCCACAAGTCTCTGGTACAAGTTTGATTAGTGCGACGGACCATGGATCTCCAAAACGTCATATGATCACAATCAAATCCCTTTCATCCGTGGATCAACCTATACTCATTATTTCAAATGAAATCGTTAATCCACAAAACATTGTCATTATTTACCAAAACTCGAATTAGGGGCCTAGATACTTTCAATCTCCCCCTTTTTGGTAATTGATGACAACACTAAATTTTGGAGTGATAAAAGTATTCAAGTCAACTTTATACACTAGGCATAAGGTGGACTTGGAATTGAGCATTGGAAGAACTTACTCATTTTTCTTGAAAATTTCAGAATATGATATGAATAAATTCACCAAGGTTCGATGAGTAGAGAGAACTCCCCCTTGATATGTGCATATAATTTTGAGTGAACACCAAAAGCACATATATATGAAATTTGAAAATTTTGACGGAGTTTCCCCTACAAGTGGAAATCGAGGCATACTATATATATATATATATATATATATATATATATATATATATATATATATATATATATATATATACCTTAGCACAACCTCAAAAAGCCACAAGATGAATGTAAATGATAAGAACATCACAAGCCAACATAGTTCATCACATTACAACCCAAATTCAAGTCCAAATCTCAAATCACAAATCGAGTCCGTGCAAGACATATAACATGAACATGTAATACAATACAAATAGTTCAACACAAATAAGACATGAGTGGCAAGCGGAAGCAAATCAAATAGAATCTCCATGCGAAATCCATGAGCTCCCCCTAGATCCAAGCATCCCAAGCATCACTCCAAGGTCCATCTCCCCCTTTGGCATCAATTGCCAAGAAGATCAATCCATCAGCGGCGGAGGAGGTGGCGGTGGGTAGAACGGCTGGTGCGGGTAAAACTCTGGAGGCGGCACTGGAGCCGGGAAGACTGAGTAGAAGTGGTTAGAAAACCCAGTGAAGGCAGCACTGAAAGTGTCAAATATCTGCTCTAGCTGCTGCTGCTGCCTCTGCTCAAGCTGCTCAAACTGCTCAGAAGAAGGCATATCTTCAAAGCGTGAGTCCAGGGCTGCTATGTCAGAGTGAAGACTCTCTTGAACCCCCTGCATCTGAGCCATCATAGGCTGGAACATCTGCTGCTGCATATTCTGGAAGCCAAAGTTCATCTGACTCTGCATCTGGCTAGCCAAACCCGTAATCTGAGAAGACATGCTCTGCTGCATGGATGCAAAGTATGGGTCGAAGTACCCGGCTGGAGGAGCCCATTGCTGCCGCACTGGAGGCTGTGGAGGTGGCATGGCATGCTGTGCTGCAGGTCCTCCCATGTGAGCGTCATCATCACTATCATCATCAACATCATCATGCCCATGTGCTGCCTCAACCATGTCATCACCTGGGAAGGGAGTCAGGGGCCTCAAGAGAAAACCTGTGTCATTCTTGAAAGGCCTAAATGGAATGTGTCTGCACTCACAGATCCCTCTAAAGCTGGTCTTGGCCTTGATGATAGACTTGATATATGGAGCAAAGTAGAGGTTCATCTCAAAGTTTAACCTCAGGTCTGCTAGCTGATCCATGATAAGTGCAATGACATTTATCCTGTTGCCATTCATCACATGAGATATGACATTCCAATAATGACCTCTGATCTTGTCTTTGTTGCCACTCTTAGGCATGAATGTGACTCTAGTAATTTTGTTGATCACAACTGGATGATGCCTAAGACCTTGGATCCCCCCAAAGCTTCTAGGAATAACATGTGCAGGCTCATAGTATATGGGGTAATCATTCTCATCAAGTGGGTTTTCCAATACAACATTCACACTTTGCTCACTAGTTATGAAATCATAATCCAACTGACTTGCAGCAGCAAACTGAGCAAAGGTGGCATAGTATGTTCTCTTGCCAGTTGTCCACCAAATTCTTTCTTCTTCCATGCTAGTCTCTAGAGTAGCATAAAACTGACGAATTACTGTTTCATTCCAGTCACATCTATGCTGAAGAAAATTTGCTAGACCCATAGTCTCAAATCTATCAACTAGATCAGTCTTGACTGGCTGTGATCTCATGTATGCTAAGTCTATGGTCTGATGTTTGAACATTGTTTTCTTAACTAGATGACCAAAATAAGCATCTTTTTGTACCTCAGTTTTGAAGTAGAGAATGTTGATGTCCCGAGGTACATTGAGCTGATTTACTGATCTTGCATTTGCATAACACTCAGTTGTCCATTGTCTGCTAGGAAGATCTAGCCCCATCAGATCAGTGGTGTCATCGTCTTCTCCCTCAGCATCTTCCTCAGAGGAACCATCTCCAACATTGCCAACTGAAGATGCTGCAGCCAATTCACTGGGGTTAGGATCATAATCCACATCATCTGAGTCATCACTGTCTCGTTGCCTTTTTGGGGACACGGCCTTTTTTATCTTGGAAGCTGTGGCCTTCTGGATCTTCCTAGGCGGCCTGAGATCAAGAATATACCATAAGAACAAATATGCAAGCAATAGAATCATTCCACATTGAAATATGTCAATCAGCATCATAACTGAAGAATCTGCCACTGGCGGACTATCCGCTTTCTGAATGCGGACCGTCCGCGGTTCACTGAAACCCTACCGCGGACCGTCCGCGATCAGGGGGCGAACTGTCCGCGACCCATCTGTTCTGCGCAGTAACACAACAATCGCCTAAATCTTGATTCTTTCACAATTTGAGTTCTAGTTTGAATCCACCAACCAAACTTTAACCAAGGTACCTCCTCAACACTAGGAACAAGATCCCTCAACTATTTTCATGAATCCATGGCCCAAAAACAGATCGGAGCACCTAACCCTAACTCTTTCCAACGATAAAATCTAAGAACAAGAGTTAGGGATTTGACAAAATACCGAGAGGACATGATGGAGATTGTCGAGAAGAGTCCGGGGATGTCCTCGGACCGTCCGGGAATCACGCCAAACGACCTTGACCTTGAAGTCTCCCCCACGTGCTTGAGAGAGAAAGAGAGAGAGCTTGTGATTGAAAGTGGTCGGTTTGGTGGTGGGAGAAGAAAGCAACACCCCATATAAGTCAAGTCTGGCGACCCCACCAGTTTTGCAAAGGCGCGGACCGTCCGCCTTTGAAAATTTTGACAGACCCCCGACTGGAACTGCCTCTGGCGAATTTTTCCTAACACTGGCAAACTGTCCACGGACCCATGGCGGACTGTCCGCGACTTGCTCAGTATACATATCACCGGTGTATCCGATGCTGACCGGTTGCACCGATGACCGGCGGTCCGTCTGCGGTCTGTTGGTGGACCGTCCGCAGTTCATTGCTGCGACTGAAAGCTTCTCTGCAGAGCCTCTGGTGAACAAGATCCGTGAACAGCGGACCGTCCGCCTCTTACCCGCAGATCGTCCGCGCTACCAAAGTTCAGCCTGTCCAGAATTTTGTCAATTTTCTCAATTTAAACTTCAATTTGGAATCATTGCTCATATAAAAATCCAAAAATCCCAAAACTTGCATGAAAACCTTCCAAAGACTCATAAGAGCAAATTTCAACAAGAAATCAAAAATAAATCAAGTAAAATCATGAGACCTCATAAATGACTCAAAAATGCCCCAAAAATCTAGAAAATTGAAACCAAGGATGCATAGAAGAACCACATGTCACATATGCAAGGTTTCAAGCCACATTTGAGAAGTCAATGATATTTAGCTCATTTCTTAACTTGCAAAACCTAGATTCATCCAAAGGCTTGGTGAATATATCCGCTAATTGATCATCTGTGCCAATTCCATCAATCTTGGTATCACCCTTGTTCATATGATCTCTAAAAAAATGATGACGGATATCAATATGCTTGGTTCTTGAGTGTTGCACCGGATTAGTTGCAATTTTCATGGCGCTTTCATTATCACACAATAATAGAATCTCATCAAACTTCACACCAAAATCAAGAAGAGTTTGCTTCATCCATAAAACTTGTGCACAACAACTTCCGGCCGAGATATATTCCGCTTCGGCGGTTGAAAGAGGCACTGAATTTTGCTTCTTTGAAGACCAAGAAACAAGAGATCTATAAGAAATTGACAACCACCGGAAGTGCTTTTCCTATCAATCTTGCTCCCCGCATAATCCGAATCCGAAAATCCAACGAAGTCAAAATGAGCACCCTTGGGATACCACAAGCCAATATTAGGAGTGTATTTCAAGTATCTCAAGATCCTTTTGACGGCAGTCAAATGACATTCTCTAGGTGCGGCTTGAAATCGTGCACACATGCAAACACTAAACATGATGTCGGGCCTAGACGCTGTCAAATAAAGCAAGCTACCAATAATAGAACGGTAAAGCTTTTGGTCAACCGGGTTACCTTCCTCATCAAGGTCGAGATGCCCATTGGTGGCCATAGGAGTCTTGATTGGTTTTGCATCTTTCATACCAAATTTCTTCAAGATATCCTTCACATATTTTGATTGACATACAAAAGTGCCTTCCTTGAGTTGCTTGATTTGAAGTCCAAGAAAGAAACTCAATTCACCAATCATGGACATCTCAAATTCCCTAGACATCATTTCACCAAATTCCTCACATAAACTTGGGTTAGTTGAACCAAAGATAATATCATCAACATAAATTTGACAAACAAATAAATCTTTACCAATTGCTTTAGTGAACAAAGTAGTGTCAACCTTACCAATTTTGAAGCCTTTAGAAATAAGAAAGTCCATCAATCTTTCATACCAAGCTCGTGGAGCTTGCTTAAGAACATAGAGAGCTTGTATACATGATTTGGCTTCTTAGGATCTTCAAAACCGGGAGGTTGCTCAACAAAAACAAGTTTACTAATCTTGCTATTCAAGAAAGCACTTTTCACATCTATTTGAAAAAGTTTATGTTGTGAGAGCAAGCATAAGCTAATAAGATTCTAATAGCTTCTAATCTAGCAACAGGAGCAAAAGTTTCACCGAAATCCAAACCTTCGACTTGAGTGAAGCCTTGAGCCACCAACCTTGCCTTGTTTCTCACAACCATTCCATCTTCATTTTGCTTGTTTCTAAAGACCCATTTAGTACCAATGACATTATAATTCTTGGGCCTCTCAACTAGATCCCAAACTTGATTCCGGGTGAAATTATTCAATTCTTTATGCATAGCATTCACCCAATCCGGATCTCTCAAAGCTTCATCTACACGGTTAGGTTCAAGAAAAGATACAAAAGAATAGTATTCACAAAATGAACCAATTCGAGATCGAGTTTGGACACCCTTACTAATATCACCTATGATTTGATCCACGGGGTGATCCTTTGCAAGAACATGATGAATCCTTTGAGAAACAATGAGCTCTTGAGTTGATGTAGAGGGTGAACTAGATGAACCCACTTGATCTTGTACTTGAGAATCATCATTGCTTGAATCTTGTACAATTGGTTGTGCTTGATCATTTGAGATAGAAGTTGAAAGATTAACTTTAATAGAGATAGAAGGACCATCTTCATCCTCATCTTCTTCTCTTGGTCTAACATCACCAATTGACATATTTTTCATAGCATTTCTCAAGCCATCACTTTTCACATCATCAAAATTTTCTTGTTCATTATGAGACCCATTGCTTTTATCAAACTCCACATCATAAGCTTCTTCAACAATGCCATGAGTTTTGTTATAAACCCGATAAGCCTTGCTACAAGATGAATACCCAAGAAGAAAACCTTCATCACATTTGCTTTGGAACTTTGATAACCAAGTTCCCTTCTTGAGAATATAGCACTTGCAACCATACACTCTAAAATATGAGATATTTGGTTTTCTTCCAATGAGCAATTCATATGGGGTCTTGTTATGAAATCTATGGCAATATAATCTATTCGAAGCATGACAAGCTGTGTTGATTGCTTCGGCCCAAAAGCTATCCGAAACATTGTACTCGGAGAGCATTGATCTTGCCATATCAATCAAAGTTCTATTTTTCCTCTCAACAATACCATTTTGTTCCGGAGTGTATTTGGTTGAGAATTCATGCTTCATTCATTTCTCATCACACCATTCCTCAACTCTTGTGTTTCTAAATTCACTTCCATTGTCACTCCTCACTTTCTTCACCTTGAGCTCAAATTCATTCTCAGCCCTTGTTATGAATTTTTTGAATGTGTCATATGTATCGGCCTTGTCATGAAGAAAGAAAACTCATGTGTATCTTGAATAATCATACACTACTACAAGACAATAGCAATTCCCTCCAATGCTTCTATATATAGTGGGACCAAATAAATCCATATGCAACAATTCCAAAGGTCTCTCGGTTGACATGACACTCTTTGTGGGATGAGCATTTGCCACTTGCTTTCCGTCTTGACATGCACTACATAGCTTATCTTTTTCAAATTTCACATTCTTCAAGCCAACAACTAAATCATGCTTCAAAAATCGGTTGAGTTGTTTCATGCCAACATGACCAAGTCTTCTATGCCATAACCAACCCAAAGATGATTGAGAGAACAAGCAAGTAGACAAGTTTGCCTCTTTAGTAGCAAAATCTACAAGATATACATCCTCATGTCTAAATCCCGTAAAGATGTGATTTTTTCCATCCAAGCTAGTCACTACAACATCATCTTTAGTGAAACTACACTTATAGCCAAAATCACAAAGTTGAGTGACCGCTAAAAGATTGAACTTGAGAAAATCAACCAACAATACTTTTGAAAGAGAGTGATCACTTGAGATAGGAATTGTACCAACTCTTTTGACTTTGCCCCGGCTATTGTCACCAAAGATGATGTCATTATAGCCAACCACATTTTCATCTAGAGAGAAAAACATCATTGGATCTCCAGTCATGTGTTGAGTGCATCCACTATCAAGCACCCAATGTCTTCCTATAGACTTGTAGTTCACCTACAAAAGAGAAGTAACTCTTTTAGGTACCCAAATTTTCTTGGGTCCTTGGATGTTAGTGACCAAGGTTTTAGGCACCCAAATGGCATTCTTTTTAGCACCATATATAGGCAACCCAATATATTTAGCACTAACACAACCCTTAGAATCTTTCATTAGAACAAAACTAGAATCAAAGGATACGACTTTGTTGTTGGTGCAATTCTTCTCATTATGGCCCATCTTTTTGCACTTCTCACAATATAGCTATCCATCTTTCTTGACAAACACGGTCTTGGTTTCATAAAAGGCATTCTTGCCTTTTTTGGGATATATCCAAGACCTTGCCTATTCAAGGTGAACTTTTGACTTGACCAACAATGGTTGAATTTGGCTCTACTATCATAGCATTTGCTCAAATCATTGGTCAAACAAATCACCTCCTTCTTTAATTTCTCATTCTCCAAGATAAGCGACTCATCACAAGAAGATTTTTTTACTTGTACTACATGAGGGGTTAGTAGAGCTAGATATATGTTAAAATTTGCAAGTTTCACTACTAGCCCCCATGCTCAACTTAGCCTTGTCCTTGTGATCAAGCAAGGTGTTGTGAGCTTCCTTAAGCTTCTCATGAGTTTTTTTTGAGATTCTCATGAGAGGTCTTTAGCTGCTCATAGGAAGCTTGGAGTGAACCATATTTCAACTCCAAGTCCTTCAACTTTGCCTTTTCCTTGATCACAAGTTCACCGGCATCATTGAGCATGTCTACAAGATCATCATAAGAAAATTCTTCAAGTTCATCATCATCTTGTAATACCTTTGCACCACCCTTTGCCATAAGACAATGTGGTGTGGAGAAGAATGATGGAGTCTCCTTGATGGCGATCCCGGCAACTCCTTTGGATGGCTTGTCATCATCATCATCATCATCATCATCATCATCATCATCATCATCATCATCATCATCATCATCATCATCATCATCATCGGAGCTTGCATCGGAATCCCACTCAACAAAATAAGCTTGACCAATCTTCTTCTTCTTGATGAACTTCTTCTTCTTTTCATTATTTTTCTTGTCCTTCTTATTCTTGTCACTTTTTTTTTGTTTGGACAATTGACGATGATATGACCCACTTCACCACATTGGAAGCAAGTCTTGTCAACAAAAGAATTTTTCCTTGATGATTACCCTCTCTTGCCAAAGTTCTTCTTGCTCATCATTCTATTCAACCTCTTGACAAAGAGAGCCATCTCCTCATCCGATTCTTCTTCTTGACAACCACTTTCTTCTTCATTCTTGCTATCTTGAGCCTTGAAAGCCACACTTTTCTTTTTCTCATCAATGTCTCCCCCATGAGCCTCATCTTGAGATTTCTTGAACATGTCATGGGTAAGCACTTCTCCCAATATTTGTGTGGAGTAGCGGTCTTCACATTTAACCTCACAAGCAAGGTCACAATGGTGTCATATCTTTCCGAAAAAACTCTAAGAAATTTGTGATTGAAATCCGCATCCGGCACCTCAAATTCAAGCCCCTTTAGCTCGTTCACAATATCATTTAGCCGGTTGAACATCTCGGCTACACTCTCATCCTTCTTCATTGCAAATTCACTAAATTTGCCCTTGAGCACATATAGCTTTGCCTCCTTTACACTTGATGTGCCCTCATGAATTTCTATGAGCTTCATCCATATATCATTTTTATTTGTGAGGCCTTTGACTCTATTGAATTCACTCACATCAAGAGCACTAAATAGCACATTTACTCCTTGATCATTTAATATCTCATTTTCCTCATCTAGGGGAGTCAAGTTCTTTATGTCTAGAATGACATATCCATCACTTACGACTCTCCATAACTTTTTACTCATGGCCTTGAGATGAGCCGACATTCTAGTCTTCCAATAATCATAATTATTTCCATCAAAGAATGGTGGCTTCCCAACATGAATCACATTATCACTAGTCATTGTTCTACTCCAAGATGGTAAAATCCGCAATTAATGGAGTACTTAGCTCTGGTACCACTTGTAGGATCAAGAACACCGACTAGAGGGGGGTGAATAGGCGGTTTAAAAACTAAAACCACAAATACTAGAGAAATTTAATTAGTAACAAAAGAAGGCCCTATGTCTTACTACAACTATCTCTAGTTTAGGTTTGCAACCTAGGGTGACAAGTTATAACACAAGCTATAGTAAAGTAAATTGCTCAAATGTAAATACAAGAATTGAAATGAGCAAAGAAATAACCGAGCTTGACACAAGATTTTATCCCGTGGTGTCGATGACTTGCCGGTCACCCCTAATCCACGTTGAGGTAGATTCCAAGAATCAACCGCTCCTCTATCAAGAACCTCTTGATCTTGAGCCAGCTTGAATCAAAGAACCGCTCCACACCTCGATTCCACTAGAGTTGCTCTTCACCACTCTGGTGAAGTGAGCACAAGACCTCTCACAACCGAAATCGAGGCTCCTCAACAATCTCCTTGGAGGAGCTCCACGAAATCCTCTTCTCCAAGCCGTCTAGGGAGCGGCAACTCCCAAGAGTAACAAGTCGATGACGCTGGCTTGAAGTTTCCCTAGTGCCACAGACTGAAACTCTTGATACAATGCATTAGGATGCTCTCACACTCTCAAATATGCAATCTCTAAGCAAGTGTGTGTGAGAGAGGGATGCTCAGCTCTAATGTGTCAAGAAAGTAGTTCAAATGGCCAAGAGAGCCACTCAATGGCCGGGCATTGAGTATATATAGCCATCCCCTCAAAAACTAGACGTTACACTCTTCTCTGCGAAATCGCGGACCGTCCGCGGTTCAAAAACCGGCCTATCCACCGTTATAAACCAGTGAGTTAGAGTGCAATTATTGTGTGTCAGAAATAGCCGTTGGAGCCCTGGCGGACCATCTGCGCCCCAGGGGTGGACCTTCCGAGGTTAAAAGATCTGACCCACCAGAGACAAACATTGTCTCTGGTACAAATTGAAATTAGCCGGCGGACCATCCGCGCCCCAGGGGCGGACCGTCCGCCGTACAACCATTGAGCCAAACCAGAGAAACGACCTCTCTGGTACAAATCTTGAAATGAGCTGCGGACCGTCCGTGCCCTAGGGGCGGACCGTCCGCCGTTCAACTTACTTTGCCACTAGAGACGCCACAAGTCTCTAGTACAAGTTTGATTAGTGCGGCGTACCGTCCGCCCACCTGGGCCGGACAGTCTGCCAGCCAATTTTAATTCCACCAGAGCCAAACATGATCTCTGGTACATGGGCGGACCGTCCGCGCTCCAGGGGCGGACTGTCCGCACTTGTGCAGTCAGCTCTCAAACTTGATCTTTTTCAAACTTTTTCAAAACATCGTTAGCCCTCATGCATGCATCTAGACATTTTGAGAAAAATGGCACTAAAGACCCGTCAAGCACGAGTACACAACCCCTCTTGATAGTACGGCTATCTATCCAACAAATCCGGTCACTTTTCATCCACTAAACGTCTTGTGACCGGTAAAATGCAAAAGCTCTATTTTATACCTTTGCCTTGAGCCCGAGCTTTGCACATCATCTCCAAAACGTCATACGATCACAATCAAATACTTTTCATCCGTGGATCAACCTATACTCATTATCTCAAATGAAATCATTAATCCACAAAATGTTGTCATTAATTACCAAAACTCGAATTAGGGGCCTAGATGCTTTCACGTGGGCTTTTTAACATGCAATTTGTTCATAAAAAATCTTTTATCTTCTTTGATCTCCATTTTGAATACCGATTGTAACCATTGTGTTCTACGTGATGAGATGAACAAAATTAGATCCCGTATATTTTGAAGACATTTTGCCCTAGTAGCAACTTATATGTAAATTTAAGTTTGATATCATTGAAGGAGTTGCTAGAATATTCATATATAAATTGTCACACATATAAGATATAAGTTGCCACAAAAAATATTTATAAGTTTTCATATAAACAAAGTTACCACAAAAGTATAATTTTTATAAGCATTAGTTGTCACAAAAATA
Organism: Panicum virgatum; assembly: GCF_016808335.1. Classification (NCBI taxonomy): domain Eukaryota; kingdom Viridiplantae; phylum Streptophyta; class Magnoliopsida; order Poales; family Poaceae; genus Panicum; species Panicum virgatum. The sequence continues at coordinate 47,604,308 of NC_053153.1, read as the reverse complement.
GAATATATCATATACATTAGTTGTCACAAACACAAGGTGTCATATACATAAGTAGTAAAAAAAGAGTAATTTCTAGTCGTACACATAATTTCATATACAAATTATCATAAAATAAAAGTTATCACACATTTAAACAAAAATTGCCAAAAAAACATAATCTTTTGTACATATGAGCTGCCCTAATATATATAAGTTATAGTTACTACAAACAAAATTATCATAATCATACATATAACTTGACACGAAACAAAAGTTGTTATGCACACAAGTTATTACTACAGTAAGCCGATATACAGATAAGTTGCTACAGAATTAGAGCAAATCATCACATAAGTTACTATCAGTTTACAAACATTTTCAAAACATATGCAAGTGGGGTCTACACTACAAGAAATCTATTGATCTATGATGAAATTTTCAATGTATTTCCAGATAACATCACAATGGCGCACCATCTATGACGATTATCTGATTTTCGTCATGCATCTTCAATTGTGGATACTAACCCTAGAAATTGCATATGATATTGGTGGTGGCTTGACCCATGGTCGCCTTGCAATAGGAAATGGTGCTGTCAAGATGGCTTCAATTATTGATACCGCTAAGGCAAGTGAGACAAGGCCATCAAACTCAAGATTGTTCCAAAATCTGTTCAGAAGGTATGAGGAGCAAGTTGAAAACAACCAACGCTTAACTCAACGAAATGCAGCCTTGACTCGTCATGTGAAGCAGACTGATCTTGTAGTTGAGGTACAATTCTATTTTTCTGCAATGTATATTTGCAATTCAAGGTCCAAAAAGTCCATGATGTTGGTATTTCTATGCTTGTAGTTCATTGCTTAAAAGGTACAGATAGAGATCGATACCACCTAACATGCTTGAGGAAGAAGAAAATTAAATGACATGGTAAGATTATCATGGATCAGATTGTTTTTCAATATAATTGAGCCTGACTATTCAAATAATTTTCTTATTAACTGAATATTTAAAAATGCATGAATGTTCTTTCTTATCTTGCTGGGGATATAGAGAGGGACAAGAGATGGAGGATCCTCTCATGCTTCAGCCAACTTGGACGGTAACAACGATTGTCATTGAGTTGCCGGGTTTGTTTGGTAATGGCTGGCATTTTTTGTTCATGGACCCAGTGCATTATGGTAGAAGCCTGCAAGTTCGAAGAGCAATGTCCTTTTTGTTGTATTTTCTGAGTTGGAAATATTTTGGTTCGTATGCAGCAGCTCCATATTGCCTCTTTAGAGCTTGTACTGTACTGCTGCGCATTTTGCCATCCATGAACCCTCTAGCTTGTACGTTTTGACATTAGTTATGCTAGTATGTAACTTAGTGCTTGGTGTATGTATGTAAAGCAGCAGTGTAGCAACATGTGTGCTGGGGAACAAGCATTCGAGCAACAACGCGATATATGTTCACCTTTAAATCAGATCACCATTAAACTTATCTCATGTGTATGTGGATGGATTTTACATAAGCTAGTAGCTTATATTTATTGATAAATGAGGTTATATGAGAAAATGTCCAGTGAAATTCCTGGTAGCATTGCTCTCTACTGTAATACCGTCACGAAAGGTCAAGCGTGTCGGCAATGTAGGCTGACGGGAGAAGATATTGGTTTCCCTGTCCGTACAAGGCCGGCAGGAAAGGTTTAATCTCTCCTGACGGTGACGGGAAAGGTTTAAACTTTCCATGATGGTAGACCAATCGCCAGGAAAAGTTTCTCCTGCTGGTTCAAAAAATACCGACAGGAAACTCTACCCTGATGGTTTCAACTATCACAGACTACTTCCTCATGGTTTTTTTTTTTCTAGGGAAAGCGCGCCCGCGCCTTCGACTAATTGTTCGCATTGGATCTCAGGTTCTCTATTGCACTCCCCGATTGGGGTTCTTTTCACCTTTCCCTCACGGTACTTGTACGCTAACCTTCCCCGTCGGTCAGTCCCTGATGTAACATCCGTGACTATTACTGTCAGGGAAGACTATCTGTGATGGTATATGTATGTTTCCGTGATGGTTCCGTCCGTCACGGAAAAAGTTATCAGGCCTAGAATATAGTTGGAGCTCTGCAATACCTCACCTTAACTCGACCAGATATCTCCTCGGTCAATAAGGTATGTCAGTTTTTGCATTATCAACTACTGATCACTTTGCTTCTGTTAAAAGGATACTAAGATATGTGAAAGGAACACTGAACATTGGACTAGAGATCAGAAAGTCACCATCCTTGCTATTTATTGCCTTTGTAGATGCAGACTGGAGGGTTTGCTATTTTTCTAGGCCCTAACTTGATCTCATGGAGTGCTAGAAAACAAGCAAACTGTCTCAAGGTCTATCACAGAAGCAGAATACAAGAAACTTGCAAATTCAACAGCAGAGCATATGTGGGTTCTGAAGCTCTTAGGTGAGTTAAAAATTTCTCATCTTCCAGCAGCACGCTTTTGGTGTGATAATATAGGAGCAAAATACCTATCTGAAAATCCAGTCTTTCATGCACGCACTAAACACACTGAGATAGATTACCACTTTGTGAGAGAAGTGGCACACAGAAGTTACCAGAAGTCAGGTTCATTTCATCTGAAGATCAGGTAGTAGATGGGTTCACTAAAGCCTTGCCTACACAACGGCTGCTGATGTCGTACATAATCTCAACTTGATGTACAGTTGTGATTAACAGGGTGTTGTTGGAATATGGAATGTATCCCAATCCATGTAATCATGTGATTGATTTGTTGTAATCAGCTAGACTAGGAAAGCAAGCAGCATTTGTTTCTTTCCTTGTAACTTGTAATTCAAGAAGACTACTCTTGTACAAGCCACTCCGAGGGCTGTTCTCGGTTATTTAACACAGAACCGTGAGCTCCAGAGAGCATCACGTTAAACCTAATTTTCACAACGCGTGTTATAATCCAAAATTTTAAAATAGCCAACCTATTTTTTCAGAAGAGTGTTGCACCCAATTTCGCAAGGTGCTTACCCAACCCTAGCTGGCTAGCTTCTCAGAAACAAGGTAGCTAGGGCCTAGGGGGCATGGGGCAAGAGATCCAACGTGCAGGCGAAAGGTGGGGCAAGTTGATCTGACACCTAATAACAAAAGCAGGATTCCCAAGTAATTAACCAAGTTGGTTATTTATGTACTGTGTGCCACATTCACCGAACACTTAGCTATATATAAAGCTGCATGCTACCTCGTCCTGCCTATGTTTGTCAGTTTGTAAGATATATAGATCACAATCTAGATTATAGTTACATATATTCATGATGATGTAGTAACTTGTGTTTAGATAGAGACAATTCAGAGATCGTCTAGACAAAAGTACATCGACATGGGCGTCCTGTTAAAGGGTTAAATAAAACATAGGCTTTGACTAGCACATACCCACATGCACACATGCTGGGGTGGTACAAATAATAAGGGAGAGGGAAGTCAACTCGGAACAAGAATCTAACCAAATTACCAAAAATAGTGTTGCAGAGAGCTAAAACGTTGTCAAGCTTCCGATATATCTGAAATTCGAATTTCACATGTAATGTAATGCACTGTTTTCGTGAATGATTGATAAAAGCATATAATGCAACAGTTGAAATACATTCTGGAGGGTGGCTCAGAGAATATAGCCTCAACTGGGTGTCAGTAGTTTACATGCCACGAATCCTAGTAAAGTACCTAATAACTACCCTATCTCTAGTTTAGTTGTTTATGGATAGCACATCTAAGACTCATCACGAGTCATACATTCATGCACATAACTAAAAACCTTGCAACCTCCTCTGATCAACACAGCACAAATCCAGCATCAATCAGGTATGCAGCAAAGTCAGCCTCATCAAAGTTCATCAAGTGGTAGTACTTAATTTGATTCTTCAACTTTCGTTCACTATGTCAGAAACCCTTATTGGAGACGCAGCTCAAAGCTCATTGGAGACGAAAAAAAAATTTATTTCCAAATTTGTGTCACTTAATGTGAGTTACATTGGAGATGCGGATTTCCGCATCTACAATGAGTAGTCATCGGTGATGCATTTAGCAAAAATGCGTTCCAATGACCCCTCATAGGTGACATATTTTGACAATCCACGTCTCCAATTACTCCTCATAGGTGATTACGTGTTTTTCCAATCCGCATCGCCAATGAGTCCTAGGAGACGCGTTTATAAATCGCGTCTCCTATGATGATATCTTTTTTTCACAACTTCTTACATATATTATTTTTCTTCCCTCAAAATGCTCCATTTTTTGGAATGCAAGTCGTTGCATCGATCAAATAACCTTTCTCGAGTCAATAATGGCTGGAAGAACTGGTAAGCCCCAGAGCCTCAAATAAAGCAGCCATTATATTTTCACTGCGCATTTCATCCATAAGTTTTTTTTTGCAGATGAAACATAATGCTTTTTTAAAACAAAATCGGTCGTAGGAGAAGGAGATGATGTTGGGAGGGCTCTGGAGTTCATCTACCCACTCAGCATGCAGCATCTCGCGGAATCCCTCGCTAACGAGCTCTGGAACGAGCCTCCTCAAGAGCAGCAACAAGAACAACATGGTCAACCCCAGCACTGCATCCCATCGCGGGCTGGCTTCTCGTTCGTGTGCGACCTCCACCTTAACAATGCGGACGGTAGCTGTCCAATTGTCGTCTGTGCAGGCGGCAGCGACAACGACATGATCTCCTTCACTCACTACTACGAAAAGTGCCAAAAGGATTTTTAGGGGCGGGTAAAGCAGATGCCACCACACCTGTTGCTAGTTTTCACAGCTAAAAATGACTTTTTCAACAGCAGGTAACGGGGCAGGACACCCCTTAATTACCCGCCCTTGAAAATACATTTGTAGAGGCAGGTCAACCCCCCCCCTACAAATCGATTTCAAGGGGGGTGGGAGGTTGACCCACTCCTAAAAACACATTTCCAAGGGAGGGTGAGAGGTGACCCATCCGTAGAAAGGGTTCCCATCCCACCAAAAAATTACCATTCGAACTTGAAATTTTCGATTCTTTTTCCCGCTATTTTTTAAAATTTAAATTCCCGCCAATTTTGATCTATCAAGCTTGTCCGCGATCGAGATGTGGAATATGTTTGATAAAAATACATACACAAAAATTAAATTATATGGAAATAAAACATCACTAGAGTACATCATTAAAGTGCACATTGAATACATGTTTTTCCCCTATTCCCTGGGACACTAGTGGAGGCGGCACGGTACTCTTGATTGTGCCACTCACGAAGTCCAATGTATTTATCATTCGTTGCTAATTCTTGTGCTTCGTGAAAGAATTTGTCCCTCACGTTGACCACTTCATGCAGAATGAAACAGCACAAATCATCGACTACATCTAGAAGTTATTTCCCATGGAGCCGGGTAGCGTGCTTTTTGGGTCAATCTACAATTATTGATGCCATGGAAAAATTAAGCAAGTGTTAGTTACAGTAAAAAAATAATATACATATATGCATAGTTCGGGATCAGTAGTGTATCTCCCTTGCATCCTCATATGCTCGCACATGTAAGTAGCGACAGTACATGGAACCATGAGGTTGCTTGTGGCACGAAAAGTTTGTGCGCATAGTCATTTCCTGTGTTCTGTCGCCAGGCTGAGCTTCTCCTTTATGAATGTAGAACTGGTAAGCCCTATTTCAAATAGAAAGAAATAGAAAGCTAATTTATGTATGTATACTTCTGTGGAGAAATTAGCATGATGCACATAGGGAAGATAAAAAATTCACTTACAGTCCTAGGATATCTGTGAATTCTTCGTATGTCTTCTTTGTCCAATACACAAATTTTTCCAAGCTTTGGCTGTAGTTGGAAAGCAATCCAGTGATTCCTGCAAAAACGACTTGTAGGCATGCATCGGAGCAATGGTTTATTATATTGAATGATTGATATGACACTTACTGGATATGGTATGACACATCCATGACATACATGTTTTCCTATCGTGTCATCATAAACTATATGTAGGCCGCAACCCTCTTCATGGCCTCTTGGTGAAATTTTTTCCGTTCCTTCTGTTTTTCCTTGCATGTTTCAAATTGCTTTAGGATGTCATCGTCGTCCTTCATCCATTTTGGCCCGGCATGGTTGGACTCGCAAATCACTATTGGGTCAAGGTACCAGACCTTTTGTACAATGGCTAGACACAATTACTTGATCTTATTTTTTGTTTCTTCCTCTCCCCACTGTACCTCTCTTGTAAGTATTTTCTCTCTTTGTACAACATGTTTATTTAATGCATTTGCTGTGGGGAACTCCCTGACAGTTTTCCCTTCAAAAAAAGTACCGGACCTTTTGATTTAAAATAATGGCATCCATTATTTGAACCCCGTAGAATATAATATATAATAATAAAATATTAATGCATATATAGTACTTTAGGCCATAATATACAACATATTAGTACCGATGAGACACTCACACGCACCAGAGTCGAACTATTTTAGCACCAAGTTTTTGGAGCCAGAACATGTTTTGGATGTCTTCAAAATCGAAGGTGATATATCAAAAATTTGATCCCCCTTAATTCTATATACATCCGGATGGTATGGTTTCCGAATCCGGACTACATCCTATTATGTAGTAGTGCTAGATACTGGAATTCAAGATATAATTTCGGTACTTTATGGTATTTTTTATAGACTGTGTAAAAGGGCTTTAAGAATTGCTGCATGGTTAAAGATTGCAACCACACGAAAGCTCAAGGACCCCCTATCAAACAAATATTAGTCTCGGGAACTAATTAAGTGGAATACTTATTTAGTTTTATGGCCAACAGCACTTAAAAATTGGAAGCCCTTCAAGTAATGAAAAGTATACCAGCAATTGGGCCCTGTTGAGGGATTAAGAACCGCCTATATTAGCTTTGACTATACCAAATGCATTCGCTCGGCAGCCTCATCAATTATTGGAGAAGATGGAAGTCAACTTAAAGCACATCTACGTATATATGTAGCATCATAATAGGAGTACTTGCTAGTAAATTGCACAACCACCTTCCTTTTGTTTTATCATAAGAAGCATAAGGGCTCCTCTCCCTTCTTCATCTTTGTGGTCTCAGCTGCAAACGAGACTGACAAAACAAGTTACTAATTTCGTCCTTCATTTTTCTTTCCTGAAACCACTATTCTAGCTACATTATCTTCTTTATTCACCGCATCACATAGCTTTCCTTTTAGCTGAAATAATGCACAAGTTTGAACACTGATGACACTGTCTTACATACAGCGATGAACTCCTCATCAGCCAATCATCAATGGCTGGAAGAACTGGTAAGCCGTACACCAGATGATCTCATCATCTTCAAATTAAAGAATCATCCGTCCGTCAATTTGCACTGTCAAATTCATGAATACTGATGAGGGTCGCATTACTGTTTGTTTCTCTGAGTCCAGGAAAACGAGGATCTCGGGGAGCTCGACTTCATTGACCCGCTGACCATGCAGCAGCTCGCCGAATCCCTCGCCGACGAGCTCTCGGACCAGCCTACTCAAGAACAGCAAGTACAGTTGGATCAACGGCAGCAACCTATGTACCCGACCGACTTCTCCTTTCTCGGGGACATCAGCAAATCCTACGTCGTCGCCGAGGGATTCCCGACGACGACGATGGCCATCAGCGTGGGCGGCGGCGACAGCATGTTCTCCTTCACCGACGGCATGTCGAAGCAGCTGAGCTTCTCTTCGCCCGAGCGCAAGCAGGAACGAGACGCCAGTGTGACTGCCGGGAGACTCGGCGCACCGTCGCCGGTGGAAACGAAAGGCAGGCGGAGAGCGAGCTCGAGCGTACATGAGCACGTTCTTGGAGAGAGGCGGCGGCGGGAGAAGATGCACCTCCAGTTCGCGACCCTCGCATCCATCATCCCTGACGCCACCAAGGTGAGATAAGCTATCTACCATTCGTAGCTCGCCGTCAGAGACAACAAAGGATATATGACTAATGCCATCAGTTCCCAGAGAGACAAGGTGTCCCTCCTGGGGAGTACCATCGACTACGTGCACCATCTTAGGAGCAGGCTCAAGGCCCTGCAGGATGAGCAGTTCCAGAGCAGCGGCAGCACGGCGGAGTCGCCACCGCTGGACGCCCGGTGCTGCATCGGCTCCGAGGATGACGGCGAGGCGAGCCAGAAGATCGAGGCCGACGTCCGGGGGAAGACGGTTCTGCTGAGGGTGGTGTGCCGGGAGAAGAAGGGGGTGCTGATCATGGTGCTCAAGGAGCTGGAGAAGCAAGGCCTGTCCATCACCAGCACCAACGTCTTGCAGCTCGCCGAGTCGTTGCTCAACATCACAGTCACCGCGCAGGTGAAATATATACATTGCATGCAATAATATGCAGTTATATTCTCCTCCAATATTTACCGTGGAAAAGGAGGCTTGAAAATGTCATGGATGCTGAATAAATTATGTGTTTTCCTGTTTCTTTGTAACCATGCAGATTGAAGACGGATCTTATTCTACCGCTGTTGAGCTTGTGAACAATCTAAACTCTGCTCTCAGAAATTTTTATTAGGTACAAAATTTAAGTTTAATGAACGAAGTATTGACATTTGTGTGTAATAAATGAAGATCGAAGTGGCAGCAACTGGTTTGTAGGTGATTTTAGTGACCCTGTGTCCCTGGTCTAGCTTAGTTAGCTTTGTTCAAGGAAATTTGTTTGTGCTTTAGCAAAATAATGGGATCACTACCAGAAAATGGTAGTTTGCCGTGTGCACAAAATCGGGCACACGGCAAAGAATCTTTTTGCCGTGTGCCACCGACAAAACACATGGCAAAGAGGCATTGTCGTGTGCCGAATCAGGGGCACACGGCAAAGTAGACTAGTTTGCCATGTGCCGGATCTATAGCACACGGCAAAGCGGTCCACCCGATACTTATCCTCTCCTGGCCGGTTCACACCGTTCGCCGCACACAACGCCACCCCACGCGCCGGCCGCCACCCCTCCCTACCCTCACTCCCCTCCGGCAAGGCACCCCTCCCTCCCTCCGGCGCGGCTAAAGCGGCGCACCTCCCTCCCTCCGGCGCGGCCGATGCCGGGCTCCTCCCTCCCTCCGGTGCGGCCGATGCGGCGCTCCTCCCTCCCTTTGGCACGGCTCAGACGGCGCTCCTCCCTCCCTCCGACGCGGCCGAAGCGGCGCTCCCTCCCTCCGGCGCTGTCCAAGTGGCGCCCCTCCCTCCCTCCAACCCTCCTTGAGTAGCGTCGGCGCGCCCCCACCCCTCCCTGTATCTACGACGTGGATGGCCGCCGCCGCCGCCTCCTCCCCGGATCTGCGACATGCGTGGATGGCCGCCACCGCTCCCGCACGTGGATGGCCGTGTGTGCCGCCGCCGTCGCCCCCTCCCTGTAGCACGGCCCCATGCCCTGAGAGCAGTGGCAACGGTGCAGCTCCGGCCTTCCCTCGACGGCCCGCGGACGGCGCCGCAGTGCGGCGGCGGTGGCAGCCGCTGCTGGTTTTTTTATTTATTCTGAAAATTCTTAGCTGAGTGCTCGAACAACGACCCATGGTGAACTTGCCTTTTCCGGCCGATCTATGCCGTGCGGGGTTTATCGTATGTTGCACACGGCAAACCCTTTGCCGTGTGCTCTTAGCACACGGCAAAGAACCCGACTCCGGTAGTGGATACAACTTTGTATTGGGATATTTAGTAGTACACCCTCCATTTGAGATGGCAATGCTTGTTTCATTTCGTTAGGATAAGCCTTTGACAAATGTTTTTTTTATTAATATATATTGAAGTATGTCAATATATTGTCAATATATAGGATATGATTTAAACACGAATCTACAAATGCAATAATGTACCTGGATAACCTGAATAAATAAAATTTTGAGGGATCAATTAAGTTATTGGAGCACTAGTAATTAATTTATTAGACGTGCCAGAATCTCAACAACCGCTAAGCTACGTACCATGCAAATGCTAATCCAATATCCAGCTGACCGATGGATTTGTCCCGGTTGGAAAACCCCTGTTGTCCCGGTTTCCCAACCGGGAACGCCAGTCCGGGACAAAAGGGGGTGCCCTTTTGTCCCGGGTCTGGCAACCGGGACAAAAGGTGCAGCCAGCGCCCACGTGGCTGGCGCACCCTTTTGTCCCGGTTGGTGTTACCAACCGGGACAAAAGATTTTTTTTTTCATGTTTTCTTTTTCTCAATTCTTTTTCTATTTCAATTATACTTTTGCATTTCAATTAAACTTATGTATTGGAATTCAGTGTGTATGATCTCCACTAATATATACATATATATATAGTTACTTATATAATATTTGTCCTAGATAGTTTTCATATATAAATTAATTCACTTATATATATATAGGTATACACATATCTATACATGTGAATTCCTTTACATATGAAAATGTCTATGACCAATATTATATAAATAAATATATATACACATATATATTATTGGAGTGCTTATATATATAATACATACATACTCCATCATATTTGCATAGGTAAATTCATTCTTAATTACATAGGTATATTCGTTCTTAATTACATAGTAGAATTCGTCTTTTGGAAATTTAATACATACATACTCATAAATAGAAATTTTGTCCCGGTTGGTGTCTCCAACCGGGATAAAAGGCCCATGTCCCCCCGCTGGCCCGGCTAGCCGTTGGATCCAGGACAAAAGTCACCTATTGTCCCGGGCCCAAAGTCTGCCGGGACAAATGGCCTGGAACAAATGCCTGTTTTGTAGTAGTGTCTGCTGCTGGTTTCGTGGCTCAACCTGTGGGCGCAACGGCACACACACATCAACTACCTAATATACATATGTAGCAAGATATGACCTCAAACTGAGGGTAGATGCATGTGCAGCATGAGTGCACACCATCCCATAAAAAAATTTGCAACAGCACTGAAAATCTGAAATCTGTGGGAGGCTATTTTTCAAGAAAAGTCAATCTGGATGTTTAGACACCTCATGCACTTGCAGCTCTCGATAATAAATCTCGGATCAGGACAAAATTATAGTAACCAAGATCTAGAGTCCTAGACGTGCAATGAAAAGTTAGGTTGTTAGTTGGCTTGAATGTACTACTCTACAAACTAAGTCACAAATGTCTAATGCAAATAAGTTTTGCCTAGAACCTGTTCACCTTTATCTCAGTACGAAGGAATCCGTTGCGCCTGTAGCTCAGTGGATAGAGCGTCCGTTTCCTAAGTAGAAGGATGTAGGTTGGACCCCTACCTGGCGCGATGTTCTTTTGGTCTTCGCCTTTTTTTTTTCTGGCGCGCCAGTACGATCTCTTCTATTATTTTCTTTCCTCCTTGTACTATTGCCTTAAAAATGTTGTATATGTCATCGATTCAACATCTTTAAAAAAATAATTTCAACATTTTATATGTCCAAATCAAATAGAAACACTGATTATATACCCTAGCCTAGCCACTAATTACATTTATCTCTACTATTTCTAAAGCAAATAATGTTTCATTGGTCCGTCAATCAGAATCCTAATCAAAGTACAGACAAATCAATCAGAATCCTAATCAGAACCGGACAAATCAATTGGAATCCCAATTGGAACACGGATAATCAATGTCTCACACAATCACATCCAACTTGTACATGAAGTGAATGAACATTACGTAGGTCTATTATTACCCGTACCAATGAATAGGTACTATGATAGTAGACACTAATTGCAATTATGGTGCTATATAACCTACTCCCTCTGTCCCAAGATAAGTTCACTTCTAGTGGAGATGTGTTAAGAAATTACAGATATAGCCACTACTACAGAAACATGCTTTTGTCCCGGTTCCAAACCAACCTTTCATCCCGGTTTTGGAACCGGGACAATGAAGCCGGGACAAAAGGCCCGGACCCTTTAGTCCCGAGTGAAATAACCGGGACTAAAGGCGATGTGTAACGTAAAAAAATATTCTGTGCAACCCAGAACTCGAAACCGAGATGTCTTGCCTCGCGTGTAGTTTCTTTACCACCCCACCTACACACCACATGTAACTTTAGAATGACATTCTTGTTAAACTAACTCGTGAAGGACCCTTTAGTCCCAGTTGGAGCCACCAACCGGGACAAAAGACCCATTTAGTCCGGATTGGAGCCACCAACCGGAACAAAAGGGGGTTCTTTTGTCCCGGTTGGTGTTACCACCCAGGACTAAATGTCCAGAGCCTTTTGTCCCGGTTGGAGCCACCAACCGAGATAAAAGGGGGTCCTTTTGTCCCGGTTGGAGCCTCCAATCGGGACCAAAGGCCCCTGTCTCCCCCGCCTGCCCGGCTAGCCGTTGGACCCATGACAAAAGCCACTTTTGGTCCCGGGTCCAAAAGTAGCCGGGACAAATGGCTTGGATCAAAGGCATGTTCTGTAGTAGTGAGCCCTATAAAGATGTAATCATTGCATTTTGAAAATAGAGGAAGTAGAAAAATATAAGGTTATCTCATATCCAAAGTGCACTTATTTTTTGTCAAATTTTGAATTATAGAAGTGCACTTCTTATAGGATGGAGGAAGTATTTTGTACAATATTAAATATGATAAAGGCTAGTAGCCGCAGTTACATTGAGGCTTGTGGGCTCACCTCGTCAGTCGTCAGGCCACGCCGCACCACACCTGCCGCTGCGCCCGCTCGATGTCATGTTCACCTTACCACTAGGTATTATTTATAGAAGACAAGAAGGAAGGTGAATCGGCTGAGGAAAGGCCGAGCTCCGTGACCTCAAATTTAATGGAAATAAATCGAGGGGGAAAAGATGGAAGTCGAACCGTCATGCTGCAAACGAGTGGCAGGGAAGAAGGAAAGCTAGGGGCAAAGGTGGATTTTTGACTCGCCGCCTACACGGGACGCGAGGAGCCGACTGAGTGGAACGTTGTTGATGCCTGTGCGGAAAGAGAAAGATCTTCTAGTCTAAGGAATTTTGGAGGCAAAATTATATTTTCCTCCAAAACTGGGGCATGTGTTGACACTATTTTTAAGAACGTATCGATGACAAGGTGTGGGATGTGCAGCCGATGAAAGTGGGCTGACACTGGAAAAAGAGAGGAGTGAAAAGCAATGGGCCGGAAAGGTGTCGTAGCTGATTGAGATGAAATAGAGCTGTCAAATGATGTCACCAAGTTATCTTGTCGAGTTTATTTAGGTAAGTTTATTTTCTTGAGAGTCAAGTTGTAATCTTGCCGTGATCGACAAGGAGTCCTAGGCTAGGCTATAAATAGAAGATCTACGGGTCTTGTAAATTTGATGAACCACATCCAACAAAAACCTTTAGATTACTTTGCATCTACCTTTCATGTCAGTGACTTTGCCAAAACCGTAGATGTAATAGATTTTCCTTTTATGAGTTCTTCTCGGCATGCGGGGCTGCATCGGCTTCAATCTCCAGTTTGTTGGTAAGTTCCGAATCGAGTAACGTGGGTAGGCTCAATTTTGACGGTGCATCGCTTCTTCCTCTATCTGTTTTACTCAAAATTATCGAATACATTAGATCTTAGATTTGCAGCACATCACTTTTACCTAAATTTAATTTATTCACAATTTATCAATAAAAGTTATCAACTTGTTAGGTTAACCCGTTTAATCTAGTTTGTTTTTAGCTTTGTCACAAGTTATCAGAAATTGCTTAGATCTTGTTAGATTAATTCATTTAATCTAATTTGTTTTAAGTTTTTATCCCAAGTTATCCAGCTTAGAACTATTCTCATCAGCTTTTATCGTGATCCGATCACTATAGCCTATCAGATCTAGATCTAAGTGTTGTCTCCAAGTTGTTTCCTTTAAACGCAGCTTGCTGCTTTAAATCGGCTGTCCGATAGCCAATAATTGACGTCATCGATGTCATCTGGCTAGCTAATAGCCCAGAATTTAACATTTATCTTCCTCGTTAGTTGAAGGTTAAATGGACTGGCACGCCAGTGCACACCACGCGCGTGTTGCAGATCGCTGCTCCTTGGCAAACTCCATGTCCGGCGATCTCTTGTATGCAGTTGGGGATGTCCCCTAGGAGGTCGACGACAGTGTCACCCCTAGCATTCACTGTAGTAGCGGCGGTGGTGCTGTTAGGTGAAGGGCATGGATCTGAGACTCTAGAGCTGGTAAGAAGAAGAAGAAGCAGATTCATCAGATGAAGGACGCTGGTGAAGGAGTTGTCGAATAAAGGTCCTACCTGCTACCCTGGCGTCGGCATCAGCTAACTGAGCACAAACGGAGGAAGTCTCACCTTCGGCGGCCAATAATACCACCTGGACTGCGTCCAGGAAAAGCTCGAGACGCCCATTCACGTGGGTCCCCTTGGAGTAGAGTTCGCGAGCTTCATCCTTCTCGCGGAGATGGCGCCGGATGAGCTCCCTGCTGCTCTCTGCAGAATCACAAGAAGAACTCGTCGATGGGGTGAGAGGTACTCGACAGAAAATGTTGAAGGCTTTGTTGTCCCTGAACGAACAGATCTAATCAAAAAATGGGTCAAGGTGGAGAGAGAAGTCAGCAGGATCCTCACCCATGGCGACGATGGAGGGACGACGGCTGGTTCAAGGGACCCTCTCCTGAGCGTTTGTTGCTCCCGGCCATTGCTTGTGAAAGATTGGGATTGGGGTTTCCTTGAGGAGAAAAAGAGATGCGCCAACTGATGAAGCTTGGTACGTTCATCATACCACTGGCTATTATTTATAGAAGCCGAGAAGGAAGGTGAATCAGTTGAGGAAAGGCGGAGCATCGGCCCTCAAAGTTAATGGAAAAATAAATCGAGGGTGCAAAGACGGAAGTCGAACCGTCATGTTGCAAACAAGTGGCTGGGGGAGAAGGAAATCCAAGGGCAAAGGTAGATTTTTGACACGACTCCTGCACGGGACGCGAGGAGCCAACTTTGTTGAACGCATTTGATGCCTGTGCGAAGAGAGAAAGATCTTCTAGGCTAAGGAATTTCAGAGCAAAAAATATATTTTACTCCAAAACTGGGAGCATGTGTTGACACTGTTTTTTGAAACGCATCAATGACAAGGTTTGGGGTTCGCGGCCGATGGAAGTGGGCCGACGCTGGAATAGAGAGGAGAAAAAAGCAATGGGCCGGAAAGGCATCGTGGCTGATTGAGATGAGATAGAGCTGGCAAATGACATTAGCAAGTTATCGTGTCGAGTCTGTTTAGGTAGTTTATTTTCTTGTAATCTCGTCGTGATTGACAACGAGTCCTAGGCTAGGCTATAAATAGCAGAACTACGGGTCTTGTAAATTTGATCAATCACATGCAACCAAAACCTTTGCATTACTTTGCATCTACCTTTCATGTCGGCGACTTCGCCAAAACCCTAGTTGCAGTAGATTTTCCTTTTACGAGTTCTTCTCAGCAAGTGGGGCTGCATCAGCTTCGATCACCAGTTTGTTGGTAAGTTCTGAGTCGAGTAACATGGATAGGCCCAAGGTTGGTGGTGCATCACTTCTTCCTCTATCTGTTTTACTCAAACTTATCAAATTCGTCAGATCTTAGGTTTGCAGCACATCGCTTTTACCTAGATTTAATTTATTCACAATTTATCGATTAAAGTTATCAACTTGTTAGGTCAACCTATTTATCTAGCTTGCTTTTAGTTTTTATCATAAATTATTGGTAATTGTTTAGACCTTGTTAGGTTAATTCATTTAATCTAGCTTGCTTTAAGTTTTTATCACAAGTTATCCAGCTTAGATCTATTCTCATCGGCTTTTATCGTGATCTGATCACCATAGCTGATCATATGTAGATCTAGATGTTGTCTCCAAGTTGTGTTGCTTTAAACGTAGCTTGCTTCTTTAAATCGGTTGTTCAATAGCCGATTGTTGACATCATCGATATCGCCTGGCTAGTCGATAGCTCTAGAATTTAACGTTTATCTTCCTTGTCAATTGGAGGTTAAATTAACTGGCACGCCAGCAGACACCACGCGCACCGATTTGGATTCGGTACTACGGAGTGAAGTAGATCTCCCCTACGTGGAGTGTGAGGATCCGATCGGCGGATTTTTGCGTCAATGCCATGTAAAGAGTATGTTACTGCCACTAGTTTAATTATTACCTAAATTGAAAGTTGTTTTATGTAGCCAATGTTGTTACTTGTAGTTAGGCAAAATAGTTGTTCCTTATTCTTGATAAAGTGTTGTCCATTTTTATTCTTTTAGTGTTAGCATGTATTAAATGTGTCCCTGTGCCTTGTGGTACAGCTTTCATCTTTTTTTTTTACTTTTTTTGTGTTCTTACTATATCAGTTTATCCCCATCGTGTTGGCTGAAAGTTTATATTTACCATCATCTATGTGATGAGTATGGGTTTCCTCCTAGCACGGTAGCTATGACTATGAGTCTCCTCCAGGCGATAGCCCGCCAATGGCAAAAAGGTGAGCCCATGAATTTCATTTCTTAGACAACTTATGTTAAACCAGAAAGAATTTTATTCATTTTTATTAGTATTTTTATGTTATTATGCTTTTTAGCATTTTCTGTACTTCGATGATTTGCCGTTTTTGTAGACTTCTCATGCTAAATCAACAAGCAAATTGTGATTTTATATTTGTTCTGCTGATCCGAAACATGATCAGCTCACACAATCTGATAATGCAGCCAAATCATGAATTTCAGTTCTAGAGGATGAGGCTCATGCTAAGAATGGCGAGAGTAGTGGCGTAAGTTCCCGCTTCTCTTCTTTCCCCTTCCCTTCCTGGCTGGACATTGTCTTGTGTTCCTTCTACTAAAACAAGTTTACGTTTACTGCTGAACAACACAATGTATGCTTTTCACTTGTCTGGGTGTTTGATTGATTTGATCAATTTGTGATGGAGAAGAATAATGTCACTGCTGTGGAGAAAATCAAGGCAGATGACAAGGAGGGGACTAGGAGATCTCATTCCTAATGCCCATTCCTTCTATTTTTCTTATCACGACTTTGACATAGTAGGCTATAACACCACGCTAGCATAGTTTGGATTTAAGACAAGTGACACTTGCTTTTCATTGTAGCCATCATTCTACTCTATAATGACAGGATCAAGTTTTGCAATCTGATTTGTTTAGTAAAGTTTGCATAAAAGTTTCAGTAAGGTATATGTAATTCCACTTGCCAGCATATTCAGCTTCTATGTGTATGCTTCAATTACAAATATCAAATTAGTATAAGCATTTCAACAATATCCGGTAGGCATTTAAGATATATCCTAGTAAGCATTTTAAATGTCCTTCTCATGCACTACTAGCACCATTGGCATGCTCAATAATATTACTACCGGAGAGCAAGCCATATATTGGAAACAACATTCTGCAGATATCATAATGGAATTAATACTGTGTAGACTACCATCAGGATGCTCAATAATATTTTTTTCTTTGTTTTGGATTAATGTAATACTAAAATATTCACTTGGCCTTGATCGTAGGGAGCTTGGATCTTGTAAGGGAGCACTAGATACATGTCTCAACCAACATGTGTAAGGAAGAAAAATTTGTTCATAGGCAGTACCATATACCCTTTCTGATTTCTTTTGTTGGCAACTTTCACTGAATCATCAAGCAATTTATTCATTTTACTTTAGCATTCTGATTATAGTATTTTCATCTATCCCTACTGATAATGTTTTGGATTTCATGCTAAATACTTTTGTGTTATGATATTTAGCATTTTTCGCATATTGTGACCATCTGCTATTTTTTTGTTCCAACAATCAATTCGTACAATTTATGTGTAGAAAATGTTTTCTAAATGAACAAAAGAATTATTCATTCAGTAGCATATTTCTGTTCTATGTAGAGATGTATGTTGGATGATGATTGCCCCTCTTTAATAAATGCTGCAACATGTTTCTCACTAAGCAACAATATCATTTATATTATCAATAACATGGTTTTCAGTAGGCAATAATATAACTTTTATAAGATAATAACATTGTTTTGTGTGTTAATGTTGTTCCTTCTTGTTAGGCAAAAGTATTGCTGTCGTGATACTCTCTGTGAGGCATAACATTGTTTTTATTTGCTTGCGCATTTTTTTTCTAAGGTGCTCATGAGTTCATAATAATGTGCCTACAACTTTTAACCAAAATGCTTACAGCTGTACGAGAAAAGGTAGTTCTTCAGCTGACTGAACATGTTTTCTTTTTTTGTTTTTCAACATGAATGCAAATATGAAGTACAATAATATTTTGAGAAGCAAATATAATGTGCAGTATGTTCAAGTATTAAGCAAAGAGCAAATATTGTATCTTGCAATACTGTAAATAAGTGGTATTATAGGAATGCGAGGTTAGTCTCTGCTGTGCAGCGACAGCCAACAATTGCTAGAGTTTCTAAATCTGAATTATGTGAGCTTTTCTGAAATATTGCTAAATTAAAGCGCAGTTCTGCCTATGCATTTGTTGTGGGCTTAGTCTAGCGAGAGATTATGGAGCCAATCCATGTGCTTTCGTTAGAATTGATTGATTACAACTTCTTATCGGAAAAGGAAAAATGTCTGTACAGAGTTTGTCTCTTTGCTAAAAAAGAGGGGCCTACGATCAGCATAATTTATGGCCGGCTATAAATTAGCCGCATCCTTTTTACTCTTGGACAGTGCATCCTTTTTGTTACAAAATATTTAGGATGCTCTCATCTTCTATTTACTCTCTCTTTTTCACCCTCCTTAATAGGTGTTTACTACCCCTATTAAGGATGGTTTATGGCCTTCTTTATTCCCCCTATTGATGGGACTCATGTATATATACACACAAAGAATCAATGGAAAAGTCTGGCTCTTTGCAACAACACTTGTCTCATTTTCGTTTTGCTCATATTCTAACACGTTATCAGCATCTTGCTCTCCACCTTTTTCTTCAAAGAATAGCTCAGTTCGATAGATCATCGATCTAGGAGAGGCCAATCGATCTACTCAGATCCCAAGTTCCGCTAAGCGCTAGGCGGAATCTAGGCGGTGACCCACATCCTAGAGCCTAGTCGGGATTAATCGAGCCTAGGCGTTCCTAGGTGTTTTTCTAGGCGTTTTGCCAATTTAGGCAAAACTGATATATATTATGTATATATAGCCAAAAATAGCAAAAAATTCTGAATATATAGGTTGCAGTAAATAACTAAATATAAAAAGATGACCACTCGACATATCTGATTCCTTCCAATGGGCTTAGTCTTGCATATTCCTTGCTCCTACAACACGTTTGAATAATTTCAGCAAGCAGTTCATAAAAAAAAAGAAAGCAATAAGATGTCACTTATCTAAATGATTGCAGCCACCTCCCGTCAGACCATATCAGCAGGCAACAACTAGTAATTGCAAATTTGAAAGCACAAACAAGTGGATAGCACAAGCACATAGTGGATAGCACAAACACATAGTTCTTAGTTCTCACAAATCACAGGCATAAATAAAGGACAGCACAAGCACAAAATAAGACACACATAGTCTGATAGTCACACAGACGACATAGTCACACAGCTGCAGTTCAATAGGGTTCCGCATCATATTCATATTGATCCTCGTCTTCATCAAATTCTTCTTCTTCAGACTCAAACTCTTCTCCTTCATAGAGCTCCCTCACTCTTGCACTTCTACGGCACTCAAGCTATTCTTCTGCTCCCACTGCCTCTCCAATAACAGACCAAGGTATCCCTGTACCTTCCATCTCATCCTCATCTTCCTCATCTCTGAAGACAACTAATGCACAATCATCTCCACCCTCTTGGAGAAAATCTTGAGCTTCTTTTGTCTTACTAGACAAAAGAACATCAGTGATTTTCTTTGACACTATCTTCTCTATCTTATTAAGCAGCATGTTGTTAAATTGAATATAGACTAACTTGTTGAGGCGGGTTGTAGTAAGCATATTTCTCTTCTTAGTGTGTATCTATAAATTAAAAAGAAGACCATATTCAGTTCTGCAATTTAATCATAATGCTGCTGAAATGTTCATAATAGATAGGTACTAACCCCTTCAAACCCACTCCAATTTCTTTCACAACTAGAAGAGCTTGATGTCAAAGACAAGATCCTTGTAGCCATCTTCTGTAACACTGGTGTTTCAGTTCTATACAACCGCCACCATGATGCTGAAATAAATTAGAAACGCCTCTATTAGTTTAAAAACAGCAAACATCCATGTTAGCAAACAGCAAACAGCCATGTAGTAACAAGTACCTCTACCTGGGTTGTAGTCAAAGTTTTGAAAAGTTCTTGCAAACTTCTTGCTAAATGGCCCTTCTCTATTCTGAATTTTTTTCAATTCAATGTTGGCAGCCTGATCTTGCTTGTCCTCATCATGATAATAAAATTGTTCAACACAAGCTATGAAGGCTTCACTCATTTTGGGCTCATCAAAGATTGATGGGTTAGTATAGCTATAGTGTGGATTCAGCAAATAAGCTGTCAAATGCAATGGAGAATCAAGTCTTCCACCCATTTTCTTCTCAATAATAGCCATTACAACCTTGAACCGAGACTCCATATTGCCTAAGGCCTCTTTGATCTCTCTCTTTGCCTTTAGTAGTTCTCCATAAACAAATCCCATGAATGGCTTCACATCCCCATCAACCAAACAAAGGACTTTGACCAATGGCTCAAAAACAGCCAATGTTAGCTTGACATCCTTCCAAAAAGTTGGACTCAATATGGTTGTTGTGGCCTCTTTTCCTTTCTTTGATTTCACATCCTTCAAAGAGTCTCACTTACTATGCACCACCATCTTTCTTAGCTGGTCCTTCTTCTCTTGCATACTGCTCAAAGTGAGAAAGTTTGAAGCAAACCTAGTCACTCCAGGCCTCACTACCTCTTTCCCCTCTGTGAAGTGTCTCAAGCACTCTAATGTTCTTGTGTGGCCATAGACAAATATGGTAAATGCCTTTACTTGGTCAACCACTTTCTTGAACCGAGGCAAGTTGTCAATTCCTTGGAGCATCAAGTTGATTGTGTGAGCTGCACAAGATGTCCAAAATATCTGTGGTCTCTTCTCAGGCAATAGCTTCTTGGCTCCCATGTTGTTAGAAGCATTGTCAGTCACAACTTGCACCACATTGTCTGCACCAATGTATTTAATTGCTTTGTCCACTAGTTCAAAAATGACTTCACTTGTGTGTGACACAGCTGACATCTCTATTGAGCTGATGAAGGTGGTTTCATCAGCACAATTAGTGCACAAATTCATTATGCTTCTCCTCTTCCTATCTGACCAAGCATCAGTCATTATAGAGCACTCATTTTTCAACTTCTCAGCTTCACGTTCCTGCAACAAACTCTGGGTTCTTGCATATTCTTCTTCCATCAATCCCTCTCGCAGTGAATTAGCAGTTGGAGGTACAAGTCCGGGACCAAACTTTCCAATTGCTTCACACATTTTCTTGAAGTCATCATTGTCACATGCATTGAAAGATATTGCTGCCAATGTTTAAAAAAAAGCCAAATTAGAGTTCAGTTCATGAATAACAGTAGGCAATGATATTTAAAATGTAAATACAGCATAGTATACAAGCAATTTACCATGATTATAGGTCCATCTTGCAATATACTTATGCACCTCATGTGTTCTTTCTTTCCAAAGTTTCTTGTTGAGTTGTTGTTGCTTCAAAGAATCTGTCTTGGTAGCTTTAGGATCAATAGCACGTGTCCATTTGTCAATAGGTCCTAATTTGTGAGGCTCTGAACTACCAACACAAGTGACTTCCTCTGACTCTCCAATCCTTGACACATTCACTTCCTGTCTAAGTTCTAGCTCATGGACTGTCTTCTCCTCCCTCTTCCTTTTTGCATCTTCTAGTGCTTTCTTGCACTTTTCTCTAGCCTCCAAAGCCTGCAGTGTTGTAGCCTTGCACTTCGCCACATTCTTTCCTTCATGGGCCAAATGCTGCTTCAGTCGATAAACCCCTCCTTGACTCACCTTGCCACAGAATTTACACTTCACCTTGTCCTTGTTTCCAGGATCAACAAGAACTCCAAATTGCCATCCAACATCATCTGAATTTCTTTTCAGGAGATTCACTTCCTCTGTTTCATTTTCAGGTGCAGCTGCAGCTGCAGCTTCTATCGACATCCTATACATTTAGGCAATGCAAACAACCAATGCAAACAGATTCATACATGCATATTTATATTCAAACAATCAGGCAATTAAATCAGATTCACTAATCATTCATTCAGATTCAGTTTATCAACATAGTAGAGGAACAGGGGAGGGGACAGTGGAGCAAGGGAGGGTAGCAGGCAGTGGGGGATGAGAGGGGAGCTGTGAGGGGAGCAGCCGCAAGCCGACAGGGGAGGGGAGAGGAAAGGAGCAGGTAGGGGAGCAGCCGGCGGGATAGGGGAGACGAGCAAGGAAGTCAAACTCACCTTGAGGACGAGCGGGGGAAGCAGCCGGCGGTGGAAGGGAGAGGAGCAGCTGGCGCCGTCGGGGACGAGGAGCTTCCAGGCGGGGAGGAGGTTGCCCGGCGGGAGGAGCTCGACAAGCAGGACCTCGTCCGGCGGCGCGATTCTTGGTGATGGCGGCGAGGTCGTCCGACCGACAAATGGCAGGCCCGCCACACGTGCGATTTCCCCACCCCCTATCCTTTCCGCTCGATTTCGCGCCGCTTAACAATGTTGCGCGCGCGCGCCGGGCTGCCCATCCGCTACCGCACGGGAAATCGAGCGCGCTCGCGCCGTGGGGCCAAATTTTGGCGGCAATCGGCAGTGCGTCCGCCTCAGCGCTGCCTCTCGCGCCTCAGCGCCGCCTGCGCTCCGCCTAATCGCCGCCTAGCACCCAGAATGGCGCCTACCCCCTAGGCCAGGCGATGGGCTTCGCCTAGCGGAACATGGCTCAAATCCAATCGGATCAAGGTAAGTCCCTATCTATTCAATTGCTGGTTACCTCTTCTCCGATGAGGATGAGGACCACGCGTCCACGCTCCTTCAGCGGCCCGAGCGACCAGCCCGGCCTCGGATCAGCGACCAGCGGCCAGGAATCATGTGACTGCAACCGGCCTTTGCACGGCCTCGCGCGTGGCTTCATGGCGGACTCACGCGCGGTCTCACGTCGCGGACGCTGCCTCACGTAGCTCCACGCCGCGGACGCCTCCTAGGCCCCGCGTGGCGGGCTCGCACGTCCGCGGCGGGCTCGCACGTCCGCGACCGGCGCCCCACGGGTCCGGTGGAGCGGCCTCGACCTCGCTGCAGCCTGCTACGAGCCGCTCCTCGATTCCGTGGCGTGGCCGATGCGGTGCGCTGCCCAAGGCTCGTCCCACCGGCGCGCGGAGTGTCCACGCAGCACGCGCCCCCAAGACGCGCCCGCACAGCACGGACTGGCGTTCGCGGCTGAGGCAGGCGGCGGCGTCGGTATCCCACAGGCGGCCAGGCGCCGCAACTCCAGCGGCCACAGCGCACCACACGACCTCCGCGCTCCACGACCGTGACTGGCGCTTCTCGGCCTCGATGGCGACCACACGGCTTCGTCTTCGGCTCGCGACCGCATTCGCGGCTTCGGCCAGGCACCGCCGGTCCTCGCCGCACTACGGCAGGCCCACGCACCACCCTCACGGCCGGCCCGAGCGCCCGCGCTAGCGACGACCAGCCGAGGAAGGTTCCTCGCGCGGCCTCGCGCGATCGGCATCCTGGTCCCTGCGGCTGGGCGGGCCCACCACGCACGTAGTGACCCCACGCGGCGCGCCCTTTCTCGCAGACGGCCCTCGCATCTACGATCTAGGCAGCGGCGGCAAGCAAACAGCACACGCACGGAAGAGGCCGTGAGGCCCGGGGAGGCTATTTATCGCGCGAGCGGCTGGGAGGCGACGCGTCGCAGAGGCGCTGTTCATCTTCAACCTCACGACACGGGGGGAAAGGGGGAGGCAGAGCAGCGGCGGCGAGCTAGGGGAGGGAGAGGGGTGGCCGGGAGGGGTGGTGGGTGGGCGGAGCGGCCGGCGGCGAGGTCGCCGCCGGCCGGGGTGGCGGTGGAGGCGGCGGATCTTTAGGGTTCGGGGTTGCCGGGGTTTGGGGGAGCTCCGTGATCACCGGACCTAGAGGAAGGGGCCGGGGGGTGGCGGCGGCCCGGCGGCGGAGGTGGTTCGGCCGGCGGAGGGCGCGGTGGCGCGGGAGCGCCGCCGGCCGGGCGGGGCCGGACCTCCGGTGGGCGGTGCCGGCGGCGGGGGCGAAGAGAAGATGACGCGGCGGTGGCTAGACGGCGCGGCGGCGGGCTCGGTTAGCGTGGCGGCGATGGAGGGCGGCGGCGGAGGCGGCGGAGGCCGCCGGAGCCGGGGGCGGCGGCGGCGGCGGGGGCGCAAGTCACTTCTGCGATTGGATGAGTTCCAATCGCAGAAAGCGATAAATAGACGCCCCCGTGAGGCCGAGCGACCCTCCTCTCCGGGAAGTGGAATCGTGCGTGGGATTGTTTTGGATGGATACGGTCGTGCACTTTGCACAAAACCCCTCCTATTTTCTGTGAATTACATGATGGTCCAAACATATTATTAATGTATTCCAAAATTATGTTTTAACCCTCAAGTTTTAATAGAACTACAAAGTAATATATTTACCACATGTAAATATAATTATGATGTGCCATATTTACCTCATGTAAATAAATATTTTTTGTGACTACATGTCAACAGAAATTGCATTATAATTTGTACAGTTGCAGATGAGTTTACCACGTAAATTCGCGCATATGAGTTTCTATTTTTCAAGGAATTTGTTACATTGTTCAAAGTGTTTGCCCATGGCAATTCCCAATAACATGTAACCAAGGTGTTGAGTATATTGTTCAAAGTGTTGTCATATGACATTCCCAATAACAATATATTCCACTTTATTTTTCATGCAATTTATTTTCCATGCAATTTATTTTTGCATTTATTTAATTAAGCGCATTTAATTATTCTTTAAGTTTCAAGTGCTTAATTTATTATATGCAATTTACATTTGCGTTTTTAATCAAGCAGATTTACTTATATTTTAAATTTCTAGTGCTTAATTTATTTCATGCAAATGTTTTATGTGATTACCTCTTCATTTGTGTATAATGTTCTGAAATTTTGCATATTGGCTAACCACAAGGTAGTACCATAGTGATTATCTTCAACATGTGTATCCAATATCAAAATTTAGAACAAATGACCTTCACCTTCACGGTGACAACTTTTGTTCATTTTACAAAATTGGCCATACACGCATGGTGTACCACAGTACTACCATAGGATTTCATCCTTAATATGCGTACCCAATTTTGAATATGAACTACGAAATGGACTACACCTACAGGTGATTGCCATAATTCATCTTTTATATTTGTCATACATAAGCTAGTATCCTAATACTACTGCAGAATCTACACTATGTCAATCACATAGTGACTATCCTCATGTGTTTATCCAATATAAATATGAATTGCATAAAGTTTACACCATTTAGGTGTTTACTTTCATAACGATGGTCTCACAATTTTAGGTCTACACTGTGTTTGTATAAAACATAGTGAATACCTCTGAATTGAATCACCAATAAGGTCGACGTCATATTCGTAACATATGACCACCTTTAAAGTGTGATCAACTCGTACTATTGGCATAAACACAAAAGTAATGGGATGGCATCTACTGCACATACACATATTTGCAGATTATGCTCCCCTACTACAAGGTCGCCAATCTGGTTTGCACCTTCATTGTGTTAAATTGCTAATATCTAATTGGACTATATCTGGGCAATAATAATTATAGATTGTTATGATAGTAGTGATTTTCTATCACCTATCCAATATGAGGTAAACACTGCATGTGATTCAAGATTCATCTTGATTTCACAATATTTTGCATATGCCAATTCAAGACTCATCTTGAATCTGAAGTTATTTAAGTAACCATTTGCTTAAATAATTAGTAATACATAGTGCATTATTTGGGGGATACTTTCTATCACATACAGAGTCTATGTTTTGGTGAGGATTTTGCATCATCTATTCCCACAGGAATGGATCCCAAAACTTTAGGAACGACTTTTGTCGCATGTTCTGTGTAAAAAGGAGTCTATATCAAGTATCACCTTGAATCCCTAAAATTTTGCCTTTATGCTATACAATTTACTCTCCAAGTAAATTCATACATGATAAACTCATGTAGGACTTGGCTGATATTTCCAACTACAGATATCTTTAACCTCACATTGGATGGAATTTATTTTCCCAACATGAGCATTGAGATATCAACAATATCATTGAGGGCAAATGACATCACTGTTGTTTGCATAACCCAAACCAAATGCTCAATCCATTCTGGATATTGTCACACTTGCGCTTATGCATTTTTATGCAACTCCAACACTTGGATTTTATGGTATACACATTCTATATGAGTGCAAATTCATACTCGAGTATTGCCTCGCTCTATATAGAATCATTTGGGATCAACTAGATGGAAAGGAATCTTGTTTAGTGGGCTATCATACCGCTAACACTATTATGAGAGATTGCGCTCTCTCTGTGGTATTCAATTAATCATGGATGCGCCAAGTATCCTGATTCTATAAATACCCCATGGTGTTTTCATATTATCAAGTTCCATGGTTTCCACACAGAAACCCAATACTAAGGAGCAATGGTGAAAATCTTCACTCGACTTAGTGCAACACATGTGAAAACTAAATAACTGTGCAAATTCCTTCCATATCATCTAGGGTGTATTATACATACATCAATCCCATATTACATGTTGCGTATAAAATAATTTTCTCTCTTGATCCCATCAAGATTTGGCACATTTGCCATGATCATTCTACATTTTGAATGAGGAGAAAATTATTCTCAATTCTATTGGCCATAACATCAATATGAGCCACCCAAATTTCTTGAAGAAATTCAAGAACATACATGTGGCTCCATTGGCCATCTTATGGACCAAAAAGATACTATGTAATTCACATTTATGCATCTACAATGTTGTCCTAAATTTGTGCCTTACTCATAAGGTACCACAAAGTTACCAAATTCATTGATCAAATTCTTCAATTTAGAGCAAATGATCCTGGACGCGGGATCTAACCCATTTACATGGAATTATTTGGTTTTTATGGACTACATCATTAAGTATCTTGTGTTCATACACAAAATGGCATAATTGAATCTCTTATCGAGAGAATCAAGTTTGTTGTTTGATGACCCAAAATCGAATTGAAATTTGCCAACATCTAGTTGGTCACATGCGGATTTACACAACGCATCATAAATCCAAATTCATCAAACTACAATCATACGACTCCCTCCGTTGCAGTTAGTACGTGGATATTTGGCCATACAGCCCAGCAATTCCCATCTACGAATTGGTAACGTTATGCACGTACCAATAACACCACCGCAGCATATTCAATGGGCATTGGAGATCAACATGAGGTATCATTATCCGTCATTCAACAATACCTCAGATCTCTACTTGGGGAATTAATCATTGCCCATATGCTAAACAAATATTTGAGGTAGATTCCAGGCATTAGGGGGAGATACTTACCACACATAGAATGCCAGCAATCAAAAAGAGAATGTCACTACTGATATTCGGTCCTCAAATCCACGTACCAAAGAATCTGAACCAATAGTTCAGAATATCTTATATTTGCAACACATTGCAAATACTCTGCCAAATGCATTTACTTGTCATGAAGTTGTCACCAAATCCGATTCCCATCTACTATGCCAGAAAGAGTGGAGGTACCTAACAAAACCACTCAACTCCTGAATCTAAGAAGAGGGGGAGAAGTATGGCCACATAGGGACAGCTTCTTGCAAGCATTCTCGGATTAGGGGGAGAGAATTCTCCAAGATAGTACATGCATGTCTACATCATGTTAATAGACACTACGGATATTTACTATCCAAAGCATATGGATGTTTAACATCCAAAAGCCCAGTACAACTTGTGCACAAATATAGGCGCTGGGTCATTGGAACACCCTAACTCTCTTATTATGGGAAATGACATGGAGTTCGAAGGGTAAACATTTCCGCATGCCAAAGTTGGTTCCATTGAATCAATCAAAAGACTACAAATTGTCGACAAACTCCTCAACATTGCCATGCACCTTATCTGGATCCAGACCACAAGTCCTAGGTAGAGTGTTCAAACACTCATCATATTGGGTCAATCAAAGACGGCAATAAGGAGAACCGCTTTCACTCAAAGCGAGAAATCTTTACTTTGTTAAATGATTTCTCCTCACAATGCTTTCTCAACGGAAGCACTATGGATTCACAAATCCATAAGGTGGTGAAATAGTGAGAGCTTGTAGCACATGGTTTCACGCAGAGACATAGCATAACATACCCATTGGTATGTGTGGAAATTATGTTCCTATATCGATAATTGGTAGATGAAACTTGATTTGGATAGATTTGGATTATAAGTCCCAATGGACATTATATTCTGAATCAAAACATAAATCACAACATCATTGCGTATAAATCAAGACACTCTATGACTTTAAATAGTCAAGTTGATTGTGGTACGACTTGCTAGTTTAGTTCCTTCCACCAGAAGGATGTCTCCCATATTGATGATTTCACCTATGTGACCATAGTAAAATCCTATTGGATTTTATACATCTTCTATGGTACATATCAAAACAGGTAGTCATCATATAAGGCGGAATTTGAGATGAAAGATTTGGGTAAGACCAAATTATGCTTAAGTCTATAACTTAAGCACACACATCAGTCTTCCAATCTTCAATTGATATTATATACGAATATCCAAATAATATTGGACAATCATACTACCAACAATATGACCATTCAATCCCTAAATATGGATCAACATCCATTCTGACCCTTGGGATAACGACCTTAGTGCCATCAAAGTGTTCATGGATCTTACATATCGCAACAGGCCTAATATTGCAGATACTTGCTATAGCTTAAAAACAGTGCAACTCCTATACCACCGAAAAGTGGGAGTCAAAGTAGATATCCACATATATCTATATGGCACAAAGGATCTTGATTTATTATTATATAAATTAAGATATGATCATGTGAAGTATCAAGATAATGGCTATTTAATCCCCTATAATGCCATATCACATACTGATGTTATAGTGGTAAAGTTCTCATAGGAGTCATCAAACTTGACTCTAATGGCTACTTTCACTCCTCATTCTGAAGTACTACATGAACATGTATAACTTCATCGAATGGTCACATTTGATTCCATCGAATCACTAGCCATTACATTTAAGATAATGCAATTTGTGTTGCTTGGATGTCAACAGATTACTTAAGAGCAATATCACTATATTGCCTTCTAGAAATGTTTATTCCCACAAAAGTGAGGAGATAAACAACTTGCGAGCTGAATCAAGTGACAACTTCATGAGATTTGTTCACAAAGTTCCAACCAATTTCCACATTTCACAATATGTTGTTGAGATTGGTATGCGATGACTTTGAGAGTTGCGAGGTTCAGGGGGAGACTCCTCTTGAAACTATGGCCCTGTTTGTTTCCGATTATAATTGGCTTATCGGTAGAAATAAGCGATAATCCCACCAAACGCCTCGCTTATTTTCGATTATGTGGTAATCTACTTCAGAGATTTGAACTACGAGAAGCGAGAATCGAGAAAATCTTCGCTTCTCTCGAACACGTTTAGATTATAAGCTGAGCGAAAACAAACAGGGCCTATAACATGTTCAAAACATCATATTACACTCTTTTCCTCTCTGAGTTTTTCCTCACACAGGTTTTTCATAGAAGGTTTTTAATGAGACAATATCAATACAAGTTTATATGCCATATCTCTGATTCTGGGGTTTTTATATTGAGGTATCTCAGACATAATACATGTCATATCTTCTGTTTTCCCCACAGGGGTTTTTGAGAAGGTATCAAAGACATATAATTACAGTAATGATCCTCATATCATATTTATCGTTCTCTAAACTTGGTTATGGGTTTTTCCCGTATAAGTTTACAATGAGACAATAATCAACATATGACATATCATTTTTCTCCTTACTTTCCCACCGGATTCTGAGGAGTTTTTAATGGCATATCTACACATATTTCTTCCTTTTTTTTTCCCTACAGGGTTTTTGGAGGATTCAAGATAAACATTGATCTCAAAGAAGAATTCGATCAAGGGGGAGTGTTACAAAATATTTAGGATGTTCTCATCCTCTATTTACTCTCTTTTACACCCTCCTTAATAGGTGTTTACTACCCCTATTAAGGGTGGTTTATGGCCTTCTTTATTCCCCCTATTAATGGGGCTCATGTATATATACACACACAAAGGATCAATGGAAAAGTCTGGCTTTGCAACAACACTTGTCTCATTTTCGCTTTGCTCATATTCTAACACTTTTTATTCTTGGACAGTGCATGATGCTGCCAAGATTTGCACATACCGGAACAGTAACCTGGACCTCAGAGGGCAACAACAAAGGATCATCTGCTTAAATCTAGGTGCGCACACAAGAGCAGTACAACTAACTGTTACGATCACCAACTTTCAAAGCATGTACACAGATCTAGTACAGGACAAGCATCACATCATCTAAAAGATAAAATTATTGGCTACCTAGAGTTCCCAATTATTCGACCTACGCTGTTCCAGGTATAATCGTCCCGCTACAGAAAATTTAAGTTACAGCCTTAGATCCAAGCAACGACAAAAGGCATGAACTACAACTACAACAGATTGTGTGTAATTTCTTCACCACATTATATCCCAAAAACCACCCACCATCTTCCTGTCCGCCGTGCTCCACCAAAAACTGACAGTGAAATGCAGAAACAGATGTTGGAGTGGGTAACAGCAAGTACTAAAATTGCACATCCAGTCGCAGTAGTGTAAAAACACTAATTCAAAGTTCCCTTCCCCCAATATGATACATGGATCACCCTGGTCCCTGGAAAGTGCAAATTCAGCAGACGAAACACATCTTCTCAGCAAACTGCACACTTTTATTGCATTGTAATACCAAAGG
Source organism: Panicum virgatum (assembly GCF_016808335.1). NCBI lineage: Eukaryota > Viridiplantae > Streptophyta > Magnoliopsida > Poales > Poaceae > Panicum > Panicum virgatum. The sequence goes on along the minus strand of NC_053153.1, from coordinate 47,573,403 downwards.
AAAACATGTTCCATAGAAATGATTCAATGCAGTTAAAGTTGTCACATTAATCAAGAAAACAGTCAAAATGAGTGGCACATTTTGTTTGCGTTGTTCATGTCCCCTGGAAGCTTGCACACACAAGAGTGACATGCTCATTATCAACTTCTCAAGTGCTATCTCTTTCATTTACAAAAGACAACAACGTTTTCATAGATGTGCAAGCAAATGAGAGCCAAGTTTCTGTACAATAACCATTCTACATGACATTGCAGACTTCTATTTATACATATTTATTAAGATGCTGAGTGAGAACATAAAAGAAACTTGTGTATTTCAAGCAAACGAGAGCCAGGTCCTATTCTGGGGAAAATGTAGGGTCGAAATTCCGAAGTAGGACAAAAGATAAGACATTACCTGGTACTATACATACTCGAGAAGCAGAAGTTACTTATGTCTACAAAATAGCTTCGCAGGTTGCCTTATTGTGTCCTGCTTGCTTGCATCTGCTGCAGAGTCGAATAACTGTGGGGACCTTGTTGGGGTTTATCCGCTTCCTTCTTGGTTTGTCTGATGAACGAGGCTTGGGAGGTGGAATTAAATTAGCCCCAGCACTAAAATCAACAGTATCCATGTCAGGTATTGGGAATATTGTTCCTGAATAAGTCAAATGGTAGCTTTCTAATCTGAAAAACTTCGAGCAGTAGTCATAGTAAGATCGCCCAATCCTATTGAAGACAGCAACAGCATGCACGCACGGGAGACCAGAAAGTTGCCACCTCCGGCAGGTGCACTCCCAGTTTGCAAGGTTGACAACGAAAATTGCATTTCCCCGCACTTCAAACACGGTTTCAGAGGAGCACAGCACTGTCATCTTACCAGCCTTCATCATCTCCTCTTTTGCTTTGTATTCCATGGAAGGTGTCAATGGCCCTGACCACACCTTGCAAGCTTCACGCCTTGATTCTATTATCTCCATTATTTTTGTTCTCAAGGAGTCAATCATCAGCACTATTGAACCCTCCTTCTTGGTTGGTATCCAGTTATTGAAGGCATCAACAATGTTTGAGGAGAAATGATCATATCGACAGCCTCTAAAAATGGCATCTGACCAATGCTCAGGCTTGCTTGCAATGATCCAGTCAGCAGCTTCAGTGGATATATTCCTTATGCTCTCAATGGATGCATTAAAATCCTCATTGCTGCATGCTTGAGCTGCACGAGTAAAATCCTCTATCATTCCCTCTCTTATTTGTTGTGACCATGGCCCTTTCTTTAGCTCTCCTTTGAATTCCTCCATGATATGATGCAAACAGAAGGCATGGTGGCTATCTTCAAAAACTTGAGAAACAGCAGCATCCAGACCCTTTTGTCCACTGGACAAGAATGTCATGGCATGGTAAGGATAATTGTGATTTGAGAGAGCATATTTCAGCTGCATTAAGAACCATATCCAGCTATCGTAATTTTCATCTTCAACCACGCTAAATGCCACTGGAAAGACACCATCATCTGCATCAACAGCAGCCGCCACCAGCAATTTGTAATCATTTGTTGCTTTCAGAGGAACCTTATCAAGAAATAAGAGGGGCCTGCACCCACTTGCAAAGCCATGCAAAGAAGCATGGAATGCAACAAAAAAGCGACGGAATTTTGTATCCACCATTGGAGACAGCAAAGCTATACTTCCTGGGTTAGACTCAATAAGCCTATCAGAATACCAGGGCAAATGGCTGTAGGTCTCCCTGATAGCATGATACAATTCCTTCTGCGCTACTTCTTTACCTCGCCAAACCTGAGAATAAGTTAGTGTGACTCCATATTGTTCATATATTTCTTTGACAAGCTCTTTCGGCTTCAACATTGGATTATCATGTAGCTTCTCCTTAATGATGGTTGTCAGCCACTGCCTTGTTGCTCGACGCTGGCCTTCTCCATTACCTCCCCCACATGTATGCTCATCTGTCATTTTCTTGATAACAAACTTCTTGTTACGAGATGACTCGGATGCATGCAACCGCCATGGGCAGCCCTCTGCAACACATTTTACCGTGACTCGAGTTGTTTCATTTTTTATGAATCGATATGCAAATCCTTTCCCAATGGCATATTTGCACAGCTGAGCACGGAAATCCTTCACATTATCAAACTCTTGACCAACACCCTTGATAATGTCATCCCAAAACACAATAGGATTGTCAAGTCCATGATGAGGATCTGCAGTAATCTCAGAACCAACATATGGGTCGCTGGAATCATCAAACAGCACAGGTTCCCTGCAAAAACCATGTATAGTTGCAGACATCTGTGAAATGTGTCCTCTTTGTACAACAATTTTAAGTGGAAAGCATGAGATAACAAAAGTACCTAGGCGTGGCATCAACAAGTGCAAGAAGATTTTGCTGATCCAGAATGCTTGGTGCACTGGAAGCACCTCCAGGTGGGGTGGCAAAGGCAACATCACTTCCGAATTCCAGTTGGAAAACCCTAGTTTGAGAAAATTGATAATAGCAACTGAGAATTGGCAACATACCGCCACAAAACAGAACTACTGAATAATCAAAGTAATGGTTCTGATTTATAACACTTCAAATGATAAAATGGCATGTATTCAAAAGACTTAAAAATTCAAGATACTGTATTGCTTATAGCAGTTACAAGTTGCTAACTATTCACTTGTATGTTCTGTCAAATAACCAAAAGTACTATATAAATCAACTTATGGGAAAGAACTTTAAAAAATAAGTTATGCAGGAAATAAGTCAACAAATTCAGAAGTAAGCATTAATGATGCATTGGTCATGAAGTGGCATTGCTGGCGCAAATAAGAACTTCAGAAAAATAAGTTATGCAGGAAATATAGGTTAACTAGAATGCTATTACCCAAAATAGGCATTTTATAGGCTAATCAGCAAATAAGGCAGTACACTGGAACACGCCAGTCTTGAAATTAAAGGGGGCTAGAAAAGCTGTCTTGCGTGTTCACTAGGCATGTAGTAGATAGGTACCAATCATAAAATGTCTTTCCTGATGGTAACATGAAAATACTTTATTGTTCATAACATCTCAGAGCAAGAGGTTTCTATGAGGTCACTCAGACGAAGGGCAAAATTGCAGTCGTCCGCTGCGCCAGGGGAGGAGGCCGACAAGTGACAATCTCCCACCCGTCAGAACTCTAGAGTTGTGTCTATTTATTTTAGTTGTCTAGCTAGTACTAACCTCTTGAGCTAGGATGGGTCTCAATGTTAACCTCTGGAGCTAGGATTGGTCTCAATGTTTTGTTTATCAAGCCATTTGTACATACGGCTTTATTTCCCGCCACTTTATGAATGAAAGGCAGAACTCCTGCCATTTCTTAAAATTCAAAAACATCCAAGAGCAAAGAATACATAAAAAGATGTAGCTGTTATATGAAGATTGATTTTGCACCTGTTGTCTTCATTTTCAGTGATAACTGGTCTTGGCTGCTTCACATTATTCACGCTAGCTTGAACTGCAGTTACTGGAACATTGGGAGTTATAGTCTTCTTGTTATTTTTGGATGCCCTGCAGAGAGAGAACGTTTCATGTAGAGCTTAAGATTATGGGGGATGCAAATAACAACAAAAGGACAATCGGTGCAGCGCAAACTACTTGTTTTTGGAAGGTGTCCTTTTCCTTTTGGCGCCAGGCGCATTAGACCCAGGTTTAGTTGCAGACACTCCAGAGTGAGTTACAATACTCCTGATTATCCATCAAGCGAAAAGCATGCATCATGGAAACATATGCGTGAAGCTGACTCTTCAACATGAATTATAATGATAAGGTGCAACAAAGCATACCTGTTTTCCACTCTACTAATCAAGAAAACATCCACTTGTGCAGCACTAGTAGTAAAATCAACCATCCGTTGCAAATCTCGATCACATGATATTGTGATGAGAGTTCTGTTATTATTCGGAAGGAAGTACTTGAATGACATGTCAGTGACATCAACATGGAACACCTTGGACACCTCATCCTTGAAGCTCTCAAGTGACATATCACGAGTGACATCAACAGCATGCGCTTCTCCTCCTTTATATATCAAATTACCATTGGGGCCAGAAGTGAACTCTCCACCGTATTGGCAAATGGCTACCACGATACCCCCATCCGACATGCTTCCTGAGTTGTTCAGGGTTAAGTATAATTAGAACATACATAAGAAAAGTAAAGGAAAATTACTTTCTACCAAAGTTTTCAGATGTAATCTACACAATTACAATACATTGGAAAATGCACTCAACAGTTCGAAACGGATGAGAGTAAACATCATGTCAAAGAGGGGAGAGCTGTTCATGAGCATTTTGAAGCCTGAAACTCACATTTATTCTAGGTTAAGGTGCCTGAAATTCAAATTTTTGTAGGCAAAGGTCTCTAATATGCAGTACTCGGAGGCCAAAGGCTGGGTTAGCACCTAGGCTCATTTTGGAACCTTAAGTGGGAAGCCAGGTTCTCTTTATGATACGCCTGGCAGGCGACACCCTCACTCCCAGCGAGGTGCGTCGCCCGGATTCGAACACCAGCCCTCCTCTTTGGGAGGTCGGCATCTAAGCCAGCCAGGCTACCCTCCCACCCCTAATATGCAGTATTCAACTTACCAACAAGGTTCTTCTATTGATCACATACAATAGTTCACAAGATAATTGAGATTTTATATTATTAAACATACAGGCACAACATACAACGATTTCGACCCGGATGTCATACTGGCACCACGTTCCTTAACCTCTGGGCTTTAAGATACGGAAGCGAGTGTGGATATCCAGCTTTGCGCATCTCGATTCCACCTAACAAGAACGTACTCATGGACTGCTTTTTCTTCGCTAAGAGCTGAGATATTCAAAAACAGTTGCTGAAGCTGAACTGAACTCGTCCTATGGAGAGAACGACGGGGGTGAAATGCCATTCGTTCCTAATTGCAGGGCCGCAACGATAATAACTAACAAAAGCCAAGGAACCTTAAGAGAGAAAGAGGAGCATTTTGCTGAAGAATCCCCTGCACTTCGGACAAATCGCAACGAGACTGCGAACAGCAGCCACGAAACTAGCGGCGAGGCTCGGAGGAAAAGACGAAAATTCCAGAGGATGCGACGCGAATTCGCAGGCAAACCCAGAGAAACAGAAGCGGGGATGCAAATTAAAATTGCTCATACTAACTGAAAAGGAGCACAAAAAAGGACGGTCGTTTCTCGCTGAAAGGATTCTAATTCTAGCACCAACCCGTGGGGGGAAACGCAGGGGCTGGACGGAAGAGATTCAGTTCAGTCGAAACCCCAGAAAATCTGCAAGGGAAGATAGATTTACTTACCGGCAAGAGCAAGAGAAGAAATCATCCCCTCAAGTCCGGATCCACGCCTCCCCCCACCAGGAGATGGGGGAACGGAGGGCAGCACGAGCACCAGAAGCGACGAGCCGCTTCGAGGCGGAAGGAGGCGGGCGTGCCTGGCGGCGGCCGCGAGCGAAGGGGAGGGGATCGGGATGGGTGGGGAGAGGGGGGAAGGGGAAGATGGAGGGGGGTCGATTTGCTAGGGCTGCGGACGCCAGGGGTATTCCTGATATTTTCCACACCAGGGGCAAACTTGCCTGGTTCTTTTCACAATTTTGCAACCCATTTTCCTTCAGGTGGAAAACATTTTGTCATTCATGTTTTTTTTTATTTTGACATTCATGTGGCCCCGAATCCCCGGGCCTACCAGATCGTCAGCACTCGCTTTTTTTTTCGTCCGAGTCGACTATTGCAAATGCAGTAATATTTTTTTTCTCAAAAAAATATATGAAAATACTACACAGTCTACACTACAGGAACGGCTAAAAAGTGGGGATTTGATTTGAGGATTCAAACCATCGTATTTGTACTAATCAGGAGCTTGTGACGAATGAGCTGACCATATATCAACATATTTCATTTTTCAAACTAAATAAAAAACTAAATAGTGAGATGATGATGGTTCACCTTATTTCTCAAACTAAGCATGCCAGTAGTGATTCCCGTTTTGATTTTACACAGGTGCACGAGTTCTCTCTTTGGGCTTTCAATAGCTGTTAAACGTGTTTCTTTAAAAATGGATAATCCGGCTTCAACTATATTAAAAGGTGATCAAAATCAAAACACATGATCTACCTAATAAATTAACAATTGTGCCCAAGTCAAAAGTTAAGATTTGTTCAATCGGCTACCATATATTATCATAACCTTTTTTATGTCAAATCTTGCCTAAGATGCGCCAAATAAGTCACATTCAAGGCAAGGCTTATTAAATAAATGAGTTTATGACAAACTAATAAACTATTATCTAAAAACTAAGATCCTATCCTTTGGTTAGGCTCAGGGACGGATCTAGGCTAGGGGGTTAAGCCCCCCCCCCCCCCCCCCCCCCAAAAAAAATCTCCCTAAGACTCATGGATACCCCTCCTAAGCCTCCCCTTTATTTTTGGGATGAAACAATGAAGAAGAAGGGGGAGGAAGAAAAAGAGAAGGGGAGAAAAAAGAAGAGAGTGGACATTAGACTCCTCTATATTTTTGAGCTAGATTCGCCACTGGTTAGGCTATATTTGGCTAACAACTACTCGAGCCCTTTTACTTCCCTTCGATATTTTGCTAACAAAATTAGTCGTACTTGTTTAATTCCCTCAATCATAAATAAAAAGCTCATCATCCTAAGTTATTTACATATACTATCATTATCAAAAAGTTTACTACCTAGATTGACACCACAAGATAAATATCATCTAAAACATTATGCCACATTGTTGCACGAACTGTTCCCATAGCCAAACTAACAATATGCAGTACTCCCTACATTTTTATTTACTTGTCGTATTAGGTTTATTCTAAATCTATAGAAAAATATAGCAACAACTATATTATCCACATGTGCATTATCAACATATATACTTCACGATCGATTCAATGAAACAAATTTGGTATTGTACATATTATTATTTCTTTCTATAAGTTTGGTCAAAGTTTGCTAAATTTGACTTAGGATAAAATTAATACGACATGTAAGTAAAATAGAGGGAGTATATACAAATAGGCTAAGCACATATTAATCATATATATATATATAGGAGTATTGCAGTAAATATTACATATGTGCATGCATAGCGTTCTGGATGGTTTCAGGTATGTATATAATTGCATTAGTAGTAGTTAAATATTCTAAAGGAACATGTATTTTATATTATACAGGTCACAAGTTCTATAAAATATCATTAAAAATACATATATGGGCACAGGTATTTATAAGTAAAGTTGGAATTTACATGTGTAAGAGTACAGTATTTACAAAAGATATCTTATGACTCTAATAGTCATGAAAGAATTTACTGCATTTGCATTTTCGATTTAGAAAAGTTAATTGTGACATTAATTATGTAAAATATTCTGCCATATTCTATTATTGGCAATATCTAACGTGGATCTATACCAAGCACTACTTTTCCTCCAAATTGTACTGTGTTTGCTCGAATTAGTTACTAATGATATCTAGCAGTGATAGATCTAGTGCTTCAAAATATTGTTTATTTGTAAAGTTTTCATCACATGTTATCTGTGATATCTCCATTAGTAGTTAAGAAAGAATAATTCCTCATTTGATATCACAAATTGATTAAATCAATAATGTGATGTTCTTCCATTTGGTAACAACAAAGATGCTACTCCAGATTAAACTACTATTAGAACAATCTTTTTCAAGCTCTAATATACCATATTATGGTATTCCATAGGAATATTTTTCGTGATCCCCGACATCCTGATACCAAATAGAACCCTGGTTTGTTTTGTAATACGATTTTACTGTAGTTTGTTTATAGCAATTTTATTCTGTATTCAGCTTTCCATATCATACATTGGCTTTTTTCTAATTGGTTTATATCATAATTTGTTCTTCTTTAATTAAACAATTGTTATAACAATTATTATACTCAAAGCTTCGATTTTGTAGGTCAAACATAGTTAAATTTATGCCACTGTGACAAAGTATATATTGTAAGTCATCTAGTAACATGTCAAGCAGTTGATAAATTGCTATATGATGTTTGATAGGATGATATTAATGTTTCGATTCGTGTTAAAAGTCATCAATTAGCAATATGCAATTCTTCTAAAAAGAACTTCCTTTCGTTCGTATATTGTAGGATAATATAACATAGTTACAAAAATTTGCCTAAGCTGAAATGACGAAGACCAGGTAGCAGCCTCCTATATCGTTAGGTATCATTCATCATTGTTATTTGACAAGCCTCTTGCAGAGCATGCATCTTTCAATGTATTGTATAGAACTCGATTATATATTTAAATAATATTGTAGTTTTTAGCTCTTTCAACAACCATTAATAGCATTCGTGAGTAAAATTTTCCACCTGAAAGCTAGATTTCATATAGACAACCAATTTTGAAACCATATTTTCTTTTATTCCATTTACAATTTTTTTTTCCATGTTAGTTTTGTTGGAAAATCTTCGTAAGCTTTTTCATAATTTTGGTTTGTTGTAAACCATTCAGTTAATATTGTTTTTTCGATTATAGAATTTTTCGTCCATCATCATTAGCAATGCTGGTGGGCGGATGGCAGGTTCCTATTCAACAGTACAAATAGCTATGAACCACTGGTAGAAATTCTTCCTATACGAGTGCCATCTATATTCAAAAAAAGAAGGGATCCAAACCCGTGATATGGTACCTTGTATATTTTGGTGTTTGACCATTGAGGGTATGTTAATTTTGTGTGGATGTTGATGGTAATCCATAGAGGAGCCTCTCTACTCTCTAGGCATGATGGTGGAATGTTATCGATGACCCACTCTGGTTCAAATCCAGTGTCCACCACATTCACAGATATTTTAAGCATCTCAAGCAGTCTTCCTTGCCCCAATAATAAAATAATAATTTTAGAGAGAATATATATATATATATATATATATATATACTCCAACAGTTCCCCAAAACTTTCCCATTTCCACAATAATTATTTGGTTGTCCCAATATTTTATCTCAACCCCTCTCAAATAAAATGAGAATTTTGGCTCTCCCAATATGTTAGTTGTATCGGGACGAGATTATTGGTAAACTGTAGAAGTATCTCTCTCAATAATCTATAAAAGTGGTAGTATTTTATTGGAAAATGTTTATTGGGGAATTGTTGAAGATGCAATAAGGGCATGCGTAAATGTTCAATTGTTAAAGATCATTTATCCGTGCTAATATATTTTTTCATAGGTGTGATAAAAAAGAGCACACTCACATTTTTAGCGTTGGTGGTGTGAGCATGTAATTGCAAAAAATGAAAATCATCAGGTTGATCGAAGCTGCAGATTTGGAAGACGTACGGTATGTCAAGAGATGGAACAACTAACACTGTTGCCAATAATTTAGTAATTTACCACCCTTACAACTCTGTCGTGCCAGATCATCCTTTGCCCTAACATGACGTGGGATGTACGTATATATGGGCATGTACTACAGTAACAGTATATATATAGCTGTATATATATGTACGTATATGCATATATACATATATATAGGTAGTGTTTGTAGGACGGAATGGAATAAGTTATTAATTAGTTGATGGGTTATTATGGCCTGCGTGGCGGGCAGGCGGTGGAGGAGTCGGTGCTGTAGTCCGAGGAGTAGTCGTCGTAGTCGCCGCTGTCGAAGGCCAGCTGCCGGAAGCGGGACATGTTCTGGGAGCCGCCGCCGTCGCCGGTGGAGAAGAGCATGCTCTGCCCCGGCTTGACGCCGTCCTGGTGCAGGTCGTCCAGCGACGCGTCGCCCTCGAGCGCGCGCACGATCTGGCTCATCCTGGGCCGCCGCTTCGCCGAGTGCCGGGTGCTGGCGGCGGCGCAGGCCGCCAGGCGCTCCACCTCCGTGGCCGAGTACTCGCCGCCGAGGCGCGGGTCGACGAGCTCCCCGAACCCCGCCTCCCCGGCCAGCGCCGCGGCCAGCAGCGGGCGCGCCCAGTCCACGAGGCTGTCCTCCATGTAGTTGGTGGTGTCGATGGGCCGCCGCCCGGTGAGCAGCTCCAGCAGCATGACGCCGAAGGAGAAGACGTCGGAGCGGTCCGTCAGCTTGCCGCTGGACGCGTACTCGGGCGCCAGGTAGCCGAAGGTGCCCATGACGCGCGTCGACACGTGCGTGTTGGTGTCCGTGGTGAGCTTGGCGAGCCCGAAGTCGGCCACCATGGCCTCGAAGTTGTTGTCCAGCAGGATGTTGGCGGCCTTGATGTCGCGGTGGATGATCCGGGGGTGGCAGTCCTCGTGGAGGTAGGCGAGGCCCTTGGCGGAGCCGAGCGCGATCTTCATGCGGGTGGCCCAGCCCATCACGGGGCCGCCCTTGGCGTACAGGTGGTGCTCCAGCGTGTTGTTGGGCACGAACTCGTAGACCAGCATGCGCTGGTTGCCGGCGATGCAGTAGCCCACCAGCGACACCAGGTGCCGGTGGTGCACGCGGCTGATGATCTCCACCTCCGCCTGGAACTCGCGCTCCCCCTGCCCGCTGCCGGACTTGAGCTGCTTCACCGCCACCTCCTTCCCGCTGCCGGCGAGCACGCCCTTGTACACGTACCCGAACCCGCCCTGCCCCAGCATGTTCGCCGGGGAGAACCCCGACGTCGCCGCCGCGAGCTCCTCGTACGAGAAGGAGCTCTTGGAGAACCCCAGCGCCACGTTCGGGGAAGGCGGCGGGAGGGCGGGGCCGTGGGGGCCGGACGAGTAGGGGCCGCCCATCTCGCCGCTCAGGGGCGCTGCCATCGACCCCGGCGGTGGCGACAGAGGGTTACCGCCGCCGCCGCCGCCGTGCGGGTGCCATCCCGGCATAGGAGCGATGCTGCCGTTGCTGCCATACTGCTTCCACATAGGCGGCATGCCAGCGTTCGGGTAGTACACATTGCCTGCACAGTGCAGTGCATGATGGGTGGAATATTACATACAAGTCCATTTTATTTGCCTCCAACATGTAATTTATTCAGTAATTCAACTCAGTCTACTACACCTATCATCACCTTTCTCGTCGGTGTAGAAGGGCATGTTCATTGGTTGCGGACGCTTCTTCTTCTTCCTGGAGCAGCACATGCACGCCACGATCGCCATCAACAGCGCGAAACCCACCACTCCAAGCACCACACCAGTGATCACGGCGGCCGTATTATCTGAGGACGACGAAGAAGGCGACTTCTTCTTTCCATCTTTGGAGCTAGTAGAACCAGCGCTTTTTGTTGGTGGCGGCGGCGGCGGCGGCGGGGGTGGTAACTCGGCCGCCGGAAATGAGGAAGATTGAACCTTTGGCGGTGAGGTTGATGCTTGTTGTGAGGGCGGCGGTGGCGAGGGGGAGGGCGGTGGCGACGAGTTACTAGAGGACGGTGGCGACTGCTTGGAGTTGGTCGACGACGACGGCGAGGACCGTGGGGCGGAGGCCATCTATTGGTTTCTTCTCGCGGATTGAGGATGGAGCTCTTCCTGCAAATGGGGAGAACTCCACCCCCCTTGACCCTGAGGGGGCTATATTTATGTAGTATATTATATTTGATAGCTAAGACTTTTAGCTCTTAGTTGTGCTTCGACACCCTGCAAGACGAAATTGGGAGAAAGTGTTGTAAACCGAAGAGCTAGAACAAGGTGTGACAATGTTCCACTGCATCTCAACTTTGTTGCTGATTAAATAAGAAAAAAATGGAACTGCTGCAACATTACAAGAGAAAAGAAATTGTTACACTTTTTATTTTAATCGAGTGTACATGAGTGTTCCTGAAATTGATGATTGGGCTTTACTGGCGACATGATCCAGATGATAATTAGTAATGGATATATGTGGTACGACATGGGAGTAACCATCATTGTAATGCCTCATATCATCATGAGCATTACAATAATAAATATGCGAAGTAGAACAAGTTAGCATATGAACAATACAAGATATAAAGAAATTCGTAGGTTCTAGGGATTAATGTTCAAAGAACAAATGGAACTGCAAGTGGGTGCCCTCAAATGCGTGATTAACAGTGTGAAACTCCAAATTAATCACAAAACAAACGGAAAACAGCTGAATTATGAATTCATATGGAAGCTAGCGGTCTGCAGGTAGATATGCAGGATTGTGTACCTTTTCCTTTCCCATGCAGGTGATTAGGTGAAGAGGGAGAAGGGGTCGAAGCCGGACCAGGGGCGGCAGAGGATGAGGGAAGAAGGGGCACACCTTCCGTGGCACCATCCAACCATCACCCGCACCTCTCTACTGCCATCTCCCATTTTAGCTACACTCTAAATAAAGCCCACGCATATTTGCATGTAGAGAGATAGAGAGAGCACGCAGCTAGCTATAAAAGAAATGAATGCAAAGAATACAATAAGATTACAAGATGATTCATGTCAAAGCATTCAACTTGTTTCAGCCCCTACACAACTAGAATAGGTGATACTCCCTCCATCCCAAATTACATTGTCTGCATGCATAGCAAAATCTGCTATGTATCAAAAAAGCCAAAAGGATTAATAATTTGGAATGGAGGGAGTATATTACTTGCATTGAACACAATTGGTTCTCCTTACATCAAACAATTAGATCAATGGTTGCTCTGAATACACATACATGATACAAAGCATCAAACCAGCAGACTTCTCAATTAATACATGAGAAGGGTCTCCTACAACTACACCGATGAATGTTTTCACACCGCACCATACAGTACAACAAGCACTCAAGCTCGAGTGTCACCATGCCAACATTCATCAATCCAATCTTAAGTAGAACAAGTTGACATAATTATTAGCATGCTCTTGGATGTACCTAAATCGAACCCAACAAGTGTTGCTCCTGGTCTTTCCTGGCTCAGTTCTGCTTTTTACTGCTCAATCACCTCCCCAGAAGGAGTGCTGACAGGGGAAGCCCTCGCATGTGCCACGCGCGTCACAGAGGTGAAGCTTGCAGGCAGCTCATACAGTGGGCCGCTCCCCTCTAATTCACCCAGGAACGCTTGCCCCAGACAGTAGCCCAGTGCCCGGGCAACAGGGACAGCCACTGCGTTGCCGACTTGAATGTACCTATTACCATCAGACAACACAGCGTTCAGAATTAAGGATGTGAGTGCTGTAACTGGCTGAACAAATGGCTTACTGCACAGGTCTTCAAGAGTGATTTCTTAGGTACAGACTTGTAAGAGAAACTTACTTTTCCTTGATCGGACCAAACAATCGGTAGTAATCAGGGAAGCCCTGCAACCTTGCATTCTCCCGGACTGTAAGGACTCTTGCCTGAGTCGGATGCAATATAATCTGTGGACAGCATGTTCAGTCAGGGCCACTTGCAGACAACAATGACAGTGAACAGAACAGTTGCAGAGATTCACACAGGTAGTTTTGCTAAAGCTGACCTGGTTATGAGGCTCTGCTCTGGTCACAACGGTAGGAACTGTCTCATCCCACCACAGGCGCCCAAATGGCCTACAAAGTTATTTGTAAGGACAACTACTAGTTTCCTTTTTTATGTAGAAAAAGAAAGCAGGTCTATTCACCACTTACTTAAGTGACCTCCCCTTGATGAATGACATCGCATAATCCGGAACCTATTACCAGGATTTGTAACAACTCATTATATGTAACATAAAAATTTGCACCTTATGCATTAACACTCTATAGAGGACTGTGCGATTGAACCATACCAGGGGTTTCCCAGACGACAGGTACACACGTTCAATTTCTGGATCCCACTCGACTATGTTGTTTGCTCCAACCCTTACACCCTTGAGGTCTCGGAAATTGGCTCCCTGTAACAGAATAGTTATATGGATTGATGAAGGTGAGGGAACATAAAAGGAACATTGTTCAACAGCCAACCTTCTTAACAGGAATCTGCTGAACACGCGCATAATCATCATCATTCAGCCGTAAGGGCTGGTGATCCAACAGTTTGCCTTCATCTGGACCGGTCTCCTCCCCAAAGGACCAATCCAACATGTCTGGAGCATTTAAACAAAGTGAAATTCAGCATGAAACAGAAAGCTAAACATCAGCAGTGAATTTTTTTGTCAATTGAGCTACTTGGATATGAAACAGTACAGTTCATTGAGCCTTACCTTTGCGACTAAGCCGAATATAGCACTGGAATTCTGTCTTGGGGGAAGAAGAATATTCCATTACATCATGAGGCTGATAATTCTCTACCTGCAGAAACAAAATAAGATTGCATGTACAGGTTGCACAATGTATGAACTTGTAAAAGGACTTGCCTCTGGTAAGTCTGAAATAGCATCACCGAGAAGCAAAGCCTTTTTTAAGGAAGGCCTTTGAGTTTCATCATATGCAACAATGCTTTGCTGGAGACAAAATCAAATCAGTCACTAACTCACACTTAATCTGAGGTTTTAAAAGCCATGACTGTACTTACAGAAAAAGCATTAGGAGCCCCTCCACGCACAACAACATCATGTGTAGGAAGAGGGTATTTTGGGAGCACCTACATTGACAAGTACAGCTGATTACTCATGAAGGCAAAAGACATCTAAAAAGATTATAAAGCAGCAAGCAACAGAACAGACCATGGAAGAAAGAGCACCCCAAAGGAAAACACGCATCCGGAATTGTGGCAGACCATAACAGCCAGCCACCATCATTCCAAGCCGTGCTTGGTAGTTCAAAGCAACCAGGCAGCTTAAAGCATATCGTCCTAGGTAGCCATCAGCGAATTTGAGTATGTCCACGACATTTTCCATGAGAACATACTTGGGTTTCAAGTATGCCACAATATCCATGAAAGTAACCATTTGTTTATTTTTCTCATCTTTAAGGGGCTCATTACGGTTCCTGAATCGATTAAACCCACTGATCCCTTGGCATGGTGGGCCTCCACAAATGACGTCAACATCACCCTTTCAAAACATTAGAGCAGGCAGATGTGATCACCAAACAGAAGTGTGGAGCTAAATATGGAGGAAAATCAAAACTAAATAAATACTCACAGGCAATGGCAAAATTTTCCTCCTGTACCCTTCTTGTACAAATTCTTTAATTTTCAGTGGGCAGTCACTGGTTTATGGAACAAGGATTAGGACTACAAATTGATGTATCTGGCAACAAGGCAGATGAGATTATCATATACTAACCTGAGGTTATTAATGGGCTCCCATGTATCCTCTTCAGGACCGTATCCTTCCCATTGGACCTGCAAAATTCAGTATTGTTACAGAAAAAACATACAAAAATAGAATTTCTTAGAACTCTGGACTTTTACTAGATTCCCATAGTAATTAAACTTCTTTTTTCTTGGAAAGGCTTAAAAACTGCAGGCATGCAAACAAATGCTATATTCATTTGGCTTGTCAGCCAACCAGCCAACAGTATTGTTCTCTCATACTAAATTAGCACCAGCCACCAGCTACCAGCCAGTCAGCAGTACTATTCTCTCATAACAAATCAACACCAGCCACCAGCCACCAACCACAGCCAAGCGAACACAGCATAAAGAAATAACACATATGTACCTTAAAATAGATGCCATTTTCCCTGCCATTGCCACCATAACATATCCCAATAAGCTTCTCTACAACGAATTCATCCTTATCAAGCGAGCTGTCATCATCTTCTGGATCCTCTGAGACTGCTAAATCCAAACCCACATCTTTGTTGACATACTTGTCACAA
Source organism: Panicum virgatum (assembly GCF_016808335.1). NCBI lineage: Eukaryota > Viridiplantae > Streptophyta > Magnoliopsida > Poales > Poaceae > Panicum > Panicum virgatum. Next base: position 47,557,767 of record NC_053153.1, on the reverse strand, counting down.
AGAACTGCCCATTCCCTAAGGAGAGCAAGAAATTCATCGGCTTTCTCATTCCGAACCTATATTCAAAGACCCAAAGATACTTTGTAGCAGCAGCTGTCCTTAATAAAAGGAGACCAAGATTCAGTTTACTGCCCATACCTCAGTTTGTGGATGATTGTACTTCAAACTCTGGCATGCAAAGCTATTGAGGTCAACAGCCCATCGCTGCAACAATAGCCAAAAGAATAGAATTAGTACTGAGGACATGGATATATTCCCTTCCATCAGATGACAAGGTAGAGAATTACAGTTTCAAGTTTCAGGCCTGCAAGTGCTGCACCCAAGCAAAGCCCAGTGGACATGCCCCCACAGCCAGAATACAGATCAAGCAGGGTTGCTGTTCCCCCTGGCGTACGAGGTGACATCTCCAAATCCGCATCATCAGAAATACCAGAAGCAGTTTCACTGCCGGATGCCCCATTTTCTAGTTGAGTAACAAAGTTAGGATTTGGGCGAAAAAAGAGCATAAGCGTTTGATAATGTTTGTTACTATAGATTGTGATCTGTTATATGGAAATAGAAACCGGTGCACATAGGACAATTCTTAGTCAACAAGTATTATTGTAGCACTAAGTTGACAAAACAAGTTATTTGAACACACCTAAACTAGTAAAGGAAGCTGTAGGAGAAATTACCCGATGGGATATTAGCAAATGTGGAGTACGCAACAGAGTAAGACATGTCATAGTACAAGTCGCAATGCTCTATCAGTTGAGCCTTGGCTTTTGGATCCATCTAAGACAAAGAAACAACTTTAGTGAGGAGCTTTATGTGCATAACAAGACAAGAGAGATCTGAACAAGAAAACTTACATTTGGATCAACATGGACTATCTTGACCTTTGAGATGATGCAATCGAGCACATTGTCATTCTTTTCCTCAGAAAGAAAAACACGTCTGGGATCATGCTTCTGGCCATCAACATCTATGGACACCAAGGAATTGATAATCTGCAAAAAGATAGCACTCAATTATGTGCCTTGTGGGAGACAGAAAAATAACTAAACAACCAATACGTACCGTGTCCTCAGGACGGAAGAACCAACGGCAAGTAAAATACTGACAGCCGTCAGTCCCCGCAAAAAATTCAGTAATGCGGCCAATATAATCAGCCTCATTTTCTCCAGCCTATATGATCAGCAAAAAGGTGAAAATGTAAGGTACTACTATTGGGGAACATGACAAATAGTGTAATGTGAGAGCAAACTATCTAGTAGCACATAATCAATACATAAGCAATGAACAGAAAACTTTGCTTTCCTTCTTGTTCAACACATAAGCTATGCCAAAATTCAGTCAAAACTCGTAGAACTTTCATCAAACTAGTCAGGTTGGCGCGCTAAGCGCGCCTATAAAAAAAACATTGACCTAAAATATTAATGGAAAGATATTATTTGCTACTATGTTTGAAACAACATCGTATCGATGTATAGAGTTAAATCTAAAAATTACAGTAAAACGGCATAGTAGTTTAGAGTCTGAGAACGCGCCAATCTCAAGCATTTTAGTATAGAGGTACAGACAATTTTTCCTTAGGAATTCATTTTTTTTTTGTGTCAGTAGGTATAGTTTGATTACTTTAGTAGGAAAAAAAAATAGAAATGAATGAACAGTTCAAGTATATTTTGTGAGTTTACGGAGGGAAACCCAAAATCAAAAAGTAGTAGAACTACCACGTGTGAATGTAGTATACAAAGTTTAGTTATTATTTTTATATGTAGGAAGTAATTAAATATATTTTGTATTGTCAAATAATGGAAGGAAAATATTTTTTTAAGATAAAAAAGGCTCACTTAATAGAACCGTGGGCCCCACGTGGGTCTTGTCTGAATAGCGCGTGGGTCCCACGTGGGTCCCGCCGGAATAGCACGTGGGTCCCACATGGGTCCCGCCTGAATAGCGCATGGGTCCCATGTGGGTCCCACCTGAATAGTATGTGGGACCCGCATAAACAGTGCGTGGGTCCCACGTGGGGCCACGATTCACGGGAACACTCTGATTCTTGGAGCTTTAGTATAGTATATTAATTAACTAGAAATCAAGCAATAAACTACACTTTTGTATCATACACAACCAAACAAGAAAAGGACAGCTCCATGTAATTGCCTAGGTCACTGTGATGTAAGCAAGCACAAGTTAGAAACAGAATTAGCCAATTAACAAACATTTTTTCTTAATTAAAGAAAACATAATTCATAGGATTCAGCTTACAGTAGAAAAGTTAGTGCCACTAAAATGGTGAAGAGTTGATCTTAAAATTCAAAGAGTAAATTAGTTCCTTGGCCCTAACAAAAGTTCAGCTTTGTTTCTTGGCCCCTTTTCAATTGAACTTGCCTATTTAGTCCAAAAACAAATTTCATTTTGGTTCTTAGTTTGAAAAGTTAACGGTGTTAAAAGCAAAGCGAAAATGACTATTTCCACCCTGAGACCAAATGAAACACTACAACAGCATACAGTAAAGTCATACAAGCATTCGTTTGGCGGCAAGGGGTAAAAGAGTCATTTTCGTGTTGCTTTTAACACCATTACCTGCTCAAACTAATGGAAGGACGAAGAATCAAAACAAAATCCATTTTTGGACAAAATAAGCAAGTTCAATCAAAAAGAGGCCAAGAAACTAAGCTGAACTTTTGTTAGGACCAAGAATATAATTTACTCAAATTCAAAAGAATGCATCTTTTATCAGCAACCTATACACACAAGACCTCATAATTATCACAAGATTCCAGGCTGGCATTTAATTGTTGTGCCTGAAGCAATATAACACAACGGAAAACTTCCGAATGAGTCAGCCATATGCATTCAGTTACATTGTCATGAATTTCTGGTATATCAAAATAAAGCTTCACACACTTGAATCTTACAATAGATTGAAACTATTGAGTCACATGCACCTACCAATTCAACAAAAAGCCTAATGTGGTGGCAGTTCACTTATACTTCAACACTCCCCCTCACATGCAGATGGCATCAGCCTCCCAAAAGCCTAGCTAATGGGGAAAGGTTGGCAATTCACTAATACTTCAATAGAAACAAACCAGAACTACTGCTCCATGCAAGTTGAACTACAATTCAATCAACAAGGAAAGGGAAACACAGAGGGTCTTGTACAGATAGGAATTCAAAGTACCACTTTTACGTATCAGTAGCATATGCTGCTTGCTAAACACATCACTAGGAATCAACTTAAAAAAAAACTCCTTTCATCATAAAGGGCAGTATGAAGGCAACAACAAGAACACCAAACATATAACATGGCAACATTCACTACAATGCGCCAGAGAAATCAGAAATGTAAGAATATACAATGGATGAAAATGTTCAGAAAATTTTGAAGATGACAAATGGAAGCTAAACTCAAGGTTGAGCGACATTTACAATTTTTCAAAGTTCAGCTAGGCGCTAGGCGGAATCTAGGCGCTGACCCATTGCCTAGCGTCTAGTCAGGAGTACTCGGTCCTAGGCGCTCCTATGCGTTTTCCTAAGCGTTTTAATTTTTATACACATATATATGTATTATCTTAAATTAACATAAATAAAAGAAAAAAATAAGAGATCTGTGGACCTAAAGTTAAAGAAAGGGCCATCAAAAAAGCCCAGCAACCCACCTTATCTACCCTTCCCACCTTATCCATTCAGCCATCCTCTCTCTCTCAATCACACGATCCTCCCTCTCCCCTGTTTCGCCTCCGACGCCGCCTGTCTGCAGTCCGCTTCGCAGATGCGCTTGCCGCACCCGCACTGCTTCCCAACTGCGCCTGCCACCTCCACCGCCTCCTCCTCCTTCTCCGCCACTGGTGCCCGATGTCGAGCCCGTCTAAAGTTCCTTCCCCACCAGCAACCTCCGCCAGGCACTCCTCCACCCTCACCGGCGCTGCCTAGCGCCCAGAGCGCCGACTACCCCCATAGTCGAGGCGACGGGCTTCGCCTAGCGACTAATTGCGCCTAGTTGCCGCCTAGCCGAACTTTACAATTTTTCAAAAAAAAAACACAAAAACACACACACACACTTGGAGCATTCAGTTTACACTAGAACAGTTTGCACCTTTCGTGTTTGATTGAACTGCAGCTTGTTAAAATGCTACCCTAGATGTATTCATTGAGCAGCAGATTGGGTCAGGTGTATTAGTTTGGAAAGTAACTGGGTCAAAATTTTGTTCAAGGGGCTAGCCAACAAACTGGATTGTTTAGGGTAGTAAAACGGACATTTTTCCAACAAACTAATAGCTCCACACAGATGAAATTTCATAATATGATGCAATGAATTACTATTTTATGCTACAATGGTCATATGAATATTATATCTCTCCCAATGCCACCTGATGTTCTCTACGAATTCTTTTTTAAAAAAAAAGGAAAGATGGAACTGCAAGCTAATCAACATTAATCAAAAACCAGGAATGACATCAACCATGAACGGTAAGCTAACCAGTAACCAAGCCAAGTCTTTTGAACATGCAGACATGTAGAGCACCGCCTGAAATACCAGTGCCATGTACTGCTTGCTAAACACAGATCATGGCATCGCACCACCGGAAATCAACAATAATAACTGCTTCCTTCACAAGCACACGAGCGCAGCAGCACAGCGAAAAGGGAAGGTAATGGAAGGGGCGAACAATGACCTTGACGTAGACATCGTCGTCAAGGCTGTAGACGACGTTGTCCACCTTGGCACTCCGGTAGTGACACCTGGCCTTGACCTCCTCGTCCTCATCCGGACTACACGAGTGACGAATCAACAAAAGAGGATCATCAAAACTGTTAAGACCGAACGAAAAGACAAAGCAGTGTAGGGAGGGAGGTGTACCTATTGGTGGCGGCGCGGTGGTCGTAACGCTTGGGCCACTTGGTACGCGCCTCGGCGGCGGGGACGGGCTCGCCAACGAACTCCGGCTCGTGGTCCCCAGCCGCGACGGCGCCCCTCTTCCTGGGCTGCGCCACCCTCTTCTTCCCCGGCGACCCCGCGGGCGCCTCCTGCTCCTCGGCCTCCGCCTCCGCCTCCGCCTCCGCCTCAGCCTCAGCCTCGCCCAAGGCCATCTCCTCCTCGTCCGGCTCCTCCGCGCACACGTCGTCCTCCACGGGCTCCGTCCTCTCGGCCTCCGCCTTCTTCTTCCGCCCCGCCTTGGGCGGCTTGGCCTGCTTGGGCTTCTTCCCGGCGGCCGCCCCGCGGCGGCGCTTGGCGGAGGACGCCACCGGGGCATCCTCCTCCTCCTCCTGGATCTGGCGGACCTCCTCGGCCTTGGCGGCGCGCTTCCGCCCGGAGACGCGCGTGGGGGCGGCGGACGACGGGGAGCTCGGCGCCATGGCAAGGGCTGCGGCAGCTGCTGCTGCTCTCACTAGGGTTTGGGAGGCGAGGGGTTTGGGAGAAGCGTGAGGGCTCGGGGGGGATTTTGAACTCGAAATCGAGTCGGATCGGATTGGTGAGATGTGAAAACTGAAAACATGGAGGGAGGGAAGGAGGTGGGAAATCGAAACCCAAAAGATTGGGGGCGGGGGGGGCAGCGGCAGCGCCTGATTTCGGACGGCGTGTGGGGCCTGGCTGCCAGGCGGATGCTTGCGAGCAAGGCTGCTGAGCCGATACGTCGCCGACGGGTGGGGTTGCAAATGATTCGGGCCCGCCTGCAGTGTATGGGGCGAGAATTGTAGCGGTGAGGTCTGGATGCGCGGGCAGGCGGGATGATTCGAATTTTCAGCCGGCGGTGGAGGCAGGCAGGCTGGATGAGCGCGCGCGCTGTGCCGGGATTTTGAATCGTTAGATGCGGGTGGGCCATACGATCCGCGAGAGGCAATTTTCACCGCGTCTACCAGGTTGTGAGTTGTGACACCGGTACTCACTGTGTTCGCTTAGCTTTTCAGCCAACCAATCAGCAGTATTGTTCTCTCATACTAAATCAGCACCAGTCACTAACTACCAGCCAGTCAGCAGTACTGTTCTCTCATAGCAAATCAGCACCAGCTATCAGTCACTGCCAAGCGAACACAGCGAAGTTGGATAGTTCTTCTATGCTGCTGTGTTTCTTTATATTTCTGATTGATTCATAAGAGCATGTTCAATAAGAGAGCTCGTTATTATTTTTTAAGTTTATAAGAGGCACCTATAAAATGACTCATACAATAGGTTGTCTCTCGTTTTTTTTAATAGTGGCAGGGTCTTTTCTTAAATAGGAAGAACAGATAGGGCTTTTTGGAAAAGAACATAGAGAGAGGGGGAGGACTCTTAAAGAAATAGGGAGAAGGGCAGGGGGTTAAGGGCAAAACGCCCTTTCTTCTCCCTCCTCCCTCCCGTGGAATAGAGGAGGGGCGCGGGGTCGCCGGCGGCGCCTGGGCCGGCGGCCTCGGGGTGCGACGGCGGCCATGGGGAGGGTGAAAAGGGAGAGGGAGTCGCGGTGGGTCGATTCCCCCACTTAATTTGGGCGGAGGTGGCCTGTGGAGGCGCGGCTATGGCGGCGGGCGGCGGCCGGCTCTGGTGTTCGCGGTGGTGGCACTGCGGGGCTCGGCGGCGGCGGGGGTTAGGGGTGAAAGGAAGAAGAAGGCGAGGAGGTCATATTCCTCTCCTTACCTTGAGCAGAGACAGTGCGAGGAGGCGGCTCCGCGGTGGCCAGCGAGAGGCGGCGGCTATGGCTCTGAGTGGCGGTGCTGGGGAGCTGGTGAGGGGGCTAGCGGCGGCGGTGAGGTTCGTGGTGGTGGCAGAGCACGATGTGAAGGCCTATTTATAGGCGGGGAGAGGCGGTGGAGGAGGGGCCGCGGTGGTGGCCGGTAAGCGAGCTCGGCGGGGCGGCTTTAATGGCGTGGGGGCGGGTTGAGCGTCGTGAGCGTCGAGGGCGACGGTATGCAGGGGTGGACGGCGCAAGTGGACAAGTGGAGGGGCCGACTGCTCGGCGTGGAGCTCTGCTCGAGCAGTGCGGGCTCGAGCGGCAGGCGGCGGCACTGTGCTAGACGACAGGCAACGCGGCAAGCACAGGGCGATGGGATGGGTCGAGCAGGCAGCAAGCGGCGTGGCGGGCATCTCGGCACGTGGAGCGCGTGGGGGCGGCCGGGAGCAGGGGCACGCGCGCGTGGACGGGAGCAGAGAGAAGGAAGGAGAAGAAGAGAGAAGGAATGAGAAGAAGGGAGAAGGAGGGAGAAAAGAAAAGAAGAAAAGGAAAAATGGAAAAAAGGAGAAGAAAAGAAAAGAAAAAGAAGAGAGGAAGGAAAAGAGAGAGAGCGGCGGTCGGCGGGATTCGCGGCAACGGTCGACCACGCGCGGCTGTCGGGCGCAGCGCTATGCGCGGGATGAGGAAAAGAAAGAGAAGGGACGGCGATTGATTTCGGTGCCGGGTCGGCGGGATCGCCGGGAAAGATTACGGGGAATTTGGAGTTCGGACAGCAAGGGGTTTTGGAATGATTTGAGCTCAACGATGAAAAGAGATTTTGAAAATTATTTTTAGCGCGTGATTTATCTTGGTAAATTTTTCGGGATGTTACAAACCTACCACACTTAAAATGAATCTCGTCCTCGAGATTCGGCTGGTTCCTAAAGAGATGGGGAACCCCTTCTTTAGCGCATCTTCGCGTTCCCAAGTAGCTTCTTCTATTCCATGCCTACTCCATTGGACTCTGCAAATCCGTAATTCTAAGTTCCTTGTCCTTTTTGTGACAGTGTCCAGAATTTTGACCGGTACTTCCTGGTATCGCAGGTCTGGCTGCAAATCTATTGCTTCCACTGGCACGTGTTCTATCTCGGGTACCCTCAAACACCTTCTTAATTGTGAGATATGAAACACCGGGTGTATGTCTGACATTCCTTCTGGTAGTTGGAGTCGGTAGGCTACTTTTCTGATTTTCTTTAGCACTTGGTATGGTCCAATGTACTGAGAGGCTAACTTTCCGTGTACTTAAAACCTTCGAGTCCCTCGAATAGGTGAAATCTTAAGATAGACGAAGTCTCCTGGATTGAAACTTATTTCTCATCTCTTCTTGTCCACGTAGCTCTTTTGTCCAGACTGGGCTGCTTTCATCTTTTCGCGGATTTCTACTACTCTTTCTTCTGCTTCTTTTATGAGGGCTAGTCCAACTAATGAACGCTCTCCTACTTCTGACCACATCAGAGGGATTCTGCACTTTCTCCCATAGAGAGCCTCAAATGGTGACATACCTAAGCTGGCCTAATAACCGTTGTTGTATGAGAATTCTGCATAGGGTAAATTTTGTTCCCAATCTTTACCATAGGTAAGGACGCATGCCCTTAACATATTTTCCATAATCTGGTTTACCCTCTCAGTTTGTCCATCAGTCTGCGGGTGGTAGGCCGGACTAAAATCCAATTTGGTCCCCATGGCCTTATGCAGTCTTTTCCAAAACTTGGAGGTGAACTGGGTCCCTCGATCTGAAATGATTCTACTAGGCACACTATGCAGCTTTACTATATTATTCACATAGAGCTGGGCTAGCTTTTCTCCTCCATAGTTGGTCCGTACGGGTAGGAAGTGAGCGACTTTAGTGAGCCGGTCCACTATTACCCAAATGGAGTCATACCCTTTCTGGGTCTTGGGCAATCCTACCACAAAATCCATTCATATCTCATCCCATTTCTAGACTGGGATAGGTAGGGGTTGTAGCAATCATGCTGGCTTCTAGTGCTCAGCCTTGATCCTTTGGTATGTATCGCACTGTGCAACAAACTAGGCAATGTCTGACTTCATTCCATTCCACCAATACTTTTGTTTTAAATCCAAATATATTTTGGTGGATCCTGGGTGAATGGAATATGCCGAGTTATGAGCCTCATCCATGATCATTTGCCGGAAGTCCCCTTCTTTGGGCACACAAATCCTATCTTTATACCACAAGATTCCCTTATCGTCCACTCGAAAATCCGGTGCTTTGTTCTCTCCGGTATGTTTGCGGATTTTCATTAAATCCTCGTCCGAACCTTGGGCCTCTCTGATTCTGTCCTCTAGTGTGGGTTGGACGTCCAGCGTATGACTGGAGCCTCGAGGGATGATGTGCACATTCAATCGTGCTATTTCCTCTCGCAAATGGGCATCTTTGGGTCCATAAGATTTCCGGCTTAAGGCATCGGCTACCACGTTAGCTTTGCCAGGGTGGTAGTGAATTTCCACATTGTAATCCTTGACCGGTTCTAACCATCTTCTTTGCTTAAGGTTTAGGTCTGGTTGGGTAAAGATATACTTCAGGCTTTTATGATCCGTGTATATCTCACACTTGTTTCCAATCAGGTAGTGCCTCCATATCTTGAGGGCATGCACTACGGCTGCAAACTCTGAGTCATGTGTTGGATAGTTCTGCTCATGAGGCCTGAGCTGTTGGGAAGCATATGCAACTACCTTCCCGTCTTGCATAAGGACACACCCTAAACCTTGTCGGGATGCATCACAATAGATGACAAAGTCCCGATGAATATCCGGTAGGGTCAGCACTGGAGCGGTCGTCAATCTACTCTTCAATTCTTGAAAACTTCTTTCACATGACTCTGTCCAGGTGAATTTCTTATCCTTCTTGAGCAGTTCTGTCATGGGCCGGGATATCTTGGAAAATCCTTCAATGAACCTCCGATAATACCCAGCTAATCCAAGAAAGTTTTTGATTTCGCTAACATTGGTTGGCTGCTGCCAATTAGAAATTGCCTCAACTTTCTCGGGGTCTACTACTACTCCTTCTGCGGTCAAAATATGACCAAGAAAAGCTACTTTCTCAAACCAGAATTCACACTTGCTAAATTTGCATATAGCTTATGTACTCTTAGCTTTTCTAGAACCACTCTAAGGTGTTGTTCATGCTCTTGAGCACTTTTGGAGTAGATGAGTATGTCGTCAATAAAGACTACAACAAACTTATCTAACTCGTCCATAAACACCTTGTTCATGAGATTCATGAAATAAGCAGGTGCATTGGTGAGTCCAAAAGACATCATCGTAAACTCAATCTGCCCGTAACGGGTGACGAAAGCTGTCTTTGAGATGTTACTTTCCTTAATCTTGAGCTGATAATATCTTGACCTCAGATCAATCTCGGAGAAGTACTCGGCTCCTTTTAGCTGATCAAAAATATCATCAATCCTGGAGAGGGGGTACTTATTCTTGATGGTTACCTTATTCAGTGCACGGTAATCTACACACAACCTCATACTCCCATCCTTCTTCTTGACGAATAGGACTGGAGCTCCCCAATGCGATGAGCTTGGTCTGATGAAGCCACTTCGTTGTAATTCTTCGAGTTGCTTCTTCAGTTCCACTAATTCAGAGGCTGCCATCCTATAGGGTCTCTTAGCTATAGAAAAGGTTCCAGGGACAAGGTCGATGACAAACTCTATATCCCTATCTGGTGGCATTCCGAGGAGTTCTTCAGGGAAAACATCTGGGTACTCATTTACTACTGGAACTTCTTCTAAGGGCTTAGATTCCATGCTAAAAACCATTGGGTCTGGTCTACTTCCCCGAGTATGGCAGGTCACTTGCTTCCCATCTGAGTTAGTTAGGTGTACTATCTTGTCAGCACAACCTATGAAGCCATTGTGTAGGCTTAACTAGTCCATTTCAAGAATCACGTCTATTCCCTTAAACTTAAGTACTACTAGGTCTACTAGGAATTCTACCCCACTTAAATTGATCCTTACCTGTAAACAACCTAGTTGGCACTTGATGTCACCTCCAGGCAGCCGGGTTAATATGGGTATTTTTAGTAGTACCGTAGGTATTTTATGCTTATCCACAAAGCTTGACAATATGAATGAGTGTGATGCTCCAGAATCAAATAATACTGTTGCCAGAGTTGAGCTGACTAGGAACTCACCAAGTACCACTCCTGCGCACCCTGAGCCTTTTGCGCGTTGATGTGGTTGACGCGGGCTCGTCTATAAGGCTGCTGGTTGTTGTTGTTGCCCTTGTTGTTGCTGGCGACGGGGACGCGGTTGGCTCCGGATATAGGTGGCCTAGGGCTCCGGATATAGAAGGCTGATGCAGCAGGCTTGTTCTTGGCATATGGGCTTATGGCAATGTAATGCCCTGTGTCATGGTAGTTGAAACAGGTCCTAGCATTGTTGTTGTTGGTGGTGACTTGGCTGGCATTGCTCGGCGGGGCTTTCATGGTGTTCTGGCTCTTGAACGGTGTGTTAGGGGCCTGGGGCCTGTCACTTGGGACTGTGTCCTATACTGCATTGGGGCCTGAGATCATGGTGCAGTATAGTTGGAGCTTATTCGTTTCTGGAAGCGGTCCTGCTGGCGGGCCTTACTTTCCAGGAACTTACGCTTGTTTTCCTTCCTTTCTTCAGCTTTGTCCCTTTCTGTGAGAATGGCCATGTTCATTAGAGTATTGAAGTCCGGGTATATCTGAGGGGTAAGCAGGGTCCGAAGTTTTGGGTTCAATCCCTTCTTGAACATGTCTTGTTTCTTTTCATCCTTATCCACTTCCTCTGGTGCATAGCGGGCAAGCTCCATGAACTGGTAGGTGTACTGTTCCACAGACATGATCCCTTGCTGCAGTTCATGGAACTCATCCGCCTTGCGCTTCATGATGGCTGTGGGGATATGGTAGTGGCGGAACTCCTTCACAAATTCATCCCAAGTGATGGTGGAGGCATCTATGGCAACGGCACAGTAATTCTCCCACCAAGCTAAGGCAGTTCCGGTGAGTTGGTGAGTTGCCAGAAGAACTTTGTCTCGATCTTGGAATTCGAACGGCTCGAGCATTCTTTCGTTCACACGCAGCCAGTCATCTGCCTCCAAGGGGTTGCTGGATCCTGCAAAGGTGGGTGGCTTGGTCCTCAAGAAAGCTGTCAGCTTGTCATTCATGGTCTGCTCTCGTGGCCGCTTGTTGATGAGGGCATTGGCCAGGGCTTCCAGTATGAGGGTCAGATTGCTTATCGCCTATGCCAGGTCCCCAAAAGGTGGAGGTGGTGGCAGTGGCGCTTCTCCTTGGTTTCCTCCTCCATTCTGGCTCACTTCCTGTTCGTTCGGAAGAGGGTCCTGTTCATTAGGCTGTCCTCCCGCTCCAAGGGGGGCACGGGTCCTATTGCGGGAGGCTCTCGAACCGCTTCGGGAAGCCATCTATAGATTGGGTAAAGTCTTTGTGAGATTGGGATCAGGATTAAGTGATATTTAAGTTGTTTAGTTCATATTTTTGAAAAGGCAGAATCCACCTTCTGCCGAAAAGCACACAGACTAACAACAAGCACACAGACTAGCAAACAACAAGCAGAAACAACCTCATTACTGCAAGGGGGGTACAACACTGGGGCAAGGTCAAAACGCGCACTAAACGTCCGGATACAAAGGCCACAATTAAGGGTACAACTTAAGCTAAAGGGGCTGGAGGACTTTTTCTAGGGTGGCTTCAGAACATGCTACTCGCGGGGCGAGCCTTCTTCGGAGTGTGCCTCCAGAGAAATGAGTAGTCCTTGCTCACCGTTCTCTAGGTTTCCATTTTCCAGGGGTTGCTCAGCAGTTTCTCCTTCAACGGCGGCAGTAGACCCTTCAGGGTTCTCGGGTAGGGCTTGTGGAGTCCCCAAAAGTGGTCCCCATCCTATGATAGGCGTCCCAAGTAGGACATGATTTTACCCAATTGCCGGGACTGGCATTCCACTTCTGGTCCATTCTTGCATACGTCGTCCCGGCCCTGCCTGAGGCTCTCCTGGGCAACCGCTTCGCTGCTAACAGCGGCTGCGGCTCTTGCCTCGGCTTGGACCGCTCGGATCTGTTGCAGTCTTACCGCGAGTTCTGCTTGCTCAGCCCGATGGGTCTGCTCCCTCAGGATGCTGGCTTGCTCGTCAAAGAGCTGATCCAAGGAGGCTAGGTAAGTAGCTACTTGGTACAGGGGGTCCTCTTCATGGCGGCACCGTTCCAGGCTTCACATGCGAGCCACCCAAACTGGAGTTCTGATGGCCTGAGGAAAGAACCTCATCGGTGTGGGGGCGAGGTGTGCCTCGAAAATCCGGCAGAGATAACAGCACGCCTTTCTGATGACCAAGGGATAGGTGTCTTGGTACCTAAACCCTGTGGCGGTCACTCGCCATGGCTGGATGTCGGGGTAGCGGTCACTTTTGGTGATGACCAGGACACTCCTGCAGCGGAGGGTACCATGGTGCTCGTACTCCCTGCTATAGTATCTTGGGCGTTTCAAAATGCCAAGGCTCTCCAGGGCGTTGATCAAAAGGCTGGGGAAGCTAGGTGCAGCTTGGCAAATGCCCTGGGTCCATCCTTCCTCAGCCATCTGAAAAACAAAGATAGGGTGAACAAGCTTTGCACAAATACTTGGGTACAAAGTGGATAGATGGTACTTATTATTACAACATGGTGGGGTACAATTTCTATGGATACACGATTATTAGGATAGAGGCTCTAGCTTAGGTGTGCTACTCTCCTATTATGGGGACTCTTTCTCGATCTAGATAGGGCGCTTCTTTGGTGGAAGACACTGCTCCAACACCTCATCTTCGGTCTGAGTACCCTGATCCCCATGGGTTTCTTCGGATTCTTCTTCTAACCATCCACCTTCTCCTCTGTGAGCCTCGTGGTTTTGCCAATGGGTTTGGAGAGTGGCTAGGGAATTCTCGGCTCGTATGGCTCTTATCCGTTGTTCCTCCATCTCTTGGATTGCCTTTTCTGCCCTGCAGATTTGGTATTTTAATTGTGCCGCCTGTTCGCGGTAGAGTTGGTCCAAGCCGGTGAGGTAGATGGATAGGTGGGAGACCGTATCTTCTAATTCTTCCTCTTCTCTTTCAAGTCCTCTCATCCGGACAATCCATGAGCGTCCTCTTCCTCCAGTAGGTGGGAAAAATCCCATAGGGGTCCGCTGAAGATGATGTTTGTAAACCACACACAGACGTCGCAGGGCTTTTCGGGCAGCCTTTCGGTAGGTGTCTGAGAAGCAAAAGCCAGTGGTGGAGATAAACCAGGGTTCTATGTCAGGATAGCGGGTGCTCTTTCCCATGAAGATCATCATGTCACACCGAAGGGTGCCCCTGGAGTCGTACTCCTGGTAGACGTATTCCGGTGGGTCCACAACTCCGACGCGTTCCAGGCTGAGTAGCAATAACTTAGGAAGGCCGGGCTCTGCGTGGCAGATTCCGCCACTCCATCCATTGTCAGCCATCTGGAACAGGGCAAGAATCAGCGGTGAGTGTTTGTGTGGAAAAAGGGTTAAGCAAGGAAAGTCATAATACATAAAGGCTTGACAAAGGGGTCTCGATCCTAGGGTCACGTCCTACGGCCAACCTACGGCTCTGATATTACCTGAAGCGTCCCCTCATAAGAGAAGACTTAAATGTGATATAAATATCAGTCCTATGAGGTTGATAACACATTTATTACATCAGGTGGCACATCACCATACAACTCTGCGCGGTAATGGGCAGTGAAGCACCACTATCACGAGGACAATAACTACAACCCGAATAAGAACATGAAGCACGAAGAGGTCATCAGAGTCTTGTGCCATACGGAGCTTCCTGCGAGTGACCCTATCCACATGCAAGATTGGGTGCAGAACGGAACCCCTACTCAACGTTTTCGGGAACAAAGTCTAGATCTTCCTCTGTAAAAAAATTAAGAAAGGGGTGAGTACAAACGTACTCAGTAAGTCCAACCACACCCATGGAGGGGGTATAAACAGAATACATGCACAAGATGGATCAAGGATAAGGCTAGGGTTTAATTTGTGGAAAGCTAGTTTCTATGCATGGGTTTATTTGAAAAAGATTTTTTTAAAACAATTCTTTTGTAACCGAGTGAGGTTGATCCACACAGGATCCCAGTTTATAAGTTACTACCGGACTCCCTGTCCGCAGTAGCACCTGGCACAGCTGCCAGACACTTTCCAAAACAACTCACGCCAACCCATCCATTCCCAGAAGAAACACTAGTTGTGTGACCAAACCATAACTCGCCCAGTACCGTGGGCACGACTATTCGAATAGATTTTAACTATGCAGAGGTGTGCAACTTTACCCACAAGCGGGGTACCACAGCACGATCACCTTAGTGTCGGTGCAGTTCCTAATAAAGCCATTACCCACCTTAGCTAGACCTGCTAGCCAACACGGGATCCACCAAGGGGCCATTAACCTATCACCGAGGTTTAACCGGGGCATAAGTCACACAGGGCTTATCCCTTCTTCTTGGTCACCCGTTGCTTTCAGCTCTCTTGATGGCTATCAGACTAACTAGTGGGGTTTATGCTAAGCCGTTGCCACATACAACGGTCGAGTGATTTGCACGATAGTTGAGTTAGGCAAGATGACACATCAACTCGGTCCTTAATTGTGATAAGATGGATATCTCCCAACTTTGCCCAACCACACAGGTACGAGCACACCTTTCGGCAATTCACACAGAAGTGCCATCCATCTCATCTTTCTTTTGTTTCCAAAAAATCCACATTCTCCCTTCCCACACACTCACACATTTTCCTTTTGTAAAACAAGTTGTACCATATTCAAGGTCCTAAGTGTTCTAGCAATGATTAACATCCAAATAGAATAAATTATATTCAGACATTAATCTAGGTGGTCAAGGAATGGTTATAACAAATCAAGGGGTGGCTATCCAACCGGGTTTTAGCAACAAAACAACATGCAGTTTTGAAAAAAAGGCCAATAGGTTGTGTTTATAAAACTGGGACAAAATATGCATCAAAGTATGAGATTGAACTTGCCGTTCTCAAAGCCTTCCGGGAAGTCCTGATCGAGGTACTGTCCTTCGGGTTCGGGGTTGCGGTACTGGTCCTCGCACACTTGTTCGCGGTACTGATCGTCGACGGGTTCTCCCTTGTTCACACCGTGATCTACGACGCATACAAACAAGCACACAATAAAGAAAAGAAATCAAGGTTTTATCGTTGAGCTCGAATCGGAAACAATTAAGATATGGAGACAGAACCAATATTTCTGGGTGGTTTTCTAATGGCATGTCCGAAATTATGCTAGAAATGGTGTGGTAAAGTTTCAGGTCAATCGGGGGATGTTTCACGCATGAAATGATAGGTTACAGAGAGGTTTAGGGGTAAACCGGAGTCTTGGGGGCCTATTTGTAATTATTTTTGGGAAGGAAAGGGCTTCTTTGGAATTTCTAGAAATATTTGGGGTTCACTAGAAATGTGCAGGGGTCTAGGTGTAATTATTTTGTATAGTGGCAGGGTCTTTTCTTAAATAGGAAGAACCGAGAGGGCTTTTTGGAAAAGAACATAGAGAGAGGGGGAGGACTCTTAAAGAAATAGGGAGAAGGGTACGGGGTTAAGGGCAAAATGCCCTTTCTTCTCCCTCCTCCCTCCCGTGGAACAGAGGAGGGGCGCGGGGTCGCCGGCGGCGCCTGGGCCGGCGGCCTCGGCGTGCGACGGCGGCCATGGGGAGGGGGAAAAGGGAGAGGGAGTCGCTGTGGGTTGATTCCCCCACTTAGGAGGTGGCCTGTGGAGGCGCGGCCATGGTGGCGGGCGGCGGGCGGCTCTGGTGTTCTCGGTGGCAGCACTGCGGGGCTCGGTGGCGATCGGGGTTAGGGGTGAAAGGAAGAGGGAGGCGAGGAGGTCCTATTCCCCTCCTTACCTCGAGCAGAGACGGTGCGAGGAGGCGGCTCCGCGGTGGCCAGCAAGAGGCGGCGGCTATGGTTCTGAGTGGCGGTGCTAGGGAGCTGGTGAGGGGGCTAGCGGCGGCAGTGAGGTTCGTGGTGGTGGCGGAGCACGACGTGAAGGCCTATTTATAGGCAGGGAGAGGCGGTGGAGGAGGGGCCGTGGTGGTGGCCGGTAAGCGAGCTCGGCAGGGCGGCTTTAATGGTGTGGGGGCGGGTTGGGCGTCGTGGAGCGGCGCGAGCGTCGATGGCGACGGTATGCAGGGATGGACGGTGCAAGTGGAGGGGCCGGCTGCTCGGCGTGGAGCTCGGCGTCGAGCTCTGCTCGAGCAGTGCGGGCTCGAGCGGCGAGGCGGCAGCGTTGTGCTGGATGACGGGCGGCGCGGCGAGCACAGGGCGATGGGATGGGTCGGGCAGGCGGCGAGCGGTCGGTGGCATCCCGGCACGTGGAGCGCATGGGGCGGCCGGGAGCAGGGGCGCGCGCGTGGACGGGAGCAGAGAGAAGGAAGGAGAAGAAGGGAGAAGGAGGGAGAAAAGAAAAGAAGAAAAGGAAAAAGGGAAAAAAGGAGAAGAAAAGAAAAAGAAAGAAGAGAGGAAGGAAAAGAGAGAGCGGCGGTCGGCGGGATTCGCGGCGACGGTCGACCACGCGCGGCGGTCGGGCGCAGCGTAACGCGCGAGACGAGGAAAAGAAAGAGAAGGGACGGCGATTGATTTCGGTGCCGGGTCGGCGGGATCTCCGGGAAAGATTACAGGGAATTTGGAGTTCGGAGAGGAAGGGTTTTAAGAATGATTTGAGCTCAACGATGAAAAGAGATTTTGAAAATTATTTTTAGCGTGTGATTTATCTTGGTAAATTTTTCGGGATGTTACATGACCTTCCCCAGCTTGTTATGAATTTTCTGTGAAATTTCTTTAAGATATTTCTTTTACTAACACTCTGATGTGACAATCGGTGAAAGATGCCAATCATTCAAGAATAGGTGGCACTTGTCAGTAGTGAATCTCATCACTAAATTTTGGGTTCATCATAGCCAAGTGCCCAAGTCATTCCCTTTTGCACGGAATTGACTGTCCATGTTCTTCTTCCCATTTTTCGTCTACAGAGCTCCTTGCTGTCAGATTTTCATCATAGCAACACTATTTTAAAACTACAATCATGAAAGATACCTCACCTTAGCCCTTAGGCACTACTACATTTTCAAGCAGTCATTGCTAATTTGATATTTGTGATCTCAGTATAGCATTGCCTAGGTGAGATGATGATTTTCTTATATTCATTGCTTTGCTCAGGAGGATGCCTCTGAGGAAATATCAGGGCTGATAGCAGAGTTGCGACCTCTTCTGAAGAAGCATCTGAAGGTCGAATTGATTAGCCAGCCTGTTATATGACATCCTATGAGTTCACAGCCATGGTCAAGGATCAAGATCTTGGATTTGAAAATGCCATATGTGCATACATATGGTTCATTCAAACAAGAAGATGGCTCTGCCTCGGACAGTTTGGTAGCTCCTGCTGCTAGCATGAAACACTTACCTAAGTGCAGACATCATGTTCATGTACTATATCTTAAGGGATAGTTTAACAGATGCAGCCATAGAACTCTTGTGTTGATCTTGAAGTTGATGCAGTGATGAGTATTATTAGTTAAGTCTTTTTGTCAGAAGAGTTTCTGTTTGTGGCATCTGTACTGAGTTCTGACTTACACGGGTGTACTTGTTAAATTGGTATTGATCCTTGTTGTCTTGCCTGAATTGTAAAATGGTGTGTTGCAGACTCGTGAATTGTAAAAGTTCTGACTTAATTTTATTTGGAATGAGAGGGACCGGTTAAACCAACGCTCGATGAGTGTTTTAACCGCTGCTCAGTACTTTCTGCAGACAGACTTGTGTTTGAGAAAATGATGACTCTGATAGTGCTTCAAGTGACTGACTTTTGTTTGAGGAAATGGTGACTCCGATAGTTCCCTCTTTTTTATTTCAAAGAACTTCACTGTCTGCTCTATGTTCTAACGTTTCTTTCCCTGTGCAATGATCATGTTACTGTTGTGACGACTTGATCAGATATGAACAAGTGAATATGGCAGCCTAGCAGGCCAATTAACTACTACTACTAACGGGCCAAGATTTCGTGTGCTCCCGTGCGTTCTGGCCCACGTGGGCCCATGTGACTGTTTACAGTGGGACCACACGCGACACTGTTCATAGTGGACCCAACACTGTTCATAATAACGGTGGGCCAACAGTGCTGTGGCCGACCGCCCCTGGACGGGACCCATGCTACACTGTTCATAGTGGGCCCCAAATACTGTTTATAGTGGGACTATAGCCGAGGGCACCCTCCCCGGTTATTAGTCTAAATTTGGTTTCTAAATTTTATATACAACAACATTCCAATTTTTTAAACCTCTCTAAATAAACATAAACTCAAACATATATTACAAACAAAAATTATCAAAATCATAAATCACTTTTCTATAACATTAATAAATTATAGAATACACGCTATTGTCTACAGCGGACCAGCGCTAAACAATGATAAACTCAAACATATGCTCCAACAAATTATCGAATCTATAAACCAGTTCAATGTAATGTATACAAAACCATTTCTCCTATAAAACAAAATACATAAACTAAAAACCTAAAAAAAACAATCTATTTGCAAGCAAAGAACCTACTCTACGGCTCCAAAACGAATAAAACGACATAACTATTTTTTTTCCAAAAATGAATTCCATGCAATCAATTTTTTTTTCTGATTTTATCTTAGTATCTATATTCAAATTCACACCACGACATACCGCTTTACGTACAACTATTTCTAATTTTCCGCACGGCGCGCATAGCATGCCAACCTAACTAGTTTTACTAATCACTTGTGATTCTTTCCCTGGCTGCTTAGCAACCTTATGAATGTGTCAACTGTGCTTTCTAATTAACCCATATGGGGGACCGATGAAGGAAGTAAGAGTGTGTCGTCCTCCTGAAAGCTATTAAACATGCTATTAATCTACGGAGGCGATGGCGTCGACCTCCGCGATCCCGGCGGCGATCTCGACCCGGTAGATGATGAACGTGTCGTCCTTGCAGTGGGATGGGTATGAATCGTCGAGGCCGTAGGTGGAGGCGCGGGCGATGGGGTGCGTGGCGCCGCGGACGCCGCATGGCAGGTAGCGGCAGTGGGAGACCGCCTCGGTGGCGGCGGCGGGGTCCTTGCGGCGTCGAGCACGCGGAGGCAGGCGAGAGCCTCGGTATTCCGCTCGGCCCGTGCTCCATGTCGACGACGTAGTCGGAGCCGGCGAGGGCGGCAAGCTCGGCGAGGGTGGGCGGCGAGGAGGAAGAGGCCGTAGAGGGTGTCCCCGGTGGCGAGGCGGGACCGATGAAGGAACGCAAACCCTAATAAGAATGAACATCTTTCTCTTTAAAAAAATATTCATCTCACTATAATTATTTACCCTTTTACCCCTGATTACAAAAAAAATAACTACAAAAAAGGAATTACCATTAATTTCTAATCCTCTTAATTTTGGAGGTATCGGGAGGCATTGAGAGGCGTTACAACATACATGGGCCCAGCGACCATAGACACATCTAACGCCTCCTGATGCCTCCTCATTGACGCCTCCCAACGCCTTTCCTCATATGGGCCCACAAATCATAAATACATGAAATGCCTTCTAACGCTTCTCCAAGCATTGTAAAAAAGTTCTTATTTTTTATAAGTAAATTCCCTTGGTACCACGAAAATTTTGATGCCTTCCTCTAGTGCCATAGAAATTTTCAATTTCCCCTCAGGAATCCAGAAATTATCCCCTCGGTACCACATCCATTAGAAATCTGTTTATTTTTAACGGAACATAGGTCCTGTTCGCTTGGCTGGTGTTGGAGGCTGTTGCTGGAGTGGTGTGAGAGAAAAACACTGTTGGCTGGCTGGTGCTGGAGGCTACTGCTGGAGTGGTGTGAGAGGAAAACACTACTGGCTGGCTGGAGACTGCTGGAGCAGAACAGGGTATAGCAGTCCTCTCCCTAGCGACGCAACCAACGCCTCGTACCTGCTCCTCTCCCCGGCGGCCCTCCCAATAGCGCGGCGCCTGATCCTCTCCCCGTCTCGTGCTCCTCGGCAACAGCCCTCGGTGCGGCACCAACAAGCGAAATTATTGGGGAAAGAAGTTGGAGATGCTCTAAGAACCCGATTTATTCTCTGTGTGACAATATAGTCAACCTTGATACATTAGGTCATGTACAACAGTGCAGACAGTTGCTGTCTATTTATTACACTGTCTATTCAGCTGTCTGTAGGATGATTAATTCATCATTTGACACACAAACTCATGGTGATCTAGTGCATAATTGATCTATGTTGCCATTTTGTTGCATACATGAGAGAATGCACAATACATACAAATAATTCATACACACTTAGAAAAAGCATGTGTGTGTATATATATGTTGACCGAATGAGATTTGTAAAATTAGCTACCTCTACTGTATATAAAAGCGATGGAGGGTTTAATTTTGGGTGCATGGTTCAAAGCCGATTCAGAAAGCTACAGACCTACATTTCATCTTCCTCGTGTTATTCATCCCCTTTTGCCTGAGCTCCGCCGCTCATTGAAATCCATCGTCCTCCTCAAGCCGAGTCCCATCGATTCCTTGAAGCCACACCCCCACTAGTGACCCACAAGTGCATTCGAACCACTCCGAGCTCTCTTCCACCATAGCTGCCTACCATCGTCGCCCTTCTTCGTTCTTCTTCGTTCTGTGCATCGCCGTCCCAGGGCCTCCGGTGAGATCGATGTCCGGGACGTTTCCTTTGCGTTGGTGTCGCGTTGAGGGCAGTGGAGGAGCATGTGGTGCTTGCGGTTCTGTTGGCTCGCTGGGAGCGGTTCTGGCCGTGCTAGAACGCAGCTCTGGCCGCCGCCTGCCGCCGCGCCATGGGCACCATCGCGGGGAGCCCCGCTCCGTTGAGGCGTGGTCGCGCATGAGGGTGGGGAGAGTTCCTGGAGACGTGGGGGAACTAGCCGGGCAGCTGTCGGGGTAATCCTCGCCATAGTTCGGGAGATGCAGAGGGAGTATTTCACAGGAGCGCGAAAGAGACTTTCACGGAGATGGCGCGAACCTTGCGCGCAAAAGGAATCTCCACCATGTGCAGCAAATCTTTTGGCGCTGCTATCTCCATGCATTGGGCCATACAACGGGCGGTGGCCTCGTCGAAATGCCTCGGAGCACGAGAACAGGTCGTAGATGAACGAGTGGATGAGGCCGCTCTAACTGCAGCTCGGGAGGGGGGATTTTGCTAAATTGTGTTGTATGTCTACGGCAATCAACAACCTGTTGTACGTGCCCTTAGGGGTTATGTAAATTTTTTTCTAAAAAGTATGTAATAATGGCAACCGATCAGGGAAGATCATGTGAAGTAGATCCTCACATTGTTTTCCTTTTATCTACTTATCACGTTCGCACGCAGGCGAATCACACAAGCGAGTACGCGACACATCATTCAATGCATGGCTACGCAGGCCACCCCTGACGTTGGGCCTCCTCTCACGTGCGCCGCAACGTGGGCATCGACGGTCCGGCCCATCAGCTGATGTAGAGTCTGAATAGGGTGTAATTACAAAGTTGTTTAGATCGGCGATTTCCGGTGTACTCCCGATGAGCAGCACGACTTGTTTAGATCTGATTTTTAGATCTAAATGTTGTGTCGATTATTTAAACACCAGAATGATTCTAAATGAAAAAAGTTTAAATTGCAAAGTTGTAGATCTCGTCGAGGTCTATAATAAAAAAAATAATTTTTGATTCTAAATAAAACAGTACCATACCGCCGGTGACATTTTTGCAAAAAAAATCTCGGCATATATTTTTGATAAATCGGAAAAAAATAATTTTAAAATTTTAAAAATTCGGCGTTCTGCTGTGCGTTTCCTGCACTTACTCCGACGTGCCATTGGCCCAGTGGTAAGCTCCTCCCTAGTGTACTTAGTGTAGTGTGGGAGGCAGCCGACCGGGTCCGGAGTCCGGACCACCATGGTTCGTTTGGTTCCTTCTATGCTATTTTCTGCTAATTTTTTTATGCATAAGCTATTAAATAAATTTTATTTTCAAAATCTCTTCAGGGATGAGTATAACTTTTCGCGACGAATCTAATAATGATAATTAATCAATGATTGGCTACTGAGATGCTACAATAACTGATCACGCGATTAAAGACTTTATTAGATTCTTTAGGATTCTTATCGTGGGGTTCTGGAGTTAGTTTTGTAAACTGATATTGTTTAACACCGTAATTAACGGTTAAAATATTACTATTTCTTAACATAGCACAAACCAAACAGGGTCCATGGCTATTTATCGTCTTAGCGATACAATCGAGTTCCATCACCTGAAGAAAATTGACGAGCCAAGGGGAGTAATTTTGGTCCATAGAAATTTCCTAATATTATGGGCTCAGGACATTATAATTTATTGCTTACTCACGCGGGTACTATACATACCAAACTACAATAAAGCTAACCCAATAAAAAACAACAGCCCGAGCTACTAGTGCTTGTGCTTCCATCGTGCGTGTGGAGAGTGAGCTGCATAGTTTATTGACTCCATAGTCTATCCTTCTCCTTTTATTTATTTTATTTTCTCTTTCTTTCTATTTTTCATGGCCGGCGCTCCAAATGAGTTGGTCATTATCTAGTATTCCGTTCTTTCTTTTCTTCTTTTTTCTATTAATTTCCTTCCAATTGCATTTTTTGTTTTTCTGCTCTAGTTCTCAAATATATATAAATACACACATATATATATTTTCTTTTTTTTTTCTGTTAAAACTCAAGTGGGTATTCTTTCATGGCAATCTTTTTTTGACATTGTATACACATTCGACCTTATCTTCTCTTTAGTTTTTATTTATTCATGTCCTTCCGCATGTATTCTCGTTATTTTGTTATTATTAATTTCCTCCCTATGCATGCAAGGCGCTGTACCTTATCTTCTCTTTATTTTATAATTTATTAATTTCACTTTTTATTTCTAATGCTCTAGTAAATGCTTCTTCACTAGTGTATATATAACCTATCTTCCTTTGCATCTCATTTTTTTATTTGTAATGTTCCAGTAAATGCTTCTTCACTAATATTCTTATTTTATTTCTTTGTTTTAAATGTACTAATAATTGATGCTTCTTCACTACTTAAGCATTTGATTGACTCCATGCCCTTCTCTACGCAATTATTTTTTGGTATTTGATATTGGTTTAATTAAATAAACTTTACTACAATCTAAATGAATAGTCTTTGTGAGACAAAATTTGGAGGCTAAATGAACAGTCTTTGCGGGACAGAGGGAGTATACAGTGTATGCTTATAAAAATGTTTTTTACGATGTAGGTTCATGTAAAATTATTTATCTACATATAACTAATTTGTTCAC
The DNA here is from genome assembly GCF_016808335.1 of Panicum virgatum. NCBI lineage: Eukaryota > Viridiplantae > Streptophyta > Magnoliopsida > Poales > Poaceae > Panicum > Panicum virgatum. Next base: position 47,533,750 of record NC_053153.1, on the reverse strand, counting down.
GATGCCAAATTATTTATTCTCTTTATAGATTAAATTATTTCGTGATGTTGACTTATTCATTCACGATATCCATCTTTCACTATTTATCCTATACAGTCAAACGTTCGCGATGTGTAATATTTTGTTTGTTATACATTATCATTTCTTCGTTATGTCTAACTTTTTATTCGTAGAAAATAATAATTTGTTCTTGTTGTTAAGATAATTGTTCCAGTAACTAAAATTAATTATTGGGTATTAAAAAATATTTTTTCAAAATATTGTGCAACCATTGGCAGGTGTGGTCTTGTTTTGAAAATTTTGTTATAAAAAATAATGATGCAATTCAATTTTAATTTGGATGCTCAGTTTAATACTTATAATTTTTTAAGTTTGCATGCATGTGGATGACATCATCATCTTTGTCCTCTTTTGTATGTACATAATTTTTATCTTTACGTGAAGCATTAACGGGCCTATATTAGGACCCAAAATACAAAATGATGTTGGCATCCTTTGGGGAAATTAAATTAGCTCCCCCTTCGGGTGATGGTTAGCGCTACCATCACCGGTTCGAACCCTTGTACTGCACTTGTTCGGAATTTTTCTGAGTTTTCTTTTGGAGAAGACTTAAGCGCATGTGGACCATAATAGTAGGATGACATGTCGGTCACTTTGTACTTAGTAGACGTGTGTACGGGTTGCACTTCCTGGATGGTGTGTGGTGTGAGTATTACCTAGGATGAGGCTTTAAAAAAAATTACAGACACTTGGGGAATGACCAAGTTGCCCCTCTCTTTCCCCTGTTCTGTTTTTAGTTTTTAGCCGGCCCAACGCCTCGGCCTTGGTCGTCTACTCGTCATCTCTCGACCGACCTCCAGAACAAGTGTATGCCTTCGGTGTTACACGACTGCTAGTTAAACCGCATTGTTCTACCGTAACTCTGTAATCATATAGATGGTCGTTTCAAAAACCAAAGGTATTTTTGAAGGGAGAAATGCCAAACGCATAGGGAAAAAGGTAAAAACAAAATATGAATGGAGTGGAAAATATACCATTTAAAACAATAAAACCACAGAAAATATATTGGTGTTTGGAACGGAGGAACTTCTCTATCTGTATCTCTATCTCTACTATACTATAAATTCCTAAGAGGGACGCACCGTTCGTTCGTACGTCGGCGGGGGTGCAATCCTTGGTTCCGCCTCCGGCCAATAGCCTCCGTCCGATCAGTCGTCCATCCAACATTCGTGCTGCACCGTGCGATCATGGCATCCTCCGTCCCATCGTTGCCTGCCCGCCTGCCCAGCGCCTCCGCTCACCCAGTGCCCGCCCGCTAATCTCGCCGCCTGCCCAGTGCCCGCCTTGCCTTTCGCAGAACGAACTGCCCGATTGCCTTCCGCGGTGCCACCACCTCTGTTGCCCCGCGGGGGATCTCGCCGTCGTGCTGCTCGATGCCCCCGCCGTAGACCGCGCCGCCCCCGCCGTAGCACGCACCGTGGATCTGCGGCCGCCCCGTCGCGAATCCCATCGCTATGCAGCCGCTACCGGCTTCCGCCGTGCCACAAACCCCGACGCGCCGCCCTCCGCTGATCCGTTCCAATTCCAACGCTCGCACGACGGTTGCCGCACCCTCCCGCTCGTCGTCTCCAATGCTGCGACGTGCCTTCCCACCACTCTGTTCCGCCACGATGCCGTCGCGCCGTCCGCTTTGTTCCGCTCCACACGCAAAAGCAAAACACCGACTCATCCGCGGCGCTGAGCCGTGATCTCCTTAGCTGACTGCCAGGAGCCCCTCATTTGTACCGTTCGGGGCTGCCGACGCCGCCTCTCCAATCCTCCACAACCAGACCACGCTTCTCCCCTTCCAGAGTTAAACGAACCCCTTTGCAACACGGGGAGGCCCTCCTCCGCAGCACATAGCTGCTGAGAAAGATGGACAGGAATGCTCAGCTAGCATCTACATGGGGGCTTCAATCGAGCTCCCTCCCTCAAGACTGTGCCGCATCCAGGTCTGCATCGTGCCGGCACCTTGATCTCCTCAGTGGCCTCCGCTGCGACGCTGGGGCACGTCCTGACGTCCATGATGAATCTGACAACAAAGGCCATTCTACACTACTCACTACTACAAACAGAGAACAAGCTGCTCTTCATCCTCACTTAATCGGTAACAACACCCCCTTCCCCTTCACTCGAGTTGATTTTTTTGCGGCACAATGGTGGTGCTTCATTCCAGCTTTTGTTGTTCTTTCTTTTCTGAAGCTGTATATGTATCTCTGGTGGCTTCTCCATATCCACTCACAATCATGCACGTGCTCTGAATTTTTGCGATAAAACTCTGTCGGGGTATTTGTTTTGCTGCAAGGATGCAAGGTCAGGTTCATGTATGGGCATCGGACAGTATATATCTAAAGAGATATACATAACCTGGCACTATGTTATGAACAGGGGCTAATATTTATTCAATTACCAGGTTAGCACATTGGAGGACAGACTGTATGGATCTGACGAAAAAGAGCACTGATCGCATTGCATTTGGAGACCTTCGTAACACCACCAATGGAGGTAACTAAGGAAGTCTGCTTCAACTTGCATCCCCTAAATTGCACTACCTGTCCCTGGTACTATGGTGTTCGCACAATTTGCAGGTGGCGATGTCACGTTAAACAAGGAAAACATAGACCCTAATGGCAGTACTGATTGGCTTCATAGAAACTACTCATACCAGCACCACAAATTTGATAATGACAGTAGTCGTGCCAATAAGTACTACCATTAGGGTCTATGCCAACTATTTTTACTATAGTGGTCTCTCTAGGATTTTGATGTTTACTATTAGATTTTCCAAGAAAAACCATGATGCCATTTTCTACAAATTCAAATTTTATGTATATATTCAAGCAACAACAATATTATTGACTTCGTCTGTGTAGGTTTGTCATGCATCTATTGGACTTATGTATAATTTTATAGTTTTAGATTCAGTAACGAAAAGTTGGGCTTATGTATATAATCGTGATGAAAAAATGATTATGCTGAGTCATTGGATCTGCAACCTGTCATAGATAATTATTTGTCTTTGTGTATTGTTATAGTTTTAGGTTTGGTGAAAATGTGTGCAAACCATAACTTATATTGCTTTCTTGAAGATTCAAATCATGATTTGATTTTCATTCCTTTTCTTAATACTTCAGTAACATCTAATGAATATTTATCCACCCGTGATTGGTCGGGGTTGCTAATTGTTTTGCCCGTTGCAACGCACGGGCACGAACCTAGTAACCAAGGAAATTTACTGCATCAATTTGTCTCTCTATCTCTACTTATTTCTAAAGCAAGCAATGTTTCCTTGCGAGCAATGTTTTCTTGGTCCATCGGACTCCTAATCAGAGTCCAAACAAATCAATCCGAATCCTAATTGGAATTCAGAAAAATCAATCAAAATCCCAATCAAAACACGAACAATGACAATCAATATCTTGCATAATCATAGCACGACCTGTACATAGAGTGAAAGAACAATCCCATGATCTATTATATTACCATTAGCAACCCACAGACACTATGCTAGTGGAATTTAAAAAATTATAAACCCCACCAATCAGACAAACCACCAATGCTACCATCCAACGACCAACACAGCTCCGGTTCTGATCCTTTCGTGCTCATGCCGCACGCAATATGTTCCCTCGCTGTTCTCTCGTCGCTCTTGAATCAGTTCCTTTGCAATTCCTCCAAAGTTCCTTTGAATCATCAAACAGGGCAAAGAAAAGAAAAATTATATAGACCGCTACACCATCCAGTGAAAACATCATCCAGAGATTGACCGATCCTTTGTGTCAAAACTGCAAATCTATACCACTCGCTATCTTTCCAGTTTTCCATACACACAATTGGGGAAAAAGGAAGGGAAAAAGGGAAATAAATATTCGAGGGCAACACAGTAAAAACATTGAGCTACTTTATTCTGTTTTTCAGGGAATACAAATCACTGGCCATTGTATCGCTGTATTGAATACCTGCTCACTTCTTTCTCATGTCTAGTTTAACCGAAACATCACTCCGTCATTACACCCGGAGAAGAGGTTGTACTCCTTGATGTTCGTCTCCTCCCTTGAGCATGGCTGGGCCTGAGCTATCGGCGGCGGCGGTCTTGACGGCGCCAATGCTCCCTCAACCTGCTCTTCTTTGGACACTGCCGGCATGGGAGGGGCGATCGGCAGGTTGAACTGGAACAAGGAGAATGGTGTGCTGTCATCATCTTTCTGTTTCTGTTTGGTGGTGTTGTCTTCAGCACAGCCATTCTCAGCCACTGGCACTGCTTGGTTTAGTTTAGGAATGAGAGGATGGCTCTGCTGCCTCTCTTGATTCATCACCACCGGCACTCCACTTCTACATAGGGGGGTCGGTGGTGGCACTGGCACTGGCACGGCATGGAAGCTCACAGGAGTCTTGTGAATTGGTGGCGAAGGCAGAAAACCAAACTCAGGACCTGAGTAAGGATGGATGTTATTGCTGTACTGCATTGGGAAGTCCACACATTGGTTCCCGGCAACTCCATATCCGACAGGGGCCACAGGACCAGGGAAGAAGTGACCAGGCTGAGGATATGACAAGTACCCATTTGTTGGAACTGGCAGGGGGTGATTGTGGAACCCCATGAATGGTGCCGAGTACGGTGGTGCATGGACCTTCTGATGGTGCACCATCTGGTCCTGGAAAGGGCCAACCCTGAACCCAAACTGGTTGCCATCAGGAGGATGCAGGCCTTTAGGTTGGTACTCCCTGAAACCATTTCCTGCACACATCTCAAGCAATGAACGGGAAGCACTCTTCACTGGTGGATCGCCCGGGCTTCTATTGTTCCTGTCTGAAGAATCTTCTGAATCAGATGTTGATGAAGACTCTGCATTCTGAGCACTCAGTGAGGTCATGCTGCTCATGCTGCTGTCTCTGTCTCCCTCACTTAGACATGAGGAGCTGTCCGAACTGGTTAAGTTTGCTGTCCTACCAGTGTCCTTTGTCAAGCAGCTATCTGGCTTATCCATGACATGAGGTCCATCATTACAAGCAGACTGACTCTTCTCACCTCTGCATGTCTGATCTGTGTCTGACTTGCAAACTACCTCAGATCTCTCAGAACCAACCTCAGCAAGTGGTTCACACACTTTCTCAAGCTTTTCACATTCACTAATATCCTTTGAACATTCCACTTGATCTGACTGATCAGCATCATCAGCAACCCCAGCAGTATTACTTTCATTCCCCAAGCTGGCCTTCTTTCTTGCATCCATTGGCTCCCATACTTGCTTTGGCCCTGCATTCTTGGTTGGTGCACCACCAACACGGCCTCCTTTAGGCACTATGAAGCTATCCAATGGATAGCACCTGCGGTACTGCAACCTGGGCTTCTCAACTGTTTTCCTGGCCATCTTCATATCTCTGCTTGGTCTAGCTGTATTCGAAAAGTATCTGTACTCTTCCAGATGGCCACAACTGCAGGGATTGTATCTATCCCTAGTTCTATTATTTGCACTAAATACAGTGTTATAGCCTCTAGTGTTATTCCTTATCCTCTCCCTAGAATGCTGCTGAATATCTCCAGAGTCATCTTGGCAATCTTCATACCAATAGCTGGCATCTTCATCTTGAGGGAAGTCTCTTCTATATCTCAGGTTTCTTCTTGATGATATGGACCCCTCACATGAGAATGAGCCATCACAATCTGTTGTTGCATTGCATTCATGCTCATTACTCCGTTCATCACTGTCTCTACTTGAAGCCTGATCAACAGAGGAATCAGGCGAGGAGTGCTCCCTGACCACAACATTATCTTCTTCTTCACTATCTGAATATCTCAAGTCCAGAATATTTAGTGACTCGTTACTTGGTGCAGCTTGGTTGCTCAGAGATGGTGGTGAAGTATCACCTGAGACTTGTGACTGAACCACTATTTTCCCCCTATCTCTATCCTTCCCTTTCAACCTTTCTTTTCTTCTGTTCTTCTTTTCCCTCTCTTTTGTCCTCCTCCTCTCCCTGCGCTCTTCTTCTTCACGCTTTTCTTTCTCCTCTTCCTCAAGAAGTTTGGTCTGCAAGAGTAACTCGATGTTAGTATACATCATGAAAGGCGAAGCAAATAAATTCACATCAATGTTGCACCTTCTACAACTACGGCAATTTGTGCACACATCTTTTTTATGTGTCTGCTTTGCTCACTTGTCATTATACTTCCTATTTGTGTGTACAACACTGGAATTTGTGTGTGCACCACTAGCCAGTGTTATACACACAAACTTAAATGGCATACACACAAATTCAAATTGCATATACACAAATAACAACTTTGGACGGCCAGTACATGAGCTAAACAGGAAACTCCCAGAGGCAAATAAACAAAAAATTTTTTTCCTTACATCTGCTATCACATATAAAAGATACCTGTTTTTCCAAAGTAATTATTTCCTTGCAAGCAACATGAACTCGCTCTTCCAACAGTTTTAGTGCAAGGGACACAAAAACACTATGTGCATTCTGCCGTGCTGTGCCTTCTCTAAAAGCCTTCTCGACCTGCAAACAACACCACCAATTGGCAAGAGATTAGTGCTTTGGACAAGTTGGTCTAATTATTTCAAAGTACAGACCAGTTAGCACAATCATTCTGCCCATAATGCTGACCATATAGTCTTTGGTACAATAAATAAAGATCAAGTATGCTGATAAGTGGCAACAGTCACAAAGAGAATTTTTGTATTTAATATTTAATGCTTAAAACGATTATACATTTGTACTGTCTCAGTTGTGCTGGTTACTTTAAAAAAAGCTATAAATTCTACATATTTATGTTCTATGCAAAGAATTCCTTATTTCAAGAGGTTGGTATATAAAAGGAGAAGACATTTCAGGTAATGCTGTGACATTTAGAAAGCGTATCACAATTTTTTTACTTCACTTCTGATCAGAATACTAAAAGTAGATAAACTTTTGCTCTTTGTACAACCAACAACAATAAAGAGCTTTTAATTTCTCAATAGATGGTTTGTTACTATGTATCCAGTGCCATACACTACCTGTTCTTTGAAGATCACTGCAGCAGCATCCAGGAGAAATTCTCTTGCAAGTTCAGGGCTCTTGGCATGCTTCTGTGGATGAGCAACATCACCATCAGGGTCATTGCTGTCTCTATCCATTGCATCATCTTCCTGCTCATGCATACGTCACAGGAGCAGACTATATGAATTCCAAGAACCATGCATGTTCAAGTTCTGAATAACAAATATTCTGATCATGTTTGATGTTAATGATTTAAAAGAGGAGCCACTTACATCCTCTTCCTCTGCTTCTTCAGCATGCTCAAAGAAACTTCTAATACTTTCACCTTTGGTAATTGTTACAAATCCATCCCCCACAATCAGTCTGCGGTGAACACATGATTGGCCCTTCAAGGCATGGGCCTTCACACATAATTCTGAAGGACGCCCATCCAGTTTGCGTGCTCTCAGTGTTACAAAATAGTCTTCAAACTGATCAAGATCGAGGCCTTTTCTGTGGACTTGCCCATTCATCCCCACATCTTCAAAGTTTAGAATATCAGATTTTCCTTCATCTGTTCCAATAGCCAACTCAAAATGATTGTAAATTTCATCTTGCTCCAAAAAGGATTGGTGCCAATCAACAAGAACAGCATCTTCAAACACCTGCAAATATGCAAAGGAAAATGTTAACAAGCCAACTAGGCAAGCCCTGTCAGATTACTTTACTACACACTGAAAATGTGAATGGAGACCCTTGAACCCATATTTGCTGTAGAGTTTCTCTGTACGGTTTTACCACAAGATGTGTGCCCAATGAAACAAAGAGAGATAAAAACAACCATGAAATTGCAGATATGAAGGATGATAAGGAATGCCATTCTGACCTCACACTTAAATGCTGTATCTGCAACACAAAACCAACTGGTGCAACGAGGTTCCTTTCGCATGCGCTTTAGTTCCTTGAGCTCTTTGAATTCGCGAATAACATTCCTTCTGCAGTCTCGGCAAAATCTCTTGCTGTCAAACCTGCACCGAAATTTCATCCAAAAGGTTAGTAAATTATTATATACTGACTACAAACATATACACATTCATAATTCAGAACATCTCATCAAAAGGTTGCATTGGATAATAAATGTAAAACCATGGTACTGTTATTGCTGATGAGCTGATGAAATTACACATAGGCTGCATTTGGCAGAGCTCCCAGAGCTGATTCTTTGCTGAATCCAGCAGGGGCTCTGCCAAATAGTTTCTTAGAGAGAAGTGATTCTCTGCTAATTCTGTGAAGTGATTCTATGAAATGAACTAAGAGGTTGGGAGCTGAAAAAAGTAGCTTCTCCTGATTCTGTGAAGTCATTCTCCATCCTGATTCTAAGAGTTTATGCTAGAGAATCAAAGAGAATCACTTTCAGTCATAGAATCACTTCTCTCAGAGAATCAGCTCCCAAAGAGAATCAAAATCAGATGGAGTTCTACCAAACAAGCTCATAGTAGGGTTTGTAGATATTTAAGTACCAGTGTTGGGGGAATGGCCCAACCCATGTTGTAAATGGGCCTCATGTGATGGCCCAAGGGCCTATTTGTAAATATTATATTTGTCGAGGGGCCGGGGAAAAATTGCCACCTCCTCCCCTCCTATATATATAGCTGACCCAAGGGGTCAAAGGGGGCTCCCTCTCTTGAGCTCTCCTCGGTAGGTCCCACTTGGTTCTTCCTTTACTATTTAGCGGACTTCACTCCCCAATAGTTTGGCGCCCACCGTGTGTCTGGCACGAAATCAAAGCCCACGAATACCATAATAATCAAAGCTTAGGTGTGCTCCTTCGGCCTCGCAGCTTCGTCGACCTGCTACACCTTCGACCCACAGGACGAAGGCCCCCAAGCCACCTCCACATCTTCGGACGAAGACCCCCAAGCCATCTCCACATCTTCGGCTCGCGGCAGGCATGCCTCTACTGCCTTCGACACGACCCACGACGAGCGACGTCTTCTTCGGCAGGCACAACGCAAAGACAGCCTCTTCAGCAGGTACAACGCGAAGACAGCGACGTCCTCTTCGGCACAGCGCGAAGACGGGCGCAACAGCTTTGGCTCGCCCTCCGCGGGCTTCGATCCATCTTCAGCTCACAGTGCACGTCAGCTACTTGGCTTCAGCACACAAGGTTGCTCTCATGGTTTTCGTTTATTCTACAGGCTGATCGTGACCGGCCACCTTCGGCCCATGTGCCCGCTGCGAAGATGGCCCATCGCTTCCGGTCTTCGGCACGTAGTGAAGGCAGCCACCGGCTGGTTTCCACCCGAAGGCATGCTGCGGCACAGCGCACTCGGCGGCCTTCGGCAACCAATGCCTTCGGCCCGTGACGCGCGCTCCCGGCTTCGGCCAGCAGCAACGACGGCCCGCCGTCAGCCCAGCTCCGCACGGACATCTTCGGCCCGTGGCTAGCAGCTTTCGCACAGGACAGGTACTCAAATTCTACAAAAATATTGTGCCCTCGTTGGGGGATCGATCCACAAACCTTGAGCTTCGGAGGTATCCTCATCAACTAACTCAACTGTTTCGTTTTGTTGACCCATGCTGCTTCGCAATTTATTTGGAGCCATAAAACCTCCTTGCTCCGGCGACTCTTACCCCTTCGGTAGTTTGATCGAAGTGACTTATTAGTTGATTTTAAAAATATCTTCGCCGGTATTTCTCTTGTTGGATCGTTTACAAAAGTTCATGAGTTGATTGTGAAAATAGCTTGGAGCTCCAATGTCCGGAGATGTATGATTCCTCCATCTTGTCAAGTGCCGAAGCCTGACCTATTTTTTGTGTCACAACTTCGGCAAAAGAGAGCTCCAGATTTGAGAACAAACCCTTTTACCTTTAGTTATTGAGCCTTCGACCTTTGGTTCTTGGCTGTATCCTTCAGTGAGTTAGATAAATACAGCTATGGATGGCTAGTAGCCGGCCATCACCACTAAGCTTCCTTTGTTCGGCACCGAAGTCAGGCAAGAGTGCACACCCTTCGGTCTCACGCCCGAAGCTAGTTTATTACACCAGTAATTATTTTGTCACAAAAATTGTACACTAACGCTTGGGTTTCAACCACCAAAGCAGCATCTCTTTTCATGGTCGTGCAGGCCTCAAATCTTCGAAGGGGCAGCACTACAAACTAGTCTAAGCTACTGGGGCGCCATCATTTTGAATTAGCGCCCAGAGCTTCGGCGCAAAGCGAAGGCATCGGCGCCCCACCTCAGCCCGCGAAGCAGCGCGGACTGCTGCAGCGAGCACTTCGGCTCCCGAGGCCAAGCAACTAGGAGTGACCATCCGTGGCCACAAGCTTCAGCAACTCCAGCTTCGGCCCACGCGCGAAGAAGACCGTGGCCAGCTCCCGCGCGCCTCAAGCTCCGACCTGCGGCGAAGAAGCCCGAGCGCGCGGCCCACATAGCTTCGCGGCGAAGACGCCCAGGCGCGGCCCAGAGCTCCACAAGCCTCGAGCATCAGCCTGCTGTGAAGATGGCTCACGCGCCTCCAGCTTCGGCCCATGGGGCAAGCCTTCGGCCCACGGGAGCGCCGCTCCGCCAAATTTTGCCCACGAAGTGCGGCCTTCGGCGGCTGCACGAGCTTCGGCAACTTGGGTTTCGACCCACGCGAGAAGAAGACCATGGCCAGCTCCCGCGCGCCTCAAGCTCCGGCCCGCGGCGAAGAGGCTCGTGCGCGGCAAGCGACGAGTGGAGAAAATATCAATTCTCACGGCCACCCACCAGGGGTCTTCGGTCTATGCTATTTGGTTTCGACATACATGTTTATAGGCTCCATCAACGAAAATTTTCAGCTTCGGCATCAATTCTACAAATCACGAAGCCAGCATATTGGGCTTCAGGCTAAAGTTTCTGGCAAACCACGTTATCTGGCTTGGGGAGCCCGTCTCCAGAATCCAGATTACGGGAAGTATTTATTAACCTGGTATTCAATCCAAGGTTTCGGTGTGCAGATTGGGCCGACTGGAGCAGCTTCAGCTCTAGAGCCGTTCACGCTCCCTCCGGTGATCATGAGGGGCCCACACATGGACTCCAGGTTTCACGTTTTTGGTATTGATATAGCAAATTCGAATCAAATACTTGAGTCTTCGAAGCCACTTTCCGGACTAGTGAATTTACTGCCTTCGACATTGGCTCATGGAGTAATAAGCCACTAGTTAATTTACTTTTGTTTATGCCCCAAGCGTTCACTTTTTGAGCACTATTGATTAATTGCATTGATATGCTGCTTGCGCAGTTACCGAAGAGTTAGTTTCTTATATGATTACGCTAACCCCCCGTCTGCAAGGACAGTACACATCTTCTTCGCAGGCTCTTCACCTAGAAGCGCGCCAAAGCGTCTATCCCTCTTCGTCGAGCGAAGAGGGCGAGTCATGGGCGCATAACAAACGAAGACATTTGAAAGAAGCACGGGCCGCAGGCCCTGAACGGGTCCTGCCCCCCTTAGCTTCACTTCCAGCATCGTGTCAAAAGTCCTTCTGTGCGTAAAGCCGAAGGCAGGAAAGTCCTGTCGTGCGAAATGCCGAAGGCTAGGAGTGACGCCCTAAGGAAAGTCCTGTCGCGCTAAAGCCGAAGGCTAGGCGTGATCTTCTCGTGCTAGAGCCGAAGACACCCTAAGGAAAGTCCTGTCGTGCGAAAGCCGAAGGCTAGGTGTGAGCCTCTCGCGCTAAAGAGCCGAAGGCACCCTAAGAAAAGTCCTGTCGTGTGAAATGCCGAAGACAAGGAAAGCCCTCTCAGGCGAGAGGCCCCATATGAAAACGATGGAACCTTTCTTGGACGAAAGGCCGGAGGTCTTGAAGAAATTGGCCTCTTCGGTCAATTATCCTCGTCATAAATTGACCTCTTCGGTTAAGGGTCTTCGTTATAAATTGACGTCACCTTGGGTTTTCATCAGAAAGTGACCTCTTCGGCAAGGGTCTTCGTCATAAATTGACCTCTTCGGTCAGGGTCTTCGTCACAAATTGACCTATTCGGTCAGGGTCTTCGTCAAAATTGTCTCCGACAAAATGGTCTTTGTCAAGACTATCTTCGCCAAAATGGCCTTCGTCAAGTCCAAGAATGGTCTTCGTCGACATTATCTTCGCCGACATGGCCTTCGACCAGTCCAAATATGGTCTTCGTCGACATCTCTCTTCGGCGAAATGGCCTTCGTCCAGTCCAAAAATAGTCTTCGTCGAGATTATCTTCGCCAAAATGGCCTTCGTCAAGCCCAAGAAATGGTTTTCGTCGAGATTATCTTCGCCAAAATGGTCTTCGTCAAGTCCAAGAATGGTCTTCGTTGAGATTATCTTCACCAAAATGGCCTTCGTCAAGTCCAAAAATGGTCTTCGTCGAGATTATCTTCGCCAAAATGGCCTTCGTCAAGTCCAAAAATGGTCTTCGTCGAGATTATCTTCACCAAAATGGCCTTCGTCAAGTCCAAGAATGATCTTCGTCGAGATTATCTTCGCCAAAATGGCCTTCGTCAAGTCCAAGAATGATCTTCGTTGAGATTATCTTCGCCGATATGGTCTTCTTCTAGTCCAAGATTGCTCTTCGTCGACAGTATCTTCGTCGAAATGGCCTTTGTCAAGTACAAAGTGGTCCTTGTCGACACTCTTCGTCGACATGGTCTTCGTCGGAATTCACTTCGACCAAATGGTCTTCGACGAAGTTGTCTTCGACTAAATTGTCTTCGTCAGAATTTCTCTTCAACAAAATGGTCTTCGTCGAAATTATCTTCGTCGACATGGTCTTCGTCGAAATTATCTTCGCCGAGTGGTTTTCGTCGAAATTATCTTCGTCGTCATGGTCTTCGTCGAAAATATCTTCGACGAATGATCTTCTTCGAATGGCCTTCGTCGAATTTATCTTCGTCCACGGGGTCTTCGTCGACATGGTCTTTGTCGACAGGGTCTTCGTCGAAATTATCTTCGTCGAATGATCCTTCTCGAATTATCTCCGTCGACAGGGTCTTCGTTGATATGGTCTTCGTCGAAATTATCTTCGCCGAAAGATCTTCCTCGAATGGTCTTCGTCAGAATCTTTTCGACACAATTGTCTTCGTCAAAATTGTTTTCGACTAAATTGTCTTCGTTAGAAATTTTCTCCGACAAAATGGTCTTCGTCAAAGTTGTCTTAGACAAAATGATCTTCGTCAGAATTTCAAAGTGGTCTTCGTCGGAATTCTCGTCGTCGAAGTTGTCTTCATCGAAAGTGGTCTTCGTCAAAGTTCAAAGTGGTCTTCGTCAAATGGGTCTTCGTCGGATTTCTCTTCGTCGAACTTATCGTCGTCAAAATGGTCTCCGTCGAAATAGTCTTGGGGCTATTGGGTTCACAAAAAAAAAACTCCTTCGGCGCAAAAGGCCGAGGGAAAGGAAAGTCCTATCGTGCGAAAAGCCGAAGGCAGAGAAGTCCTTCGGTGCGAAACGCCGAGGGCATTGTAATAAATGTGAAACGATATGACATGGTTTTACAGGTGAATCAGTTTCGGGATGGGGAAATCTTATCTGCGATTACATATTAGCAGCTTTTAATGAGGCAGATCTCTCATGTAACTCCCTTGTGAAATATAAAGGCTCCCGGGAAAAATTATCTCATCAAAATAGGAATGCGCCGAAGCATCTATCCCTCTTCGTCGAGCAAAGAGGGGAGTCATCGGCGCGTAACAAGCGAATACGCTTGAAAGAAGTAAGCACGAGTTGCATGTCCTGAATGGGTCCTGCTCCTCTTAGCTTCACTTCCAGTACGTTAAAGTCATCCACTACGCAAAGCCGAAGGTAGAGAGGCACTGTTGCGTGAAACCGAGAAGCTTAAGCACCTTCTTTCAAAATGGGCTTCGTCACTTCTATGTTGCCTCCACCACGAACCCCGGACAAGAGGGGCTATAGTGGGACCAGGGGTCTAGAACCTCCTGATGAACAAGTCTTGCCCGGTGCTCGTCATTTCGGCTTCAATGATGACTTCGGCTTCGCCCTCGTCGATAGAGTTCGGCTCGAGGGGCTCACCTTCTACTTCGGCGACCACTACTTCGGTTTCGTCCTTGTCGACACAGTTCGACTCGAGGGGCTCGCCTTCGACTTCGGCGACCACTACTTCAGCTTCGTCCTCGTCGACACAGTTCAACTCGAGGGGCTCGCCTTCGACCTCGGCGACCACTACTTCGGCTTTGCCCTCGTCGATACAGTTCGACTCGAGGGGCTCGCCTTCGACTTCGGCGATCACTACTTCGGCTTCGCCCTCGTCGATAGAGTTCGGCTCGAGGGGCTCGCCTTCTACTTCGGCAACCACTACTTCGGTTTCATCCTTGTCGACACAGTTCGACTCGAGGGGCTCGCCTTCGACTTCAGCGACCACTACTTCAGCTTCGTTCTTGTCGACACAGTTCGACTCGAGGGGCTCGCATTCGACTTCGGCGACCACTACTTCAGCTTCGTCCTTGTCGACACAGTTCGACTCGAGGGGCTCGCTTTCGACTTCGGCGACCACTACTTCAGCTTCGTCCTCGTCGACACAGTTTGACTCGAGGGGTTCGCCTTCGACCTCGGCGAACACTACTTTGGCTTCGCCCTCATCGATACAGTTCGACCCGAGGGTTTCGCCTTCGACTTCGGCATTCGCCTGCGTCGGTAGAGCTCAACCCGGGGGGCTCGCCTTCTACTTCGACGACGTCGACTTCGGCCTTCGCCCGCGTCGATAGAGCTCGACCCGAGGGGCTCGCCTTCGACTTCCGCGACAACGACCCCGGCTTTTGTCCTTGTCGACATGATTCGACTGGGCTCGCCTTTCCACTTCGGCGACAATGAAGAGTGATCCGAAGATGCGATGAGACTCATCTGGTGCGAAGGGTGAGAGCGCTCAGGAACTAAGGCTCTGAAGTCATAGATGGATCTGGGCCACCCCTTGTATATTCAGCTACTATGCTTTGTTGTATCCATCAAACCAAAGTAGCTGAGGGGCTACTGTTGGGGGAATAGCCCAACCCATGTTGTAAATGGGCCTCATGTGATGGCCCAAGGGCCTATTTGTAAATATTGTATTCGTCAAGGGGCCGGAGAAAAATTGCCACCTCCTCCCCTCCTATATATATAGCTGACCCAAAGGGTCAAAGGGGGCTCCCTCTCTTGAGCTCTCCTCGGTTGGTCCCGCTTGGTTCTTCCTTTACTGTTTAGCGGAGTTCTCTCCGCAACAACCAGATACAATATTGCAAAGCATTAAAACATTAGAATGAGTACAAGCTTGAACAAGAAATGAAAAGCTTTAAAACAGGTTGCATGTTCTATCTGTGCAACATCATATCATAATAAATAAACAGCGGGACCTATGTTAAAATACAGACCAATTTGTAGTAGCATCTAGCCAAGTTATAATGCATTTACCCAATAAACATGCGGATTTATAAGAACTAAGATTTCCTAGTTCAGCAACATATTGCTATCATTAGGCCCATTAACAATGTCAAATTATTGCCAAAATTTAGTTTCAAATTGTTTGACGCGCTTTCTTAAAATTAGAAGTAAAAATTTTATGAAATCCATATACCTTTCAAAAGATATTTCAATCAGCATCAAGAAGTTGATTTATATGTAATAGCTATAACAATCTACATTTAGAAGTTGTTCCTATCACTATCAAGAAGCAAATAAACACAAATAACAAAACTATATGATTATCTCATTGTTGTTCACGATAGCACATCCCTTGACAGTAACATCACTGTATTTCAGTTCAAAACAGTATAAAATGAAAACACCTTTTGTACTCACCTATGCATAAGTCTTTCAATGAAGTCCTCTTCCTTCATCCTTAAAAGAGACGATCTTGTTTCTTCACCCAGTGCCGACCAAAAATCCACCAGAGTATCGCAAGAAAGGCGCGTAGTGTGCAAAGCACATGTGTCTCGTGTTCCATGCCCCCTGCCATAGTTAGGTATCACTGGACTAATCCATCCTCTGCCACTGCCACCACATGCATCAGGGTAAAGCATTTCACGTTCGCGTTCCCTTGCACGTGCACTGTCAAATACCTAGTCGAAACAATGTTGAGCGCATTAGAATAAGAACAACAACAGAGAAGGAATACTACAACAGACAATCAGAGAACAAACAAAAATATCAGAGGAAAAGTTCATAGATAAAGAAAACTAAGATTACTGTTTCATCCTTACATTCTGGATCACATGAAGAGATTTTGCATTTATGAAGCAATCAAGAAGAGTTAAGATGCCATCCTTTGTTGTTGAAAGGCCTCCCCAAGGATGAACTGAGGGGTCCTGAACTTCTTCTGCTTCAATTTCCTGGAACCTTGGCTCACACAAACCATCTTGATGCAGTGACTTCCCATACGTGACTATTTGTGTAAAACTTTCCAAAAGCAGCCCATTGCATCTTGAACAGTACAAGTTCTTGCGAGCATGCTCGATGAGGGTCTGTTTATCAAGTCTGAGCAGCTCATGTCGTGCACGAGGTGACAGGGCACTCCAAAACTGAAACAAATTGAATCCACAGGATTAAGAGATCAGTTGCATTATTCAACTTATAATGGCATAGCTCTAATAGCACACATTAAAGAACATAAATGCACATCTCAGGGCTCAATAAAGAAGATAGTGCATTCAACAAGTCAATCAAGGCTAGTGAGCACATCAATGTACAGGACCATACCAACCATTAACACTGCTTGATATAACACAAAAGCAGTGTAGTGTATTGAACCCCAAGTCAACAGAACTTTACAGAGAAATGCTTTGCATTAACATCTCCACTAAATCTTTATAGCCCATTTACCAGCTCAGGGACACTAGAACGTTTCTAAATCAGGAATCTAAATTGGCTGGATCAGTACGCAACCTTCCATTCCATTACTACTCAATGGATACTAGGAACGACAGAGTTTCATAAATATGATTCCATCTGAAATAAAATGATCATAGGCTAACCTAACAGTACATATATTGAAATGGCACACACATAAAACGCCTAGGTACAGTCAAATAGTGAGACAGCTAGAGACAAGCGCACAACTAAGACATAGGTTGCAATGATTCCCTCGTCTATCCTGTCCTAGCCAAACACCAACTAGCTTTTAAGAATCCAGATTGTTGGCATTGCAACTATGGCCAGTTAGCACAGCAGCGTCATCACTAGTAAGGCAGTAACACCATGAATGTATTCTTCATCCATGTGCCCAAATCTGACAAACCAATCATATACTTAAGCTAAGGAGTTGGTTGCTGCAGCCAGGATGCAGTGATTACTCTCCAAAAAGTTTGGTTTGTCGTCATCGCTGCTCGTCGGTTAGCAGCGCAGCAACGCCAATAGTAACCGCTTCAATCCAGCGCATTCTTCATACCTTCTGTTTGTCTGGTAGCAAGATAAGCCAGTAGGATCCATCAGCAAAGCAGTTAGCTTCTCCAGACAACCCCAAGATCGTTCTTCAAAATTGAGGTCGTTCCCACTTCTCTGGACAGTTAGCTTGGCAGCAACGGCGCCAGAAACAGCTTCAATAACTCAATCCGGCACATCCGGCCATCCGAATGAGACAAACCAATCAAATTCTTCAGTCAATAGCTTGTCTGCTCCAGCCCCCATGCAACACCCAGCAGCAGCACCCGGAGTCCATGCCAGCTGGAGAAGCTGGAGCAATCCAATCTAATAAAATCCTCCCACAGGTGAGCAACAGAGTCAAATCAGAACCTACAGACTAAAGCAGGGCTCCCAGAAAGCGCCACCCTCAGGGGCGATGGCGAGCGCCGTGGGTCGTCTGAGCATGGCCCAGGTGCGCGGGAGGCGTCAAACATGGGGAGCAAGGCGGGCGCCTCAGATCCGCGGCGTCGACTCGGGGCAGGGTCAGCGAGCGGGCAGATCCGATCGGGGCGTGCCCGGGAGGGGCGGTACCTTGTGTAGGCGGTCGAAGGTGATCTCGTCGCGGCGGCGAGACCAGATCGCCGCCGCCGACGACGGCGCTGCCTCAGCAACCATGACGTGCGTGCTCGGGCGGTCGCCGGAGGTGGCCGTCGTGGTCGCTCAGCTGCGGGCGGCGGCGGAGTCCGATCCGGCGGCCATCGGGCAGGGCTGAGCTGGGAAGGGGGAGGGATCTGAGATGAGGGGGAGGAGGGTTTGATAGAAAAATTGGCGACGGAGGGGGAGGATTTCTCTGGTGAGGTGGAGGCGATGATGAGATGAGGTCAGGCGGGAGGGTATGGTGTGGCCGGCCTGCCGCGACCGGGCTAAAAATAAAATAAAATAAAATACGTAAACAAACTCCGAAATATTTTCTCAGATAAATCTGAAATAAATAAAATACGCAAACAAACTCCGACAATGATGACAGGGAAGAATGATGGTGTTTTTTCCTCTTCTTCTCTTCTCCGACGTAAAAAGACGCCAGGGTTTTGCCAAGCTTTTCCCATTGTTTTACGTCATACTTTCCATTTATTTCTTATTTCCTAGACGAGAAATCTAACATTAGATATCATCTACCACATTCCTTGAGAAAAATGTATTTCCATTTATTTCTTATTTCCTAGACATTCCTTGAGAAAAATGTATTTCCATTTATTTCTTATTTCCTAGACGAGAAATCTAACATTAGATATCATCTACCACGTTCTTTGAGAAAAATGTTGTTACAAGGCATACTAGTAATGGGAAGCCAAACCACCACGAGTTGACTCCCTTTGAGAGACCCGTCTTTTGAGCCCCACTCTTCCCCAACAGTTGAGAGCAGGCGAGAAAGACGTCGTGGTCACCACCGGCGGAGGCGGCGGTCTCCTCTGCCTTCGATGGCCCTTGGGGCCTTGGGAGGTGGCGGAGACGGCGATCCTCTTGCCGGTTGGTGGAGTTCGTCCTAGTGTAGGGTTACCTAGGTCTAGGTTTCGGTTTCTGGTTGGCGTTGTTGTGGCGTTGGCGGCGGCGCCGTCATGGAATATGTCCCTACGAGCTCAGCCACGCCCTGCTGGCGTTCCACTCCGACGCCGGTGGAGAGTTCGTGGGGGTGGGTTTCCTGCTCTGGAGTCCCTGTACAGGAGTCAAGTGTGAGGCCGTCCGACTCGTCGGGCGTTTCGTCTGGCGGTGACGACGGCGGCTTGTTTTTGCGTGACTGGCGGAGCAGCTGTGGGTGTTGAGGCTTGGTGGCCGGTGGATCTATGAGTTCTTGCCGACGCAAGCTCTGATCCGGGACCATGGAGGCACGGGGTGTGGCCCCGGCCGATGGACCTCAACGTGGTCGTCCTCGTCTTCTCTGGCAGGTTCCTTCTGCGGCTCCTTCAAAGCTTTCAAGCGATGGTGCTTCCTTCGGTCTCTGGGTGCTGGCTTCTTCTTCTGTCTGGATCTGGCGTCATCTTCCGTGGCATCGGCCTCCGGCGGCGGCGGTTGCTAGCAAGTCTGGCGAACAGGGAGATCCCCAAGGGTTTCTTTGTATTTTGTCTTTCTTTAAGGGGCTCTTGTGTAAGTTTGGCTGGGACAGCTGTGCTCTGCACCGGTTGCGTGTGTGTACCAGTTTCTACGGTGTTCTGTATGGTTCTCTTCTAGTTTAATACAATCTGGTACTGTGTCAAAAAAAGGCATACTAGTAATGGCGAAAGAATAATGTTGTTGAGGGTTCAATGAATAGGCGGTACTTGTACAACTCACATGTAGCATCTTGTAGAAGCGAAACTTAAATCCTGCAATAAGAGAAAGTATGATCACAGGTCTAGATGGACACTCTCCTGCATGATGGAAGGAGAGAGAGAGAGCATGTGTTAGGCGAATGATTAGAAAAGGTTAAGAGTTAAAGCTTATTTATCCTATTTTCAGCCAGATTCTATTTTACATAAGGTACCTATCTATAGTGATTCAACATCATATACTACCTTCGTCCTAAAATATAATAACTTTTAGATTTTATCAAATCAAATATTTTCATCTTTGACCCATAATATCTCCAAAACTAATTACTTTTAAATCGAAAAGGTTACATGTTATGATAGTTGGTTTTATTACAAATAAACTAATATCACTTTTAAGGTATCAATCTTTATATTTTTTTCTACCATCTACGATCAAAATTTAAAAAGTTTGACTTGATAAAATATAAAAATAGCTATATTGTAGAACATAGTAGTAGATATCAAGACCTATCAGTATCAGTAGTGGTACGTCATAAGCCATCTCTTACGATATTATATTGGATTTTAATGAAACAAGATTTAGAAAAGTACGAGGAAGAGATGGTTGTTCACATGCAATGGTCTCGTAACCTGATTTTTAGGACCATGAAATTAGCATAATATCATTGTAATTTTTGAAAAATCATTTAGTTTAAAGGCCTTTCTACTGACACAAATGATAACTATCCAATGAAAACCTCATCAATACCCTCTAGATTAAAACGTATTTGATATGATGAGCGCCCATACATTGATATATATTCATTGTGTTTTCTCTCACATACATGCCCTGTAAATATTACCTTATATTGTTAAGAAAACACCACAAGGATACTACATCCAAGTGGTTTTTCCCCCATCATAGATATGTTCAAATGGTATTTGTTACTCTTCAATGCGTTTGTGTTCATTTCTTATCTAGGAAAAGACAAAAAAAAACATAACAGAGTCAATATCTATTCAAGTTGTCGCTTATGACAACCTAATATGTGAGTGCCAAAAATTTCTAAATATAGCGAGTTCAAGTAGGTTAATGCAAATTCTGGAACCATCTAAGTTCGACTTAACAAGCACAAATAAATACAAAATGATCTTTCTAGAATGAAACTAAGATGAAATGGTACATTAGAATTTTATAAGAGTAAAAAAGAATCAAGTTATTGGGAGTTCGGGGGGAGAGAGACCAGTTTCGGGATTTACTTGAACAAAAAATTCCACAACCATTATTACTAATGAGTTCCACAAGTTTTGGTGCATATTTGATCTCAGGAACAACATATTCAAAATTGACCCAAAACGGACACTATTTGGACCAGAAGGTCCGAATCCGGCCGACCGGCATATTTTCTGTGGAATCTTGGCATGAGATTTTACCAGTATCATCCAGAGGGAGAAATCAAGCCATTCCAATGGGTGGTTTCCGGAATGCACGAGTTGGAATCGGAAGGCTTGAACCCTTAGGCAAAACGGAGGAATTCTGTGCCATGATCAGAGCACAAGATAACTACTCATCCAGGAGTGATCTCTAGTCGTTGAGGATCGTGTCGGTGCAATGGAGGGCCGAAAAGCTTCCGAAGCCAAGCCGCCCAGCCCAAGAAATGTCGGTTGAGGAAACCGCCTTTTGCACCGACCTCCAGAGAGCATCAGGAGCGTCCACTCGAAGGCGGTGGACAAATGGTGGAGATCATAGGCCAGCCTGCCTGACTTTTTCGCGCCACACGTCCAGCCTTCGCGTGGAAGTTACGAAGCCGACCTCCTCGCGTGAAGTGTAGGCGACCTCGTGATAACCGCCTTGGAAGCACTATAAATAGCAGCCCCCTCCCTCACTTCAAGCCACGGTGAATTGGAGCAAATACAAGGTGAAGCATAGCGCTCCACATATCTTTAGAAAATAGGGAGAGAGGCGAGGCGAGAGTCCGGAGAGGAGCCGGAGTGTCGGCCCCTCTCCAACTTTGTGCCTCTGAGGAATGAAGCTTCGATTCGAGTAATTTCCTCTTCTTTCGTCAGTATTACTTTCTCTCCTTTACTTTATTAGTACTTGAATACTTGATCTCTCTAGTTGCGGGATCCCTTGTCTGCGTAAGTAGAAAGTTCTACTTATTTGAGGTTTCTTCTTGCCTTAACGTGAGGCGGAGGTCAGTGACTCGATAGTTTAGGTGTGGTACCTAGACTTGGTTAGTTACCTTGGGTTGTGTTCCACCCCACGGAACCGCAGTGGTAGGCGGCAGGTAGTGACAACACTGTCCGTCCTTTGTAGTCCACCACGTTCGGGTGTTTTCATATCAGTGGGATTGCCAAAAGTATGTTGGGCCCCTTCTCACCCCTGTCTGCGCCCTTCGCTTAGGCCGCCGAAGCAACTAGAGTACAAGTCAAGTATTCTTGACAGGAGTAGTTAGTAGTGCGGCGTTAGACTACCCCTACCTATCTTATCTGGACCTCTTCACTCCTGTCATACCCCCGAGATAAACAAGAATTACTACTGAGTACACTTCTCGTTTCTTGTGGATTCGATACCCTAGAATACTCCTGGGTGAAACCTACATCGGTATCCGTACGCTTGCGGATTTATTTTGTTAGGCTAAGGACTGCCAACAGTGCGCTAAGAATAGACTCCCCTTTTTCTTCACATAGGCTCCATAATGATCAAGTCATTTCTAAAAAAATACCGACACATAAAAATATGCAACTTTAAATTTATTAGATCTAAAAAACCTTTCAACAAGCATGTTGCTTGTACACCATTCCAGGTAATAGTGTGGAATTTTGTATATTTTACGTTTTGACTTGATTTATTATTAGTATTTGTCTTTGGTGCAATGTAATATCTTGTTTTCTTTGTTTTACTTTTTATCTATGACATAATTTTTCTAGATCAAAATCATTTTGGTTTTACATGTTTGTATCTCCAAGCTATGTGTGAGGTGAAATGCATATAATGCATGAATTTCTTGTCTGTTAAGATCAAATTAAAGAGGCCGCATTCCCTTTGTCTGACATAAAAGTGATTTTATGTTCTTGTAATATTAATCTATTAATCTTTTCTTACGAACTGAGCGTAGCAACCAACCAAAGTTTGTTGTGGTAAAATCTACCAATCTAAATATTCATATTTTTAAATTTACTAGCATAGTGCCCATGCATTACTATGAGTAATATAATAAACCTACATAATATCATAAACTTGGTGTTCATTCACTTCATGTAGAGGCCGTGCTGTAATTGTGCGAGATATTTTTTGTTCATGTTTCGATTGATTTATTCGGGTTCCGATTAGGATTCCAATTTACGGACCAAGAAAACATTGCTTGCTTTAGAAATAGTAGAGATTATAAAAACAACCATGTTTATTTTATTAGTAGATAACGTGCTCGTCAACAGCGACACTCGTGTAGTGATTGCGCATGCACTAATGTGACCATTCATGTTCGTACAAATAATTTTAATCTTTTTTGTTATCAGGTCTGTTTCCTTTTGATGGTTAACACGTGATGGAGCACTGGCCCGATCTTCCAATAGGTATGATAGACTTGATTGGTGGAGAACTCGATGTTGGCGATCCGAGCTTGTAATCAGATGCTATTTGAATCCCTGCAACCATTACGCCGCTGCTCCGTTGGTTAGCATAACCAAACACAATTCGATTGACCTCACCAAGAAAGCTTTTCCTGCTGGTGAATCGAAGAACACAAGTAAGAAGAATAAACAGACAATTTGAAATTGTAGATGTGTATGAAGCAAAGATAAATATGGGGTTTAAACTCTAAACACAAAAGGACTAATTGCCACAGTGGTGTAGAACAAGAACAGGGGTTCTGATTCACAGCAAAAGGACTCGACGTCACAATTACAATGTGTTCGACCCGGAGCCATAGGATACCTGATGTGGCGCGGTTCCATACAAGATATGGGATGGGGCATGCCCTATACCCATACGTCATATAACTACTCGTGTAGATCTAGAACTAGTTAGTATATATAGATAGAAACCTCCCGAGTAGTACTCGAAAGATACTCTAGGCCTCATACCTATCTAGGGTTTCATGTAACCTTGTTCCCCCAGACTATATAAGGGCGGGCAGGGACCCCTCCAACACAGATAGACCCATCATTCATCAACCCTCAAGCAATACAAACCACCAAATAGGATGTTGTGTATTACACAACTTGTGGTCCGAACCTGTCTAAACCCTCGTGTTGCTTGCACCATCGTGTTCTTGATCTCGACGATCCCCTACGAGCAATTTACTACCTTAGGGTATCCCTAGATAGGTTTGGCGGTAAAACACCGATAGCTGACGCTCACCGTGGGGCTGATCTCCGACCCTCGAGTAGACAACACAGATCTAATTGATGGGATAGATCGTGTTTCATCAAACATCATTGAGTGCATTAACTTTGCCTTCAATGCTCTCGGTCAGTAGAGTGTCAACATCACTAAAAGCCCTAAAACAATCATCCCTTGCTATACGCAAACCGGCAACATCTTTCATGGCTTGGATCAAGTTGACTACTCTCTTCGAGAATGCTTTGAGCTAGAGAAGGGAAATCTTAAACCAAAAGGATGCCAAGGAGTATGATACCCCTGAGGCAAGACTCAATTCTGATTTTGACAAGTTCATGCATGAACTTGCTGACTCGGAACCTTTCGATGATCTCGAAGAGTGGTCTTGTGACATTGACGAGTTCCTAGAAGGGATATGCGACCTACCTAATGACTCATGGCAACACCCGAACAACATTGGTCTCCGGGCAGAAATGGGACTATGGGAGTACCCATTAGGGCTCCAAAACTCAGCCACTACATATCAGGACGCTATGGATTCTCAAATCCTCTCCAATCTGGAAAAAAGATTTGGACTCTTTACTCCTACTTGGAGGAGATAATGCTGATTCAAAACCAGAAAGCGAAAACCAAGTCGAACCCGACCCGCTTGAATCCTGACTATAAGATCTACACCCCAAGGCAGGATGACGTACTGGCGAGAGAAGTCTCAGGACCAAAGCCTGATCTCCACAAGTGAAGACCCACCTTTCTTGGAGGCTACCGCAGTAGTCATCCTTAAAGAAGAAACTTCAGGCACCAAGGACTTCTCCTGAGAAGTCCTCATGGTGCGCATCATAGAGATCGATGAGTCAGATGACTCTTTGGAGCGCCTCAACCTCGAAGACTACAACTCGGGTGACTTCAAGGAGTACCTCTCCGACGACGACATAGATGCTACACTAGCGACCATGACTACCATGACTACTATAGAGATCAAGACCAACGTCCACACTGACCCTCGCGCCAATTCCCCAAGCGTCACCGTCACTGTCACCGTCAAGATGGATGACGATAATAACAATGACATGGAGCGCCACAGGATCCGGAACCATAAGCGTGCCATACACCGACACTGTGTGGCAAAAAGATATCAAGATCAAAACTATGACTCCTACGACTACTCCAACCACGGCCTCCGCAATGACACCAACATTGGTCGTGACGCCCGGAACGTCATCATCTCCAAGAAACATGAAAAGGAAAAGGTAGAAGCTTATAGCCCTACCTCCAATTACCACATCCCCAAGGACCACTCAAGAGAACCTCGGAAGCGCCCGCACCCCAACATCGGTCATCAACACAATTCTACACCATCTACTTCGTATGGCCCGCAGAATAAAAAAGCCAATACTACTCAGGAGCGCTTCAAGCAAGCACTCCGCAAATGTTACCCTTGACATTCTGACGGAAAACATTCGGCATTCGAATGCCATAATCTGCGCCAAGCCCAAGGAGCACCACCTCTCACGCTGGCTCCACCCTCCCCAAAAGTCGACAACTGGTCGTTAGGATTGAAGAAATCGACGCATCTACTACAACTCGCAAGGAATAGTATATCTTTATTTATACAAAGTAACCACTATTTAGTGCAAATCACTCTAAACAAGGGGTAGGTTAGAGTTAAGAGTCTTGGACAATGCATTGTGTAAGAGTCATATTTTGAATTAAAGTCTTATATGTGCACATTTTGCCAAGATCTCCCTCACCTACCCCAAGGTCTGCAACAAATGGGCCTTTGAGTCCATCCCTTGGGAAGAATCTCTAATTACTTATGTTGGTGTTTACCACCAAGCCTGTTCAGGGATACCCTTAGCAGTAAAGTTTGTAGGTAGGGATCGACTGCTCTGGAACTCGATGGTGCAAGGAACACAAAGATTTAGACAGGTTCGGGCCGCGAGTTGCGTAATAACCTACGTCTTGTGTGGTTGTTTGTATTGCCTTAGGTGTTGATTATTGTTTGGAGGGGTCCCTTCCCGCCCTTATATATCCGGGGGGGACAAGGTTACATGGAAAGTCCTAGCTGAGTACAGTTGGAGTCCTACTACAACACAATCGGGTAGTTTCCTTCGTACTGCAGCTAGTTTTACACCTAATCGGGTAGTTACAAAAGAGGTAAGGTACATCCATGAGCTATCCCTTACTCTAGAACATTCTATGCCTATAAGCAGTCCCGCTGCCCCGGGTCTGACAAGCCCCCGAGCTCTTCGTAGCCGAGTTCTGGTTGCTTCTGGTCCTTCCTTCAGATACGTCGAGTAGTCCTTCAAGTACTTCCGGTTGCTTCGAGGCTGTGAGATGCTCAAGCCCTGTAATCTTGATCATATATGGTGCGCGAAGTACTCGCGCTCCATATGGAGTAGCCCCCGAGCCTTAGGTTGTATCGCAGAATCAGGCTGAGGGTCACTTTTGTCTTTTTCTTTCATTATTTTCCAAAAAATTGAAAAATAAATCTCTGATGCACTTATCCCGCAGCCCCCGAGCCTTAAATCAAAATCCCTTTTGCCGCGAGTAGCCCTCGAGCATAGATTTAGAATTAAGGATTTAAGACGTGGCATCAGATTTATCCTTCAGATTATTTGCAGGATTCATCAGATCTGATATCCGAAAAGACCTCTTTTTCGGGTAAAAGATCCCAGAAAAATGATCCGAAAAGTACTGATTGCACCCGAAATAACTTTAGAAATAAAACCCGAGATGTACGGCTCTTTATTGTGTGCTCACATGGGACATTACTGTATGGAGAATCTGCATTATTGCCTCCTTGAATGCATCCATGAATGCTGCAACTGTAGCATCACGGGTTGTCCTCCAGTAGTGTCCCTTGTGGCTATAAAAGGTGGGATAGAGGCCCTTGCCAGAAGCACCATCGTATAGCAGCCATGGCTTATCCTTGGTGTTCTTGCTCTCGCCCTCCTGAAATTTGCGTAGTCCTTTCTAGCAAAAGATGCTAGAAGAGAACTTGCGAGTGACAAGAAAAGTCCCTGCTATCTCATCCTACCACTCCCATGCTCTCATTGGATCCATTCTGGACATCATGTCCTTGCATCTTCCAATGAGGCAAGTTCTCTGTGGACTGGTTGTAGGTATGTATGTCGTTCTTTTGGGGTTGCCTGTTTCTGGGTGCCCAAGAACTGACATCTCTGGTAAGGAGACTTAATCTTGTCACAACGTATTCTGGGAGAAGGAGAAATTTCTCCACAAGATGCTACAAGAGGACATGCGAGGTGATTACTGTAATCTGCCTCCATACTCTTGAAACTTTTCTCCCAGAGAACGAGTATCATGATTCCCTTAATGGGAATAACAAGTTTGTACTTTGTCATGGCCTCGGGCCGATTTAGCTGCAGCAGGCCTCTCAGGAAGCCAGGAAGTGTGCGTGCAGACCCGAGTCATTGTAAAGTTATTTAGGAAGAAGTACTCGGGTTGTAATATCGAGTACACTAAGAGAAATCCTTGGCTTTTTGACGTACTCGGGTTGTACTGTGTCAAGTACTTTTCCTTGTTCTAGAATGTAATCCCAGTCGAGGAAGGAAGAGTCGAGTAGTTGAATAGGGATGTGAGGGTTTTCTTTTTCCAGAATGTAATCTTTGAAAAAGGAATGTCTCAAAAAATCCCGATGTTTCCGCGATTTGCAACAGTCTCTTGGCATGTTGGGTGTTTTTATCATGCTGCCACCGCTATTATAAAATGGAACGGTAACTTGATTTAACCCCACCGGCCGCCATTAATTTTTACTGCTTTAGATCTACTTTCACCCTCAAGCCCCAAGATCTAAAGTTCTTGCTTCCCTTTACTCCCCATTTTCGCCCTAGGGTTTCTGCCATTGTATGCGCATGAAGCGATCTGTTGCCGGATGGCTCCCAAGAAGGCGAACATGGGGAAGGGTGCGGCTGCAGAGCCAACCCGGGAAGAAGGTTGGAACACGAGTAAGTGCTCCCAAACCGACCTTGAAACCTTAGTTTCGGATGGTCTTTTGGTTCCCAAATCTATTATCCAATGGTGTCCTGCCTTGGGTAAGGATCATCCGTATGAAAATACGAGGGAAATTGTTGCTTTCACACCCTATTTGGAACGGGGATTGGTGTTTTCTTGTTCATCTTCTTTGTCTGGAATCCTGCGCTACTACAGGATCCAGCTCCACCATTTAACCCCTAATTCCTTCATTCATATGTCAATCTTCGTGCATTTGTGCGAAGCTTTTTTGGGCATCGAGCCCCATTTTGAACTCTTTCGATTCCTTTTCCGTTTGAAGCCGTAACCAGACTCCTTCGTTTTAGATATAGTAGGAGGTGCGGGTCTCCAACTTAGGCAAACAAAGGATAGGGAGTATATCTCTTATAGTCTTAGCAATAAAGTAATCGAATGGAAGCCCAAATAGTTCTATGTCGAGAACCAGTGGGAAAGCTTTCCAATGATAACTCCAGGCCCACCTATCCAATGGCCTGAGTGGAATAAAAAACCAGTCGACGAGAGTCAGATCCCTGAACTGCTCGAGCGAATTGCTGCTCTAAGGCAAAATATGTTAACTGGAGAAGCAGTCGTATTCGACTGGATGAAGAGAAGGATCCAATCATTACAGGCTCGGGAAACGCTTGGTTTCTAGTATCAAGGAACATCTGACCCATCAAGATACTCGAAGGAAGAGGTCTCGGATGATGAAGCGTTTAGTCGAATACAACGACTGCTGAAGAATGTAAAGAAAATCCAGTTGTTCCTGATACTTTTTCTGCTGCGAGTCCTCTGAAGCAGGTACTTGATAAAAGTAGTCGATACGCAGTGATCGAGTACTTTACCATAGTATAAATTTGATAGGATTTGCTTTCTGTAGGAGGATGTGGAGCGCTTTAAGAGTAGTCCTTTACCGCCAGGCATTTATTCACCCTTTTGTTCTTCCAAACTTTTCGATCTGTTAACCAAGTCTCAGTATGCCCATATTTCATATAAACAGTACTGATGTATAACCTTGGTTGTGCAGATGAGGAGGTGGCTGGGGAGAGGAGTGATAGGGAGCTCGGCCCTACTCCGAGTGCCGATACCCAAACTGGGCATCCGAAGGGTACTCGATCGGTGGTGAGGAAGCATCCCAGCTCCTCCCAAACTGCTAGCGACAAGTAAGTAGCTAGTTGTTCTGCAAACGAGTACTTTTTGTTGTCGATTAGCAAGTTTTGATTTGTTTTTAATTTTTCAAGTCAGGCGACAAAATTGCCACAAACCGCATCATCTGCGGATGATACTATGGTGGGACAGTCCGTCCCTTCCACCATAATGGACCCGTCAAAGGGGACCGGGACTACTCTTTCGGCGAGTAGTTCCGATGTAAATAAAGCCAGCGATGCGGGTAAGCAGGCCATAGTTGTGAAGCCTGCTCGCAAATTTGGCATCAAGGGTCTTGCTCTGAAAAGAGCTCATACGTAAGTTCCTCAAAACTTGTAGTTGTAGGATCTGTCTATGTATCGAGTAATTAACTCATCTTTTTAGTGATACATTCCTGGGGACGAATGAGGAGGCTGAAGATAACTTAGCCCCTAAAGTGTCGGAGAAGCTTCTGAGCACTCCAGATATGAGTGCTCGAGATGCGGAAGCCATGGCCAATGCCATGCTTCTGGATTCTCCACTTCCTGACATCGAGAAGAGCGATGAAAGGGTCCTAGAGGAGAGTGGAAGCGACAAGCTTCCTGAACATGATGATGGTGAGAAACTTCCTGAGGGAGGCGACGAGAAGCAGCCTGAGGAGACCCCTGCAGGTACGTTTGTATCATCTTGTATAAGAAAACTATATTTTCTCTGCTCTTGATTTGATTAAGTAGCATATTATTCCTCTAGATTCCCAAAACACAGGGAATACTGTAGGGAGGGTTGAAGATGTGCCCAAGAGGGCTGTATCTGAAGTGCAGGCGAGTACTTCCCAAGTCTCATCGGGAAGTAACTTGCAGCGAGAGAAAGTGGAGCTTGCTTTCAAGCTGCTGGAGGTAAGTAGTCGAATAATTCGAATACTTTTAGTATAGATCGAGTAGTATACTGATCTTTTTATTTTTGCAAGAAGCGCTGGGACGGGAGGGTGGCCGGTCCCAGGATGATACGAAGCTGAATGCTCTGAAAGAGAGGGTTAAGACGCTCTCTACCGAGAAGGCTGCTCTCGAGAGGAAGCTTAAGAAGCTCTCCCAATCAAAGAAAGGTTAGTCTTTAGCATACAATATGCAGTCGACTAGTTGATCTGCTTGGTGTTTATATGATTTTCTTTTAGTCGAGTACGCAACTTGTGCAAAATCTTTAAAGATTCAGGAAAGCTTGGTACTGGATCTAATGATTCTTATGTATCGAAACACAGATGAGACTAAAAGACTCAAGAAGATCAAGGCGGATTCAGACCAAGAGATGAAAGGAGCCCTGAAGCAGCTGAAGGAGCTATCCGAATCCCGAGATTCGATGCAGCAAGAACTTGTCGCGCTGCAGGAAGTCAAGGACGCTGCCCAGGAAATAGCCGAGGCTATGGATATCCCTGAAGGGGATGGAGATGAACCGTTTTCGTTAGCGGGGAGGCTTCATAAAGTACCCGAGGCCCTCGAGAGGTATGTCTCCACAATCACCCGCCAGTACGTGGGTCGTGTACTCGGGCTGGTGAAGTCTTATTGGCCATCTACTCGTCTGGACGCACTTGGGAAGGGAGCCAAATCTGATTGTACGGATGAGCAATTCCGTCAGTATGTGGAAGAAATTTCCGTGGTGGCCAACCAGATTGTGGAGTCCCTGAACAAGCCTGATTCTCCTTGATCTTCGAATGAGTTTGAATTGGCACGTGGGCCGGGAGTACTGCTTGGACAAATATTGAATATTTGTGTAATGTTTGAGTACTCGTTTTATGGTAGGATTGTGAAATCCTTTGATGTGTCGAGTAGTTATACTCGAGGATCCTGAGTGTAGGCAGCATCGCGCCCACTCAATTATAATAGTAGATGCAACGAATTGTATCCATGAATGCCTTTAGAAGGCAAAATATTCTCCAATGGGGTCGAGTTTATATGATTCTGAATCAGAACTCTAGCGCTGACCGATTAGGATTGAATCCCGCAGGATTAACCAAGTGGGAAAAACGCTAAAAGAGTGTAAAAAGCCGTAGCTTATTGTAGGTTTCCTTTCCTAAGGAAAAGCTTTGTCTGAGCGAAGCTCGTATGGACTTAGTTATCCACCGGGGGAAAACTTTTATCGAGTATTTGGAGTGGAAGATGTTCCTTGATATATAGGTGAACAAGAGGTTCTTGTCAACCTATTTTAGAGTATCAAGAACTTATTCGTACTCCTTGAGGGATTTTCGTAGTCGACCAGTTAAGATAGACCTTGCTTGGTCACCCAGATAGTATACAATTGTTGTGAAAAATATCCTGGACTGTATTGATTTCTAGAATATGACTGTTAGGATTGAACTCCGTCGA
Organism: Panicum virgatum; assembly: GCF_016808335.1. NCBI lineage: Eukaryota > Viridiplantae > Streptophyta > Magnoliopsida > Poales > Poaceae > Panicum > Panicum virgatum. The sequence goes on along the minus strand of NC_053153.1, from coordinate 47,502,334 downwards.
GTTAACCAAGATGTAAATATTCTAGAAATATCCCGAGATTACTCGAGCAAGGCGAGTAAGGTGTCCTACCTAAGGACTGGAGTAACTCTTAGGGCAAGTCTATTAGGTACGAACCCCGTCGGGTTGCCCAAGACGAAAATGCCGACGGAGTATCCAAAACCAACTCGAGCCAGTGAGTAGGGTGTCCTTTAACCAAGGACTAGAGTAATCCTTAAGACAGAACTGCTAGGTATGAACCCCGTCTGGTTATCCAAGACGTAAATGTCAGAAAGATATCCAAAACTTACTCGAGCGAGGCGAGTAAGATGTCCTTTTAACCAAGGACTGGAGTAATCCTTAAGACAGAACTATTAGGTACGAACCCCATTGGGTTATCCAAGACGTAAATGTTAGAAAGATATCCAAAACTTACTCGAGCGAGGCAAGTAAGGTGTCCTTTTAACTAAGGACTGGAGTAATCCTTAAGACATAACTGTTAGGTATGAACCCCGTCGGGTTGCCCAAGACGTAAATGTCGAAAAGATACTCAAGGGTAAACCATGAAAACTACTCGATAGCTGCCCTGATGTAGCTTTTTGGGGTAGTGCTTGGGTATTTTGCCTTGTGAGTGAGAGCCAAGTAGTCGATTTGCGGAAGAAATCAACTTTTATTATGGATTTGTTGAGATTACAATAGTTGTAAAGTGACAGGCTCTGACTCTTAAGACCTACCCCTTGCCCGTTAGACATCAGCAATGGTTTACAAGACTGAATAAAACTATTCAAAGGTAAAACTAGTCGATACAGCGGTCGACTAGATTTTGGGTAGAGTCTCCTTCAGGAGAGGTGCCCCGAGGGCTTTGCGGAGTGAATCGCACTCAAAGATCGTGTGAGAGCTCTTCGGGTGGATGAAGCACTTGCACTGTAGAGTCTTGTTGACCCTGGCTCTGCCGAAAGATGTTTCTCCATGATGTGGGGTGCCTGGTTTACTCTGAGGATGGGTGTTTGTCGGCTTGTACTTTTTGAAGGATGCAGAAGCCTTTGGTGGGATGCGGTAGTTGGAAGAGGGGTTGTAAGCCTCGACTTCCTCGCGTTCCTTTCTCCTTGAGATAATGACGTTACGCGCGTCACGACCGACGTTGATCACGTTGTAAAGGTCGCAATTGGAGTAGTCGTAGTTCTCGCCTTGCTGCTCCTGTTGGGTGTTGGCGAGGCGCTGGAGCCTGAACGCCCTCTTCTGGTTGAGCAGGCGATGACGCTCATAGAGATCTTCTACTGGTTGCTGCTCCTCGAGTTGCACAATGACTGTCTCTGCTGGAGGAGGTGCACTCGGATCTTGCTTGATAGTATCTTGGGCTTCTGTGATTGTGGTCGGAGTAGTTTCCATGTTATTAGAAAGGTACTCGTCGAAATCGTCAGAGTTGTAGTCGTCGAGGTTGAGACGCTCCGTGGAATCACCCTCGGGTTTCAGGACTTCGGAGATGCGAACCATGAGGATTTCTCGGCAAAGATCTTGAATCTTTTGGTCTTGTTTGCTTGAGGACAGGTCTAGAGGAGTGCTCTGCTAGAAGGGCGGATCCGTTGGCTGCGATCCGGAAGTATGGGGATCTTTGTATCTTCCTTAGGTGCACTGTCCGTCCTTGCGGCGTTGCATATATGACCAAGTCAGGGAGGGAGTCCTGATTGGACTTGGAGTTCTTGGTCGAGTTGGTCTTGACTTGCTTGCTGTACTGGATTAGGTTATCCAGCCCATCCTCCGAGTTGGAAGAATACTCGGATTCGGAATCGGTTAGTCCACCGATTTTAGAGTATGTGTGCTTTGGGTGAGCAAGAAGCGGGATGCCCATCTCTACACGGAGGACGTTTCCGTTCATCCAATATAGCCATGATTGAGTGGGGGTCAGCCCGTCAGGCTCCTTGATCCAGGGTTTATCGAAGATAGACTCGCTGGATTGTTCTGGAGCTTTGGCTTTTCCCTTTTTAAGTTTGGCCAGTTTCCAGAGGGCATTAGCATGCTGTGGTGGGTTAGCCATGGCATCCATGAACAAGTCGATGTTGTCAGACCAGTCTTTAAGATCGTCGAATGATTCAAAGTTGTCGAGGTTGTTCATGAATTGATCAAAGTCCTGATCGAACGAGGACTCGACTGGTTCGGGAGTCCGAATGTGAGCAGGTTTCGGTGAAGGGCTCTGAGGTATCCGGAGATAGACGGTCCCATCCAAACAAGCCGGGGGTTTGTCTCACCAGATCCCCCGCAGATTTCTCCTCTCGATTTCTGCTCCTTGTTTTGCAGGGTGCTTTCAGCTATCTTGATGTAGTCGGCGAGCTTGGAGTTCACTCGATCGATCCCCGAGAGTATATCGCCCGACCTTTTCTGTGGCGGGTTCAACACTTCTGGGTTCTGCTGTGATGTAGATGAGCTAAGAACAGTTTCTATGAGTTTGGTGCAGCCCTCTATTGATCGTGAAACTCGGTTTACTCCATCGAGTAGTTCTGAGTTTGTGATCTTGGGGCGTTTGATCGTTTTGAGATGAGTCAAGTATTTTCCGAGGGTTTCGGAAAAGTGGAGTTTTTCGGAATCAGAGTTTGTGTCGAACTCGACTGAAACAAGAATTCGATTCGGAGTTGACACGTTTTTTGGGTTGTCCGAGTCGAGTTCGGGTATAACTCTTTTTCGTCGAGATCCACAGACTCGCGGATGTTGGCGAGTCGAGAGATGGTTTTCGGTTTAGGCGAATCAGGCATGACAAGGTGGCTGGAGAAGCCGCCCGATCCGTCAGCCATGCATGCCCAGGAACCGAAAACGAGAGTCGTGCCCTTAAGCACGTTGTTGGCGTCGCTTGATCCGGCCATCGAATTCGCCGATGAACTCGCCGAATCCCCTACCTAGCACGCCATCTGTTGGTGTTTACCGCCAAGTCTGTTCAGGGATACCCTTAGCAGTAAGGTTTGTAGGTAGGGATTGACTGCTCTGGAACTCGATGGTACAAGGAACACAAAGATTTAGACATGTTCGGGCCGCGAGTTGCGTAATACCCTACGTCATGTGTGGTTGTTTGCATTGCCTTAGGTGTTGATTATTATTTGGAGGGGGTCCCTGCCCGCCCTTATATATCTGGGAGGACAGGATTACAAGGAAAGTCCTAGCTAAGTACAGTTGGAGTCCTACTACAACACAATCAGGTAGTTTCCTTCATACTACCGCTAGTTCTACACCTAATCGGGTAGTTACAAAAGAGGTAAGGTACATCCATGAGCTATCCCTTACTCTAGAACATTCTATGCCTATAAGCAGTCCCGCTGCCCCGGGTCTGACAACTTAGCATTGGCTAGTACTCGGTAGCTTTGTTCTCCCCAGGCCTTCGAGTCCACCCCTTGGGAAACATCTACGACTACTTAGCCCTGGCTAGTAATCGGGTAGTTTTGGTCTCCCCGACCCTTCGAGTCCATCCCTTGGGAAACATCTCTGATTACTCATGCCTGGCAAGTACTCGGGTAGTATTGCTCTTCTTGGGCCTTTGAGTCCACCCCTTGGGAAACATCTCTGACTACTTAGCCCTGGCTAGTACTCGGATAGTTTTGTCCTCCCTGGGTCTTCGAGTCCACCCCTTGGGAAACATCTCCGATTACTTAGCCCTGGCTAGTACTCGGGTAGTTTTGTTCTCCCTGGGCCTTTGAGTCCATCCCATGGGAAACATCTCCGACTACTTAGCCTTGGCTAGTACTTGGGTAGCTTTGTTCTCCCTGGGCCTTCGAGTCTGAAAGACCGGATCGGGTGCTCTAGCCTAAGAAGGGGAGGGAGTGAATTAGGCAACTTAAAATCTAAGCCTATGGCTCCAACTTAATTGCACAATATTAAACTAAAACATGCTATCTATATGTGCAACTAAGGTTGTTCTAATGTGAAACCCCTATCCCAAAAGAGTTTAGCAACCTATAGCATTTTCTATCAAGATACTACTATATGAAAGTAAAGGCATACAAGAATTTGCTAGTATTAAATGCGGAAGCTTAAAGAGCGGGATAGAGGAAAGCAAACTCTTGACGCGGGTGTTTATCCCATGGTTCGGTTAGCCACAAAGGCACACCTACATCCACGTTGTTGAAGCACTCACTAAGAGTATGGCTTCCCAGTAATCAAGTCTCTTCCGCGGACTCAACCACGGCCATCTTGATCCCGTTTTCCACTAAGGAGCTTCTCCACAAAGGATGGGGGTCTCCACGTCCCCCACACAAGGTTGTCGTCACCGCTCCACACCAAGTCGGAGGGTCGATGACGTGCCGGCGAGCCACCAATGCTCCAAGGGGCCGGCGCACCGAAATCTTCTTTTGGTTCACTGAAGAAACACAACACAAAGACACAAAGCCTTGCTTGTTCACTCTCTAAAGAGCTAACCTAGCACTAACACTCTCTTGTTTGTGCTAAGGACTAAAGATATGATCAATAAGCACTTGGATGGCTTGGAGATGTTCTTGGGTGTGTTTGAGGCTTGTAGCAACTCCAGCAATCTTCAAATGACCGGGGGATCACATATATATAGGCCTCCAAGTTCATAGAGCCGTTAAGAGCCGTTGTGGCTTTTCTGCATAAAGCACCAGATAGACTGGTGGTAGGGCACCGGTGCATCCGGTCACTCACGGCTCTGCACTATCCGTTGGCCTTCTGACAGCTGACGTGGCTATCACCGGTTAGACCGGTCCTATGCACCGGTGCTTCACCGGTTCATCCGGTCCTGAAGAAATCTTCAGCTTCTGTCTTGAAATTACACCGGTGCTTCACGCTTGTGCACCACCGGTTCATCCGGTGCTGAAGAAACATCTTATCTCCAACTTGACATGCTCTCTGGTGCATGACATGGTGCTTGCACCGATGCCACAAATTAGTACCACCGGTGTATCCGGTGCTACTTTGCACTAGACCGTGGCCTGGGCATTTGCTCGGCCCATTACACCGGTCATATAGCACCGGTGTATCCGATGCCAACCGGTTAGACCGGTTCAGTGTCACCGGTACATCCGGTGCCACTGTTTCTTCAGAACTCGTCCAATTCAGCGTTTCTTTGAGTTCTTTCTTTATGTTTTGCATTGCTTGGCCTTTTTGCTTCATCCCTGGGATCTATTATTGTTCACTTAACAAACTCATTAGTCCCATTGATTGTGTTGTTACTCAATCACCAAAATCACAAAACGATGGCCTAATGGGGTCATTTTCCTTACAATCTCCCCCTTTTTGGTGATTGATGACAACACAATCAAAGCAAGCATAAATTTTCGAAATTTAAAAAATTGAACCACTTACACTTGCTTGGATGCTTATCATCATCCAATGTTGACTTGGCCTCCCCCTAAATCCATCATATCCCCTTTGTTTCTCCCCCTTTGGAATCAAAGCTGTTCCCCCTTTTGGGTGATACTCATTTTTACCTTGCTTTTGATCCAAACTTCTCCCCCCTTTGGAATCAAATCACCAAAAAAGGCTTGGCAAAACAATATAGCTCAGAAGGAAAAGTTAGTAGCCTAGGGAGTTAGTTCCATGAGTCATGATCCGATTGTATGATATCAATGAAGATACCAATTGAGTGATTACTAAGGTGGATCACAAAATCACGAAACTAGCATGACATGAGCTAAGCTTTCCACAAAGTGTGTACACAAAAATGATAATGTGGAAATCAAGTGCACAACTAGACATTGTATGAGAAAGCTTAGATCATATCATGCACAGAGGTAGCTCTATGAAAGCAAAGAATTGACAAAGATACCAATTGAAGGAATTTTAGAACCTTGCATACCTCCGGGGGATGGTGTAGTTACCTTGCATGTACCAATTTGAAAGTCTTGAAGTGAAGAACACTTGGTACACCAAGGTGAGCAAATGTATGAGCACATAGCCTATGAACTTAGATATGGAAATTTAAGTTCAATAGAGCATGGCTCAATATGCATGAAAGCACACTACTTTATCTAATCACTCTTGTAGAGTAGTTAATTCACATTGAGAGTGAGTAACATTCTCTTCGAGTGTTAACTCCGGAAAGAGACTGCAAAAGATAAGCTTGAAAACATGTTAGTCTCAAAATCACAAACCATAGGATGAGCTCCCCCTAAATGTGTGCATTTAGTGTTTGAATCACCAATCAAATGTATGCACATTGTTTATGACAACAATGGGAAGTTTACCCTATAGCTTGTGCTCATGATACACAAATGAAACATATACCTCATGAAGTCCAAGTGCCATGAAGGATAATCTTGTGTAGCTTTATACACATTTATCAAACCATGTAGGTTGCTCATGGGTTAGAGTCATGACACAAGCAACCCACCATATATAGCACTAAGTGATGCAATGCAAATAACCTAGCAAGGGCAATGGAGCTACATGATGCTTGAATTGAAATCTAGCTACCATTACCTTATGGGGGACTTGGGCACCGAATGTCCAAGTTGTGAGCTTAGCTTCTTTGTCTTGAACCTTCTCATCATCTTGTAAGCTAAGCCTCCAAATCCCCCGAAGCCATACTTGGGCTTCAAGTCTTGTAACACCCTAATTCAAATTTCAGCATTTAATAATAAATTTAATTGGGCTTTATTTAAATTTCTAAGGTTATTTGTGTTTAGTTTGGCATTTAATCTAATTTTTGTTTCACAAGTAATTAAATTTTTGTCTAAGTTTAGATTTTGTTGTTGCATTCATGCTGGAGCATCTCTTTTAGATGGTTGAGTGCTAGTGTCTTGAATTCAAATTTGAATTTGAATTCAAATAGTTTTGTGTTGAGAGTAATTAGAACCTAGAAAGGAAAAAGGAAAGAAGACCCAAAGCAACACAACCCAAAACTAGAAACACAACCCAGCACACAACCCAAACCGGCCCAACCCTTCTCCCTCTCACTCTCTCCCCGCGCGGCCCAACCCGCGCTAGGCCCAGCTGTAAGGATCACCGGGGTGTCCGACCCTAGAGGGGGAGGGGGTGAATAGGGTCGCTAATTGCTTTTCTATCCTAGGGCTCAATCTAATTGCATAAGATAATCCTAACACGTCCTACACATGCTAGTTATGACTAAGGTTTATCTATGCAACTCTCTACTTACCCCTAAAAACTTGCAACCTATAGCCAATCCTAATCAAACTAACTAGGAAAGTAAAGGCACACAAGAAAGAGTAAATGCGGAAACGTAATAAGGTAAGTAAAGAGGTAAGTGCAAGAGGGATGCAAACTCCCGAGTAGACACGGTCATGTAACGTGGTTCGGCACAAACGCCTACGTCCACGGGACACCGAGGCTCTTCCGATCACCGTCTTGCACTACGCCACCAAGGCGATGCCGGCAAGCAAAGGCAAGTGCACACAAGACACCGAGTCTAGTGCACCGCCACCGTCTCTCTCGGTCACCCGGCCGAAATCCACTACGGAGCTTCTCCACCAAGGAGGGGGCCTCCTCTTCCCCCGCACAAAGTGTCGTTGCCACTCCACACCAAGACGGAGGGTCACACGACGGATCACAAGTTGCTTGCCGCAGCAAGACTTCTCTCAAGGGAGCTCTCGCAAGAACTAATCCCTAAACAAGCACTAAGCACTCTCACAAGTGTGCTTAAGCCTATATGATGTACAATGAAGCTCTATGGTGGTTGGAGATGTTCTTGGGTGTGTTTGGGATGTTCAGCAACTCCAGCACACTTCAAATGGCCGGGGTGAGGCGTATATATAGGCCACCAAGTCTTGTAGCCGTTGCTCCAACGGTTAGCTGAAAATCTGCGTATCACCGGAAGAACCGATGCCTCTTGGCAGGGTAGCGTCGGTTCATCCGGTCACTCACAACATGAAGTAGCCGTTGAAGTACTGACAGCTGACGCAGAGACCACCGGTTGAACCGATGCAATGCACCGATGCCTCACCGGTTCAACCGGTGCTGAAAGAATCTTCTCCTGGATGCTGACGTCATTACACCGGTGGTATGCACCGATGCACCGTCGGTTGAACCGGTGCTGAAGAAACTTCTTCTGGGCACTTGACATCGTCTCTGGTACAAAGGACGGCCATTGCACCGATGCCCTATTTTGGACCGTCGGTTCAACCGGTGCCTATAGGCTGACTTGGCTTCGATTCCCTTCTGCACCAAAGTATCAAGGCGTCGGTTCTTCCGACTAGCATCGGATGCTCCGATGCCCTGGCGTCGGTTCTTCCGGTGCTCCTGAATCGAAGAGCAAGCGGAACCCCCGTAGGGGCAGTCCATCGGGCCTTGCTACGCCTATCTTCTCTTTCTCTTTGTCATCACTTGAACCTAAAAGCCTGAGAATGATCATCTTAACAATCATATTAGTCCAAGTGTTGTGTTGTCATTCGATCACCAAAATCACTCGAAATGACATCAATGGTGCCATGTTCGTTACACCAGCTCCCTCTCTCCCCCTCCCGCGGCCCAGGCAACTCTCCCCGCTCCGGCCCAAACACGCGCGCCCCGACCTGCCCCGCTTTGCGCGCCAGCCCAGTCACCCCGCGTCGCGCCCTTCACTCGGCCGCGCCCTGGACCCACCTGCCAGCCTCTCCCCGCGCTCGCCCAGCGCAGACCGCTCGCGCGTCGCCCGCTCCCCCTCTGCCTGACAGATTGGCCCCACCCGACAGCTCCTCCTTCTTCCCCATTCCTCGCCTGCGCAACGGACCGGCCGAAACCACCGCGGCCTTCCTTCCCGAGCCCGGACCCCGAGATCTCTGGCCCGCCTCCTTTAAACTGCCCGCGATCCCCTGCGCACCCTCCCATCCACCAGCACGCCCCCAAACCCTAGCCACCGCCTTCTTGAATCTCAGAGCAGAGCAGAGCTCTGCGCCGCCATGCTGCCAGCGCCCTAGACCTCTGCTGCCATCAAGGATCACCGCAGGATCGCCGCCTTGGCACCAGGAGCACCACCGGCCATCCCCTCAGCCCTCTGCGCCGCGCCACACCCGGGAATTTCCCTTGGAGCCGCCGCTGCAGGTAACACGGCCGCCACTCGATTTCTCGCCGTCGGTGAGCCCCGTACCTCACTGACCCTCGGTTTGTGTTCACATCTTGACGGCGCACCTTCCCGTGGAGCCCAGGCGACCGGAGGACCACCACAGCAGCCAGTTCCCGTGAGCTTCGCCGTGTCGCCGCCGCCCGGATCCCGCTGCCGGCGCTACTTTACCACGACTCCGCCCAATCCCGAGCCTGGTGAGCACTACCCCGATCCCCTCTTTCCCTTGCGCTAGCTCCCGTAGCCCGTAGGTCACCCCTGCAGCGAGGACACCGACGCCGGTGTGTCGCCGTCGTGCAGAGCCGCCGCGCCATGGCAAGCTCCCACTGCACTGCACGTTTAGCCCTGCAGAGCGCACCAGAGGGTGTGCCGCGCCTTGCGCATGCTCCCTGCCCCTTTTGCGCCCACAGCACGAAACTGGCACGGCCCGAGTGCCCTGCGCCGGCGAGCTTCGCCACGCAGCCCCGCCGCCGCCGTAGCGCGCGCCGCTCCGACCCTCCTCAAGCCCAGCCTAGTGTCCAGGTGGATCACGCATAGCGTGTTGATCATCTCAGACCCAAGCCCGGGTCGGATTGACCCCCGGAGTGCCGGATTGGGCATCTCCGGCGAGCCCACCGCCGCGGAATCACGCGCCGGCGACTCGCGCCGCCGCCCCCCGCGCCCAACCGCTCCTGTCCGCTCGATCCGAGATCAACGCACAAGATTAGATCATCATACCCCTTCATCCAGAGCCTTTCGATCCCGATCCGTCGGCCATGATCTGCGCATACCAGTTCGCTGTGGTCTTTTTGCTAAAGAGACCCTGATCTTTCCTATAATCAACCCGCAGTCCACCTCTATTCAAAAGAAATTGCAGTTTAGTCCAGAAATTAGCGCCCAGCTCCCTGAACTCTTTAGAATTTGAACCCGCTGTACTTGGCTGTTGTTTTTGCAAGTTAGACCCCAGAGTTGTTGTTTAATTATGTTTTAGTCCTCGGTTTGGCCCAGAAACCCCCCGGAACTCCAGTTTTCTTACAAATAGGTCCCTAGAACTTGTTTTTGGCCTAGATTTTGCGTTTTAGCTCCGTTTTAGGCGTTCTTTATGTCCACGGGATCGTTGTAACGCGTAGAATAGTTTTTATCTAGTTTAGTGTGCTGTTTTTATGTATTGATGTATTGTTTCTTAGCTTTTGTTAGTGTTTGCTTGTATGCTTATTGTGTGCCTTGTTTTTGGCCATGTGTTCGTGAGTAGACGTTGAGCTACCGGAGGAGCCCCAGTACCAGTACCCGGAGCAGCCATCTTCCGACCAGTTTGAGCAGCAGCAGGAGCAGTACGAGGAAGGCAAGTATAACATGAACACCACCTATCACTTAAATACATTTTCATACTGCATTTTAATACTGTATGCCTATAAGGATTTCCTAGCCACATTTATCCTTTATATAATTACCTTGGGTTGCATTTTGGTTAGTTGTGCTAGTTGCCGTGCTATAACATACTTGGTCCTTTTTAATTAATTTGATTAATGGTTTATGCAACTTAATTCTGTGAGTGGCCCTCTGTGCTCCGTGCTTGGGTTGCTCACGTCTCGTTAAAATATATTTTGTTAGAAACATGGTTTAGGGGGCCAGCACGGTGCTTAGTGCTTGGTTGGCCACTCTCCATAAGGACCGGTTCATAGAGCGACAACCTGGGACAACAACGCTACCACAAGACTGGAATGGGGCGGTCTTGGCGTAATAATTAGGTCTTTTTGGTTTGGAGTAACTTACCTGTGGGGCAGGGGCGGTAAGCTTCTATGGCCCTCGTGCTGAGTGGCCTCGTCTGTGCTTCGTGTCTTGACGCCCACTAGACCTGCTCCATAGTCGCTGATCCACCCTCGCGGTTACTCCCTACCAACGAGATTCTTTGTAAAGGCCTCGTAGTGAGTTTTCTAGTCATCTCACCTAAGGAAGTGTGATGAACAACTAGCGTAGCTAACGACTTGTGGGTAAAGATGTGCAACCTCTGCAGAGTGTAAAACTGGTATACTAGCCGTGCTCACGGTCATGAGCGGCCCAGATCCTCCTTTTGATTAGGGGGGTTATCTTCCTCTGACGAGGCAGGTTTCCCCGGGTGGCTTGGTTCGGTTTGGTTCTCAGTAGTATCATGATTAAATTTGACTAATTACTATGTAACTGGGTTAATGGTAATTCATCAACTTGTAGTAATTAGTCTTAATAAAACTTTGTCAACACTTAAAACCTTATGCAGTTGAGTCAGCCAACCTTAGAGCCTCATAGTTTGTGTTATACTTGTTGAGTACAAGTTATGTACTCACTCTTGCCTCTACTATACTTTTTCCTCTTGGATACGCTACTGCTGCTCAGTTCTTGCCGACACGAGGGAGTTCGCTCAGCGCTACCAGGACTACGAGGACTTCTAGGCGTTCGTCTCCCAGTCGACGTCCCTGTGGCGCCCTGCTCAGTTTCGGAGAGTTCTTTTCGTATTTGTACTTCGCTTCCGCTGTATCAGACATTTTTGTCATTAATGTAATAAATAACATTCGTATTTCGATTTATTATGTCTTATTCATGATATGTGCTGTGATATACTGTTCATTCTGTTGTATATACGTGTGACTTGATCCTGGCACGTATATGATTGCTTGGTTTATGTCCTTTTATAAACCGGGTGTTACAATAAACAATGATACCCTTACTGTCCGGGTGAAATGCTACAACGGTATATCCGTGTGCTTGCGGATCCCATCTATAATCGTACATCGGCAAGTTCAAGTCGGCAACACCTCTACAAATGCAAAGGGATCAGAAAAATCAAGTCAAAATATACCCAAGACTTAACAAGTAAGGCAATTACATCTTTTCCCTTTTCACAACAAGCTTCTTCGGTGCTTTAAACCCCCTCCACGAGAGCCCAGAGCTAGTGTCGGGGGCGACTGGCCTAGCAGCAGCATCTGCCGAAGTTGGGACAACAGACCAGTCTGAAGTACACAGACTAATGACTCCATCGCCAAAGTCTTGTCCAGCGGGCGTATCAAACGACCCTGAGCTAGCAGAAGGTCTGCACCACGAAAAATCAAGTGAAAAGCTATTGTGACAAAGAAACAAAAAATAGGGCATGACACGAGGCTTACCCCCGATCATCATTTTTCCTCTTCCGACCCTTTTCTCCAGCAGAAAGCTTGCTAGAGGACGTCAGGGGATCCTCCTCCTCAACAGCAGAAAACTCAGGCCCGTAGCCAGTCGGGTGAGCATGAAAATCAGTCAGCCCAGCCAGCCCTACAGAACCTGGGGGCGGAGGATCACTCTTATACACCCTCACGTCAGCCTAAGAGGAACAAATCCAAGAGCAACATGTCAGCACACAGAAATAACCAACTCTACGAAAAGTAGTCAGACAAAGAAAGAAACCTTACCTTTGCAAGGGGGTTGGATGCCTTGAAGACTGTGGGCACGTATGAAACTAAGAGTTGATCCGGGAAAAGTTTGTGGATCACTGTTGACGGCCACAAAATCACATTCTAGCCGTCAACTTCTCGGGAATAACATGATCTTTACACTATGTTCTATTCATATTTTATTTATTTCTAACGAGTTCCACAAGTTTTGGATGAGTTCTGATTCCAGGAATAGGTGTAGCAAAAATGGACAGAAATGGACAAAATCACAGGCCGGGCAGCCTCTCCTAGGCCGGCCGGCCTGGCACCTCTAAAGACATGGTCCCGGCTTCGAACCAGAGGCAATGTGACACAATCATAATGCCCTGAGTCGAGGATTAGGCCTTGGTTTGATTGGATGAATCGGAAGGCTTGCACAAAGGACAAAAGGGCCACAACTCAGTACCAACTAAGGTCTAGGGCCGTGATCCATCACCAAGGCAAGTCACCAGAATGCAGAGGATACGTCAGCGCAACGGAGGGCCGATTTGGGCCAGAGGGAGGCCGGCCGGCCTCCCCTAGGCTGGCCGGCCTACAACCTCAAGCGTTCGGGCAACATAATGACTACCGACCTCCTGAAGCAATCTAGAGCATCCGTGCAAAGGCGGTGGCCAGTTGGCCGAAATCCCAGGCTGGCTGGCCGGGGAGGCCGGCCCCACTCTGCAGCGTCTCGCATCCCGGCTTCGCGTGGAAGACAAGCACACCAACCTTACCTGCTTGCAACTAACGCTACGGGGAATAACTGCCAGATACCGACCTTGAAAGGGCTATAAATAGAAGCACCATCCATCACTTCAACACACACCATTGGAGCTCTTCTCTCTTCACTTGTACTTTCTAGAGTAGGTTAGTAGCTTGGGAGTTAGAGTCGAGTTGAGCTTGCTTGGGATTCCGGAGTTGTCGGAAGTCTGGTATAGCTCTCATATCTTTCTTTTGATATTATCAATATAAGTTATCTTCTTTACTTTTCCGAGTCAGCTTTACCTTCCGCTGTCTTTTATTTATTCGAGTCTGAGTGTTCTGCTTGAGCGCGGAAGTTTTCCTTTATCTTAGATTAAGTTATCTTTCTTAGTGATCGGGATCTTATCTTACGGGTTTTCTCGCCCGGACTAGAGTATCTCCAGTTAGTGCTCTAGGTTGAGGGGGATTTCTCTCGAAGGCCTCGAGAGAAATCCTAACACCGAGTGCAGATGTGGTGTCAGACCTTAGTGTTAGCTAGAAAGTGTGTTCCACCCCACGGAGCCATTGTGGTAGTCGGTAGGTGGTGACAGCCCTATCCGTCATTTGTAGTCCACCACGTTCGGGTGTTTTTATAGCAGTAGTGCAGGTTGCCGTTGGACTCCCCTCTCATCCCTTTCTGAAGTCCTTCCTCTTCTAGCCGCCGAAGTAAGGTCTGCTTTCCTGAGAACTAGTTAGGTGTTTTGTCTGATCTAGAGAGGTTAGCTCGATAGTTCAGAAGTGTATCAGGTGTCTTATCTCGCTCGTTGTCCTCCCAGTTGCTACCTCTCTAAGGTTTAGAGTCTCCTTGTGTCACTCGGTCATTGCCTGGCCATTTATCTCACTATCTATCTGGCTTACCCACATCTTGTTAGTCGGTCGATTAAGCTAGTACTATTGTCAATCGATTTATGATACTCTTTACCATAGTGCTTCCCTGAGGAAAAATATGATACCCTGGAATACTCCAAGGTGAAGTGCTACAGCGGTGATTCTGTGCGCTTACAGAATATCTATTCTATCGGCCATAAGAAACACCAATAAGCATTTCTGGTGCCGTTGTCGGGGAAGCAACTGGCTAAAGATATCGTAGATAGTTTGATAAACTCTACTAGTTTGTCGCTGCTAACCCTAGCGGGCTTACCATTGCTCTCTCTACCTTTTGAGCAGTGCATGACCGGTTTCGACCTACCAAGTAACTTCCACCCAAATCCAGAAAGAATTGGGAGAAACATGAGACGCCGCATCGTCCCACCTCAGAAGAGAATTACTTGGCCCTTCAGTTCACCCTCCACTTCAGCATTTTCATCCATGGCTCAGAAGATTCTCCATCAGTTTTCTGCCTCGTCCAGTAGCTACATTCCTACTGGATTGAACATCAACCAAGCCGGCAATGATGGCTTTGAGCTGAAGACTGGACTCGTGAACATGGTCCAAGCAAGCCCGTTCTGCGGAAAGGCATCAGAGGATGCCAATGCCCATCTCCAGAACTTCCTAGAGGTGAGTAACACCATTAACCCCAGAGGCTGGATGACGTCCGTCTTCGCCTGTTCCTATTCTCACTACTCGGGAAGGCCAAGACATGGTTCTATTCCAACAAGGAAGATTTCGCTACATGGGAAGCTTGTTTGAATGCATTCCTAGCAAAGTACTTTCCAGTGGGCAAGACCAATGCCCTCCGGAACAGGATTACCGGAATTCAGCAATTACCGGATGAGAGCATCCTGAAAGTCTGGGAGCGTCTCCAGGAATACATTCAAGCATGCCCACACCACAGCATAGAAGAGTGGCCGATCATTCAGAACTTCTTCCATGGCCTGAATCAGCAAGCCCAGGACCACGTTGACGTAGCGGCGGGTGGTTCCTTCCTTTCTCTTGATGTTGCGAGAGCAAAGGCGCTGATTGACAAGATAGCTTCCAACCAAAGTTGGAAAGGAGAAAGGCAGCCAGCCCGTCCCAAGGGCGTGCATCAGATCGACACGGTCGATATGTTAGCTGCCAAATTGGAACTTCTGATGAAGAAGCTGGAATCTCCGCACCAGGAGGTTAATCAGGTTTCGGAGTCTCGTATGACATGTGAAACATGTGGCGAGACTGGGCACTCGGGCACTTCGTGCCCATTAACTCAAGAGGATGTGAACTTCGTTGGGAGCAACAATAATCCCAACTCAGGATTTCATCCTCAGTAGGGTTGGAACTCCAAGCCCAACCTCCCCTTCGGTCAACAACAAGGTATGAACTTCAATAACAGTTTTCAACCCACATTTAAAGACCTAGTGTACGGCCAAAAGCAAATCAATGATAATATTAGTAAGAAATTCCTTGCTAATGACAAGATCCTGGAATCTATGGCTGCACAACTAGAGGGATTTAATTATGTTATAAAGAACCAACAGAGCTTTAATAAGATGATAGAAACTCAAGTAGCTCAGCTTGCATCCTCTTATCCTAACATTAACATGGGGAAACTACCCGGGCAACCGGAAGTACCCCCGAAGGAAAATGTTAGTGCGGTGACCACGTGTGGTGGTAAGACCACACAAGAGCCACCTTTCCCATAGGATGCAGGGAAGCAGCGGAAGACCGTAACCGCTAGCCATACCAAAGTTGATGACGAAGCGCAGGAGGAGGCTGTCGAATCCAACACTTCTGCTACCCAGGAAGACCCCGTGGAACCCCCTAGAACTTCACGGGACTATCACGACACAACTACCTTACCGTTTCCGGAATGGATAAGGAAGCTAGTGGCCGACAAACAATTCGGCAAATTTGTCGAGGTAATCAAGAAGCTATATGTGAATATACCGTTTCTTCATGCTATGCAGGTACCCACATATGCCAAGTATATCAAAGATATTCTTGGAAACAAGTGAACGCTGCCTACCACTGAGGTCATGTAGTTAACCGAAGAGTGTAGCGCCGCTATACTCGATCCTCTCCTAGTGAATTAGAAAGACCCACACTGCCCCACCATCACCTATTCGATCGGGGCTCAACACTTTTCAAATGCCCTATGCGACTTGGGAGCAAGCGTCTGTGTCATGCCGAAGGTAGTTTATGACAAACTTAACCATCATGCACTTGCCCCTATTGCCATGTATTTGCAGCTAGCGGACCAAACGGTCTGCTATCCCGCGGGAATAGCAGAGAACATCCCAGTGAAAATCTGGAATTTCTTCATTCCCGTCGACTTCATCGTACATTGAAGTCGCCACCAAGATGCCGCTCATCCTGGGCAGGTCGTTCTTGAGCACAGCAAATGCTCATATCGATGTCGGGGCTGGAGAGATTCAACTCAACATTAATGGTCAGCAAGAGAAGTTCGCCTTCAAACCGAAGGTCGAACAATGCTCACAAGTCAAGGAGATCCATCGGAAGAAGAAACCCGAGAAAGAGACAAAGAAACCATCGCTTCCGAACATTGAAGCCCTCATTGAGTTCGTGGAAAGCCTGCGGATTCAGGAGGAGATACGAATTCAAGTGGAAAGCCGGGTGCACTCAGGAGTGGGGCGTGGAGCGTCGCTCGGAAGAGAGGTGGGGGAACGAGAGTTTTTTTTCTATATATCTGGTGGAAAACGCGGGTAACTTTATTGAAGTTTTGTGGGAAGGTTTAGAACGCTCAAATGCACAAGCTCGGGAGGCTCCTCTCGCCGAGCTTTTGGACCCTAGGCAAAATTGAGCTTTTGGACTTGCTCATTTGTGGGAAAAGCACGTCTATTTGGGGAAGCTTTTAGCTTTTCCAGCTGGTTGGTGTAGCAGAAGCTGCAGGAAGCTACCCCAAACTTGGCCTGAGTGATGAATATGTGTCACAAATGCACAAGGGCAACTGAATAGAAGAAACTCAAATAGCTAGCACTGAGATACTCCACAACTATACCCAGTCATTTAACAATATACCAAGCTGCAAATACAGAATGACAGTAGTGATGATAAGAAGTAGAAGCAACTGAGGCTGCCCATAAATGCAATGGACCATCAGACATACTGATCAAAATTTTTCAACACATTAACCGGCAACAAACTGTGAATATAAGAGTACCACCAACTAACACCCTGATTCCGGCAGAGGAAATACCAGATAAGTCTGCATGTCATGCAACTGCCTTGCAAACTGAAACCCAAAGATAGGCTCAAAGGTGATAGGAGCAAAGCACCTGTAGTATGACTCAAGATACAGTCACACCAACTAAACATGATAGCACCACCTAGGTTCACCAAAATAGTAGAAGACAACAAAGTACCAAATGTGTCATCCACAAATTGCCAAGATTGTGGAAGAAAAACCCAAAAGTGTCCAATAACATTGCAGTAGCAAACCTCAAATATTTTGTCAACAGATATTTCCAACAACTTCCACCATTTACATAAAACTATTACCACCACTATCAATAATGCTATGTTCAATCAATCTCAATTATGGCCGCAACAAGACTATAATATAGCACAACTCTCAATTATGGCCGCAACAAGACTATAATATAGCACAACTCTCTATGCCAATCTTCTGAATCAACCCCTTTAACAAGAGAACCAATAAAGCACCAATGATAGAGATACCATATTTGGCTAAGTCTAAATTCAATTATATGACCGAGCGATAGCAAACAAATAATCCATGCTTGGCCAGAGATAATTTTTCAAGATGTGCAAATTGATCAAATGCACCATCAAATACCGACCAAAGGATGACTTGTTCAACATAAGAGTTTCATGCTTGCTCGAATAAACAACTTGAATTTCATCACACACAAGCCATGCAAATTGTCTACCTTGAACCAACATGAAAGAAATTGCCAAACAAAATGCCAAGAAGTGACAACAAACTCTGGTACCATATTTATGCAAATCAACAATCTAACATGTGCCTTTTTTACTAACAGGTCTGATACCACTTGTGAGCGCAGAGGGGCAGCGGAAGCGTCAAGATTAGCAAGCTAATCATTCAGAAGCATTTCAACGAACTCCTTATGTGCATATACCAACACAACCCCATAATATCGATTCTTCAAACATGGTGTTGCCCAAACTTCCCATATGGAAATATACTTATAAAGATTAGCTCACTAACACATCAATCCCCATCAGCAACATATCAAAGAACTCAAGCATGCATCATATGCCAATCTCAACCATACACCATGAACTTGAACAATATGGCACCAATAGCAAGCAAGATAGCAACCAATCAACAAGTATGGTAAGATAAATATCGAATCATAAGTAGACACAAGGATTTACGTGGAAACCCCTTGCAGGAAAAACCACGGGCAGTGACGAGCAAGCAATCCACTATGAAGATGAAGAATACAAGAGGTGAGAGCCAACAAGGTTGGGGGAGATTTCAAATATCCTCCGATTTCACTCTCCAGTGGATGGATTTGGTAGATCAAAGCCTCACCCCTCACATCTCCTCTGTCCCCCTCTCAACCCCCAAAGGGGAAGAACAAGACCCTTACTCTCTCTGTTCAATCCTGAGTTGGGGAAGAGCCATATAAAGGCAGCTTTGTAAAGAGACCCTCGGAGCTCAAACAGTTGCAAACAGCCACAATATTAGTATCAACATGCATAGGACTTAGTTTGCATAACAAATAAGCTAATGAGCTTCCAAATTGGTGAAATTAGGAGCTGCACATCACACCACATGTTCTGTTAGCCCATGATTTGGCATGGATAATTTTTGTATGTCTAGCTTCCACGGGATTCAAATCAACTAGAAATTAAATCATATCTCCAAAGTCCAAATACCCTGATCGCTCGCCGGATTGATCGAACAACAACATGATCTAGCTAGCAAATCAATTTTAGTAAACAAACGCGCTACCTCCGATTGATATATCAATACGGATATGACGAGCTTACAACGGAGGCTTATAGACCTGCACCCACATGTCATAGCCGTTGATCCTATAATACACCACGGTCTCGTTGAACATCACCTGCTCCCTCAGCTCCGCGCTCAAGAACACGATGACTGCATGCTTTGGTGTCTGCCCCGCACACGGCTGCTCCGTCTCAACGCGCTTGATGCAGCGCCTGAACCCTAGAAGCCTGACAAGATGCACATCAAATTAATTTCGGCAATTCAGGGATACAAAAGTAAAGAGATGGCGTGTTAATTTTACTGGCACTTGCCAATGGCTCAGACTCAGTTCTACCGCTCAAAGTAGTTGATGATGTCCTGTGTGCTAAGAGGGTGGCCTTCCCAGAAGGCGACGAATGCTGTCCGGGAGTCCTCGGGTGGCGTCCTCGCAATGGCAACGAACGGTGCGGTCAGCTCCGGCGCTGGCACGCTGGTCATCACCGGTGCCAATGAGTGGACCTCATCCTCGAACTGACGCAGCATCGTGTGAAGGTGGTCGCTGAAGATGACCTCCGCAATGGTGTCCCGGATCACGGCGAGGCCGTGCGCAACCAGGTCCCTATGGAACTTGAAGAACCTGAAGTCCACCAGCCGTCCACTGCTGCAGAGTTCCTTGATGGCCGGGATGCCGCCCACAAGGGGCTCCGGCAGCGCCTCCTGCCCATGGAAGAGGTAATTGTGGAGGGCGTCAGCCTCCATGACGAGCCGCGACAGCGTGATGCCGCCGACCTCCATGGCTGACACATCTTCGAGAATATGGACATCCGCGATCGTCTCCAGCCAGAGGAGAAGGCAGATCGTGTTCTTGGCAACCTCTAGACTGGTCGGCCGAGCGAGGACCCGCTCATACGCGCTGTGGGCAGTCTCCTTGGCGTCGAGCACTTCCCACACCCGAATGACCTTGGACCGCATTGTGGACATCTGGAATAAACTGGTGGATTGAGGGAGACAAAGGCAGGCCCGGCTCTGGGCCTAGGCGGGAGGGGCGACCGCCTAGGGCCCATGGCGAGGTGCGCCACGATCAAATATGTATACACTGATACATATAGGTCTGGTGGCTCGTCGCTCGATCGCTCGGCAATTAGGAGCATGTGGCTCGATCGCTCGGCTCCACAGACCACACGGGAAAGAACTGAAACGCCGCGCGTCGGTTTCGCGGACTTTGCTTATGCCTTTTGGCCGCCGCCGCCCGCCCGACGACTGGTTCGTGGTGTCCGCCTCCGCCGTTTGGTGTCTGATGATTGCCTGCCGGCCTGCTTCAGCACTCACTCGTGACTCATCCATTGACCAACCACCGCAGCAGCACTTTGCAATCAGCAACAACAAATCTGTAGCTAAACTAATCTGCTACTTCGTGTTCGTGATTGTGTTGGATACTTAAATTTCTAGGTTTAAACTTCTAATTACACTGTTTATTTTCCTTCATAATTTTGGTGTAGAATGTTACCTAAGAAGCATTTGTCGCGATCTCAGAAAAGGGAAAAATGAAAACAAGATGATTAAATGGTTGAGGTCAACTATATTACAAGGAAGATTAAATGGTTTGGCTATGTGCAGCATTGAGAACGACATTTGGACATGCGCAATTTGGATAGTATTATTAATGATTTTGCATCAAGAAATGATCGGGAGGAGTTTTTTTGTGAATGACTGATGTATTATTGTTAATAAAGAATTTAAGGTAATTATACTAGCTCTTTTTGCCGCTCTTTTAGTTTGTACTATCCATTTTTAGTTTGTACTATCATAATGTTCTCCAAAAATTAAATATATGCATTAGTACTACTATCCTTTTTGTATCATGTTATAAAAAAAAATATTTAGCCTAAAGAGCCCATAGAGTCTGGTTCGCTCAAGGGCCCTCGAAATCATAGAGCCAGCCCTGGACAAAGGGAGAGGCAGCACGAGCTATGCACCCATCCTGGAGAAGCATATGTATAGCCTTGGGATGAAGAAGGTTAGAACGGCGTGGAGGTGTGTAGTGTGAATCAACACCAGCTTGCAGCAAGGTTTTCGCAGCCTCACTGGTTTAGTTGACCTGGATGAGAGATACGCGGACGACGGAATGCATTCAATGGGTCTTACCATTTCCATGCTGTCTAAAAAAAGCTTGACTAGTTAATTTGCTTCATTCAGAACATATATTTAGGCCCTCTTTGGCACAACTCCACTCCCGCCGGCTCCGGCTCCAATGTTGCTGTGCTGCACTGTTTTTCCCTGTAGCATCAAGAGAAACAGCTCCGGCTCCGCTCATTTTTGCCTAGGGGACAGCCGGAGCTGGTGGAGCGGGTTTGATGAGACTTCTTCGGGCTCCGCTACAGTGATCTACAGTTCTAGAGCCGGAGCCGGGCGGAGCCCTACCAATGAGGGCCTTATTGGATAGCCAATTCTAGCTCAAACCACCGCGGTGTGAAACCAACTTATGTGGTGAGGGGTGTGTGTGTCTATATATGTATATATATATGTATATATATACATATATGTACATATATACATATATATACATATATATATGTACATATATACATATATATATATATATACATACATATATATATATATATACATACATATATACATACATATATACATACACATATATATATATATACACACACATATATATATAGGACACCGCTATTCCATACCCTGGGTATGGAATAACTATTCCTTATTCCATACCCGAGCCCGTCGAGGCACCGTCCGAGCACGTCTGGCGCGGGGGCGCGGTGCGGCTGGTTTTTACCTCACGGTTTTTTTTTCTCTCGTTGGTTTTCCTCCCCCTCTAGCGGTTTTCCTCAACGTCCCAGGTGCGCACGACAGGATGGGTTGCTGAAACTCGCAAACAATTCTGGGATTGATCGTCAAAATCACGGCGAACTTCGACGGGACCGTCTGCGATCAATTCGTACACGAGCACACGACTGCGATCTCGCTGGCTGCTAGCGAGGTGAGGCACGGAAAGCCAGAACTCCGAAGGGTCCTTGCGTCGACGGTGTGGAGGCCGTCCCTGTCCGTCTTCACCCTCGTCAAGGCCGTCCTAGGACTGCCGCTGGCGAGTCCGCTGGCGAGCCCCCCTGAACGGGAGCCCCCCTCACCGGAGCAGCGTGGACGGTGATGCCATCCGGGCGCCTCCTCGCCAGAACCTGCGGCAGCATCTCTAGCTTGTCAATAGGTATGGTAAAATTGATCTGTTACCTTCTCTGGCAGAAGCCTGATGCAAGCACGTCATCTTCTCCTTGTTTATTGGTCTCAATTGATGGTGAAAACAGATGTGTAGTTCCTCACTGGAGTCTGCCAATCTCTCGCTTCTGCAATCTGGAGTCGCATGCAATCGGTAATGTAGTATCTATTAGAGAAAAGGCAAAGAGCCCCTAGCTAGCTTGCTAGCTGCTGCACGCGCGCCTTGTTCATGTATACACATCACTGAAATTATATTCGAATCTAGTAATAAACATTGCTAGTAGATGGAATTTTTTATTCATATGTTTTTTTCTTTTAAAAATTAGTATACCTTGGAAGGTACTAATAATATAAGTAATAATACATTTTTGTTACTAATAAACCCATCATTCTTGTGATCGTAGAAGGTAGCAAAGGAGACTCGGTAACCAAACAAATGCCATGACTCATCGCAGAAATCATTTATTTGATCACCACTGTTATGCAAGCTGCAGCGATAGTACCAGTACTGAAGAAACAACCTCACGTCCACAACGACTTACAGCAGCGCATAACAGGTTTATTATCCGATTAGGCCACAAACGACAGAGCGCAGAACTAGGCAGCGACAGTGCGACACGTGAGGGCTGATCATTCGTGCCCCAGGAGTACGAGGAGCATGCCCTCGTAGTCGCCGCGACGGCACGATCCAGCGTGTTCCTCTTCTGGTACGCCTCCTTGATCAGCTTCAGGTCCACCTCCATGCGGGTCGGCGGGTGGTGATGACTCGGGTCAGGGAGCTCTCGACCGTGCCTAGCCCCACGATCGCCTGCCTGGCGACCTTCTCGAAGTACATGTCGGGGCAGGTGAAGCACCGGATGATCGCCCACAGTGTCTTCTTGCATTCGTCCTTGGGATTAGCCTTCAGATCCTGTCGAGCGCAGGCTTATTATGAAATAGGTCGATGAGGAATTTGCTAGAAAGTAAGTAGTGAATCATGCAAATATTTTTGCTGAGAACACTAGAGGATCTGCGTAGTTGATATTTGTAGAATGATAGGTCATGCAAATGATACTTGCAGCTAGTGTACAGAACTGAAACTCTAAAACCAGCAAAACATCAAATGAACATATCACTTTTACCGGATGTTCTGAATGGATATGAAAGCTGAGTAAACTTTCAGTTTATAATCACTGAATTTGCTGTTTCATAAACGTAGTACTTCTGACTTCAAAGTGGCAAGGTGCTTGCAGTGGCAGTTAGTATACTATTATTTGGGAAAAGAGAACATTTTCACAGACAACATGTTCCAGCACTAAAACACATGAGCTATCATGCAAATGTTTTTTTAGCAGAAATTAGGAAGCGGTACTGTGAATCAATATAGTCAAGCTATGGCATGCATATCACATGAACATGTAACTCATTCTCTTAAAAAGACTAAGGAAATCTTAAAACGTTAAATGATCTAGAAAGAAATTTCAACTATGTCCTATATAGTTCTGAACACGGATAGCATTGCCAAAGCGTCATGAAATTTCTATAACAAATACGAAACAGAACAAGCTGCAAATTAAATAATATCAACAATCTGTCATAACGGATGCAACCAATCCACACATAAGCAACATGGGCTGAACACTAAGTCACTAACTATTGGATAAATGCTGATCTTGGAAGGTGTAGGAACTAAAATGAGTAAACAGCTTGCCAAATGCTACACATGCTCCTTTCTAATTGGATGACTGAATAAACAGTATAAGAACAGAGTCGTATTGGCAAAAGCAGGTACGAGCAACTTTCCTTCAGAATATGAATGGATGATTTATATTAATGTGGGTTGTGATACAAGTTAATGAGGGACAAAATGCAACCGCAGATGCAACTGACTCATTCCACAACTGCATAATCTCATTCAACTGTAGTCGAATGCAGATGCACACATAGGTATTGCAAATTGTAAATAAATAAGTTGGTCACTTCCTGTATCACAGCAGAAAAACAACATAAGTTTATTCGATGTGTATGCACCTTGTTGATTGGGTGGCCAAATGCATCATTGTAATAATTGAACGTAGCAAGCAGCTGAAGCTTTGCTCCTAGTGGTGAGGATTCTGAATCTCATCAGCACTGTAAGACTTGTGATGGATCTTCTCATGAAGTATTTTGGCTTCTTAGTGTGCCAACCTTGTGTTGACCTCTGGTCCATCATAGTGGTATGCAGTTACAAGTGGCACCAACAGCTGAAATGAAGAATAAAGCAAATGTCAGATCACAGAATTTGGCAATGTTCCCATTTTTTGCACTGTTTCCCTGTTGTCGAAAGCTCAGGGAGCTAGTGAAACTAGAATAAGGTTGCCAAAAACTAAAATGACAATAAGTGAGCCATCCTTTAAACTAGCAAACCTGAAAAAAATTAAGTGTTGCATATTTAACGTTATTTAAAGAGTGACACAAACAAAATGAGGAAATGATAGGGCAAGGGGACATCAGATTTTGGATGAATGAGAACTGAATTTGATTTGATGTCTGCTCCGTCGGCTTTAAGGAGGTTGATTCCAACGCGTGTGGTGATGACTAGTGATGGTGCGGTTTACCTCGAAGTCGCCCGAGATCTCGTCGGTGATGGACCAGATGCAGATCCATGTCCTGCATCTCTACTCTGAATCTCTGAAATCACCTTCTGAAAACCTGAAGCTGCAGGAAATAGGAGCTCCGCCTCATTAGAGGGTCGCCGGTGAGGGCCGAATAGCAAAAAATTGCAGCAGGTGGAGGTACCTCTAGAAACAGAGGCCAAAGCTGACGTCCTGATGGTGCAGCTCGCCGCGGGAGCTGGCCGCGCAGTGCTTTGCCGAGACAGCGCCGGGATTGGGGGTGAGGAAGCGCCGGCGGCAGGTAGCGGCGGTGCCGCAGCAGAGGGTCGCCGGCGAGGGTCCGAATCGGCGGCGTATCGCTTCGCCGGGAGGGCGCGAGGGTCGCCGACGGGAGGCAGAGGCGCGCCGGGATGAGGGTGGTGCGGCGCCGGGATTGGGGGGAGAGGAAGTGCCGCCGGCAGGGAGCGGCGGCGCCGCAGGAACAGTTGGGCGCCAGGATTGAGGCACGATTGGAGGACGGAGCGGCGACTGGTCGCCGGGATTGGGGCAGAATCGCGAGATGAGGGTGGCGCGGCACCGGGATTGGGGGCACGATGGTCGCCGACGGAAGGCTGATGCACGCCAGGATGAGGATGGTGCGGCGCCGGGATTGGGGACGCGTGTGGGGACGCTCGGGCGGCGGGGAGAGGCGGCGCCGCAGAAAGAGTACTCCGACAGCGGCGCCATGATTGGGGGCGCAACTGGAGGCCGGAGCGGCGACTGGGCGCCGAGATTGGGGCCGCGCGGCGACGGCATTTGCGGTGGAGCGGCGACGGCAGGATTGGGTGAGGGGCGCAGGGCGGTTCGCGACGCCGGGAAGGGGCAGGGGGAAGCTGGGTTCGGAGGTGGTGGTCGTGGGGGGTGGGGCCGTGGGGTTAGGGTCGAGCGGGTTGCGTTGAACCGGAGCAGTTCGGCTGGCGCGGGTGGCTGGGTATGGAAAGATTCCTTTTTGGGTACCAATAAGCTTAAATATAATTAATATAAATTTATATATTATATATATATATATCTTCTATATATATATATATATATGACCCATCTATTTAGCATGCGGGGGTGCTAAATAACTATTCAACACCCACGGCGGAGCGAGGCTGACTCCGGCGAGTTCAGCAAAATTGGAGAAAATTACGGTGCCTTGGTTACATGAGAGTAAAATCTTATTACAGAGTATATTGAATGGATTAAATGGGGACCGCGACCCTTGATTGACGCGGATAGTCTCCATCATTCTATTAAAGCAGTTTTGAATGATTAGGGAAGTCTCAATGGAAGAAATCATAGTAGTTTCTACTACATATGATACTGTACCAAGAAACTACTTTTCCCAATTCATGATTTCTATAATAATGTGCATACACAGGTAACTTAAAGGCAGCACAAAAATTAGGTAAATCAACTGTGGCAACTATTTTTGTAGTAGCATGGCAAACAAACGATAAAATTTCTGCAGTTCAACTCAGGATACTCATCCCGGCAGTAGTTACATGATTTTACACGGAAGCACCAACAGGAAGCCACACTTGAGCTCCGATGGGTATCCACAGGCATGCTAGGCCATGGCAGCTCCGTCGAGCAAGTTCGTCAGGCGGCCACGAGTTCCGCTGAGCGAATCCATCAAGCGCCCGCGAGCTCCTCCGATGCAAGTTCGTCAGGCACTTGAGTTCCGTCTGGCAGCCGGGAGCTCCGTCGAGCAGCTGCCCACAGGGAAGGCGGACGTCGAGGTGACTGCCAAAGCTTTGCTGGGCATCCGCATAGGCGGCGCTCACCGAGGAAGCCAGCGCGCGAGGGAAATCGTCGAACTCGAGCGAGAGGCGAGAGCGCGTGGAGGCGGGAGGGAAAGCGCGCGAGCGAGAGCCCATGGGCGGCGGCGCACAGGATCCGCGCGGAAGCCGCTCGACTCTACTCGAGTCTCCCCAACAGGGTTGGCCTCGTTTCTTGGTGCATCGGTACGATGGTCGACACCGTTTCTTCCTCGAGAAATCGTTTCTTCATTTTGCAGTCTCTCTCTTCTTTAATTCTTATGCCACATCAGTAAAAAGCTGAGTTGTCAAGGTAATTAATAGACATAGAAACCATCATAAATATGCCATTGGGACTGCCCTTAGTAACTCAAAAAAAATCCGTTTGACCATTGAAAATGAAAAGTGGGGTGTTATCACGTAAGGATGTATGGCATAGTAAGAAATCGTTGGATGTAAAAAGTGAGCAGTAGGAAGTAAAAACTTACTGGTTTGTTATTCTTTTATTCGAATGATTGAAGGGAAATACGGTATTTTGGTATGGGCACGTATTTCGGCATCCATCTGTCCATAGTCACGGTAAGTATACATTGAAGCATGGAAGAGTAAATAGAAGTATATAGAATAGGAATCGGTCGGAAGCAATTAGTTGGGTTTGAGAAGTTTGAAGAGTAATTCGAGTGGCTTTGTTTCCCACGGGAATATGCAATAGTAATGAATCGTGCCCTCTTTGTTTCCCATACAGTCCATGCGAGCTGACGCCCTGCCTGGAGGCTTTTTTACCTTACTTTCAATTTACATATTGCATTTTAGGGTGGAATTATTAGGTAGTTGCTAATGTGAGAGAGATTTGAGGAAGAATATAATTACGTTTCAAAGTTAGGTCAACAGAGAACTAATTGCCACTTATTGTCTCCAAATGAATTATTGTTGTTCCAAATAATTTTAAAACATACAGAAGTAAACTTTAAATACAAGAGCAATATGTTGAATATGACGAGACAGTAATATTCTATAAATTTTGATAGTCTCCACCGTCAACTACATGGTTCATTGGTAACAATGACTATAGATAACTCCGTGTGTTTTCTATATTTTGTAATTAATTTTTATTTTTCGAACAATCCCCAGAAGTAATTTTCATTTTTGGTTTAGTCATTATTCTGAGAAGTAAGCTTTTTGAGTAGAAATTTAAATTTGAAGAAGTAAATCATATTTACTACATCATCTTTATAAGAATTGAGTTTTTTGACGTCTTTATTTTTCAAAGAATTAATTTCAAAACAGGAAGAAGTAATATGCACAATAACTTTAAGGAAGTAATTTCAAAAAATTAGACCAATATTTTCATGATGACTCAAATTGTTATAATCCATTATATGTAGTCACAGATCTCACAAATCAGTAATTATTCTGAGAAGTAAGTCTTTGGAGTAGTAATTTCAAATTTGAAAAAGTAATTCATATTTACTACATCATATTTATATAGATTATGACATCTTTATTTTTCAAAGAAGTAATTTCAAAACAGAAAGAAGTAATATGCTCAGCAACTGCAAGGAAGTAATTTGAAAACATTAGAATAGTATTTTCATGATGATTCAACAATAATAATTCATTATATGTAGTCACGGATCACACGTAATTTGATTCAATAAAATTTATGCGATGTACAAGCTGGTCACAGAAACATAATGCAGTTGTACAATTTTTCCTAGAAAGATGATGCCCCATAATGGATGTACAAGGTGGTCACACAAACATAATGGATAAAAAGGCTTAGACATGTAATTTCTAGGAGTAATTTTTCAAAACTTGGTAAGTAAAATTAATTATGACATCAACCCAATGATGGAGATGCTATTTCTATTAATATTACTGCTCTAGTTTTATGATAATACTCTTTGATATTGATAAAATTATTGCTCATATCAATACTCATCTATTGTTCTTGAAAATTATAGTCATTTATATGAGACCAACTTAAATAATAGGCTCCACGCAACATGCTCAAACTTCCCAGCACAAGAAAAGTGACTGGACATGGGACATGCTTCTCTTCTAGGAGATTAATGCCATGGATTCATTTAGGAGTACATGCTAGATGCCTGCTGAATCATGAGTTTCACTTGGATACGATGGAGTAGATTTGTACTAATTTATCTTACCAGCAGCAGACATGATCAATCAGAGTAGATGCAAATTGATTTCTACTTCACATCAGTCTACAATCGTATTGGTGAACTGCTACAACAAATGTGCAAATTGAACAATTTTGCAGTTTGCGCTATGGTCTAGCAGAAGATATACATATAATTATGCATCTGAGTGAGAAATTGAATTAAAAAAGGGGATCCTCCTTTGTACTAGTATAGCACGGATGGATGAAGAGGAAGATATCTTTTTTTTTTGAAAAGATAAAGAGGAAGATATCAGTTGCCACCAGATGGAGCATAGACATAGGCGTACAGGGCAGGCAGCTCCAAAGGGCCATAAAGTAGAAAAATTCAGATCCTTGACTCCAAGAATATCTGATTTACACATAAATAGCAGGGGAGAATTAGAACTAAAAATCCAATTAAAATATTGCATATTCTTCATCGAATGATTAGATATTCTCATCAATCCAATTTGCATTCTGATCCGGTATCTCCTGGAATGCACAGACACCATCGCAAAAAAGCAGGACAAAGATGCCCAATATGCAAGACTGAGAAGCAATAATAGAATAATCTACTACATGCTAATCATGGACGGATCCTGTAGCATTGTTTTTGAAGCAACCATTGCATTTTGAGGAAAATCAAAATGATAACATGGCGATGCAAGTAACTCTGCTGGCCAGAGTCTGGTAGCTTAGAAGGGAACACCTACGTGGGCTTCTCTGAACGGATCAGGTCTCTGCGACGCCTCTCTGCCCATATCTTGCCCATATCTTGCCAGCGGTGATGCCTCTTATGGCCTCCGTCGACCGTCGTGGTTGTTGATGCGCCCTCCACCAACAGCCTTAAAGAGCTTGTTGTTGGCGACTCCTCCACCAACCATCCCCGGAAGCCACGGCACCTATGGTCGGCACCGCGCCGTTCATCTCCCTTGTGTGATGCCTCTCATCGCCGGGCCACAGCCATGGCTGTGAAATGGGATCGTGGGGGCCTGACTCTCAGGAAGATCTGATCACGCTGCTGCACATCAGAATAGTGGGACCTCCGGTTTTCGGAAGAGGAGAGAGAAAGAAAAGAAATAAACGAGAGAGGTAAAGGAGTTTTATAAGGTCAGATCCAAAGCCCTAGGAGTAAAATGCTACTATGATTTACGGTTGCGGGATCTCAGTCAGTTGATCGGACTTGGCGGCACTGCCAGGGGTGTTGAATAGACAATAGGTATATATATATACAGTTTCAAAAATTCAATCTTACTATTACTAATTGGAGGCTCCTTTTAAATCTCTAAATGAAGCCACCTAGCATCTTAGATGGACACTACAAAAATAGAGATTGGATCTCAACAATCTGACAAATCTAATTGTAATAGCCATTGGATCTGTTATTTTTTCTAATAAATTACCCACTTCTATCATTATGAAAATAAACTAAATTAACCCCCTAAATATGTATCTAAATTACCCATCTCTGTCACTATAAAAAAATCTAAAGTAACCCATTGATCTTTGTGTAAATTATCCACCTATACCATTATAAAAACAATACAAATAACCCCCTAAATTTGCATGTATACCATCTAATTATATCATTATTAAAGTTAAAATAACCTCTAAATCTGAATCTAAATTATATAATTATAATTAAATATTAAAGTATATCAATATAAAATTCTAAATTATTATCTGTATCATTATTAATATATTATTTATATAAAATACTACACACGGTATGTGTCACCATGTATTCATGTATGACGAAAAAGATGAGAATACCAATTCACAAACAAATGGTTCAATATATTAAACATACATGAAGGTGTGATGCAAGATGAAATCTATTGCAATTGGGTAATGATAAATATATATTTTAGAGTTTGTGTTAGAATATTTAATAGATGAAAGAGGGTGTGAGATAGGTAATTATAATTATTAGCTATAAGTCTTATTTTTATATTAATCCTAATTAGCCCGTGTGGGAGCACGAGTTGATAGACTAATTAATTCAAAATTCATGTATGGCTGGTGTGAACTTTACTTCACCAGGTTGCACTCTCGGTGGTGACCTATTGAAAAACTCGCCTATGTGAATAGTTCGACAAAAAGTATATGTTCTTTTGTTGGCCTATTATTAAAATGGAGTTGCTAGTGTCCGGACGTTCTAATCCAAGGAGTTAGTGTCGGACGGTTGGAAAGCTGAAAAAATCCCGCTGAACCATGCGTCACATGTTGTACATATGCAACATGCAAAGAATAAAATTTTGGAAACAAAGCTCCACACATAAAAAAGACCCATCACAAAATTTGTGAATGTTTCGAGTAATATTTGATTGGAAAAAAAAATCCTTTCATCAAAATATCTGGCAAAACCATGCATGTGCAACATCAAATCTCTAAAGAACGAAAAGCAACATCTGAATTTTACATTATTGCAATATCCCGAACTCAGAATAAAATCATCATCCACCTTCAGTTAGAAAAATAATTGCCAATCATGCAACATAAAAATTTCACTGCTGCAAAGCGAATACTACTCGAAACATCTTCAAATGCCTGCTGCAACATCACAAAATCTAGATGCTACATCGATGACTGGTGCCTCTCATGATGGAATTTCTTCTTCCTAGAGCATTCATAGCAGCCACCATGAAGTATCCCCCCATGCTTGACGGCCACCGCCGGCCTCACCACCACACGCTCGGCCCTTTGTGTGCCCCCAGTGCCTACCGGCCGCTAAAGGCTCCAGCCTCATGCCACGCCAGCCCCGCCGTGTGCCCATGCCTAGTGGCCTCGCTGCCGTGTTCGTGCCTATATGAACCGCGCATGCAGCAGAGAGAATGGTGCGTGCGAGTGATTTTTCCCCTGGTGGAAGGACAAGGAAGAACGGTGGGAGAGAAAAGATTAGGTGGGAAGAGAGGAGAGGGAGAAGCAAGATACGTGGAGAAACTGTCCCGTGGAGCATTCAAAGCTAGTCTACGCGTCGGACATCAAAGTCCAAGAATACCGTTATTAAAATAATAGGAGAGATGATGCATAGTCCTCCAGTCGTATTCTAGGAAAAAGTGAAAAGAAAATTACCCACCATGCAACACATGGCTAAATACGGTCAGTCGTAAGTTAGTCTAACGGTATGGCCAGTTGTAAGTTAGTCCAACAGTACGTACGGACGCCCTCATTTTGGAACAGCTACAATACACTGTAAGCCAACTTTCCAATTTTGGCAAAAAGATGTGCCGCTACAGTATTTCCCAAGCATAAAGTTGCACCAGATGAAACCACATGGCCTACACAACTTTTCTGATAGGACAATATGGCAGCTCTCCCGATCTAAAATGCCACGCCACCGCTTCTTCACTACCAGCTCATGTCGAAATTGGTTGGGGGCTATTGAAACCAATACCATCATGGAAACAATACAATGTGGACACGCGAAAGAAGAAACAAAATGGGACAATAAATTTGGATGCATAACCTCGAATCGACTCGAATCCAATTATTCCAAACATGACGAAAATATACTTGATCAGTCCCTGAATTGATCAAACAAGAACAACTATGATAAAGAAGTTCCAGAAAACACAATACCGATAATTCAACCATACGCACGGCGGCGCAAACATGCAGTTAATGCATTGATAGATCGGACTCGGCAATGGACACAACCAGTCTAGTAGGGAGGCCTGTAGTGCTGCCCCCACATGTCACGACCGTCGACCCTGAAGAACACCGCGGCCTCCCCGTGCATCGCCTCGTCCCTTGGCTCCCTGCTCCTGAACACGACGACGCCGTGCTTCGCCGACTGCCTCGCGCACGACCGCTCCGTGGTGATGCGCTCGATGCAGTAACCCAACCCTAGAGTCCTGTACAATAAAACAGTATTAATTCAGGGATGATTGCGATCCATCCATCAGTCCATGTATGTGTGCATACATGCATGCATGTCATCACTAACTCACTATACCAACAAGCCAAGAGAACTGATTCCTAGCAGGCGGCAGCGACTTATTTTCACTGACGCTTGTCAAGATACCAAAAGATATGTTTACACGTACCTCTCAAAGTAGTCCTTGATATCTTGAGAGCTTAGAGGGTGCCATTCGGGGAAGGCAACGAACACTGTTTGCGAGTCCTCGGGCGTCGTCGTCGTACTGGTGACGGTGAACGGCGCCATCAGCTCTGGAGCCGGCACCGGGTTGGTGATCTGGATCATGCAATCATGTTCGAACCAGCGCAGCATCGCGTACAGGTTGTCGTTGAAGACGAGCGCTGCGATAGTGTCCCGAATCATAGTGACACCGCGTGCGATGAGGTCCTTGTGGAATCTGAAGAACCTGTATTCGATCAGCCGGCCCCCGCCGCAGAGGGCCGTGATTTCGGGAAAGCCCTCGAAGGGTGGCGGCAGCTCGTAGTAGCCGTGGAGCACGTAGGTGAACAATGCGTTCGCCTCAAAGGAGACCTGCATGAGCGAGATGTCGTCAGGCGCCATGGCTGCCACGCTGCGGAGGATGTCGAAGCCCATGGTTGCCTCCAGCCAAAGGAGAAGGCAGATGGCGTTCTGGGCAACCTCCTGCCTGGTCGGTCGTGAGAGGATGCGCAGGTACGCACTGCGGGCAGTCTCGTTGGCATCGAGGACTTCCCACACCCGAACTACCATGGTAAACCTTGATGGTGGAGAGCAAGAGAGGTGGGAGACTTACGAGGAGGATAGTGAGGCGAGAGAGAGAGATGCAAATGCTTGGCCTAGGAGAGAGGAGGCTGCTGTGGTTTATAAAGAGGCTAGGGTGCGTGGACAGTGTGACTTACTCAGCATTATTAGCACCTGGAGACAGATGAGCATGATGCAGAAATCTAATATCATGCAAGGTATGTAGTACATTTAATGGTGCAAGTACATTTCATGCTGTGATAGTGAAATTACTTCATTTATTGCATATCTTTGTACATCACAAATTCTGATTCACGTCATCATTGTGAAACAAATTTATATTGTAGTCAATTGCGTAGAACCACCAAAATGTTTTAAATTTGAAAATTCCGCTTGTTTTGATTCATGGGTCATAGGTGTGAACCTCCGACAGTGACTTCAAGTTGTTAATCAACGCATTTGTGTTTGCCGTTATGAAATTTGTTTTATCTTCTACTAACAAAATTACACGCCCAAACTAGTAATGTACGTTCACTAACGACATTTTTGTCGTGTCGCAATGACGCTAACTACACGCAAACTTATGTCGATAACTTCTTTTTGCTATAGGTGACAAAAATGATATACTCTAAAACTGGAATACCATACTTGTTCACGAGATCTAGGCACGAATAAACTTTCTTCAAATGGAACTATGAAAATGACAAAATTATAATTTACCATGACACGCTATGGTTGAGTTCTGCTAAGTCTATGATTGTTACTCTCTTGTAGCTCGTTAGTCTTTCAATCATCCCATATATATGATTCATCATTGTAACCATGTTGGGGTAATCCTTAATTACATTTATATGTTCATGAATAATATATGTGAAAATCCTATAAAAGGTATTTCTCACGAGGAGTGAGAGCCAAAGTTGTACTACTATGTACCTAACTCAAATATTGCCAAATAACATAAAGATAACCTAGGAAAAAGTTCATACATAACATATGCACCTAACTCGAGTGTTTCCAAAACAAAAGAAAAATTGTAACACAAAACTACACCAAAGGGTTGGGGAGGTTAGTGGTGTAGAAGCATTTCATGTGAGGCAAGTTGGCTAGCTAGGGACATTGCAGTGCAGCTATACATACATGCTCCCCGTGTGCATTCTCTTGTCTTGTAGCCCACCGCAACAGCCTCCTTGGATGCATTCTTGCTTTGCTCTCAGCGGCCTAACAGTTTCTGGCCTTTTCTCTGATGGGCTGCATGCTCTTTTCCTTGATCTGTCCACCACCAGGGTGGTTGCGTGCACGTTGCGTTTCAGTTACTGCTGGTGGGGCACGTGAACATCGTAAAAAGTTTTTTTCCCTCGAGGAACCTCAGAACTTTATGTACCTAACTCTAATATGGCCAAGTACAAAGGTAAAGAAACATTAAGGTGAAAAAAGTAAACATAGATACACCTAACCCAAATGCTTCCAAAATAAAGGAGAATTTGCATCACAAAGCTCCGCAAAAGACTGAAGAGGTTAATACTGTTAAGCCTTTTCATGTAATGCAAGATTTGTCTAGGTACATTGACGTGCCACTACTAGAAAACAGGCCAAAGGTCATGGCCAAAGGTACCAGCTGCTGTTGCAACCGGTACTAATGCCACGCATTAGTACCGGCTGCAAAAGCAGCTGGTACCTTTGGCCAGCGGCGATCAAAGGTAAGGTGTTTGGTACCGGGTTAAAGCATCACCCGGTACCAAAACTTCAATATAGGAACCGGTTAGTGCCACCAACCGGTACCAAAAGCACATGGAGGAATAGGTACCGGTTGGTGGAACCAACCGGTGCCTAAAGGGTGGACAATGGCACCGGATTTTGCCATGACCCGGTGCCGCCACATGCCCACAACAAAGGCACCGGTTAGTAACATCAACCGGTGCCTATGCCTTTTGTTTGGCACCGGTTGTTGAGCACCAACCGGTGCCTTTGAGTCACGCCTATAAATACCCCAACCCCTCCCCCCTCCAAGCTGCCGTGAACTCACTGTTCATGGTAGCTGAGTGAGGGGAGGGGAGGCGATTTTTTTTCTTCAAAAAAGGTTAGTTATTTTTCTCCATAACTTAGCAATTGGTTTTTAAAAGCAGTTATCATTTAATTTATTTGATAAGTGAATAGTATCTATTTATTATAGTTATAAGCATTATCAATTATATATTTGAATTCAAATTTAATATAGTATGAATGTATTATTTGTACACTACAATGATGTATATAAATGTATTGTGGACCTAGATGAGTCGGCAATGGATGTACATGGCCGATCGGCGTTCAAAGGAGTTCATTGATGGCGTGCATGAATTCATAGAAGCGGCCGAGAAACACAAGTATGACGGTTTCGTTCGTTGTCCATGCAAATTCTGTAAGAATGAGAAGGATTACTCATCATCAAGAACCATCCATATTCACTTGTTCAATAGTGGTTTCATGCCGAACTACTATGTTTGGACCAAGCATGGCGAAAGAGGAATTGAGCTGGATAATAATGTAGAAGAAGAGGACAGGATTCCTGACTTTGCAGCCAATTATAATTCCTTTTTCAACGACACTGCAATGGGTGAGCCTGAAGAAGATACTGAAGGATACGTTGTAGAAGATGATCTTGGTCAGATGCTGCGCGAAGCTGAGGAAGGTTGCGAAACAGAAAAGGAATCGAGAGATCTGAAGCGTATGTTGGAGGACTACAGAATATTGTTGTACCCTGATTGCAAACAAGACTAAAAGAAGTTGGGTACCACATTGGAATTATTGCAATGGAAGGCATCAAATGGTTTGTCTGACAAGGGATTCGAGGAGTTGCTGAAACTTATTAAAAACTTACTCCCTGAGGGTAACACCTTGCCGGAGACAACATACGAGGCAAAAAAAGTTGTTTGTCCTTTAGGATTAGAGGCACAGAAGATACATGCTTGTCCTAATGACTGCATCCTATATCGAGGTGAGTATGAAAATTTGGATTCATGCCCTGTATGCAACGCATGCCGGTATAAGATCCCTCGAGATGATCCAGGCGACGTTGAGGGGATGCGTGTCAAGAAGAGGGTGCCTGCCAAGGTGATGTGGTATTTTCCTCTAATACCACGTCTGAAACGTTTGTTCATGAACAAAACGAATGCTAAATTGATGCGATGGCACAAAGAAGAACGTAAGCAAGACAATATGTTGAGACACCCCGCTGATGGGTCACAGTGGAGAAAAGTGGACAGAATATTCCCAACATTTGCAAATGAAGCGAGGAATATAAGGTTTGGCTTAAGTACGGATGGCATGAATCCTTTCAGTGAGCAGAGCAGTGGTCATAGTACCTGGCCTGTAACACTCTGTATATACAACCTTCCTCCCTGGTTGTGTATGAAGCGGAAATTCATTATGATGCCGGTGCTTATCTCCGGCCCGAAGCAACCCGGTAACGATATAGATGTGTATCTGAAACCACTGATTGAGGTTCTTCTATTGTTGTGGAAAGATGAGGGTGTTCGTATGTGGGATGCGCACGCAGAGGATAATTTCAACCTGCGTGCATTGCTTTTCGTAACCACCAACGATTGGCCAGCACTAAGTAACCTCTCCGGACAATCCAATAAGGGTTATAGGGCATGCACCCATTGTTTAGAAGAAACCGACAGCATGTACCTCAAGCATTGTAGGAAGATCGTGTATATGGGTCATCGTCGATTTCTTCCGATCAAGCACCCATTAAGGAGGAGTCATGCTCACTACGATGGAAAGGCAGATCATCGTACCAAGCCTAGGCACCGTTGTGGGAAAATGGTGTTTGAAATTGTCAAAGATATAAAAGTAGTATTCGGAAAAGGACCCAACAGCAAATCAGTGCAGAGTGATGACGGACGTGCACCTATGTGGAAGAAGAAGAGTATTTTTTGGGAGTTACCTTATTGGGAAGTCTTAGACGTCCGCCACGCAATTGATGTGAT
This sequence comes from Panicum virgatum, assembly GCF_016808335.1. Taxonomy (NCBI): domain Eukaryota; kingdom Viridiplantae; phylum Streptophyta; class Magnoliopsida; order Poales; family Poaceae; genus Panicum; species Panicum virgatum. The sequence continues at coordinate 47,465,059 of NC_053153.1, read as the reverse complement.
GCACCTAACAAAAAATCTTTGTGTGAACCTTCTAGGTTTCCTTGGTGTCTACGGTAAGGCAAATGATACATTGGAAGCGCGGCAAGATCTTCAACGTATGAAACAACGGGCCGCCCTACATCCAGAAAAAAGGGATAAAGGATGTCATTATCTAGGTCCTGCGTGTTACACTCTTAGTAAGGAAGAGAAGCAAAGTATGTTCGACTGTTTGAACAGTATCAAGGTCCCATCAGGCTACTCTTCGAATATAAAGAGGCTACTGAACTTGAAAGAGAAGAAATTCGCACACGTAAAGTCCCATGGCTGTCACGTGTTGATGACGCAATTGATTCCAATTGCACTTAGAGGTATTCTACCATCTAATGTTCGAGCAACAATCATAAAGCTATGCGCATTTCTCAACACAATTTCTCAGAAGACAATCGATCCATCGAGTTTAAGCAGGCTACAAGAGGATGTTGTCCAAAGTTTAGTCAGACTTGAAATGATATTTCCTCCATCATTCTTCAATATTATGACGCATCTTCTAGTTCACCTGGTCAAAGAGATTGGTATTCTCGGCCCTGTTTTCCTTCATAATATATTCCCTTTTGAACGATACTTTGCAGTACTAAAGAAATACGTACGTAATCGGGCTCGTCCAGAAGGAAGCATTGCGAAGGGTTACGTCACAGAGGAGGTCATTGAATTTTGTGTTGACTATGTGGAAGAACTCTGCCCAATTGGGATTCCAGTATCACGTCATGAGGAGCGGCTGATTGGAAAGGGCACACTTGGAAGAAAATCAGTAAATGCCACATATCATGCCACGTTGAGCAAAGCACATCTCATAGTTCTGCAACAATCAGCCTTGGTGGCTCCATACATGGAGGAGCACATGCAAATTGTGCGAAGTATATACCCTTTGAAGTCTGAGACATGGATTACAAAACATCATAACGATACATTCGCCACCTGGTTGCAGAAGGAAGTCATGGCCAACGATCAAATTCATGAGCAGCTAGCTTGGCTGGCCAGGGGTCCGGCAAATTCAATCCTGATGTACCAAGGATATGAAATTAATAGTTACACATTTTATACAAGAGCTCAAGATAACAAGGGCACCAATCAAAATAGTGGTGTCCGTATAGATGCCACCGACTCTAGTGGCCAAACAAACTCATATTTTGGTTACATTGAAGAGATCTGGGAACTCGACTATGGGCCGTTGAAGATACCTCTATTTCGTTATCAATGAGTTAAACTCACAGGAAAAGGTGTCGATATCGACGAGTACGGAATGACAACGGTAGACCTCAAAGAGCTTGGCTATCGAGACGAACCATTCGTCCTAGCTAAAGATGTCACTCAAGTTTTCTATGTGCAGGACATGTCTAGCAAAACAAGAAAGGACAAGTCTAGGAATAAATCAAGTTTTGTAGGTGCCGGAGATGAGGCAAAGCGCCATATTGTTCTGGCAGGAAAAAGAAAAATTGTGGGAGTCGACGATGTCACAGATGAAGAAGAATACAATAAGGTTGAAGATACGACTCCGTTCGCAGTGGAGGTTGACACAAGTATTCTTTTAGCCGAAGAGGAGGCTCCGTACGCACGTCATGATCATAATGAAGGGACGATTGTAAAGCGAACCATCGTTAATATTCCCTTAGTTGAATGATTATGTCTTGTAATATTTTATGTGAACATTATTAGATTTCTTATGCAATTATTTGATTTATTATGCAATTAAAATAATTAGTTATGCACCTAAATGATTTATTATGTAGTAATTAAAATTATTGTACATTTAAATAATTTATTATTGTGCACCTAAAACCATAGTTAATATTTTCTTAGTTGAATGATTTACTAGGCAGTTAATAAATTTATTGAGCAAATAACAAATTTATTAGACAATTATTTAAATTATTAGATAATTATCTGATTTTCTAGGCAATTATCAGATTTATTATGCAAATATCAGATTTATTACGAATTATGAGGCAATTAATAGATTTACAAGAGAAAAAGAAAAGGGAAAAGAAAAGATAACCTTTGGTACCGGTTGGAAAATCCAACCGGTACCTTAGGGTCCTATTTGGGTAAAAAAAAGTGGGGCGTCGCGCGGGAGTCGAACCGTGGCCGCGAAGCCCAAATTTCCGCGAGTTACCATTGAGATACTGACGAATTCCGTTCAAAGGGGGTCAAAGAAGATTGAAAAGTGAACTGCAAAAGGCCTAAGGTACCGGTTTTGTTAATCCACCCGGTACCATTGGGGCTTTTCATTTCCCGCCCGTTGGGCCCTAAGGCACCGGGTGTGCGGAGAACCGGTACCTAAGTCTCGCCTAAGGCACCGGTTGGAGATACAACCGGTACCTAAGGCCTACATAGGTACCGGCTGAATTTTTGACCCGGTACCTTTGGCCAGGGGTATAAACCCGTTGCCTTCTTCCTCCCAATTCTCCACTGCTCCTCCATTCCTCCGGTCGACCGCCGCCGCCCTCCATCTCCGCGCGCGCACTGTCGCATAGACGTGCCGCCGCTGCCACATTGTCACGCCGCCGCCTCTTCCTCTCTGCTGCTCGGTCCGGCGTCGTCCGCCCGCGCCGGTGGCCCCCGCCCCTCCTCCGCTCTAGCCGCCGGTAAGTGCTCCGCCCGTGAAATTCAACGTCGCCGGCGCGATTCCGACCTCCCTGACCCCTCCACCGGCTTCGCAGCTCGACCCCGAAGCTTCCCGTGGAGCCAAGAGTCCCAGAGGACCCCTGCATCGACTCGTCCACGGGCACCGCACCGCCCTCGCCGCTCGCCTTCGACGCCACCGCCCCTGCACGGCCGCCTTGCTCGATTTCGAGCCTCGGTAAGTCCCCCAAGCCCCCGCCATCCTTTTGCGCCCGGATCCGAGCCCCAAAGCCGCCCAGCGCATACGCCCCGGCGAGCGCCGCCGCGCAGAGCTGCCACCGCCGTCGAACCCGCCGCCCCGAGCCTTCCCTAGCCCCGCACAGGCCATAGGTGGATCACGCATGCCGCGTAGTCCATCATAGACCCAAAGCCCGGTCGATTTGACCCCTGGAGGGCCGAGTTCGGCCATCTCCGGTGAGCCTCCGCCGCGGGAGCGTCGTCTCCGGCGACTCGCGCCGCCGCCCCGCGCGCCCAACCGACCTCAGCCGCCCGATCTTGATCCAACGGCCGGAAACACCCGAGCCCGAGTCAATCCAGGCGGATAACGGTCAGCGCCCACGTGTTTTGCTAAAGAGCCCCTCAGCTTCTTCAAAATAAACCCGCAGTCCATGCTAGTTGAAAAGTATTTCCAAATCCGCCCCTGCTTTTACATTTTAGACCCTGATCTTCTTTAAAATTTAACCCGCGGTCCACCCAACCATCGCCCTGGTCTTTTTGCATCCTAACCCCCGTGTCTACCCTTTAATTATGTATAGGTCCCTGGTTTTGCAGAAAAAACCCCTAGAAACTTAGTTTTTCTTGCAGAAAAGCCCCTAGACCTTGTTTTAAGCGAAGTTTTCACGTTCTAGCTCCGTTTTAGGCGTTCTTTGTGTCCACGCGATCGTTGTAACGCGTAGAATAGTTCTAGCATAGTTTTGGTTGCTGTTTTCATGTATTGTTGTACTGTTTCTTAGTTTTTGCTATTGTTTGCATGTATGTTTATGTTGTGTATTGTTTTTGGCCATGTGTTCGTGAGAAGACGTTGATCCATCTGATCAGTAGCCCCAGTACCAGTACCCGGAGCAGCCATCTTCTGAGCAGTTTGAGCAGCAGGAGCAGTTTGAGGAAGGCAAGTATAACATGTATTTAAATAGAGAGTGAATAATTCTTGTATTTATGTATTTATCTTGTATTTTTGCAACTCATGTATTTATCATGTAACTCATGTAACGACGACGAGTAACGACGACGAGTAACGACGATGAGTAATTTCGTATTCGCTCTCTAACTCACGCATTCGCCATCCCTCGACCCTCAACTCTAGACCTCGACCCTCAACCCCGTTCCTCGACCCGGTTCCTCGACCCTCGACCCTCAACTCTGTTCCTCGAACCGGTTCCTCGACCCCATTCCACGACACACACACACACACACACTGTCTAATACACTCTAACACACACACACTAACACACACACACACACACACACACACACTAACTCTCTCTCTCTTTCTCTGTCCCTCTAACATACACACACACACTCTCTCTCAAACACGCATATTCGTTCAAAGAATTGAATTCTCCTGCTTCATTTAAGGATGGACACATACTCTAACACATTTTTACGGTTTCAGTTAAGGATGGACCCCTTCGGTGATGAGCAGGCCGCCGGGCAATACATGTTGGACGCAATAAACGAAGATACGAGGACCAACACCACCCAGCCAATCGCTGAAGAAGATGCTCGGACAGCTGATTCGTTCCTGAATATGTCTGGAGATGCCGATGAAGAAGATGATGACTTTGCGCCGCCACCCAATCAACAGCAGAATGTTCCAGTTTGAATCTTAAAACTATATGCATGGTGTCTTCAGTAGATTAGTTTTGCGATTAACATATCTTTTCTGTAATTTAGTCGACCTCCGCATCGACTTCGTTGAGCCAATCAAAAGGGAGACGCCGGCCAACCAAGAAAATGGAGGGAAGACAGGTCGTCAGAGAAGTGGACGCAGAGGGCTGTCCAAGTGCTCCAGAGGATGCTAGCACAAAATTTGTCAACCAATGTGGGGTTATTGTTCGGGCAAGAATTCTGATCACCACAAGACTATGGAAAACGACCAAACCCGAAGAACAGCAACACGCTGTGCCTGCACATCAGAAGGAAATGCTATGGGCAGAACTCAAGGATATGTTCACTCTTTCTGAAGGAGTTGACCAAGAACTTGTGAAGAAATGTGCCTTGAGAAAGATGGCCCTTGCCTTTGCAACTTTCAAGAAGAAGTTGTACACCAATTACATCAAGAAGGATAAGGAGCCGAACTGGGACGATCTTCCTCAGGTTAAACCATACTGGGAGGAGTGCAAACAATACAAACTATCAGAGGAAGCCCAAAAAAAATCCGAACAAGCCAAGGTGAATGCTGCAAATAAGAAGTACAGCCACCACCTTGGGGCTGGCGGGTACAAGAAGTCAGTTAAAAAATGGCAGAAGATGGAGCAGGACCTTATAGATAGAGGCATCAGGCCGACGACTTGGGATTGGCCGGATAGATCCAAGTGGTGGTTATTTGCTAATGGCGTGACACTAAACCAGTTGGATGGAAGTTTGGTCGTGCCCGAGCATATGCAAGAAGTGTCCCGCGATCTAGTCGCTGCAATAGATGAGACTCAACAAGGAACATTCCATCCTCAAAGGGAGAATGATGAGCTAACAAGGGCATTAAAGAATCCAGAACACCCTGGACGAGCCCGCGGCATCGGCGTGGTCCCATGGAAAGTTGCTTGGGCCGGAGATCCCTCTTACAAGACTCACCGAAAGAGCAAAGCCGAACAGGAAGAGAAACTTCGTGCCATAGAAGAAAAGATGAACGAGAAGGTTGCGTCCTTGGAATCTCAGATGGACGCTAGGGTCAATGAGGCGGTGCAGCTAGCTCTGAGCCAAAGGGGCACTGCTCGGTCGCACCCGGATGTTGTGATAAGCCCGGCCTCTTAGCGACGCAGCAGCTGTGCATCCACGGCGGCGCCCGACGTACAAGCGGAACAGCAACCCCAGATTGAGCCAACGACGGTAGATGACCAGAGGTATCCAGTGGATGATGTCACCATGCCGACACCGTGCGAGCTTCATGTGCGAGCAAGAAATATATCCATTCATGTCGCATACGGGTCAGCCCTGCCCCTGAATCCTTCTACTACAATTCATGGAAGGTCGATACCTCCTGGCTACACCTCTGTCACAGTCGAGCAGATAGTTGGAAATAATGAGGATCTTGAGCTCGACTTCGTTGGAGGGGATGGAGAGAAGACATTGGGAGACGCACTGCACGGGGTCGTTCTATGGCGCAAGGCCGACATCAAACTTACTGCAAGCACAACGGCTCCCGTGCAGACCGATCGCCCGTCTCCGCGGCCTACCTCACCGCCATCCCCACTACCACCTCCTTCACCACCGTCTCCGCCGGCGCAAAGGGCCACGAGTACTCCAACTCCTCCTACACTAGAAAAGGGAAAGAAAAAGACAGCATCCCTCCCAGCGGCTGGACCCTCAAAGAAGCAGAAAACGGTCGAAAGACAATTAACCTACGAGAAACCGCTGAGGAGTTGGAAGAGGAGACTGCTCGATATACAAAAGAACAATTGAAGCCTAAAGTCCCCCCGCCGAGGGAAAAGGTACCTCTAGAACTAGGGAAAAAGCTTCTCGCAAACCTAGACAACCCACCAAAACCGAAAAGCTTACCCTCGGACTATGATCGTACTCTGACAAAGGCACACAAGGTGAGAAATCAGAAGAAAAAATGTGGCAAGACCATTCCTCAGCTTGGCACACAACAAAAAGAACTCGAGCCCCTCCGGGTGCCAGGGTTGCCACTCTTACACCCAACGGACGTACAACTCCAGGCGGACCTACAGGCCACAATATTTCTTTCTAAAACTGGATTAACGCTAGAGGAGGCAATGGGGCATGTGGAGGCAAAAATCCCTGTCGCTCGCACTATTACTCCATTCCAGCATGGAAAACCGTTTGTCACTAAGGAAGAGGAGAAAAGTCTAGGCACGCAGATGTTCAATTTGCATAGATGGTACCTGCGAATGGCGAAAGATGAAGGAAAAATGTTTGGAGTCAAGTATTGTGACCATGATTTCTTCCGCGGGGAGGACGACTTCTGGGTGTACTTCCAAAATTTATATCACATTTACCATCGACAAGCCCTCGACGCCTCTATCATCACCATTTGGGTTTTGTAAGTATCACTTACCTCTACATTAATACTTTTTGTTAACAAGAACATAATTATATGTGTGCATTATAAAATTTGTATTGCATCGTTTAGACAGGAGATCCAAAGAAGCCGAAAACATGGATGGCACCATCAGATCGGCTTCATGTCTCCTTTGCTAGTCAACCAGAAATTGATCAACGAAAGTTACAAGGAAACGTGCGAAAACATGTACGATTCGTTGACTAGGCAAAGTTACAAATCCTATATATTCATACCATACAACTTTGGGTAAGCCTTGATCGACTCAAACCTCTGTTATATTACTAAATAAATACTAAGTTGTCTAATACAGTTATGTATATATCCTATCTATATCTGCAGTTATCATTGGATTTTACTCATACTTTTCGTAGAGACCGGCAATCTTATAGTCTTTGACTCAATGAGAAATCCATATTCCGCAATCCAACATATCATAGACCCCTTGAACAGGTAAGTTCAGTTTGCACAATCAAATCTTTTTCCTGTTAATAACAATTCCTGAATATCAAACTTAACTTTGAGCGTAGGGTTTGGAAAAAAATTGTGAAAAATAACAAAGGACGTGGTCAATGGAGGCCCGAACTGAACGTTAACATGGATTATCTGGTATGTCATTCATAAAGATTTGTCTAGTTAAGTATATAATCCCAAATTGTTCTAAATTGAGTAATTTATTTGTTTCTCCTTAAGTGTGCGAGACAACAACAAGGAACTGATTGGTGCGGGTACTACGTATGCGACTACTTGCACATCATGACTCCATGCGGGAAGGCTACTGATGAAGAAACGAGAGTACGTCCAAACCGTTCACTAGTATATTTTCATAATTGTACTAACGCACAGAATGTTAATGTTTTTTTCCTAAATGATAGATGTCTCAAATGGGGGATGAATGTTACTCTACTGATCGGATCAACGCCGTGTGCGAGCAGCTCGCCGGATTCATTTTGAACGAGATCTTGGATCCTAGAGGCGAGTTCTACCACGACGGTCACATCGATAGAGGACTTTCATCGACATCTTGAGGGGACTAGTAGTTGGACGGCTAACATGACTTGTACATTTGTAAATATTTTTAAACATTATGCCTTGATGTTTGTAAATTTGTAAATATATTAGTTCATGTAATTATCTTAATTATATGCTCGCATTTCACATTTAGTTAGTTTCAAATATTCTCTGAAAACAAACACGAACAACCAATGAACATAGAGTACTGTAGAGCTTGAGTGCGTTTAGCAATTATAAAAGAATAAACAATAATAAATAGAACAAACAAAACTGAATTTGGGAAAAAAAAGAGAAAATGTCATTGGTACCGGTTGGTATTACCAACCGGTACCAAAGGGGCTGCCACCTTACGTCAGCGTGGCAGCCTCTTTGGTACCGGCTGGTATTTCCAACCGGTATCAATGGAGGCCTAAGGCACCGGTTGAGACCAATGATCGCGGTTGCGGGGCACCGGTTGGGAAACCGGTGCGTTTGGCCTTTCTTAGCCGGTGCCCAAGGCCCGTTTTCTAGTAGTGTGCGTTCAGAGTACCATGCATGCTCTCTCACGTGTGCTCTGTTGTCTCGTAGCCACCACCCATGCCAGCCACTGAGCTCAGAGCTGGAGCCAGGAGTTTATTAATGCTAGACATCTGTAACCAGACTACCATAGCTTAGTCTAGAGCTAGCTAAGCCAGGGAGTAAGCTGTAATTAGAGCTTTGCTGAACTGTCGGTTTTTGTGTCAAGTCGTTGAGTGTCGTCTGTGGTACGTACTATACGTTCCAGAGTTCGCCATGTTACTATGTACCCTTTGTGTTCAATAAATGTTTGTGATAGACAGTGCCTAACAAATTTTCAGTTCCAGATTTCTGCTGGGTCTCACTGAATATTTCCAGGTTAATCCGTTGATTTGGCTATACAATTTGTGATTCCATTCACCATTCTGGAGAATGAATGCAACATCTCCGCCTGGCACAGCCAACTCGACAAATTAATAAACCTGGGCATTTCGAGGAGTTCACCGCACCGCACCCAATTTTGGAGTTAAGCCAAGTCAATTTCTAGGAGGGTGGGAGTGCCCTAGTATAACACGGCCAGATTTCTCCTGGCAAGATTCAGGAAATCTGGACATAATACTTATAAACAGACTTTTTGTATCATCCAAGGAATGAGAAATGCTTAAAGTATCTCGCAACCTGCAAAGGAACCCAAGATCAGTTAATCTCAGGCGAACGACCTCAATGATTGATAAAAAATTCCGTTGAAGTTAATATGAAGAACTTTGGAGTACGAAACATTTTTAAGAGATAAAAGTGGAGAATGGAACTAAAAACTGCTTTCAGTTCTTGTCTGATTCTATTTCCGTTCTTTCCGGCCACTTACTTCTCGGTGTTTATCAACACTAGGGAACGTGTAATTTTGGTGGTTATTAGAGAAGTGTGTTTGGTAGAAATCTGGATTGGCCATCTAAGAAATTGATTGGAGCCCTCATGTGGGTGGACAGAACAACAAGATGGTCAACAGGCAATGCAATGCATAAATGAACAGTGGGAAACTTTGTATCTAATGTTTGTAAGACCCCCTTTTGGCAAATTTATTCCTTTCCAAGCCTCCCAGAAATTTCAGTTTTTGACACCGCATTGGGTTGCCATTGCAATATTTACACTGGTTTATTTTCTTATAATATGGAAATAGTTCCGGCCCCTATGACTGCACGCATGCATCCAGGTCTTTATAAATTTATTTAGCTAAACCACTATCATATAAATAGAGAAATGTGAACCATAATCAAAGGATAAAATCATAGGCAAAAGTCTCTTATTCCTTCTTGATCCATTCTTAGCAAAAATTTACAAAGGATCCTAATTGTCTTGCATGTTGTTCGGATGGTTTTCCTTACTTCTTCACCTCTTCATGTTGTAGCAGCACCCAGAAATGTAACCTAGGTTCTCCTGAAAGTAGCATGTATACAAGATATAGGAAAAAGTCTAAATTGCTCTCCTAAACTATGGCCAAAGTCTGATAACCTCCTGAACTACAACTTGGTTCAATTTACCCCATAAACTATAAAATTTAGTCTATTTTACCCTATAATACAATTTTTCATTTTTTTTCTCCATACACAAGTTGAATTTTAATTTGAACTTTTGCAGAGTAGTAATGGACATCACAATGCATATTAAAAAAATTGCTATAATTTTTCATCGTTATTTGTCATATAATTTTGAACTCCAATGATTAATTTATTATTAAATATCCTAACCTAACAAAATAGTAAAAAAAAAATATCAGATATTTTTCTAAGATGCGTTGTGATGTGTACTATCATCTTGTAAATTTTCAACTTAAGACTCCACCTATGTATGGAGAAATGAAAAAAAGGCAAATTGTATTAGGGGGTAATTTGAAGCAAAGTGCATAGTTTTCCCAAATATCTGTATATCATAGTGCCTTTTCATTGTTTTTTTTGAACCCTACCACACTAGTTTTTTCAATATATATATAACACCTTGTACGTTTCGCCCCTCTTCTTCTCATGTTCTTGCCATGATCACCGCCTTAAGCTTTCTTCTTTGCTCAAGGGGGTTAAAGCCTTAAAGGAGTTCTAACGAATTCACTGGTCATGATATGGGTTCCATCAGCTAAGCTTTGCAGGTTTCAGAACGTCAATGTGGTGATATGCAGAGAGTGTTATCATCAAAACAAAAAATCTCAACAAAAAATATGCACAGAGTGGATAGGGCTTGCCTTCCGCTTCAGTTTCTCTTCCGAGCTTATGCAGATCGAGGGACAGAAAACAGTATGTGAGGTTCCGATTCCATGCAAACAAGACGATGGGGACATGGGATATTTGAAAACAATAACAACAAACTGCAACAAATTTTGTATGCCTATCCTACACATAATTCAGATCGACTAGAAATTGTCATAACCAAACAAGACGACGACGCGACAACCGAGATTACTCGCCGGATCGAACAACAATTACTAATCAATTCCAAGAAATGGATGGACTACCGCTGATCGCCTGATCAATCATCTGGCATATAGCGGTGCAAATATACATAGATCAGTCAGCCCCGGCGATGGAGGCGAGTAGCTTAGAGCAGAGGCATGTAGAGCTGCACCCATGTGTCATGGCCGTTGACCCTGAAGAATGCCGCGGTCTCCTGGAACATCGCCTCATCCCTCAGCTCCTCGCTCATGAACACGATGATCCCGTGCTTCGTTGCCTGCCCCGCGCTCGGCCGCTCCGTCTCGACGCGCTCGATGCAACGCCCAAACCCCAGAGTCCTGCGATTTATTAGAGATGTGTATATATAAAGATGTTCATTTTTAGATAAAGATATAAAGATGCTCATACAGATAGGGCATGAAAGCGCGAATTCCTGACTGGGATCCACATACTTTTCGAAGTAGTTCACGATGTCCTGTGAACTGAGACGGTAGCAGTGGCACTCCGGGAATGCGACGAACGCCATCCAGGAGTCCTCGGGCGGCGTCCTCGTTGTGGCGACGAACGGCACCATGAGTCAGCCTGCAAGGGGGCCGGAGCGGAGCGCTCCTGATGCTGACCCGCTGCCCCGTTTGCTCATCTACTGGATCGAGAGTCGACCCGCCCCTCCTTTAATTTAGCCGGACATGATCCCCGGATCACAACGGGTTGAACCTCCTGTCAGTGGCTGCATACAGGGGCAGCGGCCAGCAGATCGATGTGCTGACGCGCGGCTGGTTCGCATGCATATGTGCTTATTTATTCAGTGATCAAACACAGTTTATTCTCATGGAAGAAAATCATGCACAAAAGCTCATATGGATCAAAGAAGTTCACAGAAATAGCTGCTGCTCCGTTGGAACCGTTCCATTGCAGTCAGCCAACAAATAAAATAATGATGCAATAATGGGAAAAAAACAACTCTGGAAATTCAGAATATGATCGGAGCTAGTTACAGAGTTCCTGTCCAAGATCTAATCCATGCAATACATTATTTACTAATAAATGAAATAGGGTAACAATCAAATAAAATTTAAAACAAAGTACTTGGATAACAGACATAGCAGCAAGGAAACACGGCACCTACATAACAGATTTGCGCAATATGCATCTACACAGGATAAGGCCCGCATTGAACTTTAGGTTTCTACCAAAATCTGAGCAAGCACATGTTCCAGATTTGAGCTAGTTTAACTCCTTCTGACCCGGTCAGTTCTGAACTTCATCAGAGAGCATCTCGAAACTAAGCTAAATAAATGAGGATGTCCTGCCAGCTTTAGAACTAACGAGCTTGAATCACTTCGTGCACCATAGAAGCATCATCGGCTACAAACATACATAACACCTTTAACCAGATGGGATCATAAATATAAAACTATCAATTTATACAGTGTTTCTTGAATGCAGAACACGAGGCCCGGTACTCTGAAAAGAAGATACCATAAACACCATAAGGAGTCCTGGAAAAGAGCAGTATAACATGTGTTACTTTGAGTTTAGAACATGAAAATTTCCTATCAGCAGGAATGGTAGCAATGAATAAAATGACACTCTCTAGCAGGTTTATTTGCTGTTAGTAAAAAAGCAAATACAATTGTAATCTGAAGCTATGCAATGGTAGCAATGGTAAAAGCAGGTTTATCAGCAGGAATGGTAGCAATGGTAATCTGAAACTCTGCAATCAACAGCCATCCCCAACAGAAGCATAACCAAAATACAATTGCAGGTTGCCTTTATTTTGATCTACAGAACATCCTAACTGTAATCAGATTACTTGCACTGCTCATGCTCTTGAGATGAACGAACAATCTAATACATTATTTCCAACGTCGAAAACTTAATGGTTTTAATAATTGAGAGTTGAAAAGTACACAGTTTAGACAATGTTTGGGCACAAATTCAGAGATAAAGCCATCATCAAATGAATAAAGGGTCTGAGGTCAAGCTTTGTTGGTCTGAGGAGTAAGTCTGTCCATATAGGAGTATCATATACCCTCCAAAATATAGATTCTAATGTTTCAGTGCTCAGCACAACTGTAGGCAGCTAATAGGAAAAGAACTGAATAGAGACAAGTGATCTTACCCTCTTCAAGGTTCAGATCCAACCGCTGCCCTGCAGTGACCTTGTCAATCTCCTACCCTGTTTAACACAAGGAATCATTCACTGAGTATGCTCATTCAAATTCAGAAATATGAAGACAAAGCACTAAAGACAACAGTTTCAAATACTAGCAATTAAGAGTTGATCTGAAAGAGTTTACAATTAATCTTTCGTCAAGGTGTGCTGCCACGTTCATGATATAAATAATTTTGAAGTGGATCTCTCCCACTCTAAAGCAATGCACAGCTTACCTTATTGCAGTTCAGTTACCATCTCGCCCATTATGAAGTCATTGATGGACGCCATAGAAAACTCTGTTGATTTACCTTCTGCCCGGTACCAGTCCTGGGTGCAAATCAGTGCTTCAACAGCCTCAGGCGTCAAGCTGCTACGGAAGTCACTGATTATTCGTTCACTAGTGCTAAAAGCAGATTCCGCAGCTACAGAAGAAGCTGGGATGGCTAGCAGATCCCTTGCTATGCAGGCTAGAATTGGATACTTGGTTGCATTACCCATCCACCACTTTAAAATGTCAAATTCTTGAGAACGTGGTATTGGGTTCTCCTCCAAATACCTATCAAGCTCCGTGGTCATCTGGGATTGAAGATCACTACTAAGCTGTCGATCCCAAACAGCCCATGGATCATTCTTCATGGAAGGCACTGCCTGCTCAGCACTTTGCGCAGCACCTTGTTCAGCTGCATTGGACTCCTTTCCTTGAGAAGAATATGATTGAAACAACTGACGGACTAGACTCTCAACCCTTTCAAATCTTTGCTTGGCTTTCTTTGGAAATGATTCCTTGAAAAGGAAGTCAATGAATTTTAGCTTAAACCTAGGATCAAACACAACAGGTACACATAGCACTATATATGACTTATTCCAGTATTTGTTGAATTTTGACCTCATTGCTTCTAACACTGTGACAATTTCAGCAATTTTACCTGAGTACTCTTGTTGCAAAGCTAACTTGATCTTCCACATCAGATGGAAATAGAGATTGGAGGTGGGATATTTGGTACCAGATATGACATCTGTTGCATCCTTAAAGACCTTCAGCAGCCTACAGAGAATCTCAGCCTTCTCCCATTCCTCTTCGGATGGAGCATATGTGTACTTTTGATCCTCACTTTTTAACTTCTCAAAAGCAACTTTGTACTTCAGAGCTGTTTTCAGCATCAACAGCGTTGAGTTCCATCTTGTGGTAATGTCAAGACCAGGCTTCTTCTTGCATGTAATCCCTTCTGCTGCAATTATTTCGTTGAACATTTGTTTACGTGATTGTGAAGAACGAATATACTTTACACTTTCACGAATGTTTTCAACAACAGATTCCACAACTTTGAGCCCATCCTTGACAATGAGATTGATGACATGCCCCGCACACCGGTGGTGAAGCAACTTCCCTTCTGCTGGTATCAATTTCTTGTCCACCAGATTATGCTTCAACAAGTCCATCATTGTACCATTTGCTGCAGCATTGTCAAGTGTTATTGCAAATAATTTATCTTCTATTGACCAATCTTGAATGCAGTTTTGAATATTGTTCAGAAGCTCATTTCCAGTGTGGGGTGTTTTCACATCGATAAACTTGATTATCCTTTTTTGCAACCTCCAGTCCATATCAATGAAGTGACAAGTTACAACAATGTACCCAAGTGTTTGGTTGCTTGTCCACATATCCGTAGTCAACGAGAACCTACATCCTGCATTCTTCAATGTTTCTTTGAGTGCAACCTTCTTCTCATGAAAGGCTTTAATGCAACCATTCCTAACTGTAGTTCTGCATGGCACTTTGAACAATGGGTTGAGACTTGCCACAAAGCTTCTAAATCCATCATATTCTGTAAAGAGGAAGGGAATCTCATGTAATGATATCATCCGCATAAGCAAACTCCGTGATACATCTGGGTCATAGCTCCAATCCTTCAAACTAGTGCCACAAGGAGACCTCAATGTAGAACTCAAGTCCTGCACTATTCTGAGAGCCCTGCTCCGTTTCTTACATCTTCTCAAGTGGGTTAGAAGAGAACTTGTGCCTGCACCACGTTTGGCAGCCATCAGAATATCACAATGTTTGCACCTGCCTTGCACAACCACCCCATCTTCAATTATTGGTTCAAATTCTTTCCAGCAAGCGGATCTGAAATTTTTGGTTGCCCTATCAATTGCTGCTTGGATTGATGGATTGATCCCCTCAGACTGGCCATGGCTATTGTCAGCCTCAACATCACACATGTCAATATGTTCATCGAAACCTATCAATAAAAGACACAACATGTTCATGTCTATCACAAATTCACAAGCCCGTTGTGCAAGCAGTTTATATTTAAGCACATAGTACTCACCATCATTAGTGCTTGTGCCAGTTGGGCTTCTGTCGACCACACGATATTCGGTCGCAAGAGTAGGGATTTCGCTGTGGGATAGTAGCAATAAAACATCGTTAGTGCAATAAAAAAAGAGCAGCACAAAAAATGGGAAAAATATACAATTGCAGTACTAAAATCAGGGAGCAATTTCAGCACAAAAAATGGCACTGGAGGCATATAAATGGGCATAAATAGGAAGCTCCATGCATAATCCAGCTATTACAAGAAAGTACAGTACGACTGAATGCCCAAACAGGTCATTGAGCTAATATAGGCCCCATTACAATCAGTTTTATACATCATGGGGTGTAGTGGCTGGAACATTTTGTTAATCTACTCCGGCAAATCGATTGGAAGATACAGCTGTCAACGATTCTATAGGAACGTGGAGCTTGAGGTCGGCGTCACCTGGGATTCATCCTTCCACACCAGCATCAATGGATTCCAAAAGTGGAGTCGCACTGTCAGCTTCTACCTGGAATCAACTACTTGGAAAGTAGCCAATAGGAGGGAAAGCACCGGCTTTCAGTGCCTTATCAGTTGGTGGATAGTGGGCACAATACTTGCCCCAAGCCAAGACACCGATCAGAGAATAGTACTATATCCAGTTCATTGCGCATACTGCCACACAATGGGAACCAGAACATCCACTAATGCAAATTTCTGTAAGGCTATAACTTGTCTGGTACAAAACCAATGAAACCAATAAAGAATATGCGACGAAGTTGAGTAAATTACAGCTTCAGTTCGGCATTCCTTAGTAATTTGGACGGCAGTTTCGGACGGGCCTTTACCACAAAAATATACCACTAGATATAACAGTTGCAGACATCGTACAAAAACATGAACCCTTTTTACCCAAACGTTTCAGTATATAGCACGCAGCAAAACAAGGTCAGCCCACTTCACAACATTCACTGAGGAGCTTCAGAAATGGCTATAGGAAAAGAACAACGAGCAGAAGATGGCTATAGGAAAAGAACAACGAGCAGAAGATGGCTATAGGAAAAGAAAGAGCATACGAATCAAAGGATATCTCACCATGGATCATCTTGCGATGGCAGAGGGGTGGGATCCAAGCTTTGAGGATTCTCGTTGTGGCGGCGAGGTGATGGAGTCAGGGCCGAATGGTCCGGAGGCAATACCAATGGTGATGAAGTTCCGGCCATCGAGACCGCTGCAGGGAAGCTTCGCTCTTGCCGACGATGGGATCCGAGATCAAGAGGCAGCTCCATCGTGGAGGTATCTCTTGACAGTGGCTCTCCGCCTCTCCGTTTTGGTGCCCACCAGGGTGTGCCCGGGGGCGGCCTCGTGCACGGTGGTGACCGATGATCGGTAGTTGGCGAGGCAGTGCTCTCCCCCGACGACGCGGAAGCTGAGCACACGACGCTCGTCGTCGAGGATCTCGAGCCGCTCGCGACTACTGGTGGATCCACAAGGCAGGGGCACGCACGGCCCCCTCCCCTCCTCTCACCCGACCGCGGGACTCTGCACACACCCGCCTCGGGATCTCAGGGCGGAGCTCGCCGCGCTGCGGGACCCTGCACGCGTGGCCGCCTCCGCGTGGCAGCTGCGCCCTACGCGCGCTGCCCCCTGGCGCCCCCGCCGCGGGCCGCCTTCAGGCCGTGCCGCCGCCCCCTGTGACGGCCGGCGGAGCGCTGTTGTCGTGACTCGTGAGGGAGGAGGAGGGGCGGCGCTGTCGCGGGAGGAGGGCGCCGTCGGGTCGACCCTAGGGTCGATTGGGATCGATCGGATCTCAACCCTACCGTCCCTCTTCTGGTTAGGGTCGAACCGCTTCGGCCCATGGGCTAAAATGAGGTGAGGATCGACTTCACAAGTGGGTCGACCCGGACCGTTGGCAGACTGAACCATGAGCTCCGGAGCTGGCAGCGGTGGGTGTCAGGGACAAGTTGGCATCCTCCTCGAACCGGCGCAGCATGGCGTGGGGCTGTCGTCGAACACGAGCGCCCCGAGGTTGTCCCGGATCACGGTGAGGCCCCGAGTGACCAGGTCCTTATGGAACTTGAAGAACCTGAGGTCGACCAGCCGGCCCACGCCGCAGAGGGCCACGATGGTGGGGATGCCCTCGAGAGGCGCCGGCAGCGGGTGGCCGTGGACAGGGCGCTTGCCTCCGTGACAAGCAGCGTGAGCGAGGCGTCGTTGGCCGGAGCCATGGCCGCCACGTTGTCGAGGACTTGGACGCCCATGATCATCTCCAGCCAGAGGAGGAGGCAGGCCACGTTCTTGGGAACCTCCAGGTCGATCGGTCGGCCTTGCGAGGACAACCTGGTACGCCTGCCGGGCAGTGGCTCTGGCATTGAGGACTTCCAACACCCGAACTACCTTGTTGTTAGACCTCATGGTGTCAAGAATAATGGAGATCTAGAGTTCTAGACTGACGGAGGAGGGAGAGAAAGGCGAGAGAGTTGATGGATGCTACCCTTGGCGCAGTAGAGAGGCTGCTGGGTTGTACATAGAACAAAGTTACAGCAGTGGAGTCTCCATGGAGATAGTGTGAATCAGCTATTCAGCTAGCACTAGCAACAAGTTCACAGGTTGGATGACCCTTGCTAGAGAGAGGAGAGCAGGAATATTATGCAAGGTGGTTGTACATTTACTGGTGCTTATTACAACCTTGCAAATTTGCAACAACTGGACTAGTGAAATTGCTTCATTTAGAACTAAATACATCTATGTGGATCTCAAATTCCGATTCACATATAGAATCGTGAAAGCAACTATATATGGCACACTACCGGAAATGGCATAGTTGATTCGCATCACCAGTGTGAAAGCAACTATATATGGTACACTACTGGAAACAACATAGTTGTCGTGTGCAGCAACTTTGCCGTGTGCTCAAAATCGGGCACACGACAAAGACCCTTTTTGCCGTGTGCTGCTAGAGAACCACACGACAAAATACTGACCCACGGCAAACAGATACTTTGCCGTGCGCCCAACAAAAACACACACGGCGAAAACAAAGCACACGACAAACAGTGCCGTTTGCCGTGTGCCTTCGGCACAAGGCAAAGCTGCCGTAACTGATGCCGTTTGAGCCAACCATTGTCTTTGCCGTGTGCTAGTTCAAGAACTTGGCAAATTAGTAAATTTGCTGTGTGCTTTTTGTGTTTATCGTGTGCATAAGCTCTAGCACACAGCAAAGTTTTTCAAGAAAAATTGATTCCACACACTCCCAACTTTTTCCGGTATACAAGTATTGTACATGGTACTTTATGTTAACATCTGGTATTTTTTTAGTCACTTTGCTATATTTAATCATTTAATTTCATTAAACACATTTGTTGGAATTAAGTCTAATTTGAACTGCAAATGATTTGAATAATGGAGTAAAATCCATCGAAAAATCATATTCATGTTATTGAGTCCAATCTGAGGCCATATCCATGAAATGGGAGGCAATTTCGAACATCTTTTTCCTGAACCATGACTGGGAACATGAGGCTGAACACGTACCTATTCCCAACAGAATCCAATTATGCACATCTCCCTTTCTTATGATTATACTCTACCTATTCCCAACAGAATCCAATTATGCACATGTACCTTCAAAAGGAGAAAAAAGATCAGGCAATAAAATGTTAAATGTGGTTTTTTCCTTCAAATAGGAAAAACATCCAATTAAATGCTTACTCAAAGGAGTACATGCTAACTAGAGCTTGTTGTATACGGATACAGAGTAGCAACTTTGATTTGTTATGAGTATAAAATTTGAGGACATTGTACAATCATTTAATACATGCAAATGTTCAATCAATCGACATGAAGCATCCAACCAAAATCTAATGGCAAGGGTTACAGAGAGTTTTTAAGTAAATTTCAAGGGAACGAGAGATTATAAGTGGGTGGGTTTGAATGCAAAATACCAGTCACCATTGAATATATAGCGGGTGTTTCAGATTGTTTGATCATGTGCCTGCATAGGATAATTTGTTTTTCAACCCAGATGTTTTCAGCATTTGTTAACAATAATGTCTAGCAGAAAGCACAAGATTGATGTACTAGCTATAAAAAATTGATATTGTTCTACTATAGGTGCTTATCTCGAAATCGATTGTTCATTGTGTTTAGAATGGATCAAGAATAGGAACAGACGCCCGTTATAGGTTCCTATAAGAAATAGAGAGCGTTCTCTCTTTTAAAACAAAAATAAAAAAATGAGTTCATACTTGCGATGCAATCGAATAGTACAAGCCTATGCATCCACCAGACCACCACCAAGGTACTCCTAGACAAGAGTAGTCCGATCCGATCGACACCCAAGATCAGGCAACAAGCCTCCTTCAAAAAAAAAAAAGACCAGGCAACAAGTATTTTTATGGATTATGGTGCCGTGCCACTTCAACGCCAGAATGCACGGAGGGAGGCGTGCAAATTAAGGAGGCGCCTAGGTGCAGACGCCCTGCACCCGGTGCAACCTACCGTAGCGCGCCATTGGATGGGCCGCGGCCACCACAAAGCCCTGGATTTCCGTCAATCCGTATGGCTGTTACATTACTGAATATCCCTTTCGTTGGCACCTCACCACTGATGCTGTTGAATGACAAATCTAGTTCCTCAAGGTATTGGAGGTTGCTAAGGGAAATTGGTATTGACCCAGTCAGATTATTATGAGACAAGTTTAGAACTTGTAGACTGCTTATGTTGCCTAGTGTGATAGGGATGCTGCCTCCGAAACTATTCTGTTCCAACCCAAGGTATTGCAAGAGTTCACAACTACCTATTGTGTTCGGAATGTCTCCAAACAACTTATTCGACGAAAGACTCAAATATATGAGTGCCTTGGCATTGCCTACTTCATAAGGAAGTTGCCCACTCAGGTTGTTTACAGATAAATCCATTTCAGTAATGGTTGGAATTCCGAACATCTCTTTGGGAACACTACCATGAAGAAGATTGTTTGAAAAATTGCATGTTTGAAGATTTTGAAGATTTCCTATCCTTGCAGGTAAATGCCCTTCGAATTTGTTGGAGTCAAGATAGAGATATGATAACCGAGACAAATTCGAAATGGATGATGGAATAAACCCTGTGAAACTGTTGCTATGTAAAGCCATCATTTGCAAACTGTTTAGAGTTCCAAGCCATTCTGGAACTTCGCCTGTAAATTGATTCCCAATTAGTATTAACTCCATCAGGTTGTGAAGGTTTGCGAGGCCAGAAGGAAAACCACCTGATAATTGATTATGTCCCAGTAACAATGCCTGCAGTTCGACAGAAAGGTTACCTAATGAAGTTGGTACATGGCCTTGTAGCTGATTCACACCTACGGACAATATTTGCAACTTGCTGCAGTTGCCTAAGCTGTAAACAAACTCCCAGTCTTGCTTGTTACGAGCTTCAAGTTTATTTAACTCAAGGTTCAGAAGGTGGAGTTTGCGTAGTTTGCCAATTGATGTAGGCACCACCCCAGTGAAACTGTTGTTCGACAAATCTATTTGTTCCAGATCCGATGCATTGGCCAATGAGGAAGGGATGTGGCCATGAAAAAAGTTGTCGTCTATTGCAAGAGCTTGGAGGTTGCGAAGAGATTTACCGAGATCCGGTGGCACTTCGCCGCTTAAATGATTCCCTGCAAGGAAAAGGCCAACAAGAGTTGAAAGATTTAGGATGGCTCGTGGAAAGCTACCAGCCAAATTGTTGCCACTAGCAAGCAGAATCTGTAGCTCCGACAACTTTGCAAACGCATTTGGGATGTTTCCCTCAATATTATTGTCATTGCAGTCGAATCCTACCAGAGTTGTGACATTGGCAAGAGAAGAGGGAATGGTTCCAGAAAGATTATTATCTCGGACCTCCAGCTTTTCAAGTCCAAGAGGCAAATCTGGGATTTCTCCAATGAGATTGTTATGATTCAGGAATAGTGCCTCCAATCTGGAACAGTTCTGAAAAGTTGGAATAACTCCATGCAACGTGTTGTTACTCAACAAGAGTGATTGGAGGCGATGCAATTGGCCAAGGGATGCTGGGATTTGTCCACTGAATCTGTTTGTGCCTAGGGACGTGTTTCAGGAATGTTAGGTTTCCAAGCGAAGGAGATATGTGTCCAACTAAGCCTCGATTCCCAAGATCAAGATTGTGACACGATGTCCCCTATTCCCGCACATGACACCTTCCCAACTGCAGACGTGAGTGCTGTCATTCCAAGAAGCCAATGTTTGCTGTTGATCAAAACTGATCGCCTTCTTGAATTCAAGCAGTGACAGCCGATCTGTTTGATCTCCAAGAGAGGTGCTGCAGGTGACAGCATGCACGATGCAAGCCATGAGCACCAGCAGAAACCGTCCAGTTTCAGTATAGCCTTCATGGTTTATAGCTTCGTCTTCCTGTTCTGTTTCCATACAAGGAGCAGAAGATCAGTACAAGAGACACATGTGACCATTCTACTAACCAATCTTGCTACTACTAATTTGAAGCTCAAAGGAAATGTCCGCGTGAACCCTCACAAGTCATGCTAGAAAAAAATAGATAAATCTTAAAATTATCGTGAAAATTAAAAACATAGAATGCAATCACAGTACTGCAACTATGTTTCTGATAGAGAAAATTCAACGCAGTGCTGGCTAAAACGATTATTTATACTGTTGTTGAATTAAGAACGCAATGCAGAATCCATATTTCTAATTATACATACAAAGTGAGTTTTGAACAAAATACATAATAAACACTAGAGATTTGACCAAGAGTATGTATGCAAAGTATGAGCAACATGCGCACGCCTCATGCGGCTATCAAGTATGGGGAATGTTTAACCGCTCGACTCGTTCTTATCCTCCTCTACAGTGCACAGGGGCGAAAGGGGCGAAACCGAGGCGGAGAAGCTGCCGGCAGCGCTTCCGCCGGCCCCTCCTCCCTCCGGCGGCCAGCCTGGCGTCGGAGGGAGGGGTGGGCCGCGGAAACGTCGTGCGGCTGTAGATAGGGTAGATACTAGTCTATCTAGGCCTAGGTCTTCCTCGTCGGCGTCTTTGTTCGGCGAGGCTAGGGTTTGCCGGAGGATGGAGGTCGTCAATTCGGCTCGTTGTCAGCTTGAAGAGGTGGTTCTCCTTCTTTTGCGGCTTTGGTTCCTCCTGTCGGTTGCCGTTGACGGCGGCGAGGCAGGGTGGATTTTGTTCCTCAAGGATGTGTCGGGTGAGTTCGCTACTTGCCCATGGGTTCTTGGAGGATGGTTTGGGTCTGTCTGCCTGCTTGCGGACGGGTCTCTTGGCCTAGGGTTTCCTCTTTGGGGGTGCTGCTGGTCTCCTTTCTGTGCTTGCTGGTGTGGTGCTCTGGAGCTTTGGGCGCTGGATGGTTCACATCCATGGCGGAAGATGGCGGATGCGGGGACAAATCGTCGGGGCCGACGGCCGATGCCCTCCCCTCGAGTATTTCTTGCGGTTTACCATTGCTTGGTGTCCATCCGTCGATTTGTTTTGGTGAGATGGGAGGTTTGGAGCTCCTGGGTGCCAGCGACCGAGCTCAGAAGTCGCGGCGACTCCTCCACCCGAGGAAGAAGATAAACAGTAGGGGCTTTGATGTAATTTCAGTTTTACTCAGGGTCTTTACTGTAAGATCGAGATGTATTGTGCTTGTTGTGCTGTTTTAATATAATATGCATCTCTTTCTCGCAAAAAAAAGTATGGGGAATGTTTCCATAATGAATCATGGATCAGTGACATTAACGATTCATTTCAAATTGCATTATCTTCATACACGACAAACGCATGTAGAGATAGTAGGATGCAAAGGGCAAAACCATAAACAGGGATACAATAGTTTGCAGAGTAATTAGTATGTCTGACATCCAGAGAGATATAAAGGCATACATGAGTAATTTATTAAAATACAAAAAAAAATTGGAGAGAACAAATCTGAGCAATTTTTCTTAGGTGGGCGCCCTACATTTATTCATGAATCGCTAGCCGTCTAGGAACATGGTCTATTAAAATTAAAATCTCAGAAAATTTATGTATTACATAAAAAAATGCATGTGGGGGAGCGGATCATATATAATGTAATCCTTTTCTCTGCCCCACTGTGCCTTCCATTGTCGGATCAGAACTCACCTTGTGTTTATTAATCGCGCGTTCAGCTGTGTTATTCGATCTGTTGTTGAGTTGTTCGGCAGTGATGGGAAGTCGGGGACTGCAAGTGAACAATCCAACCAAAGTATCAAGATCAAGCAAGTATATCCTGCTGAAGCCGAGAAGGTGCACTTCGAAACCCTGTGGTCCTGTTGTCAAAGGATCACCATATTGAAAGGACGAAGGAGGCCGGCCCTCATGGGTGGCAAATTAAATGGAGACGCTTGGGAGCCGTCTATTGGCACAGCTAGCTAGCTGACGCGCCGATCGAGCGAGGGAGACATGATTCAGCTTCAGCGGGCCGCGCGCCAACCTGACAACTGGTTTGTGGACTGCGGTCCCTAGGAATCCACCACGATGCTTCCTTCCTTCTAGTAGAGATGAGCCGAAGCCAGCCTCTTGGAGCCCACGAATTTACGGCCCTGCTAGTCCGGGCACCAGCGGTCGGATGGTGTCTGCAACAACGGAAAAAATGTATCTTCAACATCAAAAAATAGCACAAATAACATTGAAAATCAACTTTTGAAACATTAAATATTCGGATAAAAAAATTACTGCATCCATCTGGTTCAAGGGAAATAATCCCATCACAACATCGATACATGTTTCACACAACATCAACAAACAATGACGAGATCCACACAACATTGGAAATGCATATCTTCAACATCGAAAAATAGTGTATGCAACACTCGAATTCAACTATCGCAACATCCATAAATCAAATAAAAAATTCATCACGTTCATCCGAATTTAAAATAAACTACTGCAACATTTGGTGCAACGTTATAAATGGATATCTTCAACACCGAAAAAACAAACTTCAAATAATCATCGCACAACATCAAAAGTCACTAGACAAAACATCTATAGTGACTTCATGCAACATCCAAAAATAACTATTACAACATTTTAAGGTCAGGCATGACGGGTGGACAAGATTGAGAATGAAACATTTTTTTGTAACCATATGAATATAGTTGAAAGTTTTTATGTTTAACATGTCAATGGGAAAAACATTAGTGAGGAGCGTCCGAAGCTCTGAACGTCCTGCCCCTAGCTTTTCTGATGAATTTAACATCCTTAAATCCGTGGGATGGGTGATGGGTTTATAAATGTAAGACGTCGGCAAAATCCGCAAATGTAGGCCCACCCACCTGACTCCGTAAACCCTACCCCGGCCACCCATCCATCCCGGGCGCCACCACCCAATCCCTTCCACTCGCCTCCGCCCCATCACTCGCCTCCGCCCCATCACTACTGCATCTAACGCGGGCACCGCCACCATCTCCAGCGCGGCCGCCCTCACCGATCCCTCCGCCGCGGGCACACCTGCCTCTACTGCTGGCTCCTCCACAGCAAGCGCTGCTGGCGCGAGCGCACTCTGCCGCGGCTGCCACCATCAACCCTCTCCGCGGGGCGCACCTGCAGCAAGCGCCGCCTCTGCACCTCCATGTGTTAGATTGTGATGAACTTAGTTGAGTTATATGACGTACATAGTTAGACTATGATGGATGGATTATGTTTGTGATGAATATATTTGCTGGTGATGAAGTATGTGTACATATGCCTCGTGCATGCGATGAACTCGTCTATTCGTTTAAATATGTATGAATATAGAAACTGAAAAATGTAAAAAAACACGTTTCAGTTAAATTCATGGGCAAGAAACCCACGAATTCAACTGCCACTTAACAGTTAAATTCGTAGATTCCATAGGCCATTAATTTAATGTCTAGATGTGGATAATTTCGTGGCCTTGGAGGAGGCCCGCGGATTTAAATGTGTTAGTTTCATGGAAATAAATTCATCAGATAAATTTATGGGGTTGAACACGAATTTAAGCTAAATTCGTGGGTTTCGCTCTAAATTTGTAATTCTACGTGCATGGCAACTTGCGCCAGGACTGGATAGCGGCCCAGGTCATGTGAACCAAACTAGCCGTGGCCAGCCGAGTTGCCGTTCTTCTCTCACTGCTTTATCACTCCCTCACCCCCCAACACACACAAATTAACCTTTTTTAAAACTTTTTTCACAGATAGACCTCAGATGAAATTTATTTTAAAAATGGGTCCAAAGATCAGCAGTGATCCCTCGAACAGGAGAAGACACAAAAGATGATGGAGTGAGACGACGACGGAGTGGAAGCACCAAGAAACGAGCAGTCGCGGCGACGCTCTCCAAAAAACCTGATCTCCCGCGCACCCGGCAGATGTCTCGCAAATGTCTCGAGCGGACAGCGGTTCCGGAGGCCTACTCTCCCAAATCTCCATGCGCAACAGAGGTTCGGGACGGGGAAAGAAGTGAGCGCAAGCAACACGATCTGAGAAGACGGAGTACATCGGGTTTCTTCGGTCTCTTCGGTTTCTCCGTAAGGGAACTGACGGAATCAAACTCTGGCTCCTGACCGCACCCACTACACTCGACTCGCCACACCTCGGCATCGGCTCGGCGGCGGCATGCGTGGCACACCTTTAGCCTCTGTCAACTTCACAGCAGATGCACCAATAGTCCACCTATTTAAGTTGAAATAACGTACAGAAAATAACCGATGTGACGCAAAGCATTAATGTAGCATAGCATTTAATATGAACTTATCATCTATATAGTTTGATTTATTAAATAAAATATGGCCCAAGCCCGTATTATATCTAACGCTTCGTGTCCGTGATTGGACTTAACAGATGCTTGTTTGGCACCTATCTAAAGGGAGGGCAGTATGGACAATAGACGCTCAATTTGCCAAAAGTATATGTTTCTTTTACCCAATAAATAAACAATTTGGTCGCTGCTAACCTGCCTCGTCCTGCTAGCGCATTGGAGAATATACCATCCTCGTACACAGCGCAATGACAGCTTTGCTTTGCGCTCACATTATAAAATCACAACCACTGTTCCCTTCCTCCTACATGACTTATGTTTCTTCTCCATCGTGTCAGTGCACTTTCCCCCAATCCCCATTCCTAAGCCCAAGAACTCACTGGAAGCCAGCGCGTTGCGTCGCCGATCGAGCATGGAGACCATGGCCATGGTGCCAGCAGCAAAGCGAAACGCCATCTCTGGGGAGCTGGCAGCTTTTGAGGCCGTTGACCTCGGCGATGCTGTGAAGGAGCTGGAGAGCGAGATGGCAAGGATGGAGCTGCTGCTTCGGGATTCTCAGACCGGAGAGATCAGCAACGAGCAACTTCCTTCGGCTCTCCAGGAGCTGAAACAGCTGCACTGCGAGGGCGAGGATGTGCTGGATGAGCTCAACCACTACCGCCTTCAGCAGCTGGTCGAAAGAGGTGGTAACTCCGATCCACTCCTTTTTAGTAATTGATACCATCCGTGGTCTCCTTTACTATTAAAGATAAAAGATATCTATCATGTACCTTCAAAATTCTAATCCATGCGAGAGCACGGCTTGATGGACTAGTGAGATCTAAATGGGAAGTGTCCAAAAGCTTCTCCCATGTATTTTCTTTCTTTTGTAGATTTATACACATAATTGGTGAACGTTCTTCCTCCATCCACAAATATAATTGAGCACTTTAGGACATATTAAACTTAATAGCAAAAATACTCCTGATTTTTTTGGATAAGAAAGCTTTATCATTTAGTCCTTGCAATGAAATTGTCTCCGATCATTTAGTTTTGAAACCATTACTCTGTAGTAACAAGCAGTATATCTACCTCTGCAGGTGATCCCAGTGGCAGAGATGAGTTAATAATGCACAATAGTATTGTTAGTATAGCTGATGTGCTCTGTGTGCCAAGTGAGAGAAGGCAGGGTATGGCTTACACCATAAAGGAAATCGTTAGACAGTCATGTGAGATCACTGTTCCTGTGTATCAGGCGCTCAAGTTGGATAGACTGTGTTCCACTGCTATGCTTGACCAAAGCCAGAGTGAAATCTCAAGCGCGCGTCTAACAGGATCGTATGTTGAAGAAGTAAAAGTGTACGGAAGGGTTAAAGAGAGAGAACAGATCATAGAGCTAATAACAAGTGAAATCCCTGGTGGTGGTTTGGCAGTCCTGCCCATAGTAGGCAATGGAGGAGTGGGAAAGACAACTCTCGTACAGCTTATATACAATGATGCAAGGGTGGAAAACCATTTCGGGTTGAAGCTTTGGATTTGTGTGTCAAATAAATTTGATCTTGTGAGGCTGACTAATGAGATGCTAGATTATGTCACTGAAGAAGAACACACAAGCGTAAAAGACTTCAACCAGCTTCAGAAAATGCTCAGGACAAATACACAAGGAAGGAGGTTCCTACTTGTTCTAGATGATGTCTGGGACACTGAAGATAAGTGGGAGCTGCTGTTGGAGCCACTGAAGCATAATCAAGCAGCGCGCAGCTTTATTATAGTGACAACACGAAGTCAATCCATCTCACGTTTGGTAAGTACAGTGGGCTCATTTAACTTGGACCCTTTGGAAGAGAATGATTTTTGGTTGCTATTTAAATCAAATGCATGTGGTAATGAGAAATACCATATGCCTCGAAAGCTAAAGGCCATTGGCCGCCAGATTGCTAACAAGTTGAAAGGCAACCCATTAGCAGCAAAAACTGTTGGTGCACTACTGAGAAAGACACTTAGTACTGAGCACTGGATGAATATTCTAGACAATGAAGATTGGAAATCCTTAGAGCGTACTGATGGTATTATGCCTGCACTTAGGCTCAGCTATAGCCATCTACCCTGCTATCTACAACAGTGCTTCTATTGGTGTGCATTGTTCCCTAAGGATCATAGGTTCCATGAAATTGAACTTGTCGAGATGTGGATTTCACAAGGATTTGTGTGTAACAAACAACCAAGCAAGAGGTTGGACGAGATAGGTTCTCAATATATTGCCGACTTAGTCAATTTTGGTTTTCTCCAATATGAAAGAAACAGGATGTGTGATTCGAACCCTTACTTTGTCATGCATGACCTTATGCATGATTTGGCTTGTTTAGTTTCAGCAAACGAATGTGTTACATTAGATGGCTCAGGATCCAAGCAAATATTACCAGGAATACTTCATTTGTCTATCTTATGTTCTCCACATAGTTCTGACTACGAGTTACTGCTTGAAAGGATTGAGAAACAACTGTACAAACAAAGGGCAGTGGGAAAGCTGAGGACCCTACTGTTGATTGGAGTATGTCAATGTTGGTTTCTAAGGCTCTTTCAAACCATTTTCAGAGAAGCAAAAAGACTTCGTTTGGTATTTTTAACGGGAAGATTTCTCTGCTATGGTAATAGATCATGTAGTGATCTTGATTATTCAGTTTCTGATATTTTACATCCTTGCCATCTTCGATTTTTGAATCTAGATATTGCCCAATTAAATCGACCTCAGCGTCGATCTCAGCCTCAAGATATGAGCAAATTTTACAGTCTTCAGGTACTAGATGGTTCCTACGAGGTCGTTTGCAAAAATCTCTGTAATATTGTCAACTTGAGGCATCTTGGTAGGAATCAGTGGGCTCACGCAAGCATTCCTTATGTAGGCAAAATGACTTGCCTTCAGGAATTAGAAAAATTCAAGGTTCAGAACACTGCTGGATTTGATATTGGACAACTTGAACGGCTGAATGAGCTTGTACTACTCCGAGTTTCCCACCTTGAGAATATTGAATCTGAAACAGAGGCTTTGCGGGCAAGACTAGCAGATAAAATCCACCTCAACACATTAAGCCTGTCTTGGCATGAGAGTGGTGTAATTTCTGGACTTTCTTCCCCGGCATCAGCACAATGTGTGCTTGAGGCTCTTGAACCACATCCAAACCTCAAGCATCTCCAGATAACTGGCTACATGGGTGTTATGTCCCCAAGCTGGCTTGCTGCTAATCTCTCAGTTACCTCTTTGCAAACAATTCATTTGGAGAACTGCAAGGAATGGCTCACCCCCCCACCGCTTGGAAAGATGCAACTTCTCAAGAAGTTGACTTTAATCCGAATGCATGCTTTCAAAGAAATTCTTATTCCTTCTTTGGATGAGTTGGTCTTGATCGAGATGTCAAAGTTGGAATCATTATTTTGTCCAGAGGAGCAACAATTACCCTCTTGTTTAAGAACACTTCATCTAGAGAAATGCAGAAAACTAACTACGTGTCTACCTCTGCAAAAAATTTCTGATGAGGAGATGGATCATTGTTTTCGTAATCTCCACAGACTAACCATCCGTGACTGTCCTCATGTAATGGTTTCATGTCATGCTGCCACTCTTCATAATACTTGTTATGCAGACATCGATGGATCTTCAAAACCTCAAGAAATATACAAAAATGCTATTGGTCCTGCTCTTGTTTCAGACGAGTTGAGGATGCAAGATGAAAAGATTCTACCATTGGGGATTCAGAAGTGGATGACCGATGACAAGATTTTGACATTTGGAAATCAGAAGTGGATGCTGGATGACAAGATATTGCCATTTGGACATCAGAAGAGAAGAAGCGCACACATGAGGGAGTGTCCAAATCTGATACCCCTTGCATTGTCAGAAGTGACAATAGAAGACTGCCCTGGTTTTCTTTCACCACATGTTACATCAGATGCGAATGCCAACCATGAGGGGGATTTGACCACAGTGTGTTTTTTCCTCCCGTATCTAAAGTCTCTCAAAATAGTGAGGTGCGGTATCGTAGGAAGGTGGATATCTCAAATGTTGTCACATGCTCAGTCTATCTTTATGGTGCTTTTAACAGACTGTCCGAATGTAAAGCTATTACAGGTCGTTTGTCCCTTGGAAAAGGAAGATGACAACAATTTGACTCCATTATCAGAATGCCCAGCTGCTGCTGTAACGACACCAGATGATTTTGTGCTTCAGATTCCAACGCAGGTCTGTTCATCTCTGGGAAACTTGAAAATTTCCAATTGCCGAGACCTGGTCCTTGGTGCAGGAAAGGGTGGCTTTGCAGCATTCAAATCCCTGAAAGTGCTAGAAATTAGTGGGTGCCCCAGTCTAGTGGCGTCCATGTTCCGGGAGAATGGAAACCCCTTTCCACTGTCACTTGAGAGTCTCTATATGGACCATCTTCCAGCGGAAGTCCGACTTGGAGAGAATATGAGGTCCCTCAAGGATTTGGAAATATGGAACAGTCCACGGCTGAAGTCTTTGCAATTGCATTCGTCTTGCACAGCACTGCAGTACCTAGTAATAAGAAATTGTGATCAGCTGGCTGTGCTGGGGGGATTGGAATTTCTCAAATTGGACATCCTAGAGATTTCAGTTAGTCCCTCATGGGATCGCAAATTGGAAGACAGCGGGCAAACCAGCTTTCTACTGCCCCCTTCGCTCGGCAACATCAGTGTCTACGGTCTCACAGACAAGATTCAACCCTGCCTGCCGTCCTTCCTTCCTTGCCTTAAGAGGATGTGGGTCCATGACAGTCCAAATTTGACGTCTCTGCACCTAGGATCATGCACATCATTGGAATGTCTGACGGTTGTAAACTGTGGATCTCTATCTTCACTAGAGGGTTTGCATCACATTAAAAAACTCAGGGAGTTGACAGTGTTGGATTGCCCAGACTTAGTTCCACATTTGGAGCTTATGTTACAACAACCATGGTGCCAAGACCTGTGTTCTCAACTGTATGATCTTACGATTGATGACTGTTCTATCCTCACAGTACCTATCTGCAAACGCCTCACCTCCCTCAATATGTTGACGGTAGGCTCTTGGTTTCATTGTTTTGGGAATAGGAACAACCATATTCAGAGAATGGTGGGCCTAACGGTGGAACAGGACAGAGCACTTCAGTGCCTCGCCTCCCTCAATATGCTCCAACTTGAGAACTGCCCAAATCTCTTACATCTGCCTGCGGACATTCATAGCCTTCCCTGCCTTGGGATTATATATATCATCAACTGTCCAGCGATCTCAAAGCTACCAGAAAAGGGCCTTCCACCATCTCTAACACTTCTGTCGGCAGTTGGATGCAGCCAAGGGTTAAATGAGCAGTGCATAATGGCAGGGAAAGACAAGTTCAAGGTTTCTATTGATGGAGAATATGTGTAATGAGTTACTGATTGCTGCAATTCGAGTCAGGGTGACTCTGCAGGTAATGTTAGAAGATGAGCCATGTACAAGTCATGTAACAAACTGAAAAGAGTGTATCTCGGCCAGGCTGTAGGTTGTTGTATCATATCTCGAGTTTGTTGTACCCTAGATAAGCCTGGCCGATCACATCTCCTATCAGTATAAATATGTACGTAACTTGCAGCATTGTTATCGTTATTTAATCAACATGATGCATCCGCTGGTACCCAAGATAAGGGCTAGCATTCCACCCAAAATCCATCTAATAGGTATGCCCTATGCACCTATTGCTGTTCTGTCTTTCTATATTGAGAGAATAATCCAAGGCAAGATTATTTGCCCGCAGCTAACTCTCTTTCGACCCACTCACGAATGCCAAGCTCTCTTTCTTCTCGCGGAGCGAGAGTGCCAGCAGAAGCCACTCGAGGTAGTGGATCATGCTCACACTGAATGAGAATTTTGATCTTTCAAATAAGCTTGAACAGAAAACAAATTAAAGTATACTTGTCACATTCGAGGATTTAGCTTGGAGGCAGTAATTTAAAGATTCGAAAAAGTCTCATCTGCATCAAAAAATGCATTATGTGCACTACGGTCAGATCACGTGTTTAACATTGATAGGTAATTTAATAATGATATAAATTAATAATTTTGAAGAACTAGTCCATCAACTCATGCTCTCGCACGGGTTAGAGTTTTGTAGGATATAGATTTAATCCATAATATTATTAGAGCGGATTGTTTTAATTCATCATTTGCAATGTCATTGTGGGTAATGTATATGCAAATTTAGAAATTATTTTAATTTATATTTTATGATGGTATATTGGGTAAGGTATATGCAAATTTAGAAATTATTTTAATTTATATTTTATGATGGCATATTGGGTAATGTATATGCAAATTTAGAAATTATTTTAATTTTGATTTTATGATGGAATATTGAGTAATTTATATGCAGATTTAGAGCTTATTTTAATTCATCTTTTACAATGGCATGTTGAGTAATTTATATGAAAATTTAAGTGGTTATTTTAATTTGTATTTCATATTGGCATGTGGGTATATTTATACAAATTCAAGGGGTTATTTAATTCATATTTCATAATGGCATGACGGGCAATTTTTATACAAATTTAGGGTATTATTTTATTTCATATTTCATAATGTCATGGTGGGTAATTTTTTAGAAACTATAATAGATCTAATGACTACTATTATTAGAGCTACATAATGGATGACAGGATGTTTTCGATTTTTGTGAGAATTTTTAGAATTTATCTTTTTCGTAGAAAACAGATCTATTATTAGAGCTACATGATAGATGACGGGATGTTAATTACATAGAAAACCGATCTAACAGCTATTAAGATTTCAATCTACAATCGATGATAGTATGTTTCTGATTATTGTGAGAATTTCTATGATTTTATCTTTTATTTAGCGCATCTTGTGAGGATTAATACGGAGGCTCCAAAAAGAGTCTTCAATTAGTAATAGCAAGATTAGGTGCAAAATATTTGTTTCACTGAAAGGTTTCTAGCATTTTTATAAAAAAAGTTACGGAATCATTTAGTAGTGTAAATTTGTAAATGGAAAATTGAAAATGGAAAAAACTGCCAAAAAAGAAAAAATTTACTTTCGTGAGAGTTGAACTCAAAACCTTTCATAATGGCAGAGGTGGGTATTTACTTTCAAAATAAATTGAAAATGGAAAAAACTGAAAAAAAGAAGAAATTTGTTTTCGTTGAGAGTTAAACTCAAAACCTTTCATAACACCAGAGGTGGGTAATTACTTAGAAAACAAATCTAATGGCTATTAATATTCTAATTGGCCAATTGATAGTTAGATGTTTCTGATTTTTTGAGAATTTTTAAGATTATTTTTTCTGTGATGACCAACGTGGAGGCTTCAAAAGGAGCCTCTAATTAGTAATAGTAAGATTATGTAGGTCTATTTTATTATTTAATTTTTCTTATAACAACATATGTCGGCAATTTAGATATAGGTATGGTTATTTGTTTATCTTTCATAACAGCAAACCATATATAATTCAGCTAATAAATTTGATATGCTATTTTAGATTATCTATCGTAATAGCAATGGTGGGTAATTAACATATAATTAAATGAACTACTTGAAATTATATTTTATAATGGCATAATAGGTAATTTATGTAGAAAATTATTATTGTTATTTTAACATATATTTATAATGGCATATTGGGTCATTTATATGCACTTTTAGTGATTATTTTAATTATCTTTAATAATGGCACTATGGGTAACTTTATAAAAGAATAAAATAGATCCATGACTATTATGTTTTGAGGTTATTCGATGGATGGTCATATTTCTGATTTTTGTGAGAATTTTTAGAAATTATCATTTTTCCTAGTTCATCTCGTAAGGATATATTAATGTGGAGCCTCCTTTGCAGCCTCCGGTTTCAGTTTAGTAATAGTAAGATAAGGGATTCTATTAATCTGCCAACACAATCTTTCAGATAATAGAAAATGAGATTCTGGCTTCATCTCTCTTTGGAAAGAGAGAATAAATCCGTAATTATAACATATGCACACACACATATAGAACCATTTTGAAAATGTCAATGCAAGATACCAAACTTAAAAATAAAACTTTGACAAATTTGGCCATCCAAACAAGGCAAGTAGCTATAAAGCCATTGTCTCCAATTGAGGAATGAGAGTACTCTATCATGCTTGTGATGAGCGAATTGTCAACCGTGCGGTGTGATCGTGCGCTCGGTCTTTGGATTGCAGGTACACGGGCGTCGAGTGTCAACGGAGAGTGGCTGTGGAGGAGCTCGGGCCGGGCGGCAGCTGTGGCGTCCACTCCTGGATCGAGGGCGCAAGCGGCGACAGAAGACGGGTTTCTTGGTTTGCGCCACAAAACCAAGGAGGCGGACGGCGGTGGAAGACGCCAAGTCGTGGAGGCACGGGCGTCGGTCTCGGGACTGACGGAGGCGACGGGCGTCGACGGCGTCTAGGGCCTCGCTGCGGGCGAGGAGGTGACGGGCGTCGGGCGGCGTCTAGGGCCGTCAGAAGGCCGAGGCGGGAACGGCATCTAGGGCCACGGCGTGGAGGCGGGAATCTTCCCGCGCGTGAAGTTTTGGCAGTTTTCTCAAAACCGGCCACCTACCCGGGTTTCGCGGACCCTCCAAAACCGCAGACCGGAACTTCGTCGACGTGGCGGCATCGCAGCAAAGACTTCGAGTCGAAGAAAGAAACTCCGTCGTCGATTGAGTCTGTACAGCGGGCTGCTGCTGACCCGACCGGTCTGGCCGCGGCAGCCGAGTATTTAAGTCGCCCCTTCGCCTGGTCGTGGGCTTCGAGTCTTTTGAGTCTCTTGAGTCCTTTTCGGTTTTTCCTTCCCCTTCCCCCTGCTCCAGGTTAGGGCCAAGGTCTCCAATGCAAAGGAAGATTAGATTATAGCTAATCTCTCCAATCTAGAGGGTGGATGATGGTGTGGTAGGCTCTAGCCTTTGTATAGGTGAATTTCTCTGAGATTAATGAATGAAATTCGTTTGAGATTCACCTTTGTGTGCTGAGTTCTTGTCTTCTCCCTCCTCTCTTGCGTTTTGGGTTCAAATTTTCCTCTTTTGGTGTGTTTTGTGTTTGGAGGAGACAACCCTTTGAATTCGTGCTTTGTTGAACTATTTGTTACGATTCCGATGCATCTAGCCTAGTGCCAAACCCCCTGGAATCGCGAGTTCTCACGAATTGGAGTTTTTGTGTTCTTGAGAAAACCCTAATCCACTTTGATCTTCCCCCGAATTCTCAAGATCCTTTAATCTTTTGGGAGAGAACTCTTGGGGATATGTTCACGGGACAAGTGTGAAGGTATCCTCCAAGTTTCGTTGTATTTAGACTTCGTTTGCTCGAGATTTGCCATTTAAAGCTTTGGTTGCGGGCTGTCTGGGAGCGACCGATCTGACCGGTCTGGGTAACCGGTCTGACCGGTCTGGGTTTTCATTTCCAGCCCGACCGGTCTGACTGGTCTGAGTAGGCGGTCTGACCGCTCTGTGTCTGCCAGGTCTGCTGATTTTCACGTTTGCTTTCGAGTTTTCGTTCGCTCTTCTAGGGCTTGTTTGTGTTGGTTTAGCTCTTCCATAGCTATTCCAAACTTCACCTAGAACTCTTGAGAGCTTGTGGTGATTTTGGGATATAGGCCGACGGATCGATTTCGGAAGAAATTTTGATCGGCTCCCATTCACCCCCCCTCTGGTCGCCAGTTTCGGTCCCTCAATTGGTATCAGAGCTTGGTTGAGGTTTTTAGTACCTTAACCAGTTCAAAAAACCACTTGGCGACCATGGCGAGTCTTGGGAAGATCCCGGTGTTTTCCGGCGAGGACTATGCCTACTGGAAGGTTCGCATGAGAGCCTTCTTGCAAAGCATGGGAGCCGAGGTCTGGGATATTACCAGGAACCAGGCTTACGAGGTGCTTGCCGTTCGGACCACACCTCTTCAGGTGTCCGAGCACGAGGCTAACGCCAAGGCTGTCAATGCCTTGTTCGCTGGCGTTTCTCGTGCGGAGTTCTCACGCGTCTAGGGTTTCCAGGAAGCCCACAAAGTTTGGACGTGTCTTGAGAACTACCACGAGGGCACACCTCAGGTGAAGGCCAAACTGTTCGAGACTCACCGGCGTGAATACGAGAACTTCACACAGGGGCCGGGTGAGAGCATTGGCGATATGTTCAGTCGGTTTCAATCGATTGTGAACAAAGTCAATACGAACAGATCTGCTGATGCCCTTGAGTACACAGAGCATGAGAAGGCCCTCAAGCTGCTTTACGCACTTGACCGCTCTGTGTGGGATCTCAAGGTGAAAACGATCATTGAGTCTGCTGGCTATGAGACTCTGACCGTGAATGAGCTTTTCAGCAAGCTCAAGGCCACAGAGGTGGATAACCAGACACGAGCCAAGCTCAATGGTGCCCCTCCTTCCAAGAGCATCGCTCTTGTGACTGGCCCAGGTGGATCGAGCTCTAACGCTAACTCTGCTCTTGGCTTTTCTCTTGCCTCTTTGCCTTCTGTTACAGATGAGCAGCTGGAGACGCTGGGCTACGACGACTTGTGCCTCCTCATCAGCAAGTTCCAGCGCATCTACCACAACAGGAAGAGGAAGAAAAACCCCGGGTACTACAACTGCGGTGATTTGAACCACTTCATTGCCGATTGCCCCAAGAAGTCCGGCGGTGGCCAGAACAACCACTTCGACTACTACCGCCACCGCGACCGCGACGAGGGAGGCTCCAACAAGGAGCGTCGGCGCTACAAGCACCGCAGTCGTGACCGGGGAGGACGTTTCGACAAGGAGTCGCTCAAGAAGCGCTTCCAGTACAAGGCCAAGAAGCGGGAGAAGGCCTTTCTGGCGCAGCTCAGCGACCTCGACAAGAGCTCCGACACCGACCGCTCTTCTTCACCGACCTCTGACGACGACGACAAGAAGAAGAAGAAGCGGGACAAGGAAGCCACCGGCTTCATCGGCCTGTGCTTGGCGGCCGGTCGGCGCAAGGGTTTCTGCACCATGGCCGGCGAAGCCGATGGTGCTCATGTGTCTTCGGGTGGACATGCTACACCGACGCACGTCGACTATTCTCCTGGATCCGAGAGCGATTCAGAGGTAAACTCCACAATCGACCTGCTTGATATGGCGGTTAGGGAGTTATATGCCACTCTCGACAACTAGAAGAGGCTGCTTAAGGAAGCAGCTAGAGAGCGTAGAAAGCTTAGGGCTGAGCTGGCTTGTGCTAGGGAAAAATCTAGTGAGGATGAGTGCGTTGGCTGCATATCTCACATGAACGATCTTGTTGCTCTCCGTGCCAAGCATGATGAGAACATTGCGAACTTAGATGTTGCTAAGACTTCACTTTCTGATGTGTCTCATGAGCTCGCTAAGGCCAAGCATGAACTAGAACTGGTTAAGGACGCTCCAATTGTTAGCGATGTGCTTGAATGTGATGAGTGTCCTATCTTTAAGTCCGATCTAGCTTTGTTGCAGTCTAAGTTTGCTACTGTTGTGTGCGAGCTAGAGGAGATGAAGTCTAGGCCAGTTTTGCTTGGTGCTTGTAAGCTTTGTCCCACGCTTAGGTCGGAGCTAGATGAGAAGAACGCCTTAATTAAGTCTTTGGGGAAGACTAAGGTCGTGGAGTCTAGCCCACCTATTGACTGCTCTGTTTGCCCTGGTTTGATCTCTGATTTGGATAATCTTGCGGTAGAGAAAGCCAACTTGGAGAATGAGAATAACTATCTTAGGGCGATTCTTAGTTGGGTTTCTGCTAGTGAGCCGCAGTTGGGCATGATAATTAAGCAGTTCAAGCATGGTGATGGCTTTGGGGTCGGTAACACCTACACGAAGTCAGACTTTGACAGGTTTTATGATAAGATCGGCAAGGCTGTTGGAGGTTCTAGTGCTCTAAACACTGCCAGTACGAGCACGCAACCTTGGCTTGTTGACCCCGTGGATGGTCTGCTGAAAGAACCACCAAAAGCACCTCCACAGAAGCAGGTTTGGGTTCCAAAGCCCAATGAGCTAAGGAATCCCCTCGACACGCTCCCTGCTGCCGTAGCTCAGGTTGCCTAGAAGAAGAGGGCTGCTCCTCCCCATCCGCAGGCTAGGCCTCCACCTCCCAAGAGAGAGGTGAGGTACCACTGCGAGTTCTGTGACAGAGAAGGTCACCTGGAGGAGTTTTGCTTCAGAAGGAAGCGAGCTGTGAGGCGTGAGCAGGAGAGACGGAACACGGACATGTACTCTGCTCGGGTGCATGGTCCTCCTCGGCGTGATGGTAGGCAAGATGCTAGGGCGCGCCGTGTAGGTGGAGGTCAGGGAGACGGTGGTGCTTACCGTGCTCCAGCGGGTGGTCGCTATACCGGTCGTGCTCCTGGTCGTTTTCAGTATGGCTATGGACCACGGGACCGAGGCTTTGGAGGAGGTTTCGAAGCACCACGCTTTCCTCGTGGTGGTGTTCGTCAGTCACGGGGTAGACGGGACGAGGGACACGCTTTTGATCTTGCTAACCCTTCTGTAGAGCAAATGGCTCGACACTGGTTTGCTTCTCACTTTGCTAACCCTAGTGTTGAGACATTTGCTCACCCTTTGTCTCACTACTGATGTGCAGGTTGGAGGCTTGGAGAACAGGTAGATCATGGACTCCAGTTGTTCACGCCACATGACCAGAAATGACAAATGGTTCACCAGCCTCACCCCGATGCGCTCAAAGGAGTACATTGTGTTCGGGGATAATGGAAGAGGAAAGGTACGTGGACTTGGCGCTGTTCCAGTTTCTGATCACTTTACCCTGAGAGAGGTTGCTTTGGTTTCGAACCTTGGGTTCAATTTGCTCTCTGCTTCGCAACTTCTTGATGAGGGGTTTGAGGTTCGCTTCAAGGAGGGCTGTTCGCGTGTTTTGGATTCCAGAGGAGATTTGGTTTTCCAGATTACACCTCGCAATCGGGTTTTCTTGGTTGACTTCTCTGGAACTCCTCTTGGCCCTTCTCGTTGCTTGTTGGCTGGTCCTTCTTCTAATTTGTGGAAGTGGCATAGGAGACTTGGACATTTGAGCTTTGATCTGTTGTCGAGACTTAGCTCACTTGGCCTAATCCGAGGATTGCCCAAATTAAAGTTTGAAAAGGATCTTGTTTGCCATCCGTGTCGCCACGGGAAGATGATTGCCGCTTCTCATCCGCCTGTTAATCAGGTGATGACCGCTCACCCTGGAGAGTTGCTACACATGGACACAGTAGGTCCTTCTCGGGTGATGTCAGTTGGTGGGAAGTGGTATGTTCTTGTGATCATGGACGATTTTTCTCGCTATTCTTGGGTCTTTTTCATGAGAACCAAGGATGAGGCTTTCGAGTTTGTTCGAGACTTGATCTTGAGGTTGAAAAATGAGCTTCCCCAAGCCATGCGAGCGATTCGCAGTGATAATGGCATAGAATTCAAAAATGCTCGTTTTGACGCCTTTTACAATGATCAAGGGCTTGAACACCAGTATTCTTCTCCCTACACTCCACAGTAGAATGGAGTTGTAGAGCGGAAGAATCGGACGCTGGTTGAGATGGCGAGGACGATGCTCGATGAGTATAGGACTCCTCGCAAATACTGGGCTGAGGCGGTTAACACCGCTTGTTACGTGTCCAATCGTATTTTCTTCCGAGCTTTCATGCACAGGACCTCTTATGAGTTGCGATTTAGACGCTAGCCCCGTGTTGACCATCTCAGAGTTTTCGGTTGTCGGTGCTTTGTGCTGAAAGAAGGAAATCTTGATAAGTTTGAGTCTCGCTCGTCTGACGACATTTTTCTCGATTATGCTTCTCACTCCAGAGCTTACCGTGTGCTGATTATTGATACTAACATCGTCAGAGAGACTTGTGAAGTCACTTTCGACGAGACTGCACCGTGCAATGCTTTTGTCTTTGAAGTTGTAGGAGATGATGAGCTCGGCACCTCCATCTTTGAAGATGAGGAGGAAGAAGCTGCGGAGGATGAGGCTGAGGCTACCACGATGATGACGGCCCCGATCCGACTACGTCTACTTCACGGGGGCCAATCGAGCAGGTGACTCAGGCTTCACCAGCTGCACCTGAGGAGACACCAGATTTGGTTGAGGAGGAGGCGACTTCGACAAGGGAAGCACCGCGACACATTCAGCGTCGTCATCCACCTCAACAGATGCTAGGTGACCTCAATGAGCGAGTCACACGGTCCAAGGTAACAAGTATCGCTGGCTTCGCTCATTCAGCGTTTGTTGCCTCTTTTGAGCCCAAGGATATTGGACACATTCTTTCTGATTCTAATTGGGTCAATGCCATGCATGAGGAACTCGAAAATTTTGAAAGAAACCAAGTTTGGGTTTTAGTCGAGCCTCCACCTGCTTGTAATCCTATCGGAACGAAGTGGGTTTTCAAAAACAAGCAGTGTGAGGATGGGTTGGTTGTTCGAAACAAGGCTCGTCTTGTTGCCCAGGGGTTTTGCCAAAAAGAAGGGATTGATTTTGAGGAAACTTTTGCCCCAGTTGCTCGTTTGGAAGCTATTCGGATCTTTCTTGCATTTGCTGCTTCCAAGGGTTTTAAAGTTTTCCAAATGGACGTTAAATCTGCCTTCTTAAATGGTTTTATCGAAGAAGATGTTTATGTGAAACAACCCCCTAGTTTCGAACATCTCAAGTTTCCAAACCGTGTTTATAAACTTCAGAAAGCACTTTATGGTTTGAAACAGGCACCTAGAGCTTGGTATGATAGACTGAAAACATTTTTGCTGGCTCAGGGTTTTAAAACGGGATGTGTGGATAAAACTTTGTTTCTCATGCGGTCTGGCACTGATTTTCTATTAGTTCAGATATACGTGGATGATATTATCTTTGGTGGCTCTTCTCACGCTCTTGTTTCCAAGTTTTCTGAGCAGATGTCCAGGGAGTTCGAGATGAGCATGATGGGTGAGTTGCAGTTCTTCCTCGGGCTGCAAATCAAGCAAACTCCTCAGGGCATGTTCGTCCATCAAGCCAAGTACACCAGGGACTTGCTGCGGAAGTTCGACATGAGTGACTTGTCACCTCATCCGACTCCGA
The DNA here is from genome assembly GCF_016808335.1 of Panicum virgatum. Taxonomy (NCBI): domain Eukaryota; kingdom Viridiplantae; phylum Streptophyta; class Magnoliopsida; order Poales; family Poaceae; genus Panicum; species Panicum virgatum. The sequence continues at coordinate 47,424,011 of NC_053153.1, read as the reverse complement.
TCAGCACTTCGACGGCGCATGATGAAGACTTGGACGGTGAGGCGGTGGACCAGAAGGAGTACAGGAGCATGATCGGCTCCCTCCTGTACCTGACGGCGACGCGGCCAGACATTCAGTTCGGCGTCGGCCTCTGTGCGCGGTACCAGGCTTCTCCGCGCACCTCCCATAGGCAGGTGGTGAAACGCATCTTCAGGTATCTGAAATTCACCCCTGAATTTGGTCTTTGGTACTCCGCGGATTCCTCTCTGGTTTTGGTGGGCTTTTCTGATGCCGATTTCGGTGGGTGTCGGTTGGATCGCAAGTCAACATCCGGCACTTGTCAATTTCTCGGTACATCTTTGGTGTCCTGGTCCTCTCACAAGCAGGCTAGCGTAGAGCTTTCTTCCACATAAGCTGAGTATGTTGCCGCTGCTAGCTGCTGCTCCCAGATACTTTGGATGAAACAAACCTTGCAGGATTATGGTTTGAGTTTCGGTAGGGTTCCCATCTTTGTAGACAACATGTCAGCCATTAGCATTGCAAAGAACCTTGTCCTACACTCCAGAACCAAGCACATAGATATCAGATTCCATTTCCTGCGAGATAATCATGAGAGAGGACACATAGACCTGATCCATGTCCCTTCAGAGAGGCAAACCATAGATATCCTCACTAAACCGCTAGAGCAGGACACTTTTGTTCGCTTGCGAGGGGAGCTTGGGGTTTGTTACCCATTTTGATCGCTGACTTTACTTTGGTTAGCTTTGTAGGTCTTGTTTGTTCTTCTCTTAGTTTTCTAGGTTTGGTAGTTGCACTGTGCATATGCATGGTACATGTTTGCATTTTGCATTGTCTCACTTGCACTAGCATTCTTGTATATATTGCTATGATCTTCTAGTGCCTGCTAGTGTGAGTTGATAAATTTGATCATGTATAGCTTGCTCCACTGTGTATATGACATCATCTGAGTTAAGCTATTTTGATTTGAAAATCTAAAAACATGATCACCCTGTCTTGGCTACTAGAATGTTAGGGCGTGTTGATATGTTTTGCTATCTTATTCTTGCTAGTGTAGCCTTTCGTTCAGCAATTCATACTTGAAATGATCTAAATTTGATAAAATTGCTTGAACTGTTCTTGAAATGGATTGAAAAGATCCAGGTGGGATTGCTTGTCGCACTGATCGAGCTTTCGGGACGGCTCACTTTGCACTCGTGAGAACCCGAGCAAGGCTGTGCATGACTGAAACGAGTGTCTTAAGCTTCTGATTGTCTTTGGCATAGGCTTGGCCTCGTTGCTAAGTAAAGCATGACAAGCTTTCAACCCCTGGCATTAAGAATTGCTTGATATAATTTGATTGAAAAATGAATATTTGCAACATGCTTTGGCTGTTTTGGCTCACCTGCATGAGTATGATTAGCACTGCTTTCCTTTCCCTACTTGTTAGTGCTAGATCATGGGTGATGCTTTTATTTCTCCTAAACTGAACTTGCCTAGCTCTAGACTGATTTGATATACCCTGTTGAGCTAGATGCAGGTCTTGTTTATGGATGCACACGTGCTTGTGACTAGATGTTGCTCATATCCTTGTATCCCTGAATGCTTTCACTTACACCTCCTGCATTGCATTCATTACATAGCATCTGTTCAGGGGGAGTCACAGCTTCAGGGGGAGCTTGATGTGTGCATGTGCCAACAAGGGGGAGAAGGTTTTGGGGAGAGAAGTGATCGAACAAAGGGGTGTTTGATTTTTGAACTTGTTGTCAACAGGGCTTTGAGAGTGCATCATTTTGTGAGCGTTGCACTTGTGAGAGGGAAAAGCTTTTCTTGGGGAGTGTCTGCTTTGTTTTTGGCTACTGGTTTTCCTCGTTTTCCCTCCACTTCCAGCATGACTGCGTCGAGCGTTACCTCTGTCTTTGAGGAGTCATGTTTTGGCTTTTGATCGATTGCGTCGAGCCGTTGCCCTTGTCTTAGGGAATTGATATGTGCTTGAGTAAGTGATTATTCTTGCCTTTCTGAGCTTTTTGTCACTTGCTTGAGTTCTTCACTTTCTTGTTTCTATTTTATCACTTCTCTATTTTCAGGTGGTGTGTGATCTCATAACTTTTTTCATAAAGATGTTAGAAACCTTTCTATAAAATAGATATTTTGTGCCTAATCTTGCTATTACTAATTGGAGACTCCTTATTAATCCTTACAAAATGCGCTAAATAAAAGATAAAATTATAAAAATTCTATCCTATCATCGATTGCATATTGAAATATGAATAGCCATTAGATCTGTTTTATATACAACTAACATTCCGTCATCCATCATATAGCTCTAATAATAGATCTGCTTTCTAGAAAAAAATAAATTCTAAAAATTCTCACAAAAATGAGAAACATCCAATCATCCATCATATAGCTCTAATAATAGTAGTCATTAGATCTATTATAGTTTCTAAAAAATTATCCACCATGACATTATGAAAGATGAAATAAAACAATCCCCTAGATTTGTATAAAAATTGCCCATCATTCCATTATGAAATATGAATTAAATAACCTCTTAAATTTGCATAAAATTACCCATCATGCCATTATGAAATATGAATTGAAATAACTACTTAAATTTGCATATAAATTACTCAACATGCCATTATAAAAAATGGATTAAAATAAGCCTTAAATCTACATATAAATTACCTAATATTCTATCATAAAATATAAACAAAATAATTTCTAAATTTGCATATACGTTGCCCACAATGACATTACAAAAGATGAATTAAGACAGTCAGCTCTAATATTATTATGGATTAAATCTATATCTTTTAAAACTCTAACCCGTGCGAGAGCACGGGTTGATGGACTAGTATACTGTAAATTTTGTTTAGTTGTGGCTTAATCTATTTGTCTTTTTGGTCTTGCAGGCCGTGTAACTTTTATTATACAGCTACTGTCAGTGAAATGTTGTCAAAGATCTGACCTTCTTGATGACAACATGAACTTGGTTTAGGCTTGGGAGGCTTGGGCTGCACCTTAGAAGCTTGGGAAGCCAACCTGCAACAGAGCCCTCATTTGCTGCCACCTCCACCACTTCAGTTTCCTCTTCTCCATCATCATCACCGTCGTCGTCATCATCATCATGAACGTATTTTGCTCTTTTTCTCTTATTTCCCTTCAAATAAGCTGCAAACTCTCACCTCATTTCTGACCAATGCTCACATAACTTTGCATCTCCAAATCCACCTGCCAAATGTTGTTTGAATCTTTTTATTCCTCCACTGAACTCCTTCCCACATAAGATGCAGGCCACCTTATCTTTGTTCTGAAGGTCTGGCCAGTAACCATACTTCCACCCAGGATCATTTGATTTTGCCTTCCTAGCTGGATCGGTCTTTGGATCATAGTCAGCAGCAGCAGACACTGGGCTTGCCATTGGTCTGTTAGGAAAACAACAGAAAATAGTTCATGTGCTGTTACAGCAGTAGGGTAGCAACCACCATTAAAACAAAACTACTATAGTATGCTACCCAACAGAGTACGAGACTAGCAGGGCAATTAGCATCGAAAGCAGAGCAATTAGCATCGAAAGCAGAGCATTTGACATGTAATATATTCACGTGCCAGATTACCAAAGCAATTAGCATATAAACAAGCAGGACCTACCCATGTGATGTGCACTTGTGCATCATGTGCTCTGTTTTTCATACAAACAAGAGGGACAGCTGGCGGCAATCTCTAGCAAAGGATAACTTAGGGGGTGTTTAGTTCCCAAACGTGAAAATTTTTGGGTGTCACGTCAATGTTTGACCAGATGTCGGGAGGATTTTTCGAGCACTAATTAAAAAACTAATTTCAGAACTCACTTGGAAACCGCGAGACGAATCTTTTGAGGCCTTTGACCGCATCATTAGCACATGTGGGTTACTGTAGCACTTATGGCTAATCATGCACTAATTAGGCTCAAAAGATTCGTCTCGTCGTGTACATCCAAACTGTGTAATTAGTTTTGTTATTTAATTACATTTAGTGCTTCATACATGTGTTCAAAGGGGAGGTGAAAATTTTTGGTAACTAAACGGGCTCTTAAAAACAGAGACAAAGGAAGGGGACAAAGCGAGAGGAAGAGAGACACATACCTTGCTGGTTCTGGTTGCTCCTTGTCGTGGTGGGGAAGAGAGGCAACTGCGCGCCTGGTGGAGAAGAGAGGCAACCGCGCGTCTGGTGGGGAAGGCAAGTCGGAGCCGCACCTCAGGGCCGCGGGGTGTGCGTGCCTGACGCCGCGCTGCGCAGCACAGGAGCCGTCCGCACTCGAGCTCGCGCCGCGCAGGAGCCACCCGCACTCGAGCTCGCGCCGCTCAGGAGCCGCCCGCACTCGAGCTCGCGCCTCGCCGGAGTCGTGCACACTGGAGCAGATCTGGCCGGCAGGGACTGGCCGGTGGGAAATCTCAGGGAAGCAGAGGCACAGAGCACAAGCTTGGCGGCGGCGGCGGAAGGTCTATCTATCCATCTCTCTCTTCCTTTATATCTCGCGCGGGGCGGCAGAAGGCGGGAGTTCCGCGCGGGAGCGATTTCCTTCCCGCGCATGTGGTTTCATTGCGCCGCGCGCGCCGGTTTTCACCGGAAGGCGGCCGCCAAACCAAACTTGGAGACGCCCTGACGCCAAACTCGCCAAGGCGGATGCATAACTCGGCAAGGCGGACGCGGCACGTGATATCGTCTAGGCGAGGCCGCCGCCTAGAAAATTTGGACGCCTAGGCGACGCCTTGAAACAATGATTTTGTGCATCTGCATGGAGCAAATGTTGCTGTAAATATGGGATACAAAACAAATTGATCAAAACTTAGCGTTCTCTTAGTTCTGACTGCCTTCATAAAAGGACTTTCAAGTAGCTTGTTGGAACTACTTTTCTGATTTGCAACAGAACATAACGAGTGTTAGTGTTTGAGATCTATCATGGACATGTGCAACCCCTTGATGTCTTTGTTCTATTTTGCATTTTTTCTGAACTGTCATGTACTCTTGATGAACCTTATACTTTAGTTTTTTTCCTTTTGATTTCTTTTATTAATCTAGCCTTGATTTAAGGTACTCAAGTGCGTCTGCTGAATTCCTTTATAAAAGATATTTCTTCTGAGAGTATATGTCGTCACCACATGCAGGGTTCCAAAGCATGCGTGTCTGAGGCTAGTCAAAAGCGCAAGCGTGGCTCCTTGTCACATGTAAGTATACCATTTACAAGTTGCACTGCTACCGTGATCTATGACTACTTTTCAATTAGTAGCATTGTTCATTTGCTATCCGTATACATAGTCCATGGATGATGTGGTTTAATAAGGTTGATGGGATTTAATTGATTTTTGAATGAGTCGTAAGTGCTCATAAAGGGATCATCACCATACTCACAAGAGATTAGAAAAGTGTGGGGGATAGGCCTACAGGGTACCCCGAGTGGTGGAGAAGCGGGCGTTTGACAAGCGGTCGGAAATAGGAGTCGAGTTGTAATCCAACCAGGGTGCGCCTGGTCGAGTAAAGAACCGTCGGCAGCTGGGGTCGGGGAGTTCTAATAGGAATAGGACCTGAACCGACTCGGAGCCGGTCGGCTGGTAATCCTGCTGCCCAGGGTTGTATAACTGGTTGGTAGGGACCCCCATAGATCATCGAATCTTTAGAAGAAACTTGTATATGCTGGGTACGTGAATCTAGAGAGATGCTCTCGGTAGATGTTCCGTGATCAATATACGCAAACCACCATATATGACGTAAGGTATTACGCGATTTAGCGGCCCGAATCTGTCTAAACTGTGTGTTCTCTGTGTTCTGTATACCATCAAACACCTACCGGCAACCACCCCGTACGATAAACTCGGCCAGTAACATACTCCGGTTGGACTGCTAGCGCATAACACCGACAGTTGGCACGCCAAGTAGGGGTCTGGCGTCCGATATCTGAGGAAAGTTTGATGTCAGTCAAGTTTTTTTTTGTCAAGTTCGGTTTCGTTCCTGGAGAAATTTTCAAATTCGGCTCCATGAGTTTTGTGGCAGAATCTGAGGTGGAACTTCGTCAAGTATCTGAGTTATGGCAAGAAGACTCCGAGGGGCACTCAGGGGTTTGGCATCTCCTCATCCGAGTGGTTTCCCGCTCGAAATTGACAGTTTAGCGGCATTGGTTGGCAAGCATGTTCACCTTTGGATGGGAGAAGCTAATGAAGAATCTAAAGAGGGTGGTGAAGAGCATGTATTGCCATATACTCAACGTCACCAAAGTCAGTTAGTAGCGGTATAGGAGGTTTTTTACCTTTGAAGTTCTTGTTATTAATGGAGAATTAGAGGATCTAGACGTATCAGATAATGAACTGCCGAGGCCTAGGGAGTTAGCTCGTGCTTTGCAACGCCGTGAAGAACGCAATCATGATCGCGGCATTCGCTGGGTGGCAAGAGGAATCCGAGTAGTTTCCGAAGATGAAGCCTCAAGGGATAGAGAAATGCTGGAGGAAAGGGAGACTCGTATAAGGAAAAATTTCACCAGGCAGGCTCAAAGGAGGATTAATGCCAATTTGCAAAGGAATCTTGATGAGGAATTTGAATGAGTCTAGAATAGGGAAGTATTCGATACCCCTGCCCTACATGGCAGCTATTAATGCAATAGCACGAGATCTCCCGCCTTCAACACAAACAGAGCGCCTCAAAGTGATAGCTCAAAATGCTGCAGTCAATGTCAATCATTTTTTTGCAGCACCAACAGCGTCTCAGGGTACGAGCTCGAACCGACAGCAAGGTCAGGAGAATCCACGGGATCATGTTCCTGCCGCAAATGATGCGTGCCACTTCATTGAAAATCGACGTGCGTGAAGAGATAGGGCTGAATTGCTGCGACGCCGTTAGTATATTGAACAACATGGTGTACCAGGACAGCAGGCTGGTCCAGCAAGGTCCATGGTGGTCTCTTCGGTAGGGAACTGTAACGAAGGCAATCAGCCACCACAACAGCCACAAACAGTCAGGGATGGAGGTAATCAACCGCAACAACCACAGCAGGTCAGAGGAAGGGTGAATCCACCGCCTGCGGCGAAGGAGATGGTATTTGACGGATTCATAGCATTTACAAATCGTCTACGAGCGGAGTGGCCACCAACCTTCAAGATCGTTAATGTGGACAAGTACGAGCCTAAGGTTGACCCAAAAAGTTGGTTACAAATTTATTCCACGGCTGTCCGAGCGGGTGGTGGGTGTCGAGACATCCTGGCAGCGTACTTACAAATAATGCTTGGCGAGTCAGCCTTGACCTGGCTTCAAAATCAACCACCTAATTCAATCGACACGTGAGAGCAGTTGTGTGAGAGGCTTATCAGCAATTTTCAAGCTTCGTTCCGACGACCAGCTACTCAATGGGATCTGTGTGGGGTAGTTCAAGCGCATAACGAAAGCATGCGAGATTTCATTCAAAGATTTACATAGATGCATAACAGAATACCAGGAATTGATGATGCCACTGTCATGTATCACTTTGTGCATAATGTGAGCATCAGGAGCTTTTCAAAAGTTTACAGAAGAAACCTCCTATATCTGTAGAAGCAATGTTTGACAAAGTAAACCGACATACTAGCGCGGCCGTGAAGGATGTATTCGGTCCAACCCGACTGGTAGCGGAAAGGCAGTAGCCTCAGCATTGGGAGGACAGGAGGGAAGGTCAAGATTACGCACAAAGGCGATGGGACAATCGAGGAAACCGACCGGATAATCGTTGGAATGACAATCGTAAACACAAGATCGATGAAACAGTAGCAGCCTTGGAGTCTAGCCGATGATATCGCAAGCAGGAGTTTGACAAGTTAATGATGGCAACATATTCTTTTCATCCCAATGGACGCCATGCGATGAAAGATTGTTTTGATCTAATGGATAGATTTGGCAAGACTGAGGACAAGAAGAGGGATGATAAAGGCAAGAAAAAGGATAATGGTGATCAGCAACCAAAAGGGAAGAAGGATGGTTTTCCCCAAGTTAACAGGGAGGTGAACATTATAATTGAAGGGAACGATTCGCACGAAACAAAGCGTCAACAGAAACTTATCAGCCAATAGGTTTTTGCCGCTGAGCCGGCAACCATGACATATTATCGGTGGTCAGAGGTGCCAATTTCAATCTGTCGGGCAGATTAGTGGTTTAACTTTGAGTGCCCAAGTAAGTTAGATTTGGCAAGACTGAGGACAAGAAGAGGGATGATAAAGGCAAGAAAAAGGATAATGGTGATTAGCAACCAAAAGGGAAGAAGGATGGTTTTCCCCAAGTTAACAGGGAGGTGAACATTATAATTGAAGGGAACGATTCGCATGAAACAAAGCGTCAACAGAAACTTATCAGCCAATAGGTTTTTGCCGCTGAGCCGGCAACCATGACATATTATCGGTGGTCAGAGGTGCCAATTTCAATCTGTCGGGCGGATTAGTGGTTTAACTTTGAGTGCCCAAGTAAGTTACCGCTAGTTTTGGATCCAATGATTGGCAGTATTCGAGTCAAGAAAGCATTAGTAGATGGGGGGTGGCCTTAATATTTTGTTCGCAAAGACGTTAGAAAAGATGGGAATTGCTCGGGAAAGTCTGGAGCCTTCAGATACTGCTTTCTACGGAATAGTACCTGGCAGAGGGTCGATATCGCTCGGGAACATTTTTTACCAGTAACCTTCGGCTCCCTAGACAACTGCCATTTGGAGTACTTACTGTTTGAGGTGGTAGAGTTTGAAACATCATATCACTCTATATTGGGCCGACATCTTTGACGAAGTTTATGGCTGTTCTACATCATACTTATTTGATTATGAAGATGACAGCACTAGGAGGGGTATTGACTGTGAGAGGCAACCTCAAAGTTTCGCATGATTGTAACATAGAAGCTCTGTCATTAGCTGAAGAGGTAGAAAGGCATGCTAGACAGCACCAAGTAGTAACTGAGGCGGAATCAATGAACAAAAGAGACAGTTGAAATACCTTGTTCAATGTCAGAAGTTGAGGGCATTGAACCAGCAGAGAAAACTCGAAGGGTCAGTCTGGAGTTGGCCGATCTAACCAAAACAGTATTGATCGGGTATGGTCTTAATGAGAAATAGGAAGGCTCGCTCGTCTAGTTCCTTCGGGACAATTGAGATGTTTTTGCTTGGAAACCATCAGATATGCCTGGAGTCCCTAGGGAATTGGCTGAGCACAGGTTGAAAGTTAATCCCGGCGCGCGGCCGGTCAAGCAAAAGCTATGACGTTTTAGTTATGAAAAAATAGAAGCCATTCGGAAAGAAGTAACTCGGTTGTTAGCCGCAGGTTTCATGAGAGAAGTATATCATCCCGACTGGGTGGCTAACCCAGTCTTAGTTCAAAAGAAAACACAAGGATTGGTGCATGTGTGTGGATTACACTGATTTAAATAAGCATTGCCCAAAAGATCCGTTTGGATTACCTCGTATAGATCAAGTAGTGGATTCCACAGCAGGATGTGCATTGTTATGTTTCTTGGATTGTTATTCAGGCTACCACCAGATTGGCCTCGCCAAGGAAGATCAAGAGAAAACGTCTTTCATCACACCATACGGAGCATATTGTTACACATATCAACGAGCAATACAAAAGTGTTTTGCTTCTCAATGGGGGAGGAATGTGGAAGCTTACTTCGATGATGTGGTAATTAAGACAAGGAAATCTGAGGACTTCATTCAAGATCTAGAGGAAACATTCAAGAATCTACGGTTGTTTAGGTGGAAGTTGAATCCCGAGAAATGTGTGTTCGGAGTACCGTCAGGGAAATTGTTAGGATTTATTGTTAGCAACAGAGGCATTGAAGCTCATTTGGAAAAGGTCGTTGCTATAACCTGTATGGAGCCACCCGAGCGGTTAAAGATGTACAGAAGTTAGCAGGGTGTATTGCAGTGCTTAGTCGGTTTATATCCCGCCTTGGCGAGAGGGGATGCTTTTTTCAAACTCTTGAAAAAAGCAGAGAAGTTTGCATGGACGGCAGAGACAAACCAAGTATTTGAAGATCTCAAAAAGTTCCTTTCTACGTCACCAGTTTTAACTTCTCCAAGGAGAAGGACAGCAGCTGAAGAGCCAGAATAAATTTTGTTATATCTAGCCTGCACCACGCACATTGGTGGTGGAACGCAAAGGCTTCATCTCACGTCAGGCAAGACTTGATTGAAGAGGAATCAGGCATCTCTTGCAATGAGAGCCAACACGCAAAGAACCCTACAGCGTGTCGAAGGGGAAAAAAAAAGAGACTTTACGGTAGGTACACGTAGAATGCATGGTCACTCACTCATCTATAAATTATCAACAACCGATGCTATATCAAACCACATCGTTACACATATATCTATTGAAGCCATTCTCTACCACGCAGTTTTGTGCTCCAGGCCCCAGGGAGCCATCGGCATGAGGGCGCTGAGAACTTATCAAGATGGTGCCGTCATGCAGACTTACTTTCACGCAGCGCAATATAGGTAATTCAAACAATTATTTCATCATACTGCTACTCCCTTCGGTTTGTAATGTATGATGCAGTTGTTTTTTTCGTCCTATCCAAAAATAATTAAATTTTATAAACTTTCTTGTGACATGTTGAATCACCGACTATACTTTAATTTGTTATACTAATCTAGTGGTGGGTGTGCTCCTTAACTACCATTTCAGGCTTGACAAAACCGAAGAGCTAGTCTAATATTGCCTGAGATGGGTAATTTATATGCACATTTATGTATAATCTTAGATTAATTTGATGATGTCATAAGTCTGTAATTTAGATTAAGGCTATTAGGAGGTTACTTTAGGTTAATTTTCATATTGTAGAGGGGGGTAATTTAGATGTAGGTTTAGGTGTGACGTTAGAGTATTTTTCATAATAAAGATTTAGTTCCACTCCTTTGGATTGTGAGGTCCTGGGTTGGAGGCTCAGGGCAAGCGAAATTTTCTGTAAGAGACCGAATTTAAATAGGGTTGTTGAAAAAATTTCTTCTCGTCAGAAAAACCGGAGTTCGGGGGTTTTCTCGATTGATTAAGTGATGTTGTTTCTTCTTAATGCAAAGCCGAGGGGACGATTCTTTCTCCACTGGTCGAGTGGTTTTTAATATAGAACATTTTTAAAATGATGTTTTAGAAAAGGAATAAGTTCATATTTGATCCCTCAATTATCATGATTGTCTAACTTTATCTTTCAACTATTATTTTGTTCAAATCGGACACCTCGACTCACAACACGAATCAACTTTGGCACCTGGACGTGTTTGAGTGGCTTTAGGCATGATGTGTCAGTGGTATTGTTATTTTTTTTTTCCACCTAAGATGTGACATGGACACGGTGACTCTGACTCCCCTATCCTCTCCGTCTCTCCCCTTCACTAGGCGTCAGCTAGACGCCGCCGCCTCCCCACACCCCTCACATCCCCTGCGCATCGGGCACCAGCATCCTCCGCCTCTGTACTCGCCCGCACGGGGCGTCTCCAGACCTGCCTCCGTGGCTGTTGACGGGAGAGGAGGGAGGGGAGATGCTGGCGGGAGAGGAAGGGTGCGCCACGCCAGCCGCCAGGGAGGAGGAGGAGGTGCCGAGCTGGCGCGGAGGGGCAGGTGGAGCGCGAGGTGGAGGTGGACCCGGCCCAGCGCGCAGCTTGGAGGAGGAGGCGCCCAGTGCGTCCTGCTCGACGAAGGAGAAGGTCGGCGGAGGCAGAGGCGGAGTGCAGGTGAAGGCGACCGGGGATGGCACCGCTGACAAACAGGGGAGGTGAGCGATGGTGGCGGAGGCGTGCGACCGGCGTGGACGAGCAAGGGAGGGGTGTGAAGGGGGCGGCGGCGTGCGGCCGGCACGACCGGGGACAGCGCCGCGGACGCGCAGGGGAGGGGAGGGACACGGCGGTGGCGAAGGAGGCGTGAAGTCGGCACGGGAAGAGATCGCCGCCACTCCACCCCGCATCCAACTCCGACCGTCGCATCCTCCAATGCTGCTCCTTTCCCTGAGCGGCGCCTCCTGCAGTCCTTTTTGGCTGTCTCTAGAGCCTTTCCTTGCGGGGCTCTCCTCCGCTGACGTGGATCCGGCGCCCCCGCCTCCGACCAGTGAAGATCCATAACGGATAGTCCAAGGGGGGCTGTTCTCTACAAGAGAGGGAGAGAATAAAAAAAATACATAACGGATAGGTTTTGATTTGCAGGAGTGTTGCCGTGTCCCGCCTCGTTCTCCTGTCACGGTTCTGCTGGGCTAGCCTGGGACGGGACGCCTCGGTGGCTCGTCCAAGATTCTCTCCGTAACGATGTCCATCGGTCGGGCCTTTTTTTCATTTTTATATAAAAAAAACAAAATTTCAAAAATATATGTCTATAGGGAAATTTCCAAAATTGGGTGGCTGTCACCTCCGTAGGGTGCCTGTCGCCCATCCAATTGGCGACATGATCTAAATGTAAAAAAAAATTTACATTTAGATCATGGCGCCCAGAGCGCATTAAACAGTGAACTTATAAAATCGATACAAAATTGTAGAAAAATTGAAAAAATACAAACTCAACTGTACTGGATTCTATGAAATAAAATCTACAACTTTTGTTACATAAAGTTTTTCATTTGATCAATGTATTTAAATCAAGAAAAATAGTTCTTATACCTAGAAAAATCTGAAATAATTCATTTGGTCTAGTTGTGCTTATCTAAAATTTCAAACTTTTTTCATAGCTCTTAGGAAATACAAAAAATGGTACTGTAAAAGTTATGGCTTCTAATACTCAGTATAGCAGCATGGATAAATAACTCATTTAAACTAGATATATTGCAAGATCTAATTTAAAAACTTATTCTAGAAATATTTTCTGGGCCTACCAATTTTGTACAAGCCTATGCTACACTCTGGCCAAAGATGACATACATCCAAAGGATGGATCTTGATATTTAAATAAAAATGCATTAAACTGGTATTTAAAATAGAGCAAGATACATTGATCAAATGAAAAACTTTATGTAACAAAAGTTGTAGATCTTGTTTCATAGAATCCAGAACAGTTGAGTTTGTATTTTTCGGATTTTTTTACAATTTTATATCGATTTTACAAGTTCACTATTTAATGCGCCCTGGGTGCCAGGACCTAAATGTAATTTTTTTATATTTAGGTTCTGTCGCCAACTGGATGGGCGACAGGCACCCTGTCGCCTATTAGGGGGGCGACAGGCACCCATTTTTGAAAATTTCCCTATTCGGCATATATTTTTGAAATTTTGTTTTTTTTAATATAAAAATGAAAAAAGCGCATCGGTCGGTGCATCCTCTGCTTTGCGCCCAGCGGCCTCGAGTGACCGACAAATCCGCGATAATTGTTGGGCCTTAGGCCCTGTTCTCTGCAGCTGCGGCTGTTTCGGCTGTAAATACTATTCTAGCTGCAAGATTGTAAGAGAAAAATATTGTTTATGACTGCAAAGAAGCTGAAAGAATCTGAAAGTAGTCGTAAAGAATAGGGCCTTAGTTTCTTCGTCGTGTAGTAGCCCACTCTTGCTCTTAGACCGTATGTTATGGGTACGTATCACTAATATAGTTAACAAGTTATGTTCTAATAGAATTTAGGGATTCACGCCTTAATATAATTTGTATTTATTTAATATGATTAGGTAAAGACTCGTGTTCTAAATATAATTTGTATCTATCGTATGGTGTGCGTCCTTAAACGTATTTTACTGATGAATGATATAACCGTATTGTAATGATAGAAAATAATAATAATACTTAGAGCTGACCAACTTTTTTGTGTGCCTAGAACCTCTTTTTGTTATTATTAGATAACGTCAATCATTAACTAAAGATCTTAAATATTGACAGACAATGCATTGCTACGGGCATAATATAATAAACAACGTCGTGAGCTAGCCTCTTTTTGCACTCGTCTCTCCACACTTGTATGTAATAAACTGACACGAGAAATCAAAACATGAATCAATTTCCTCCTAATGTTACCTTCTATATACAATTTTATCGATGCATCTGTGTTGCTACGCCACACGATCCGCTTCTTTATCCATGTTTTTTATGTTCCCCGTAAAAAAAAAGCAAGTGCCAAAGGGAGCCCTACCGTTTCTTGGGGGACGAGACCACGAGGGAACCAATCCAACAATCGGCCCCTTGTCAATGCTGTGGGCTTGTCTAGGCCAATTGCGGAAGCCGTTCGCCGCACCTTTAGCTCGTCAACCACAGGCTGACGCCACGCCCATGTAGGAGGAGGCACGTCGACTCTGAATCATGGAATATGGCCAGAGGTGGAGGGCGAGCCAGGAATCTAGCTTCCTTTTCCCCATTGTCTTCTCTTCCTTCCCCCCTTCAGCTTCAAGCAAAGCAATATTAGGCTAAAACCAGCAGCCCCTCCATCCCTATTCCAACTACCCCTCTCTCTGTCTACAGTGTCGTAACAGTACCACATTTAATTTCGCAGTCGCCTTTTGCAGTTGCCGCTGGTTTCAGCCTTAGTGAACCTCTGTGCTGTGGAGCAGCAAGCTGAGCTCATGCTCGGCTGCAGCCTACAACCAACACCATGAAGCGCGCCCAGCCACACCCTGGCGGTGAGTAACGCCGAGAACGTGGGGATTGCACTGGGTTCAGCAGCACCGCAGGCCTTATTTGCCGTTTGGAGATCTGATTTGATTTTGCTTCCCCCATGAGATTTTTCTTTCAGCAACCATCTACGGACCGACGGGTCGATTTTACGTATATTTATGAGCAGAAAATCTAAAGTGTCATGGTGATATGGTATTTATTTCTTCTCGGTTGATGAGTTGGGCTGTTACCGATTAGGATTAATGGGCTAGGCTGTGGTGGATTTTCCCCCTACCTTTACTCAGTATTTGTATCTCTGTTCGATTCGATTTTGTGATGAACGGAGTCGGAAAAGCTTATTTAGTTTATCTGTCCTTATAAAGAGTGAGTTTAATCAAAACCAATTTTCACCTAATGGATTTATACCTACCTAGACTCATAGATCAACCGTGTCCCCACAACAAATCAAATAAGGCCCACAAAAAGCACCAAAAACGGGTTACACGTGGCAGAACGCGAGTTCCTGCCGCATTCTGTCGTGCAAATCGTCGGGCGCCCGGTTTTTCTCCATAATTTTTTCACCAGTTTGGATGCATACCCGACACATGTGCCCAGATCTCGCCCGTCATCACGCTAATAGCGTGAAGATTCGGACCATTTAGATCCTGTCACAGCCCAACAAAAGTCGAATAAACCAGTCCCATACATACATACAGTGACAAAGGTACAACTTAATTTTGTTTCCTGGACAAACATGGTCATAATCATTACCCGTGTTCTCGTTCTCGTCAAGGAACCACATGCAAAAGAACAGACAATAGAAATTCGCTCACCTCCGCTGCGGACGATGGGACGGGAGGAAGGCAGCCCGGCTGCGGATTTGGCCACGCCGGGGAGGGAGGAGGCCTCCGCAAGCTGGTAGCCGAGCAGGCCGACGTGAGGCCAGGAGGAGAGGGGCGCGGCGGGGCCGAATCCAGTCTGATGGAGGACGCGTGCCACCAGGGGCGCTGCCGCTAGGCTCTAGGCCGCTCGACGGCCGCGCGAGCCGACGAGGGGCCCGGCGGTGGCATAGGAGGAGGCCAAGTGGGTGGAGAGAGCGAGGAAGGGTGAGTTGTGTTGTTTTAGAAAAGGGAGGGTGTGTTGTGTGGCTAGGGCGTTGGCTGGCTCTTCTCCTAGTCCGCTTGGGCAAATGCGACGGGTGAGATGGGTTGGGCCGGCTGTGGCCCAACTCAGGTTGGGTTGCACTGTAACTTCTTTTTTTTCGATTTCATAATGATTCAGCTTGCATTGAGCTCCTCTTGTTTCATTCTAAGAACAGTATGCAACCTTTGTTTTTGATTCAATAGACAATTAATCTATACTAATAAAGTGTGATAAAGAGAAAAGGCGAAAAGGATTTAGTTAATATTTCGCAACTACTAATGTGAAGTGAAATTCTATTTGAGCCACGTGCGGGACGCACGTGCATTTTTACTAGTTATTAGGTAAAGATAAAGATGTGCATACACATGGAATGATATGAAAATACTATGGCTATTCACGGTGCTGTTACTCCATATTTCCCTTCCAAAAAGAATATACTAGCCTAGTCAGCGAGATTCTTTTCTCTATATCACAATCATCCGCATCCATATTTCTCTATATATTTGCTCTATATCCAACTATCCAATATTTTATAAGACCTCTCCAACTACCATATCTTACGATCAACTACCATCTCCAATTAATAAATACAATCAATATTGTAATATATTTGAAATTATATATATGTGCAAATACATTATTAAAACAATAAATGTATATATCCTATATATGGAATAGATAGCGGCCGCACTGCGAATGGTTCTTGAGTGAGAGTTCTGAATCAAGGAATCATAAAATGTTCCATTAGCGGATCTCATACCAATGGTGCCAACAGTTCGTGATTCCAATTATATTAATATTGCAACAATGACACAAGAAATTGTGTAAATTATTGTTAGCTAATTGAAACCTGCTGTGTTGTTCACCAGCTCATTGGCTGCTCGTGCCGGAGAGGCCTGGAACGAGTGGGAGATCCAACTCCTGGTGATGGCAAGCTTCTCCCTGCAGGTGTTCCTCCTCTTGTCGGCGCCCTTCCGCAAGCGCCACAGGTCTAGAGTGCTGAATGGCTCGCTATGGGTCGCGTACTTGATGGCCGACTACGTCGCGACCTATCTCCTTGGCCGCCTGACACTCCTTGTGGCCGTAGCCGGCAACAACGGCACACGGCGGCAGGAAATGGCGCTGTTCTGGACGCCGTTCCTGCTGCTCCACCTCGGCGGACAGGAGACGATCACGGCCTTCTCCATGGAGGACAACACGCTGTGGAAGCGGCGGCTGCTGGACCTGGCCTCCCAGGTGACGATGGCCGTGTACGTGGTGGGCAAGCAGTGGCGAGAGTACAGTCAGCTGGTGGCTCCCATGGCGCTCATGTTCGTCTGCGGAGCCGTCAAGTACAGCGAGAGAATATGGGCGCTGAGGGCAGCCGCCGTGAGGGCACCCGGGAGTAGCTCCATGGCAAGCCTTGCCGATCTCGCCTACGATGAAGGAGGCCGGGAATCGGATTATCGGCACGCAGTTCTTTCCATGTATTATGAGCGCCTGGTTTCTATTAGCTCAGGAGACAGTGTATTCGAGCGCGTCATGGAGGCGGCCTTCGCGGAGCTACCGGCAAGCTTGGATTTTTTCATGGACGTAACCCCTTCAGATGTGAGCGGCTTCACAAATGCTTATGACAACATTCAAAGTTATCTGATGGACCTCAAGTCTTCAAAGAACAGGGATGGGATGGTATACAAGATGGCTGAGGTACAGGTCTCCTTGATCCATGACTACCTG
Source organism: Panicum virgatum (assembly GCF_016808335.1). Classification (NCBI taxonomy): domain Eukaryota; kingdom Viridiplantae; phylum Streptophyta; class Magnoliopsida; order Poales; family Poaceae; genus Panicum; species Panicum virgatum. The sequence continues at coordinate 47,406,649 of NC_053153.1, read as the reverse complement.
TACACCAAGTTCGGCGCGGTTCGATTCCAAGCCCCAAGATCATCGTGGCATCCTACCATGGGGGCCGCGCTCCAATGGCTTGGCTCTCTTGGCCTAACCTCTGTGGCTCTTGTGTTGTTCGCTATGGCCAGCGATGGGTATGGCCGGCGATCTGATGTTGTCATCTCTTTCATACTGCTCGTGGGCGCCGTTGTCATAGAGATATCCTCCATCTTCATTGCACTCGTCTCATCATACTGGGCAGGCACCGGTGGTGTAGCCAACCGTCTCCATCTCCATGCTAGGGACTGGTCGGGGAAGATGGCACAGTACATGTTTGATGATGCAAGCCTCATGGAGGACGAGGACGAGGACGAGGACAGACCACAAGCAGCAGCAGCAGTAAGGGCGGCAATCAGCTGGATGCTCGCATCAATCAAGACGACGACAACACCTGACGTCGCCGTATCTCCTGAGGTAATGAAGCTGCTTCTAGACAATGTGCTTGGCATAGCGACCTATCTGCGCTCCCACAACTGGGACTTCAGTAGGTTCCAAGGCCAGTGGGCTCAGTGGGTGGCCGACAGAGTCGAATTAGGTGCAGAGCATACGACGCTTGTCGTTAATCGTGATGACGACGATTATGACCGTCCAGCATACCGCCCAGCTTACAAGTCACTTAACGCTAGCGGCATTAAAGAGCTAGGTTTTGTGCCTAGTGTGGTTGTTTGGCACTTGGTTACTAGCATATGCTTGCTGGACGGCGACAGCCCTGCCGAGCTCACAAACCCTTGCAAGGAGCTGTCCAACTACATCATGTACCTTGTGGCTAAGTGCAGCGTCATGGTTGATAGCAATGGGCACGTCGTGATTGCTCGAATCCTAAGAGATCCGGAGATGAGGTCGTCTTTGCACGCTGAGCTTCACCAGCCAGAAGGTTTCATCTCCAAACTCCGTGAAGGCGACAAGGACTAATGGACTATCGCTACTCAGGCTGGACCTATTATAATTCTACCAGAGCTCGCCGTGTCTGTGTGATGCTGCTCCACATCCCACAAGCAAGAGATCGATGGGACATCATTGCTGCGGTGTGGACGGAGATTCTTTGCTACATGGTGTTGGAAATTTATGATCTCAGGATAACAACCTAGATCTACATGTCAATAATTTTCACAAATTAGAGATAACATACCAAATAAGTCATGTACCGTGATTGGCAGGTACACCTAACGTTTCCATCTATAAGTCGGCACTGGTCTCACAGTGTTGTCTATAAATATAAGACGGAGGGGTACCCTCTGTAACCCTAATCAGTTAATCTCGCGATTAGCGAAACACCAATCAATTAGAGCGCTGGAAGGGCTGGAAGCGCGACTTCCTCATCTACTTCGTGGCAGGCACAAGGAGTTGTTGTTCCTCATCTACTTCGTGGCATGCACAAGGAGGAGTTGCTGCTCGTCAAGAACTTCATTAACAGAGAGATCTAAACCTCTCCAATGGTGAAGATCAAGTCTATTTCATCTACATCAGTCATCAGCCCTACTACTACAATTTCAGAGGCGTTCATGGATTCAAGAAGCTCTGGTCAGTTTAATCTAATTAATTCCGCATTAAGTAATTAGTGATCATGATTAGACTAAGCTAAGATCCTATTTATGATTAATTAAATCTAACAATCGGTATCAATAGCCTTCTTAGATCTGTCATGATCCTAATCCAGAGCCATCAAGTTCTTAGCCTCTGATTAATGTCAATTTAGATCTGTTTCGTGCTTAATCATGGGTAATTAATTCTGATATGGATCTAATCATTTAAGTGCTATGTGCAAATTAGATCTGTTTGTGCACAGCTACATGATTAGATTGGTTTAAGGTGTTGCACAAATTAGATCCTAATGTGCAACTTCATCTGCTTCTACCATTAAGATGCAATCAGTTACTGCAGAAAAGTTTTATATGTTAATTGAATGCAATTAGATCTAATTCGTGTATTTAATTAAGTCATAATCATGCAATTAGATCTAATTTGTGTATTTAATTAAGTCATAATCATGCAATTAGATCTAATTGGTTCGGTTAGGTCAAGTCTAAGTTGAAATCTTGATCTGTTTAAGTATAAAAAGTCTCAGATTAGATGCAAACCATTATGTTTAATGCTAATTCATGATTAGTCTGAGGCAAATTAAGTTTATTTCATGATTAAGTTAAGTAATTAAGGTTAGGGTTTACAATTGCTACTAAGTTTTCCCCATGATTAAACCCCTGATCATGTATATTCCGCAAATTGAAGTTAGATCCATGAAAATGATGCATCAGAAAGCAAGTAAGAAGGAGAAGATTGGGCAAATAATGATGAATTAAGCAAAGTCCCAATTTTTCCTAACCCTAACCCTAAGATTGAAGGAGTTCTTACCTGAAGGGTGTATCTGAGCCATGAGATTAGGCTAAGGACACCCCAACGAAGCCCCTCGACGGGGAGCCACGCGACTCGGTCGCACGGCACCCCGGCGAGAGGGTCCGAAAGGGCGTCAGGCAGCGCATCAGGAGCAGGGTTTCTCTTACCGACCGGTCCGGCCAAACCGGCCGGGTCCGGTACCGGTATACCGGACCGGTTTGGCCGGAAACCGGTCGGTACCGGTCGAAGTCAAATTTGAATTTAAAATTCGCAGTGCAAACGGTTCGTACCGGTATACCGGTCGGTTTGATCGGTTTACCTGGTAACCGGCCAAATTCAAATTTTTTTCTTTTTTGGTTTAAATTCAAATGCCCGCAAAGTATACTAAATGAATGTTTGTATAACATATTTTAGTCTAAATGAACCCTCCAATTCTTTTTTGTACTACTTTTACATTGTATTTGTATACTTTTGTATGCACACTTTTTTTGTTTAACTTCAAATCCCCGCAAACTATACTAAATGAACGAATTTTTGAGAAAATTTGACACCATTAGATTCGTCGCACCTTGAAGTATTTTTAGGAATTTTTTGAGAATTTTTCCTTTTTTTGAATTTAAATTTGAATTTTGAATTTGGGCCGGTTTGGTACCGGTCCAAACTGGAACCGGGCCGGACCGATTTGACCGGTAACCGGTCAAACCGGACCGGTTCCTACCGGTTTGGTGAACCCTGATTAGGAGGTGGAGCCCTCAGGACTCGCGCGAGGCAGCACACGGTGCCACCCTGCGCGCCCCCCCAGGGCGGACGCGTGGCGCGCGCTGCATCAGGCAGCGGCGGCCGCTGGCGCAGCTCCCTGGGCGGACACGAGCAGCATCAGGCTGCAGCGGTGGCCGGTGCAGTCCTCGGTCGAATGCGCGGCGCTCGTGGCTGAGGCCCGGCCTGCGCGCATGAGGCAGGAGCACGCGTGGCACACGCAGCACCTGCGCATCAGAAGTCGGCGGCCAGCGCTACGCGGCCCTGCAACGGCGCTGCTGCCCCACGCGGCTGGCGCAGGCCCGATGTGGCCGGTGACCGCTTGGTGCAGACCATGAGGAGGAGGCGGCGCTGTTCCCGCGCATGGGCTACAGCCAGGCGGCGCATGCTGCGGGCTAGTGTCCTGAGCAGCGGTCGGTCGGACCCCAGTAGCGCCGGCGCATGCTGTAGCGGCGAACGGGCTGCTGTCTGAGGAAGTAAGAAGGGAAAAGAGCGAGTTTTTGGACCGGCTCCGGTTTTTTATACCGGGTGGAATTAGTTTCCAGCCATCCGATCGAAACGAACGGCCAAGATTGCTCCGCATTAGGGTTTCGCGGGATGGGCCGGACTGGGCCGAGCAACAGCTTAATGGGCCGCGCGCAAGGAGATTGTTGGGCCTGTTTTCACGAGTTTTAGCCCAGTTTAAGTGTTAAAGCCTTTTCCATTACTGTTTCTTATGATTTAAGTTTAATTTAATTGATGTTTATGTTTAAGGCTTTAATTATTTTCTGTTGCACTTATAATTACCAGCATTATATTTATTTAATGTCCATGAGTATTTATTTCATATTTGAGATATCTATTGTTTATAATTTCGCAAATAAGTTTATTGCTTAATTTATCTATGATAGATATTTTTCAATTATGAATAGTGATATTTTCCATAATTTTGATGTTATAAGGTCAATTTAAAAATAATTATGGAAAATCATCATTGATAATGAGTTTATTTTGGGCTATTAATGAGTCTTGTTATTTCAAGCACAATTAATTTTATAAAGTTTGATGTGCTTGTTAAATGAGAAAGAATCTAAAGATTGATGAGTCTTATCTTTGTAAGTGCAATAAAGTTTAAATTTTTAGTGCAATTAAGTTTAATAATATTTTATGCACTGATTATATAATGCAAAGTTTAAGGTTTTATAAGACTTATATTTACAGTGAAATTTTATCTCTTCATGATTTATGTGTTATTTTCACTGTTTAAATTTGAGTTTAAAATTCCAGAATAAGTGTATTTGTCTTAATGTTTTCATTATGCTTTATTGATAAACAATGCATTAGTTCGCACTATTTAAGCTGAAAAATTATATGTTTTCCACCATGTACAATTAAGATGCTCTCTAATCAAATGGAACCATCGAGAAGTTTGATTAGAGTACACTTGTAATTAATTATGACCATCGTTGTTTTAATTATGAGTTAATGATAAGTTTTGTTTGTTTTCCCCATCGGTGATGCAAATTGAAACTTATGACATGATTTTAATCAGACCATTGTAGGGTTAATCTTGTGTCTTTATGTGCATCTTATTGTATAAGATTATTGAGACTTCAATTTTATGATTTTTCAGTGAATTATGAGGGCTTGCTAAGCACCATTGAGCCTTTTGATGGCACCAATTTTCCCAAGTGGAATAAAAAGGTGCATGCTGTTCTCAAGGTTCTGGACCTTGATTACGCATTATGTGAGGATGAACCAATTGCTCCTGCGGCAAATACTGAGAGTTATGATGAGCAAATACGAAAGTTTAACTCCAACTTGGAGAAATGGAAACATTCCAATAAGCTTGGAAAAATGATTATCAACCAATCAATCTCAGTTGCCATAAGAGGAGTACTTCTCTGTATAAAGAATGATGGGGAACTAAGTGCTAAGGAGTTTCTAAACTCCATTGAGGAAAATTATGAAGTTGATTATGCCAATTTCTTCATAAATAAGTCGTGTACCTCACATTATAATGGGCAAAATGGTAGCATGTATGATATGTCTGCTGAGTTGAAAGCTCGAAAAGTTCATTGCAAGTTTTGCAAGTCACCTGATCACATAATGAATCAATTCCCTGAGTTTATGGAATGGATTGAAAATAAGGGTAATAAAGTTGTCTCATAAGTTCTCTTAAGTTAAATCTCCCCATAAGTTTTTGGTGGATTGATTGAGATGTGCTCCCCTGCAGGTCATTAAGTCTGAACCATAAGATAAGGGGAGACAAGGGGAGAAAATCCAACAAGTGATGATGGAAAGGCAAAGACATTAGAAGCTTCGCATTAGTTCGTAGCTATTAACTTGGCTCTAGTCTTTGTTTTTGATGATATATTTTTTGGATTAAGTAAAGGCATATTTGTTTCAGTAATAAGTGATTCTGAACATTTTGTTAAGTTTTGAGATAATAAGTACATCATCATTGTTGATTTTGCTATCTTGTCAAGAATTATTTTATATATTTCTTGCATATTGTGTAATGCTTCAATAAAGTTGTTGATGAGACCTTGCCGAAATTGTGATATTATTAGTTAAATCACATTTCGAAGGGGAGAATTGAAATGTCTCATCAAGTATAAGAGATACTCCAGTAATTAGTTTCTCATAAGAATGAGAGATACTCCAGTCATTAGATGTAAGACAATAAAATAGCTATAACTTATCACCATATTTTATTTGCCCATAAAAATTGATATTCAAAAGGCCGAATTTGAAAATCGGCTCATATAAAGGGTGAATATGATGGAGAACGCTCTAAAAACCATTGTGACAGGAGAATTACTCCATAATTGCCAATCGTCTCAAATAAAGTTAAGTGTAACTTTATTCGTTATTCTGGCCATCGCTGATTAATGGATACATCTTCACAAAGTTTTATTGCTCTAGTTCATTTTAGCCATTGCTATTTGACTAGTTCAATGAAGCTCGAGACTTTTGAAGTATGGCTTATATTTATCATTTCTGGCCATCGCTGTTTGGTAAATATTTGACCATAAGTTTTGCTGCTCTTATTCATTTCTAGCCATCGCTGGTGTGGGCTTGATCCGTAATGGAAGTTGATCAATGGTATACTAAAGATAAAGAACTTATGTCATGATGAGCCACCATTTATGGATATCCTAATAAGTCTGAGGGGTACCATTATATTTCTACCACTATAGTTGTCTCAACTATTGTGTTTCTGTGTTTCTAAAGGAATGCAAAGATTAGTTGTTTCAATTGTTGTGTTCTTAAAAGAATGCAGAGATTAGTGGGAAATGCAAAGATTAGTTATTTCAATTGTTGTGTTCTTAAAAGAATGTAGAGATTAGTGGGAGTCAGTGGGAGCTCACAAAGGAGGAAGAGATGATTTGAAGAGAGTTTTCCGCATCGATGATTCAAATAAGAGATTCTCATGATGTTTAATTCATGCCGTCAGTTAAGTAAACCTCCATCTTAAGCTACCATATATTTTGTTGAGTATTCTCATAAGTTGATTAATCCCAACATCAAGATGTGGTAACAATTGATGTTGGCATAAAATAAAGAACCTCATTTGTCTTGAAGGTCACTATTAAGGAGGCCATAAGTTGAGTCTATGAGCTTCAGTATAAATTTCTGATGGAATCAAATAAGTACTTTGCCATGAGTGTTATTCCGAAAGAGAATTAAAATACTAAGCTTATAGTTTACCATGATTCTAAATGTTCATGGATAAAGGCATGTACTGAGATTAAGGTGGAAAACTTAGTATCCTAATACTTAAGTGGATGATGCTCTACTAAGTAAAATGGCGATTAGAATATTCCACTAAGGTTGAGAGCATTTTTATCCTTCAATTAGATTTAAATTAATCTTGGTGAAAGCCTCTTATGTTGTGGGCACTAATGTACACTAAGATTGGACCAAAAAAGTATTGGGATTACCACTAGAGACATAAGCTGTCTAAAGTGGTAAATGTGAATAATGTTAAGATACGCTATTCTATTTTGCATAGTGATGCAAATTATGTCTAATATCCTAAGAATAAAGTTAAGATAAAGAAAAAGGAAGACGTTCCTTATGCTTCAGATATATGAAACTTATGCATGAGTCTCTAAGTGATTGACTTTGCATTTGTGAGCCGGAAAACTTTATGTCTTTAGTATTATCAAAGAGAGGTCCACTGGATATGTACAAGACACTTAAACATGATTGTTTATTATAAACTATTCAGTTAATAGTTCTGTATGAGTGTATGGATGTAAAAGTGCACATTAGATTATATCCTTCACTCTTGCAGAAAAGAGCAAAAATATTGATAGCTCTAAACAAACTTGGTATAATGAAAGCTGAGATTGTATAAGTCATGTTTTAACTTATCAAGCTTAAGAATTATATTTCGGTATAAAGTTTGTGAACAGCAAATTTGTACTGCTATGATTGCGGTATTTATTCGAGTAACAACATAATTGTTGATGATGTCAAGACTAATGATGATTAAGTATTATATTGTGAAAGAAAGGTCCCATGATCAAGTTATTAAAGTTGAAGAAATAAGTTTGAGTTAATGCTAGCAAATCTTATTAAAGACTTGTCACTAATTCCATTTAAATTTTCGCGAAATTAAGTATGGGATTTGTGAACGGTCTTGGACATAATTCTGGATACATGATCGTTCCCAAATAAGTAATAAGCATTCTATCGAGGTATTGCAATGAACTGTGGGTAATGGGGTCCCGGTAGTGAATTAAATACTACTGACGACGCATTGGTCCGGTCTTACTGTTGTACTGAGTGTGAACATAAGTTTAAAGCGAACCTAAGTTGTTAACCGTTCGATCAAGTGGGAGAATGTTGGAAATTTATGATCTCAGGATAACAACCTAGATCTATATGGCAATAATTTCCACAAATTAAAGATAACATACCAAATAAGTCATGTACCGTGATTGGCAGGTACACCTAACATTTCCATCTATAAGTCGGCACCGGTGCCACAGTGCTGTCTATAAATATGAGACGGAGGGGTACCCTCTGTAACCCTAATCAGTTAATCTCGCGATTAGTGAAACACCAATCAATTAGAGCGCCGGAGGGGCTGGAAGCGCGACTTCCTCATCTACTTCGTGGCAGGCACAAGGAGTTGCTTTTCCTCATCTACTTCGTGGCATGCACAAGGAGGAGTTGCTGCTCGTCAAGAACTTCATCAACAGAGAGATCTAAATCTCTCCAATAGTGAAGATCAAGTCTATTTCATCTACATCAGTCATCAGCCCTACTTCTACAATTTCAGAGGCGTTCATGGATTCAAGAAGCTCTGGTCAGTTTAATCTAATTAATTCTGTATTAAGTAATTAGTGATCATGATTAGACTAAGCTAAGATCATGTTTATGATTAATTAAATCTAACACATGGCACTTAACAGTGGAGCTGCGTTCCATGCCAATCATCTCGCCACCGGTGGAGAGTTCCTCACGCAAGTCAAGATGCTCCTCTTCATTATACGATTGCCTTTTCTTAGGAATTCTCTGTGAGCTGTAGTAATATAACTAAGGCCGCGCGCGTGGGGCCGTGATACATGAGACATCAGTTCTATATGAATTTTATTATCATCTGAGAAATGGTAGAAGGCCTAATAAATATGAAAGGCATTTGTTCTTTCCTGTAACCTCAATAAATATTATTGTCACCCATGCGCGCGGGTGCCGCGATGTATTTTTTTATGATTGTTTGACATTGAGTAATACCAGCAAGTTCAATTGCAATATGAGTAGCTTTTTAGATAATGGATAACAGCATTTCCGGCTTCATCTCTCTCGTTTGAGAGAATCAGACTGCAATCGTTACAAACTCACCTTTAATCAGTTTAACAAAATCGACTCAAAACTTTAAACAAGGGACGAAATCTTAGCGCCATAAGGCTAACATGACCTAGATGTCACCTAGAGAGGAGGGGGTTGAATAGGCTTAAACCTGAAAAACAGCTTAAAACATATTTTCAACCTCACACCGGCTAAGCCGGCGGTGCACAGCGGCTAAGCCGACAGTGTACAGAGAGCTCCCCAAATGCTCAACAAGAGCCCGTGTTGCTCGTCGAGGTGTTGAGCTGTGCTGAGGTGGTTCCTTTGGTGATGTTGAGCACATTAGCACGTGGAACCTACACATACAAGGCTTGCACACAAGATTTGTAAAGCGGAAGCACAAGTAACTTGCAAGTAAATGCGAAATGTAAAGTGCTAGAATGCAGGCGGAGCACACAAGACAAGAATTTTATCCCGAGGTTCGGTCACTCCACCAAGGAGACCCTACTTCCTCGTTGAGGCGTCCACCAAGAGCCGGATTTCTTTCAATCCTTTTCCTCCCCTCACCAACCACCAACGTACGATGACGTCACACACTAAAATGCCCTTTGCGGGTGGGTGATACAAACTTTTCCTTGTGCTGCCCACAATCTGCCGAGCGGCCTTCGGGAGATGCCTAGCCGTCTAGGAGGTTGTACGCTCCAAGAGTAACAAACGCGTCAACCGGAACAAACTTTGCCAACTTGAGACTCAAAGCAAGGATGTGCTCTTTGTTGCTCACACGATTTGGAATCTCACACCCAACTCAAGATTTTTCACAAATTTGGCTCAATCTCACAAAGAGATGGTTGGAGTGTGTTTTGCTATGCTCTAATAAGAAGTATGAGAGGTTGGGAGAGTATAAATTATCAACCTCCAAGAAACTAGTTGTTACTAAGTCAGACAAACATCACCGGATAAGCCGATGATCAACAACGGACAAGCCAGTGTAGCCTAACTAGCTGTTAGGTTCAAACTGGCCACACCGGACAAGACAGTGTTGCCTGTTTGAGTAGGCTGGTTGCCAGCTGGCCTGCAACACCGGCTTAGTTGGTGTTAGATACTGGCTAAGCCGGTATGGCTTGGCACACCCTATTTTACACTCACCAAGAGTGTAAACTCCCGTATCTCTCGGAGGTTAGGCTTGATCACACTTGTGGCAAGATGCTTTCCAGCTGGCGGCGCATGGTCATCCGCACGTCGGTCTGCGTGTACATGGATATATTATTTCATCCGTTGGTCTCCATCAAAGATGCCGTCTTGGAAGGAGAAGGGAGAAACGGCAGGAACTCAGGCAACATTTACCCATGCAGGGACATAAAGTACAGCGAGGGGCAAAGCCAAGGGACGCCTGAGTAACACAACCGGTGCCCCTTCGGGTTCTGCACCACACGATCTCCACGATCACACGCAGCCCATTAAACCGACGGGACGTAACGACAAAGCCCAAATAAATTCGAAAATAATTCTAGAAAAGTCTGAATTCGTATTTAAGGTCTGAAAAATACCCAGAGGGTCTCAAAAATTCTAGGAAAAATCATAGAAACATTTTGGGACCTAATGAATCTAAATAAAAATATTTAGAACTCATGAAAAGATTGATAAGAGCCTCCAACAAATGGAGCTTGCTCTAGGGAAAAGGGAAATTCTCAGGATGATGTTTTGATGAATAAAAGCATTTTGGAAGATTTTACTTGGGCGCAAAGACGACTCGGTCATGACACCAGCATGGCGTGGCAAGGATGGAAAGCTGGTGGGAGTTGGTGGCGAGAGGGAACGGACGAGGCTGACCACCGGGGTCTGGCCTATCGGTGGTTGAGGAAAACTGGGGCCATTGGTTAGAGGGAGGGAAAGGTGAGTGTGGGCTTTGCTGGCTCAGGTTCAGCTGGGCCACTGCGGCTTGACCGGCCCAAGAGGAAAAAGAGAGGGAGGTCAGCGGAAAGAGAGAAAGAAGAAGAGGACTAGGCAGAAAGAAGACTTTGGCCTTTTCTTTTCATCGAACTTTGTCCTACCTAACTTCCTTAGGGTTTTTATTAGCACACTAAATAATTCAAACAAAGTTTGAATTTAAATCCTTATTCAACACACAATAAAACAATGCTCCAGCATGAAATGCAACAAACATGTTCTCTTAAACAAAGTTTTAATTTGTTCACTTAGAAATTCTTTTATTTTACAAATAAAAGCAAAAAAGCAGAAACACTTATTAATTTAAGAAAAAAATATTTTCTTGAAAATTTTGAAATTTTGAAAAAAGGGGATCCTACACGCTGGATCCAGTAGCCGACATGGTGGGCTAGTTTGTTGGGCTAAAGAATATTTGTTGGTACATATTTTAAGTTTTCATTCGTGGGGTGTGGTTTCCTCCCTCATCTTTCCAACAGGTCCGACAGCCCTCGATTCTGAGTCCTATGGAAGAAACTACGTTGAAAATACTAAACGGACCCGAAACTGCCTTAGCTCAGGGGTCATCCATTGGCCTGCCAGCCTGGGGAAGGGTCATATTCAAGGCTTTCCCCTTGCGAGCATGTGGGAGTTATGGATTAGGAAAAAATTAAGTTCTTGCCTTATTCCATGCTTGTGGACCAAGCCATGGTACCCCGGTTCGCCACCTCGACCGAGTTCGGCGGCCAACGTGGTGGGCTAGTTTGTTGGTCCAAAAATCTCTGTTAGTGCATATTTTGAGTTTGTGTTCGTGGGTTGTGGTTTCCTAACTCATCTTTCCAATGGGTCCGACATCGCTCGATTCCGAGTCCCGTGGAAGAAACTACATTCAAAATACTAAACAGACCCGAAACTACCTTAGCTCAGGGGTCATCCATTGGCCTGCTAGCATGGAGAAGGGTCATGTTCAAGGATTTCCCTTACGAGTGCGTGGGAATGTACAAATTAGGAAAAAATAGTTCTAACCTTCTTCCATGCTTGTGGACTGAGCCATGGTACCACGGTTCGGCATCTCGACCGAGCCCGGATGCGCTGGATCCAGCGACCGACGTGGTGGGCTAATTTGTTGGGCCAAAGAATCTCTACTAGTACATATTTTAAGTTTCATTCGTGGGGTGTGGTTTCCTCACTCATGTTTCTAATGGGTCCAACAGCGCTCGATTCCGAGTCCCGTGGAAGAAACTATGATCAAAATACTGAACAAACCTGAAACTGCCTTAGCTCAGGGGTCATCCATTGGCCTGCCAGCATGGAGAAGGGTCATGTTCAAGGATTTCCCCTTGCTAGCACATGGGAATTTACAGGTTAGGACAAAAATTTAGTTCTTGCCTTCTTCCGTGCTTGTGGACCGAGCCGCGTGGTACCTCGATTCGCCATCTCAACCGAGTCCAGATGCGCTGGATCCAGCGGCCGACATGGTGGGCTAGTTTGTTGGGCCAAAGAATCTCTGTCGGTACATATTTCAAGTTTTCATTCGTGGGGTGTGGTTTCCTCACTCATCTTTCCAACAGGTCCGACAGTTAGTTCTTGCCTTCTTCTGTGCTTGTGGACCGAGCCGTGGTACCCCGGTTCGCCATCTCGACCGAGTCTGGATGCGCTGGATGCAGCGGCCGATGCAAAATGCAGATGCTTTGAAACGAACATGGCACATTTTATGCCATTTCGAGTGATTTTGGTGATCGAATGACAACACAACACTTGGACTAATATGATTGTTAAGATGACCATTCTCAGGCTTTTAGGTTCAAGTGATGACAAAGAGAAAGAGAAGATAGGCGTATTAAGGCCCGAAGGGCCGCCCCCTACGGAAGCTCTTCCGTCAGTAGCACCGGAAGAACCGACGCATGAGCATCGGTGCATCCGATGGTTGTCGTAAGAACCGACGCCATGGTATTTTGGTGCAGAAGGGAATCGAAGTCAAGTCAGCTTATAGGCACCAGTTGAACCGATGGGTCAAAAAGGGGCATCAGTGCATTGGGCGTACTGTGTTCCGGAGACGATGCAAGTCGCGCAAGAGCCAAGTCTTCAGCACCGGTTGAACCGGTGAAACATCGGTGCATACCATCGGTGTAATGACGTCAGCAGAAGAGTTGAGTGCTGTGAGTGACCGGTTTAACCGACGGCTAAGCATCGGTTCAACCGGTGGTCACTGTGTTAGCTGTCAGGAGTTCAACGGCTACTTCGGGTTATGAGTGACCGGATGAACCGACGCTACCCCCGCCAGAGGCATCGGTTCTTCCGGTGATACGCAGATTTTCTGCTGACCGTTGGAGCAACGGCTACAAGACTTGGTGGCCTATATATATGCCTCACTCCGGCCATTTGAAGATTGCTGGAGTTGCTGGACATCCCACACACACCCAAGAACATCTCCAAGCCATACAAAATCATCAAGATCATATCCTTAGCCCTTAGCACACTTTGAGAGTGTTGTGTAAAGGATTAGCTCTTAGTGAGTGAGATTGCAAGGCTTCAAGCCTTTGTGCTATGGTTCATTAGCGAACCAAAACAAGAGCTTGGTGCGCCGGCACCTTGGAGCGTGAAACTCGCCGGCAACGTCATCGACCCTCCGACTTGGTGTGGAGCGGCGACGACATCTTTGTGCGGGGGACGTGGAGACCCCCATCCTTTGTGGAGAAGCTCCTTAGTGGAACCCGAGGCCAAGGTGACCGTGATTGTGTTCACGGAAGAGACTTGGTGACCGAGTAGCAATACTCTTAGTGAGTGCTACAACAACGTGGATGTACGTGTGCCTTTGTGGCTAACCGAACCACGGGATAAACACCCGCGTCAAGAGTTTGCTATCTCCTATCCCGCTCTTTAAGCTTCCGCATTACATACTAGCAATTTGTGTGCCTTTACTTTCATAGAATAGTTTCTTGATAGGAAAGGCCATAAGTTGCTAAACTCTTTTGGGATAGGGGTTTCACACTAGAACAACCTAGTTGCACATCTAGATAGCATGTTTTAGTTTAAGTTTTGTGCAAACTAGTTGGAGCCATAGGTCTAAGTTTTTATTAGTGCCTAATTCACCCCCTTCCCCTCTTAGGCTAGAGCACCCGATCACTTTCAATTGGTATCAGAGCCGGGACTCACTTGTCTCACAAACAAAGCCAATTCTATTGGCAAATTTGTGTTTACCGGCTCATTAGATCGGTAGGCTTCACCGCCTAGTGAGTTAGCTCTTTTAGGGGAAGGGATGGATTCTCTAGGACCTCCTCCACGTTTCGATGGCACGGGCTTCCAACGATGGAAGATTCTAATGCAATCACACCTCCAAGCAAAGGGCTTAAATGTTTGGAGAGTTACGAGTGAAGGAACTAAAAGCAATAATCAACAAGAGAGGCAATACGATGCTATAGCCAAGTGTGCTATTTTAAACTCTCTTGGTGAAAATGTGTTCAACCGTGTGTTTGCTTGCGAAAATGCAAATGTTTTATGGAAAACTATTAGTGAGAACCATGAAAAATATCATATTCTCATTGATAAACTTAATAGTTTCAAGCAACTTGATCATGAAAATACCGAAACTATGTACTCACGGTTGAATATTCTTGTGAATGAGATTAATTCTTTAGATGTGAAGAAAATTGAAGATTTGGAACTCATTCGCAAGATCCTTCACTCACTTAGAAGGCCGGACTATGATTTGGTGACAACAATTCTTTATGAGAAAGATCTCAACACAATGACACCAAACAAAGTCCTAAACAAGGTGATTGCCCATGAGCTACGTCATGATATCAAGACAAGAGTGCCACTTTCTTCACCAACACAAAGCGCACTTGCATGCAAGCAAGTCAAAAAGTTGAAGAAGATGGCCATCAAAGGTAGCTCGAGTGATGAGGAAGAAGAGGATGTAAGAAGCTCCTCAAGTGATGATCAAGAGCCAATGCACCCCAACCTCTACAAGCAATTAAAGAAGATGAACAAGTGCTTAAAGGAAATCAACTCAATGGGGTATATGGTCTTCCTCAAAGATGTGCCTCACCATCAACTTATGAAGGTTGAAAAGAAGTTCAAGAAAAACAAGTAAAAGAAGGAGAAGAAGCCCAAGCATGAATCATTTGCCATATTTGGTGAATGGGTTAGTGGTGGTGAAGAGTCAAGTGCTAGCTCAAGCGATGAATCAAGCAAGAGATTCACCACCCGCACCAACTTCGGATCATCATCGAACACTTGCCTTATGGCCAAAGGTATGAATAGTGATGTAAGTGATGATGACTCCGATTCTCCTTCAATTGATGAACTTCTTGACCTTGTTCATGAGCACCAAAAAGTCATTAAGAAACAATCAAAAGAAATTAAAAACCTTAGTGCTCTCAAAGATCTAAATGCTTCTCTTGCTACATACTTTGAAGATTTGATGTGCAAATTCAATTTGCTTAGCAAGGAGCATGAAGAGCTCAAATTAAAATTTGAGAGCATTAATGGTACTAATGACTCTTTGAAAATGAAGCAAACTATCCCTTGTGCAATTCCTATCTCTAGGGTAGATGCTTCAACTTCTTGCATTGATTTAATTGATGATTCTTGCTCTAACCCTTGCAATGAAAGATGCAATGAGAATGTTGTTGTAGAATCATGGGATGATCTCATTGCCAAGGAGAATGATGAGCTCAAGCAAGAAGTGGAAAGGCTCATGAAGGACTTGTATAGATTGAAGGGCAAAGGCATGGAGAGCAATGTCCAACTTTCTCAAGCTAATCGTGAGAACATAGTGAAGAAGCTTGAGAAGGGGTCCACCGTGACTTGCTCTAAGTGCCACAAAGAAGGCCATAAGTCCAACAAGTGTCCTCAATGAAGGAAGAAGCTTTCGGATGAGAAGAACAAGAAGAAACTTACAATCAAGAGTTCTCTCATCTACACCAAGCCCAACCGGAGGAACAAAAGCAATAGCACCTCCTATGTGATCAAGAAGAAAACAAATGGCAAGGTGGTTGCTCACAAGGTTGGGAAGCAAGAAAAGAGTTGGAACTGCCCCATTTGGGTGCCCAAGGATGTCATCATCAATATGAAGGGGCCTCAAATGGTGTGGGTTCCAAAGGAGACTTGAAGCCCAAAAATGGCTTCGGGGGATTTGGAGGCTTAGCTCACAAGTTGAAGTGAAGGTTCAAACCAAGGAAGCTAAGCTCACAACTTGGACATTTGTTGCCCAAGTCCCCCATAAGGTATTGGTAGCTCAATTTCAATTCAAGCATCATATAGCTCCATTGCTTTTTGCTAGGATAGTTGCATTGCATCTCCTAGTGTTATATATGGTGGGTTGCTTGTGTCATGATTCTAACCCATGAGCAACCTATATGGTTTGACAAATGTGTAGAAAGCTACACAAGGTTACCCTTCATGGTACATGGACTTTATAAGGTATGTTCTTCATATGTGTACCATGAACACAACCTATAGGGTAAACTTCCCAATTGTGTCAAAATCTATGTGCATACATTTGCTTGGTGATTCAAACACTAAATGCACACATTTAGAGGGAGTTCACTCTATGACTTGTGATTTTGAGACTAACATGTTTGCTAGCTTATCTTTTGTAGTCTCACGTGGAGTTAACACTCTAAGAGAATGTTTCTCATGATTGTAAGGATCGATGGACCAAGAGGGGGGTGAATTGAGCCTTTTTCAAAATTCTAAAACAAGGTAAAGCAACCTTAACCTATGCAAAACTAGTAAGGCTCAATTCACCAACCGGCTAGCTAAGCAAACTACACAAGCTTACAAAGATACAACTAGATACCAAACTAAGCAAGGTAGAGCTAAGCTATGATCTCTAAGGTCAAGCACATGAATAATTACATGAAAGTAAGTGCTTGAAAGTAAAGAGTGGGCAAGAGACAACCGGATTTTTTTCCCGTGGTGTCGATGTGTTGGCACACACCCCTAATCCACGTTGTGACACTCACTAAGAGTCTTGTCACCTCCCAAGTCACCGAGATGAGGGCGCTCACTAAGAGTCTCCGTTCACCATCCTGGCGTGGTGGAGCTCAAGCCACGCACAAACTTCTTCGGGCTCCCACAATCGTTGGCAAGCTCCGGAAGAAACACCTTCAATCACCAAGATCGCCTAGGTGCTGCCAATCACCAAGAGTAACAAGCTAGGGCCTTCACTTGAGCAAGAACCGATCACCAAGAACGGATGCACACAAGCTTCTCTCTACTCAAGTCCTTAGTCTTGCTTCTTGATTGATTGAATGAACAAGTATATGAAAGATGAAGCTCAAGGTGGCTCTCAACAATGTATGAGTGTATGAATGTAGCCTGGTGTTAAGAGTGTGCAAAATGACCCATTGGAGGGGTATATATAGGCAGCTCACACGAATAGAGCCGTTGGAGAAAAACTACCAGAAAACTGCGTAGTGCCGGTTAATCCGATGTACCTCCAATAGTCAGCGTCGGTTTAACCGATGAATGTAAACTGCCCATTCTGAAAACTAGCCGTTACAACTTGGGCGGATTAACCGACGTATCATCGGTTTAACCGGTGAGTGTAGTTGTCCACTGATCAACTGAAAAACAAAGCCTCAGGACAACTGCACCGACGTTAACTCAAAACCATCGTCGGTTTAACCGGTGAGAACAACTTCAGAAATCCCTGGAAAAACCAACTCACTGGTCAATTGCACCGACGTCTCATTTCAAACATCGTCGGTTTAACCGGTGTATAGTGTCGGTGTCCCGACCCGGGGGTCCGGATCCCAACTAGTAAATGCTGCGTGTTTCCTCGTCCCAGATGATGATGCAAGAGGCAACACAGTAATGAACAGTTTATCCTGGTTCCGGCCGCGGAGCCGTACGTCCAGCAAAGGGGGTGTGCGAGGGCACTGTATTATCTTGCACCCGGAGTGCTTGCAGTAGGGGTTACAAGCGAGGTGAGAGAGGGAGGAAAGCTCCCAAGTCTCTGCTAGAAGTCTAGTCGGTTGGGGTGAGTGCTCAGTAATCCCTGAACGTCCCCTTGGAAGAAAGAAACCAGAGAGTGAGGGAGAGCAGCGAGACCAGAGAGACCAGCCAGCCCCCGCTAAAGGAAGCCCACCTCCTCCTTTTATAGTTATAAGGAGGTGCGATGTACACGAGTGGGAGCATGGAAGTCGTCGTTTTCCCTTGAATCGCGGTGGTACAGTGGTCGGACACTGTAGGAAGTACACTGTGGGAAGGTGGCGCGCGTCGCAGTCATCCTAGATATCGTCCTTGGTCCTGTGGAGATTGCGGCGGTCGTCCTGCCAGCCTCCGCAGGCGGCGTAGTTATTGTCGGTGCATGGTACTTGGCGCGGTGGCATTTGGTGGGCCCTATGGATTAGGTCCCTGCGGGTGCCCGTGGTAGTGGTAGCGAGCGACGGCCCCGGACCCCCTGGTCGGAGTGCGGGTGTGCACGCCAGAAGGTCCGGGGGATACGTGGAGGACCCGGACTCCTAAAGGGGGGAGGTCCGGGACTCCGTCCGTGTGATCTGAGCGCCCCTCCTGGTCGGGCACGTGACGTCGCCGGACCCTTTCCCCAGTGGGAGACGGGTCCGGATGGTCGGCGGGAGCAGTACTGAGCTTGTCCCGCATCGCAGGTCCCAAGGCGCTGCTACAGCGTCCGGGATGGCGGAACGGTGACCACAGTCAGCGGATGGGACCCCGGTCACATCTACTGTGGGAGTGGCGGCCTGACACCGCCCGTCCTTTGAGCCGTGGTGGAGTGGCTGGCTTTCAATGCCTTCGTACGGCGAGCGGCTGGGTGGCGGGGCTGTTTGTCCCTTGCGCCGAGGGGTGGCCTCGAGCGAGGCGGAGATGAGTCACCTGCTCGAGGGTAGATCCATTACCCTCGAGCGAGGCGGAGATCGGTCATCTGCTCGAGGGTAGATCCGTTACCCTCGAGCGAGGCGGAGATCGCCCAGCGGGCCTGAGAGGGACCCTCGAGCGAGGCGGAGATCGTTCCGCGGGTTCGAGGGGGATGTGAATGGGCCGCATGCTGGGCTTCTTTGAGTCCTTTCCTTTCCTCTGAATGAGAAACAGGCCGTGGGCCTTCGTGGGCTTTAGCCGTCTTATCAGGTGTTTGTGTTTTTTTAAAAGCGGTCTTAGTACCCCAATTAGGGTGTCCCTAATTGTGGTACCCGACAGTATCCCCCGAGGCTTTGGTCGAGTCATGGGATTCGGCCAAAGGGTAATTCGGCGATTTCTCCCTTGACGTGTTTAGTCAAAGTCGTGCGCCTGCTGGCGCGTCTGAGTGCGGGCCCGGCGGGTGTGACAACTCGTCGGTCGGAGTAGTGCACCTGCGAGGAGGGTACTTCGAGGCGCGTACCCTTTTGTTTGTTTGTTTAAAGGACAAGACGTGTCCGCGCGCTGAGGGGGGCCAGGGCGACGATGGCGCCTGCTGCTCGGCAGCTGGTGCTTTTGTCGCGCTGTCCCGCGCTTCAGGGCCTTGACCCTGGCTTCCCTGGTTGCTTTGTGGCGCGCCGTTCGAGGGCGGCTGGCCTGAGCCGATGCTGTGTTGCTTAGCGTCCAGGGGCTCAGGTTTGCTTTATTTCGTTCGGTCGTGTTTCGGCGTGGTAACCGAGGGTATCTTTTGCCCGTGGAGTGCCGTGTCGTCACGGGCGACACAAGCCTCCGCTTTCCGACAAGCTTGAAGCTTGGCGCCCGGCACAGCTATAAATAGAGGTCGTGAGTTTCCCTTTCCTCTCCAAACCCCCAGCTCTTTCTTCCAGCATTGCCCAACTCTTGGAATGTTTTCTGTTTTTTGGTGGCCGGCCCCCAGATGGGGTGGCCTGGCTTTTTTAGGCTTTTTGGCGCTAGAAGAATGCTTGCGAGCAGTAGGGGAAGACCGGAGTGGGCGTGCGCTCCATCCCTCAGGTCAGGTGGGATCAGCAGAAGAGCATTGGGCCCGTGGGGTCCTGCTCCTGTGATGTCCCCTAGCCTGAAGGGGGGCGAAGACGTCTGACCGTGGCGCTGGCGCCAGGTCCGGCGGCCGTTTTTCGCATCGTCCCCCCCGGCGACAAGGTTGCTCTCGGGGAGACGGTGCGGAGGGCGCTGTCCGCCAGCTCGACCCCCCGCGTGGTCTTCGGTGGAGAAGACGCTAGAAGAAGGCTTGCGAGGAAAGCATCTCGCGGGACCCGTGTGGTCTGGGGACTGCTCCTCGCATCCCTAGCAGCCTCGCTGTTGTGTCAGCTAGGGGCTCGGTGCCTTTCTTCGCTGCTAGCTTCTCCCCAAGACAGGGAAAATTGCCACGTAGGTGGCAACGTGTTTGTATCTTTTGATGGCTTTGCGCCGGTAACCGTTTGTAATCTTTATTTGTAGTTGAGCAATAAAGTCCCCTTTCCCCTCTATGGGGAGGCTGATCGAGGGTATAGGGGAGAACAGAGAGTTACGACCCTCGAATATGTGTGAAGTCTCCTTCGTGGGGGCGCGTCAGCGCACCCGCGGGTGTAGCCCCCGAGGCCTTGGAGGAGAGTTTGTGCTCGTCCAAGGGCTATAAACGTTGTCCCACTGGGTAGCTTCGCTGGGGCGGCTGCCCAGCACCTTTTTCAGCCGGCATCGGCACTCTTTCAGCCGCCCTCGGCATTTTTAGTGCTGGTTCAACGGCCCGGCATTTCGCATAACCATCAGGAGAGCGCTCATTAATAACGGAGGGTTTGGTTAGACACGTGAAGCTTCACAATTGATGGTTGTCGTCTTATTCGAGGGTGCGGTTTGAACCGTGGTGTGCGAGGAGCCCCCCGAGCCCAGGCCCGTATGAAGGCGTTCAGGGGAACCCTCGACTTCGATTACGACCCTCGTCGCCCTTCCGCAGGGAGGAGGGGAGAAGCTGCACCATGCTACCCATGCCCGGGCCGCGAGCTATGGCTGCTTCAGTGAGCTATTAGCGGATTGTTCAAGCGGACGTCCGTGCCCCGTTCGATAGGGGTCGGCTCGTGGTCCATGGACACGTCTCATAAAGCGCTCGCGAGGGTTCGCTAGCCGGTGCTCGAACCCATTCGGTAGGGTTCGAGGGCTCGATGCTCTCCCTCGATGGGTTCCTGACTCTGGCGATCTGAGGCGCCTGTCGAACCCCCTGAAGGGCCAGGCTTTGAACCCCTGATCAGTAAGGCCTCGGAATGTGATTCCTTTGAGGGTAAAGGGACCCCTGAAGGAATATTCCGTCTTGGTTTGAAACGACGCAGAGTCGCGAGTCATGCGCGCGGGTCTTCCGCTGCTGGTGGGTGACGTGGCCCGATTCGTGCGGTGCTGTGTGGGCGCGCCTTTTCAGGCGTCAGCCTCGGGCAGACGAAGCGGCGTGGGCGGCGGCTGACGGATGGGATAACACAACAGTCGCGTCGCGCCCGCCGGTTACCGTGCCGTATTTATTGCCGCGTGCGCGCGTGGGAAACTCCACGGTCGTGGGGCCCACCCGTCAGCGATAGCAAAATCTACCTCATTGAATGCGGTAGATTTGGGCCGTGGCTGCGGGTGCGCCCCCGGTGGTAAATAAAGACCGAGAGAAAGGGGATGTTTTGGGTTTACCTGGCCATTTGCCTCCATCCTGCTTCGCCTTCTCTGCCTCTGTTGCATCCTGAGCCCGTAGCCAAGAGCGAGAAGGAGGTGGAAGAAGGAGAGAGAGAGAGAGAGAGAGAGACTTAGCCATTTCGGAGCCTCCATCCCTGCATCCCCGCTCGACTCGCAGAGATGTCAGACATCCAGGAGCCCTTGCCGTGGGGGAAGTCCTCCGCCACCGTCGCGGTTCTAGAGCAGCTGGTCGCCGACCAGCTGCTGCCGCGGAACTCCGACGCGGGGGCGCCGGCATGGATTTCCCCGCACCCGGACGAGACCGAGCCGAAGCCCCCGCAGGGCTACGTCGTGAGCTTCGTGCGCCTCCACGAACGAGGCTTCGGCGTCCCCGTCAGCAAATTCATGAGGGCCCTGTGCGAGTACTACGGAGGGGCCCCAACTCCATCTCGCAGGCGGCGGTCTTCGTCGCTGTCTGCGAGGGGTACCTCGGCATCGACGTCCACTGGGATCTCTAGATCCACCTGTTCCGCGGCGAGCTCTTCGTCGAGAACGCGCGGAACCAGCCGAGGCGGTTCGTGCGCGCCGGTGGCCTGACGCTCCATGTCCGCCCGACCCGGAAGAATTTTTACATCTCAAGCAAGATGACGACGAACAATGCCGGGTGGAGTCGAGGGTGGTTCTACCTTCGAAACTTCAGTGGCGCGCTCCCGGCGTTTACTAACAAAGTTCTTCGGGAGCGTCCGGCGAAGTGGGACTGGGAGGTGTCGCCCCCGGCGCAACAAGCCAAGCTCGAGGGCCTCACCGACGCGCTGACGCGTTTGGCGAGGAAGGGGTTGACAGCGGCGGCCATCATCATGAACTTTCTCCGGCAGAGGGTGATCCCTCTCGTGGAGAGGGCCCTGCCGATTTACCAGCTCACCCCCGGGAGCCGGGTTAAAGGCTCGAGGACGTCAAGCAAGCTTCTCTCCCATGCCAACGCCGCCCGGAGGGCAAAGTACACGGTGGCGGAGTTCCCTCAAAATCCCGAGGATCTCTGGAGGATCAAGATGCGCCCCGAGCCGGGGTACATTTCTCTGGTAAGTTTTGGTTTCGAACTCGTCGTGCGTCGTATGGTCCCCTTTTCCTGACTCCATCTCGGGCGTGTTTTACAGGGGTTGAGGTGCAGCTCCTTGAGGCCCCCGGTCCCGGAACAGCGCCTAATCAATCGCCTCCACGCGGAGAAGATGAAGAGGCGGAAGGACGCGGCAGAGGCGAAAGTCGAGAGGAAAAGGAAAAGGAAAGCGAGGCACGACAAGGCGTGCAAGCTCGCTCGCGCGGAGGGGAAGCCGCAGCCCGCCACACCTGAGTCCTCGGAGGAGGACAAGGAGGAGGCCTCGGATGCCGAGGACCACGCTCTGAGGAGCGACGGGGAAGGTGCGGGCGCGAGCCCCCCACCATTCTATCTGTGGGACGAAGAAGAGGGAGCGCCCGTGGCGCCAGAAGAGCCGAGGGTCGTGGCGGGGTCATCGGCGAATCCCTCCCTCGAGGGCGTAGAGCGGGAGTCATCCCCGCCGGCGGCCGGCGAGGAGACGCCCGCGCCCCAAGTGCTGATCCATGGCGACGAGGCTGCGGCGGGAGAGGAGTCGTCCGTGCTGGCAGCCTCGAGCCACCGGGCCGACATGAGGGGGCCACCCTCGGGGCAGTCTTCGAGGGACGGCACAATGCCCCAGGCCCAAAGAAGTGCTACGAGGAAGCGGAGCATGAGTGCTCGATCTGGGTAAGTATTCTGAATTTCATTTTTGCTATGTGTTTGGTGGGTTTCTCGATCCCGTTGTCCTCAACTCGTGTCTCTTGATTTCCAGTCCCGGGGCCGTTCCCAAAGATGTGGGGCAGCTTGCCCCGGCTAAGGCTCTCAAGACCGGGGCACGCTGCACGCCGCACCCGGCGCCGCAGCCCCAGCCTGCCATGGATCTCGAGGCGGCGGCCGCAAGGCTACGGGACGCCCTGGCTCGAGGGGCCCGGGCAGCACAGCAGGCTCGGGCACAGGAGGGCGACGCCGGCCAGGGCCGTGCCGAAGCGGCCGCTCAGGCCGATGACGCCGAGGAGACCGGCCGGGGCGGGGCCGGTGACGCCGCCCAGGCGGCTATTGAAGCTGAGGCCGGTCAGGGCGACGTGGCTAGCGCCGCCCGATCGGCTATGGAAGGAGAAACTGGCGGGGGCGCGCAGGAGCGCCCTGCCGGCCAAGCAGAGGAGGATACCCTCTTCTTCGAGCCCCCAAGGGCCGAGGGCGAGGGCGTTGCGGAGAAGGCGGCAGTGCAAGGGGCGCCGGAGGTGGAAGGAGCCCCCATCTCGAAGCCCACCGAGGCCCGGGACGAGGGTACTGCTGCGGTAGTGCCCGTTCCAACGGCGCAGGAGGGTGCGACGGCGGTGGTGGAGCTGCCGGACAGCAGCGAGGAGTATGGGGACTCGATGGACATCGAGCCCACTGCTGCGGCAAGCGCCGCCGCGCACATCGCCGAGTTCGCGTCGGCCGGCGCGGGCATGCTCGAGGCGGGGACGTCCGAGGGGAGCCACCTCGGGGCGATTGTCCCGTCCGGGGTCCCCTCGGAGTTCCTTCGCAAGGAGCAGGAGGAGGAGGAGGCCTAGAACAAACAGATGGGCGTGGGTCGGGAGATTTTGCAAGCCCTCGACCGCGCCTTCCGACTCCACCAAAATGCGGATTACCAGGTCAGCCAGGTAAGTACTGCCCCCCCCCCCCGAGAATTGCTCAGATTCGGTTTTAGTTTTTTACGCGTCTTCACCCACATCCTCCCCCTTTGCAGCAGCTGAGGGAAATCTCGCGCGAAAAGAGCGCCGAGATGAATCGGCTGTACTCCCAGATGAGCCAACTCGGGCAACACAATGCCGAGCTGGTGCTCAAAAATATCGACGCCAACACAAAAATGGCCGATCTGGTGGCGCGTCAGCAGGCGCTGGAGGAGGAGCTGGCGCGGGTTGCTGGTGAGCGGGACGTGCAGAGGGTGGCAGCAAAGCAGAAGGCCCGGGAGACCGAGGCGCAAGCTGCCGAGCTACAGTGCCTTCGGACGGCGCTCGAGGAGAGAGCTCGCGAGGCGGAGGTGCAGAGCGCTGAGCTGCAGCGTCTCAGCACAACGCTTGAGCAGGAGAAGGCCGAGCTCCTCCATAAAGAGGTGGCCGTGGTTGCGCTCACTGGAACCCTCCGGGAAAAGGGCGAGTCTCTTGAGGGGAAGGAGGTGGCCCTTCAGAACATGGGGGCCGCCCTTAGAGAGAAGGAAGCCTCCCTGTCCTCGCTCGAAGAGGCCGCCCGGACCCAGAGGGAGGAAGCGCAGAAGAACATCACGGGTGAGTACCTTCGATTTTTCGTTGATTTGTTTCTTTTCGTAGCTCATGTTGATTTCCTTTCCTCAGAGCTGAGGCAGAAGGTGGCGGACGAGACCATGACGAAGGAAGCGGTCCACACCGTGCTCACGGCGGCACAGATGGAGTTTGCTGAGCTGGAGCAGACCGCCGTGAGCGTGTGTCGAGAACTCGAGGGGGAGGGTGCCGTCTGGGGTAGCTCGGTGATCAGCCGCCTGCGCGCGCTAGGCGGACGGGTTGCCGAGCACGCCAAGAGCACCTTTCGCCTTGGTGTCCTGCGGGCTCTCGCCGTAGCCTCGATGCATTACCTCATGGTTCTCCAGAGGGTGTCGTCGGGGTACGTCGTTCCTGATGATGCTGACGCGGACGCCGCATCGGCATCATGGATGAAGCCGACGCAGCCGCGGAGGAGTTCGCCACCGTCCTCGCCGAGAAGCTCGACGCGGACATCCCTCCCATCGCCGAGTTCGACGCCCCTGAGGGCCCGCAAGGGGGGGATGGTAGCCTGTAGGAAAACTGGGCCTCGAAGCCCATGTAAATGGATTAGTGTTTATATCATAGTCGCGCTTTGTAATCGCATCCTATAAATATAAGAGATTTTATTTCGTAATTTGAATGTGTGGCCCGTCGAGGCCTCGTGTGTTCGAGCCTGTGTTTCTTTACTTGATTACCGTGTTCTTGTATGCGACTTGGACGAACGTCTGCGAGGGGTTTCGCATTCATAAGCAACGTAGGCGTAGGGTGGTGAGGGGGGTGCCGTATCCCGAAGGCGTAGGCGGCCCCACGACTCGGCCGGCCCCGTACCGTAGCTGCTTACGCCTCGCGCCCATTTTTCCAAGGATACGAGAAGCTTAGGATCGAGACGGAAATATTTCGAAAAACATTGGCGATTTTTTGGGGACGTTCGGGGGTTCCGCCCGTAGTAGCCCCCGAGGGAGGCTCGGCTTTGCCGAGGGTAAAGCCGGGCGTACCTCAGTGTTCGTGCGCATCCGAGCCCTCGAGGGCCCGGAAGGTTCCCAAAACGCAATAAGTAAAGCGTACTTCCTTGTTATTTCGGGAAACTGAAAATGCGAGTACGAACAAATGCACAAAAAACTTGAAATTCTAGGGATAGAAACGATGTAGCTGCTGTATATTCCAAGCGTTGGTGAGGACTTCGCCTTTTTCGTTGGCCAACTTGTACGTGCCGGGTTTGAGCACCTCGGCGATTATGTACGGTCCTTCCCATGGAGGTGAGAGCTTGTGGCGGCCCCTGTTGTCCTGTCGAAGCCTTTGCACCAAGTCCCCTTCATTGAGGTCTCGGCGCCGGACCCTCTGCACTTGATACCTTCGTAAGGACTGCTGGTAGCGCGCAGAGTGGAGGAGCGCCATGTCTCGAGCCTCGTCCACTTGGTCCAGCGAGTCTTCGTGAGCTCGCTGGTTTCGTTGCTCTTGATATGCCTTAAGCCTCGGCGATTTGTACTCCAAGTCAGTGGGGAGGATGGCCTCGGCACCGTAGACGAGGAAGAACGGAGAAAAGCCCGTGGCTCTGCTTGGGGTCGTCCTCAGGCTCCAGATGACCGAGGGTAGCTCTGTGAGCCACCTCCGGCCAAATTTGTTCAGCTTGTTGAAGATCCTCGGCTTTAGTCCTTGGAGGATCATGCCATTGGCACGCTCCACTTGCCCGTTCGTCTGTGGGTGTGCCACAGCCGACCAATCCACACGTATGTGGAAGCTGTCGCAGAACGCCAAGAATTTCTTGCCTGTGAACTGGGTGCCGTTGTCGGTGATGATCGAGTTCGGGACCCCGAACCTGAAGACGATGTTGGTGAAGAATTGGACTGCTTTCTCGGATTTGATCTTGCCAATGGGCCGAGCCTCGATCCACTTGGAGAATTTGTCGACCGCCACCAGTATGTGGGTGTAGCCCCCGGGCGCCTTCTTTAGCGGACCAACGAGGTCTAGTCCCCACACGGCAAACGACCACGTGATGGGGATGGTCTGCAGAGCATGGGCCGGGAGGTGTGTTTTTCGAGCGTAGAACTGGCAACCCTCGCAGGTCCGCACAACGTCGGTGGCGTCGGCGACCGCGGTGGGCCAGTAAAAGCCTTGCCGAAACGCGTTACCTACGAGGGTGCGTGGCGCGGCGTGATGGCCGCAGACGCCAGCATGGATGTCGCGGATCAGCTCCTTGCCCTTGGGGATGGGGATGCATCGCTGCATGATGCCCGAGGGACTGCGCTTATATACTGCGTCATCGATTAGAATGAAGGACTTGGCCCTCCTGGCGAGGCGCCGTGCCTGAGCACGGTTCGAGGGTAAGATCCCTCGAATTATCCAGTCAAGGTACTAGACGCACCAGTCTCGCGAAGTGGGGGCCTCGTCGACTTCCATCGCTTCGGCCTCGTCCGCGGAGGTTGTCCCGAAGTCAGTGTCAATGGGCTTGACCATGTCTGCCGGGGGGTTCCCGCAGGAGGGCCCGGCGGACGAGGGGCCTGGCTCCGTCGGTTGCTTGAACTCGACAGAGGGCTTGGAGATGTCGCGAGCGAAGATGTTCGGGGGGACGGTGGTCCGCCCCGAGGCTATCTTGGCCAGTTCGTCGGCGTCCTCGTTGTACTTGCGCGGGACGTGATTGAGCTCGAGGCCGTCGAATTTGTCCTCGAGGCAGCGTACTGCGTTGCAGTACGCCTCCATCTTCGGGTCATGACAGCTAGACTCCTTCATGATTTGATCGACGACGAGTTGAGAGTCCCCGCGTATGTCGAGGCGCTTGACGCCAAGTTCGACGGCGATGTGGAGGCCACCGAGGAGGGCCTCATACTCCGCCATGTTGTTCGAAGCAGGGAAATGCAAGCGGATCACGTACCGCATGTGTTCTCCGAGGGGTGAGATGAAGAGGAGGCCGGCACCGGCGCCGGTTTTCATCACCGACACATCGAAGTACATAGTCCAGCATTCGCCCTGGATTTGCGATGGGGGTAGCTGAGTGTCCGTCCACTCCGCCACGAAGTCAGCCAAGATTTGAGACTTGATTGCCTTGTGGGGGGCGTAGGTGAGTGTCTCTCCCATCAGCTCCACAGACCATTTGGCAATTCTACCCTCGACTTCCCGGTTGCGGGCTATCTCTCCCAAGGGGAAAGACGAGACCACGGTGACGGGGTGGGCCTCGAAGTAGTGGCGCAGCTTGCGCCGAGCCAAAACCACTGCGTAAAGCAACTTCTGAATTTGCGGATAGCGTGTCTTAGTTTCAGACAGCACCTCGCTGATGTAGTACACCGACCGTTGGACGGGCAGAGTATGGCCTTCCTCTTGTCTTTCGACAACGATCACCGCGCTGACCACTTGGGTCGTCGCAGCTACGTACAGATAGAGGGGTTCGCCGTCCGTAGGTGGCGTAAGAATGGGAGCACAAGTGAGCGATGCCTTCAGCCTTTCGAGGGCTTCTTGAGCTTCGGGGGTCCACGTGAAGCGCTCGGTTTTCCTCAAGAGTCGATACAGGGGTAAGCCTTTCTCGCCGAGATGCGAGATAAAACGGATAAGGGACGCTAGGCATCGCATGACCCTCTGTACCCCCTTTAGGTCTCGGATCGGCCCCATCTGAGTGATGGTCGAGACTTTGTCAGGGTTGGGTTCGATGCCCCGCTGGGAGACAATGAAACCCAAGAGCATGCCTCGAGGCACCCCGAACACGCACTGCTCGAGGGTATGATTGATCAGGCCCTTGTGGTAAGGGCACGGCTTCTTAAGCATGTCGTCGAACTGGCCACCACCGCCTCGAGGGGGGCCTCGAGGTCCCTTGCGGTCTGGGGCGGCTACGAAGGCCTCCTCGGAGTCCTCTGCATGCCTCGCCCCGTGCTGGTTCGGTGGGACCGGTTTGTTTTCCTTCCTCACCCGCTTCTGTTTCTTGGCGGGGGCGTTGGGCCTGACGTTGCTGCCCTCCGCGGGCGCATCGTCCTTGCGCTTGCTCGATTTGTCGTCGAAGATGGCGCCAACAACCTCCTCGCCGGCGGCGTAGTTGGTGGCAGCGTCGAACAACTCGTTGGTGTTGACGGGTCGGCTTCTTGCGAGCTCATGCACCAGATTCCTGCACGTCGTACCCTCGAGGAAAGCGTTAATGACCTCGACGTGGGTGACGCTGGGGAGCTCGGTGCACTGCTTGGAGAAGCGTTGCACGTAGTCACGTACGGACTCGCAGGGCCTCTGGCGACACCCCTTGAGGTCCCAGGAATTCCCAGGGCGCACGTACGTGCCCTGGAAGTTGCCCACGAAGATGTGGACCAAGTCGGCCCAGTTGTGGATCTGATCCGCAGGCAGGTGCTCGAGCCACATTCGTGTGACGTCAGCAAGATGAAGAGGAAGGTTGCGGATGATGACCGCGTCCTCTATTGCGCCGCCTAGCTGGCATGCTAGGCGGTAGTCATTGAGCCAGACTGCAGGGTCAGTCTCGCCCGAGTATTTGACGAGGGTGTTGGGTTGTCGGAAGCGCGGGGGAAAAGGCGCGGTTCGAATCTCCCGGCTGAACACCCGGGTGCCCGGAGGCTCCGGTGACTCACCCCTGTCGTGCTCGGGGTCGAAGCGCCCACCCCGCCGAGGGGTGTACCTCCTGCCGTCGATGACGTTGCGGGCGTCGCCGTCGCCAGCGTGCCCGCGAGTGTCACGGATTCGCTCCCTTACGGGAACTCTCCCGATGCGCTCGTGCACCGAGGGTGCCCTCGCACCGGGCACTATGGCTGCCTTGCCCTTCCCTGCTGGTGGTGTGTGCACAGAAACCTCGCGGTCCTGGTGCGCAGTCCCTCCGGGCTGCTCCGGGGCCCTCGAGCGCATACGAGACGCAGAACTCTCGGCCTGCTGCACGGCAGCTTGCTCGATGAGCTCCTGTGCCTCGCGGCGCAGGTTGCGGCCTGAAGGCGTCGACGGCTCAGGCATAGCTTGAAGTAGATAGGCCGCAGCGACGAGTTTCTCGCCGGCTGTTTGCAGTTCCGGAGATTTGTTGACGTTGTCGTCGGCTAGGATGCGTTCCAGGGCAACACGTCCCGCCGCCTGGGTGTGTGCACCACGCGCGGTTCGATGCTGCTCGAGTGTGGCGCCCAGCTCCTGGGTTTGTCGATGCTGCTCGTCGAGCTTGGCTTGAAGCTCGTTGAGCAGGCGGGTCCACCGGTTGCTTTGCCTGCGCATCCGCCCCGTCGTCCGCGCCGTTGCTCGGGGCATTGTCGTTTTGCTCATCCGCAAGGTCCGCCATGAAGCACTCCCGGGAAGGATCGAAATCCCCCTCGCTGGAGTCTTCGGAGCAGGTGAGGCAGTAAGCCGTCGCCAGCTGGAACGAGCGAAGAGCGTCGAGGTTGCTAATCCCGGAGCAGTCCTCGGCCTTCTCGGCCATGAAGTTATTCATGAAGAAGTTGATGTCGTCGGCGATCGAGGTCGCCGTCTTGGGGTAGGATTCGTCAGGAGACGACGCGACGAGGCTGCGGAACGACAGAAGATGATGACCCGATAGATCCCCACACTCGATGAAGTTAGCGTCGATTGACGAGGCGTGGGCGGCAGCGTTGCGCATCTCGAAGGGGAAGGGAGACGCTGAAGTCGAACCCCCCCTGGGAGGTACTAGTGCCGCAGCAGGTGACGATGCCGGCGTAGATGACGTCGAGGCACGTGACGACGAAGCGGTGGCCCCGTTGGCCGTGATGCTGAGTTGCGACATGCCCGCCTCGACCCACATGGGGGAGTTGTGGCGTGCCGCACGACGCTGCTCCGCTCGTGCCTGTCGCGAACGTTGGCCCAAGCGCCCATCGCGCCGGGCTGGTGAAGTCGGGGTGACGGGGTTGCGTCCGGCCGAGAGGAGCTGCATGAGGTAACCGTTGCCGGTTGCTCTGAACTCGAGACTCCCGAACGAGATCACGCGTCTTGCTGGAAGCGGATCCGAAACACCCATGAGGTATGGGTTGGATCTGCCCGCCATCCCTGGAGATCAAAATGGAAAAAAGAGAAAATGTCACGCAGCGGCCCCTACCTGGCGCGCCAACTGTCGGTGTCCCGACCCGGGGGTCCGGATCCCAACTAGTAAATGCTGCGTTTTTCCTCGTCCTAGATGATGATGCAAGAGGCAACACAGTAACACACGGTTTATCCTGGTTCCGGCCGCGGGGCCGTACGTCCAGCAAAGGGGGGGTGCGAGGGCACTGTATTATCTTGCACCCGGAGTGCTTGCAGTAGGGGTTACAAGCGAGGTGAGAGAGAGAGGAAAGCTCCCAAGTCTCTGCTAGAAGTGGAGTCGGTTGGGGTGAGTGCTCAGTAATCACTGAACGTCCCCTTGGAAGAAAGAAACCAGAGAGTGAGGGAGAGCAGCAAGACCAGAGAGACCAGCCAGCCCCCGCTAAAGGAATCCCACCTCCTCCTTTTATAGTTATAAGGAGGTGCGGTGTACATGAGTGGGGGCATGGAAGTCGTCGTTTTCCCTTGAATCGCGGTGGTACAGTGGTCGAACACTGTAGGAAGTACACTGTGGGAAGGCGGCGCGCGTCGCAGTCATCCTAGATATCGTCCTTGGTCCTGTGGAGATTCCGGCGGTCGTCCTGCCAGCCTCCGCAGGCGGCGTAGTTATTGCCGGTGCATGGTACTTGGCGCGGTGGCATTCGGTGGGCCCTACGGATTAGGTCTCTGCGGGTGCCCGTGGTAGTGGTAGCGCGCGACGGCCCCGGACCCCCTGGTCGGAGTGCGGGTGTGCACGCCAGAAGGTCCGGGGGATACGTGGAGGACCCGGACTCCTAAAGGGGGGAGGTCCGGGACTCCATCCGTGTGATCTAAGCACCCCTCCTGGTCGGGCACGTGACGTCGCCGGACCCTTTCCCCAGTGGGAGACGGGTCCGGATGGTCGGCGGGAGCAGTACTGAGCTTGTCCCGCGTCGCAGGTCCCAAGGCGCTGCTACAGCATCCGGGATGGCGGAGCGGTGACCAGAGTCAGCGGATGGGACCCCGGTCACATCTACTGTGGGAGTGGCGGCCTGACACCGCCCGTCCTTTGAGCCGTGGTGGAGTGGCTGGCTTTTAATGCCTTCGTACGGCGAGCGTCTGGGCGGCGGGGCTGTTTGTCCCTTGCGTTGAGGGGTGGCCTCGAGCGAGGCGGAGATGCGTCACCTGCTCGAGGGTAGATCCGTTACCCTCGAGCGAGGCGGAGATCGGTCATCTGCTCGAGGGTAGATCCGTTACCCTCGAGCGAGGCGGAGATCGCCCAGCGGGCCTGAGACGGACCCTCGAGCGAGGCGGAGATCGTTCCGCGGGTTCGAGGGGGATATGAATGGGCCGCATGCTGGGCTTCTTTGAGTCCTTTCCTTTCCTCGGAATGAGAAACAGGCCGTGGGCCTTCGTGGGCTTTAGCCGTCTTATCAGGTGTTTGTGTTTTTTTAAAAGCGGTCTTAGTACCCCAATTAGGGTGTCCCTAATTGTGGTACCCGACATATAGAACCTTGAATCACCCTGGAAAACCAACTCTGGACTAATGCACCGATGTTAAATTCAAACACGTCGGTTTAACCGGTGTATTGACTTGTCCAGACTCTGCTGACTTCGTTTAACCGACGTATAGAAAAGTGAAAGCGTCGGTTAAACCGGTGTTAAAGACTTTTTCTGATTTTGCCTTTTTCTGATTTGAGTCTTGAATGAAATCCAAATATTCTTGAGATATGAGTTGAAAACCACTTATTTGAACTTCTAGGAACCTGAGTAACTATAGTGTGCATCCATTTTTGATTGACCATGTCCATGCTCAAGTTACTTGGCCTTAACCCCTCTTAATAGTGCGATTACTACAAAACTATAAAACCTATACTAACCTAAGTGTCCTTCTCAACCTTATGACACTTAGGACTAGAAAGATCCTTAGTCTTGACATATAATTGAGTTAAATACCGAGGTCGCCTTTTTGAATAACGAAATTGAGGGGCCTCTTTTGACATATGACCAAATGAGCGAAAATGATCTATTAAGCTGCACAAACTCATTAGTCACAATAATGGTTGTCATTAATCACCGAAACATACCTTGAGCGGCTAGATGCTTACAATCTCCTCCTTTTTAGTGATTGATGACAACACAAAAATAAAACACGAGAGAGCGAGAAAGATAAAACAAGATAAACACAAGCAAACTCGAAAAAGGACCAAAAAGCTCAAAGGCTCAAACGAAATCCATAGATATATCTCAAACCACAGCATACTCAAGCGCCAAATGTACATATCCATGAATTAACACCAAATGATATAAAAACATCAAGGTCCTGAAACTACGAGCTCTCTCTAACTATACCCTCCCCCTGACTCCAACTCCCCCTGACTCTCTCCCCCTTTGGCGTCAAAGCACCAAAAAGGCGAGCTACTGATCCTTCTGTCGCGGCACGGCGAGGAAGCGGTCCGGGTCGTCGTCGTCGTCGTCGTCGGACGGTGTACCCTCGGTAACAGACGAGAGCTGCTGGTCAAAACTGCCTGCTGGATCTGAACTGACTAGGGGTGTAGCTGTCGTCGAGGCTCTCGTGCTTGCACTGCCTGGAAGAGGGTCCGTAGAAGTGGTAACCGGCTCAGCAGAAGATGTGTCAACATCTGAAGTAGTAAGTGCTGAAGCTGCCGGCTGTGTCGACTGCTGAAGCAAAGAACCCTCTCCTCCTCCCCCTTAAGGTAGTGTCTGTGGTACGACGGGGAGGGCGACTGACTGGACTGCCGAAGGAGAGTCCTGGAAGAGTGAAGTCGCTGGCAGTGGTGAGAATAGTGGACGACCGGCAGACCCAAGTAGTGCGGACATCGAGAACGTGGTCTCCGGTGTCGCCGTAGTCGCTGGAGCTGTAGTAGGGGCTGGAGCTGGAGTGGCTGCAAACTGAGGTGCTCCAACGCCCTGAAGGCCTGGCTGTCCTGACTGCTGCGGGGCGAGTCCAGTGTGAGTGTAAAGCTGTGTAATCATCCCGAACATCGCCATCATGCCCTGCTGCATCTGCTGAAACTGAGCGTCTGTCCTCTGTGAGACTCTGTCAATAAGGCCGACAAACCGCTCCTCCGCTGCAGCACGCTCTCGGGCGGCCTCCCTCTGCATGGCTGCTAGCTGAGCCTCATGGGCTCTCCAGGCCTCCTCCTGTGCTATCCGGTCCTCTCGCTGCTGAGTAACAAGCTGCTGAAGAAGAGAGGTGAGCTCGGACGGCTGAGTCACCTGTGACTCTGTAACTGTAGCAGCAGCGGCTGACTCTGGGGCTGGCTCTCTGGACCCCCCTGCCTCATGGTCGTGACTAGCTGGGGCTGCTGCAGGGAAGTACTCGACGTCCTCGGAGGAGTCTGACTCAAGCTCAGACCAGTGTATCTCATCGTCTGCTCCGGGAAGCTGTGCCTCGGCAGCCAGCAGTGCCTCATTCTCCTGTGCCACTCGGGCCTGTGCCTCTGGTGACAACTGTGCCATGGCAGCTCTATCGGCCTGTCTGCCTCTCCTCCGGTCCTGTGGTGCTGTTGGACGGTAAACTGGGAACCGGGGAGCCTCATCCTGACGGTACACACTGCTGACAGGTGACTCTAGTGGTACAATCATCGAACAAATATAGCTGATCCAGTGTGCATAGGGGAACTGTCTCACGACCCCCATCCCGTCAATGATCACATCCTCGATCTCAGCCAAAATGAAGTCAACTATATCAAACGGCTCGTGAGTGAGGATGTGAAGTAGTAACAGCTGCTGCAAACCTGTAAACCCCTCTGGGTAACCACTCCTTGGTAACAGAGTCCTCCAGAGGGCCATATGGACTGCGTACGCCTCTGGGGTCAGCAGGCTGGGGACTCTGGCGTACGAAGCTGGGAATGGCTGGCGGAAGCACTGAGAGATCGCCTCGTGAGAAGGTGCAATCCCGCCAATCATGGCTCTGCGCGGTGGATCTGCATCTCCGTATACCATCTCATGCAGGGAGACGTCGACCAAGTCAACTCCAAGAATCCCTGCTATAGTCGCCCTGGACAGACCAAAGACCTGGCCTCCAAACACGAAGTGTACTGCTCTGCGCTCTGGAGCTATCCAAGCTGTGGCATAGAACACTCTGACCCAGTCCTCGATATACCTATTCTGCTCTATCTGGAGTAACCTGGGCAGGCCTCTGAAGTGAGCGAAGTGCTCTCTAATGTCTGCTCCCCCTGCGGCTGTCCTCAGTGACACCCAGTCAAGCACTCTGTGCAGGAAGATCCTGTGGCCTCGCCTCTGGTAGGTCTCGTAGAAACTGGCCTGAAGAAGCGTCCAGAACCTACGGTCGACCCTGCTGTCACGGGTCACGGGGAACCAGTCCTCCTCCCCAACACTCCACCTGAGCCTCTTGACCTTCGCCGCATTGGCCTTGGTCAAGTTCTGGAGCAGCACACCTGGCTCCAGACGCACAACAGTGTCCATACGGAACACTGCACGCTCGGCCTCTAGGGACTCGGCTCTACGAGCTGCTGCTGCTGCTGCGGACCTGCGAGGCTCCTGTGGCTGGTGACCTCCTCGTGTCCTCGGTCCAGTGCGACGCTCGGTCGCCGGAGAAGACTCTCCTGCTGGGGACGTCTGCCGAGTACGGCCAGAACGTCGTAGAGTCGGTGACTCCTGTGTGCCCTGCCCCTGAGACTGCTCAGACTGCTCTGCCTCTGAATCTGCATCTGACTCCGCAGCTGAATCTGAGTGATCTGTCTCTGCTGCTGCCTCGGTCGTGGCTCTGGTGGCCCTGGCACCTCTGACTCTGCCCATACCTCGACCTCTGCCCCTGCCCCTGGCTGGCGGATCCCTAATCGCGAACGGGCGAGCACGGCATGATGCCTGCTCCTCGGCGGCCTTGGCCACCATCTCGGCCCTCTCGGCCTCTCTCTCTGCGCGAGTCCGCTTGCGGACGGGCCTCTCGACAACTACCTCATTTCCCTTCCTCTTTTCGCGACCCATCTCGATCAGGCAAAAACTCGAACACCTGGTGAGCGTGGAGCGGCTGCGGCTGCGGTGTGACAGTCGTGGCTGCGTGGGCGCTGCGCAAGCAGTGAGCAAGTGGCGGTGTGGCGCGTGGGCGATGCAGGCGGCGGTGGTGTCCGGGCGGCGGCGTGGAGCGGCAAAGACGGCGGCGTCGTGCGGTGCTGCTGCGAGGTGAGCGGCGCGGGCGTGTGCAGGTGGTGCACAGGCGGCGTGAGTGACGCGCGGCGCGTGGAGCTTGTAGGACGCGGCGGCTGTGGCGGAGCGGCGACGGTGAGTGATGGCGGCGCGGAGGCGGGTGCGGAGCGGCGGCGGCGTGAGACGGGAGGAGACGGGCAGAATAGAGAGGAAAAGAGAAACCGACGGCCCGCACAAGACACATATATGACAAGTGGGCCCCACAAATTTTCCTTAACGCCGGTTAAACCGATGACTAGGTTTAGA
This sequence comes from Panicum virgatum, assembly GCF_016808335.1. Classification (NCBI taxonomy): domain Eukaryota; kingdom Viridiplantae; phylum Streptophyta; class Magnoliopsida; order Poales; family Poaceae; genus Panicum; species Panicum virgatum. The sequence goes on along the minus strand of NC_053153.1, from coordinate 47,370,568 downwards.
CCGCCGGTCTATTGCATCGGTGCAGTTCACCCGAGACTCAGCACAAAATCCATCTAAACGCCGGTTGATCCGATGATATGCAAATTTAACTCGCCGGTTAAACGCTGTTAACACCGGTTGATTGCTGGGACAGAACTTCATTACGTTCACCGGTTGATCCGATGTCCTGACTTTTGCATACGCCGGTTAAACGCCTAAAACTGACTGAGCTGAGACACAACTTAGTAACGCCGGTTAAACCGATGAGTTAAAAACCTTTGAGCGTCGGTTTAACCGGTGAACCCAAAGACCTTCACTCAGCTCACACTTCTATGCTAAGTCCAATAAACTTATAAAATTCAAATAAACTCAAGTTAATGGAATTGCATAGGCGACTTTACCCCTCAAAATAAATAGGATAGCACACTAGCTTATTAGGTTTTCTTTTCAAGCACAAGGAAAAGCCGCAAAGCGAGACAAAGCGCCAAATAAAATGTATGAGCCATGTCATAGGAATATTGAAGATAGAGAGCTTCAAACTCATTTTGACATGACTCACTAGGCAATAACGCACCTAACACTTTGCTCTTTTCACTTTTCATGAATTAAGATCTTGTATATGAAACAAGTCTCATTTTCATCAAGTGATCTCCTTTGTGACCCTTACGCATGCAATGATGGTGCAAACTACAACCACATGCGAAAGTGAAGTAAACATGAAGTGCACATCTACATGACAAGAAATGCATAACAAGAATTTAAGTTCTACTTGTCAAGTTTGAACCCACGGGAAGCTTCTTCATGATGAGCCTTTCTACAAGCCTAGAGGAAAACAAGTGGACCACCACCTCTAACTAAACCCTTGCTCATCACTATCTTACCATGGTTAGACAAGTGTCCTATATGTATGCATTTTTCTATATGACATGGCAACTTACATGACGTTTGCCGCATCTAACACATTAAGCTCATTCCTTAACCTAACAAAAGTACTCTCGTCTAAAGGTTTTGTGAAAATATCCGCCAATTGCTCCTCGGATCTCACACCTTGAAGAGATATGTCTCCTTTGGCTTTGTGATCACGCAAGAAGTGATGGCGAATATCAATGTGCTTAGTGCGAGAGTGTTGAACCGGATTTTTGGCAATTTTTACGGCACTTTCATTGTCACAAAAGAGTGGTATCCTATCTAGTTTCATACCAAAGTCCAAAAGGGTTTGCTTCATATATAGGATTTGGGCACAACATGCACCGGCCGCTATATATTCCGCTTTCGCGGTGGACAAAGCCATGGAATTTTGCTTCTTACTTGACCAAGAAACTAGAGAACGCCCAAGCAAGTGGCAACCCCCGGAGGTACTCTTGCGATCAACACGGCTTCCGGCAAAATCCGAATCCGAGTATCCCAAGAGATCTAAGCTAGCGCCTTTGGGGTACCACAAGCCTATGCTTGGGGTATGCTTGAGATACCGAAGGATTCTATTCACAGCCGAGAGGTGTGATTCCTTTGGGTTAGCTTGAAAGCGGGCACACAAGCACACACTAAACATTATATCGGGCCTAGATGCGGTAAGGTAAAGCAAAGACCCTATCATAGAACGATAGAGGGATTGATCAACCGGTTTACCGTCCACATCCAAGTCGAGATGCCCATTGGTTGCCACGGGTGTCTTGATTGGCTTGCACTCATCCATCTTGAACTTCTTCAAGATATCTTCAGTATATTTTTCTTGATGGATGAATGTCCCTTTCTTCATTTGTTTGACTTGAAAACCAAGGAAGAAGGTCAATTCGCCAATCATGGACATCTCGAATTCCCTAGACATCATGGTAGCAAACTCATGGCTTAGTGAATCATTAGTTGAGCCAAAGATAATATCATCAACATAAATTTGACAAATGAAAAGATCCCCGTTGACATCTTTTGTGAACAATGTGGTGTGCACCCTCCCGATCTTGAAGCCTTGCATGATTAGGAAGTCACGAAGCCTCTCATACCCAAGCACTTGGAGCTTGTTTGAGCCCATAGAGTGCCTTGTGCAACCTATAAACATGGTTAGGATTCCTCGGATCTTCAAACCCGGGAGGTTGCTCAACATAAACAAGTTCGTTAATAACACCATTTAAGAATGCATTTTTCACATCCATTTGATATAACTTAATGTTATGATGTGAAGAGTAAGCAAGAAGGATGCGGATAGCTTCAAGTCTTGCGACCGGAGCAAAGGTTTCACCAAAATCCAAATCTTCGACTTGAGAAAACCCTTTTGCCACAAGTCTTGCTTTGTTGCGTATCACCACCCCATGTTCATCTTGCTTATTTCGAAAGACCCACTTGGTGCCGATGATGTTCTTGTCTTTCGGAGGAGCTTCGAGGACCCAAACTTCATTGCGGGTGAAGTTGTTCAATTCTTCTTGCATGGCCATCACCCAATCCGGGTCCTCAAGTGCTTCCTCTATGCTAGTGGGTTCAATACAAGAAACAAACGAGTAATATTCGCAAAATGAAGCATGCTTAGAGCGAGTTCTTACTCCCTTGGAAGGACTACCAATGATTTGACCAATTGGATGATCCTTGGAGATGCGACCATGCTTCACTAGCGGTACTTACGTGGATGCTTGTTGGGGTGGATCATGGGTGACTTGTGCTTGTGGTGGAACAATTTGCTCTTCTTGTTCTTGGATTTGGGGTGTTGGTGTTGGCACATTTTCTTGAGGTTGTGTATCATCGTTTTCTTGATCTTCATCCACTTGGGGTGCCGTGGAGGTGCTTGGTGTAGATGAGGAAGGTCCTCCCCCTTGATCATTGCCTTCATGCACCTCTTCCGGCTTGATATCCCCAATGGACATATTTTTCAAAGCTTCATCAATCTCGTCATCACCTACATTGTCATAGCCAACAACCTCCTCTTGGGAGCCATTAGATTCATCAAACTCCACATCACATTTTTCTTCAACTAACCCGGAGGTTTGATTGAATACTCTATATGCTTTGGAGTTTGATGCATAACCAAGAAAGAAACCTTCATCACATCTACTCTCAAACTTACCGAGCCTTTTCTTCTTGTAAATAAAGCATTTGCAACCAAAGACTCGAAAGTAGGATATATTTGGTTTCTTCCCGGTGATGAGCTCATATGGAGTTTTCTTGAGTAGTCGGTGAGGATACACTCGGTTGGATGCATGACACGCCGTATTGATTGCTTCCGCCCAAAACTTCTCGGACATGCCATAATCATCCAACATTGCTCTTGCTAGAGTGATGAGTGTCTTGTTCTTTCTTTCCACCACTCCATTTTGTTGAGGCGTGTAGGTGGCGGAGAACTCATGCTTGATGCTCTCTTCATCGCACCATTCTTCAATCTTCATATTCTTGAACTCGGTGCCGTTGTCACTCCGGATCTTCACAATTGGGGAGTTGTACTCCCTTTGAGCTCTTCTTGCAAATGTCTTGTAGACTTCCGGAGTTTCACCCTTATCGCCTAGAAACATGACCCAAGTGTAACGTGAAAAATCATCAACGATTACTAGGCAATAGAGGTTACCACCAATGCTCTTATATGTAGTTGGACCAAAGAGATCCATGTGAAGTAGCTCGAGCGGCTTGGAGGTAGACAACATCGTCTTGATGGGATGATGTATTGCAACTTGCTTCCCGGCTTGACATGCTTCGCATAATTTGTTCTTCTCAAATGTAACGTCCTTCAAGCCGGTGATCATCCCTTTCTTGTGGGCTTTCTTGAGGTTGCTCATGCCAACATGAGCAATTCTTTTATGCCAAAGCCACCCAAGTGACGACTTGGTGAAGAGGCATGTCATGGTGCTTGTTTGCTTTGAAGAGAAATCCACCAAGTAAATGTTGCCATGCCTAAACCCCGTGAATACCATTGACTTGTCTTCTTCAAGAGTTACTACAACACCATTCTTGTGAAAGGTACACATTAGTCCAAGATCACATAATTGAGCAATAGAAATAAGATTAAAACTTAGTGCTTCTACAAACAAGACATTAGAAATAGATAAATCTTTAGAGATAGCTATTCTACCCAAACCTAAGACTTTCCCCCTTGAGTTATCACCATAGGTGACATGTTCATGATCGCCGGGGTCTTCAAGAGAGGTGAACATGCTATCATTGCCGGTCATGTGTTGAGAGCAACCGCTATCAAGTACCAAATGTTTTCTACCGGCTTTGTAGTTCACCTACACACATGAGAATTCACTTTTGAGTTTTAGGAACCCAAACAAGCTTTGGGCCTTGCACATGTGTGACAATTGCTTTTGGGACCCAAAGTTGCTTGGGGAGCTTCTTCTTTGACTCCTTAGCAATTTTGCCAATGAATTTGGCCTTCATCTTGCCCTTCACTTTACTCAAGAGAAAATGGTTATTTTGAAACATTGATGAGTAATTCTTTGGTAAAGTGGGAAGAGGGCGTGATGGTAAGGTGCACTCCCTAGTGTGGTGCCCGGTGACTTGGCAATGTTGGCAATATGAACCAACTTCCTTGATGAAGCTAGTCTTGATCTCCAGAGAAGGAGTGGTGCCTTGATTTGGCTCCGGAAATGAACCAAGACCTCTCTTGCCATAGTCACGTGCATTGTTGAAGAGAATTTTCTTGTGGATGTATTCTCCTCTTGAGAGCTTCTCCACACTACTCTTGAGGCTTGCCACTTGATCCATCAATTCCTTTTCCCTAGAAGGAACAAGCTCGGGCACAATATTAGTAGCATTGGCATTAATGAGTAGGTCATCACATGAAGTAGAAGCATTGACCTTTTCAATGGTTTCATTGACAAAGTTCTCAAGACTTGGGTCAATTGCTTCGTAGGCAAATTCAAGTTCTTGATATTTGTGAGCCAACTCCCTATGCTCTTGTTTAAGCTTTTTGTGGCTCTCTTCAACTTGCTTAGCAAGTACAATTGACTTATTGTGCTTTTTGAGCAAGTCATTGTACTTGCCAAGCAAATCGGAGTGGGCAAGCTCTAACTTAGCATGAGTGCTCTCAAGAATCTTGACTTTGCCCTTTTCCCTCTTGATAACGGATGTATACTCATTAATGAGGTTAGTGAACTCATAAGGGTCAAGCTCTTCATCACTATCATTGTCACTATCCACTTCACATACCTTTGTTTTACCTTTTGCCATGAGGCACATGGGAGGTGGAGGTAGCGATGATTCTTCATTAGTGAGGGCGATGATGACGATATCTTCTTCCTCATCACTTGACTCTTCGCTTGATGAGACATCGGTCACCCACTCTTGTTTTTCTACCAAGAAGCTTCTCTTGGTGTTGCCCTTTTTCTTTGGGAAGAGCTTGGTCTTTTTGTCATGGCTCTTCTTCTTCCCAAATTTCTTGTTTTTGTTCTTCTTTTCATGGCGATACTTGCTCTTGTTGTCCTTCTTTGTTTTGTCCGGCTTGGGGCAATTTGGAGCAAGGTGACATTTTTCTCCACAATTGTAGCAATTTTTGTTCTTGACATCTCCCCATGGCCGGAACATCCCTCTTTTAGGGTCAAAGTTGAAACCCTTCTTGTTGATCTTGTCATTCAAGCGTGTGAACTTTCTCATCATGAGAGCAAGTTCTCCATCATCTTCTTCATTGGATGAGCTCTCATGATGATCTTCTTCTTCATTGCTTGAGCTTGATTCTTGTTTGACCATCTTGAGCTTGCGGTGCTTGTTTGCCTTGGTTTTGAGAGCAATTGACTTGCTTGTAGTTGGCTCTTCGGACATACCAAGGATACCCATTTCATGAGCGCGAATTTCGCCCACAAGCTCTCCCACTTCCATTGTGTCAAGATTCTCTTTTTGAAGCATAACATTGATGATATTATACTTGGGCTTCGGTAGGAGCATGAGAATCTTGCGGTTGATGGAGCCACTGTCAATTTTAGAAACTTCAAGAGCATTAATGTCCTTGACAATGACATTCAAGCGAGAATACATATCATTGCAATTTTCATGAGCTAGCATCTTAAAGGAATCATATTTAGCTCTAAACAAGTGATACTTTTGCTCACGAACTTTTGTAGAGCCTTCATGAATTTCAATTAGCTCTTTCCAAATATCACTTGCTAAGTCCATGCCATTTACTCTAGCAAAGACTTCCTCACTAATGGCTTCGAAAATTGCATTTCTAGCCTTTGCATTCCATTTTAATTATTCCGTGGTGGGAGTTCCGGTGAACCCGGTCTTAGTTGCCAACCACACTTCGGGGGCAATCGCATCAAGGTATGCGGCCATGCGAACTTTCCAATAGGCAAAGTTCTTACCCTCGAAGTGAGGCGGCAAACCACCCATCTTGGCCATAGCTCTAGGCGGTGAAGCCTAATGATCCAAATGAGCAACGAGGCTCTGATACCAATTGTAAGGATCGATGGACCAAGAGGGGGGTGAATTGGGCATTTTTCAAAATTCTAAAACAAGGTAAAGCAACCTTAACCTATGCAAAACTAGTAAGGCTCAATTCACCAACCGGCTAGCTAAGCAAACTACACAAGCTTACAAAGATACAACTAGATACCAAACTAAGTAAGGTAGAGCTAAGCTATGATCTCTGAGGTCAAGCACATGAATAATTGCATGAAAGTAAGTGCTTGAAAGTAAAGAGTGGGCAAGAGACAACCGGATTTTTTCCCCGTGGTGTCGATGTGTTGGCACACCCCCCTAATCCACATTGTGACACTCACTAAGAGTCTTGTCACCTCCCAAGTCACCGAGACGAGGGCGCTCACTAAGAGTCTCCGTTCACCATCCCGGCGTGGTGGAGCTCAAGCCACGTACAAACTTCTTCGGGCTCCCACAATCGCTGGCAAGCTCCGGAAGAAACACCTTCAATCACCAAGATCGCCTAGGTGCTGCCAATCACCAAGAGTAACAAGCTAGGGCCTTCACTTGAGCAAGAACCGATCACCAAGAACGGATGCACACAAACTTCTCTCTACTCAAGTCCTTAGTCTTGCTTCTTGATTGATGGAATGAACAAGTATGTGAAAGATGAAGCTCAAGGTGGCTCTCAATAATGTATGAGTGTATGAATGTAGCCTGGTGTTAAGAGTGTGCAAAATGACCCATTGGAGGGGTATATATAGGCAGCTCACACGAATAGAGCCGTTGGAGAAAAGCTGCCAGAAAACTGCGTAGCGCCGGTTAATCCGACGTACCTCCAATAGTCAGCGTCGGTTTAACCGATGAATGTAAACTGCCCATTCTGAAAACTAGCCGTTACAACTTGGGCAGATTAACCGACGTATCATCGGTTTAACCGGTGAGTGTAGTTGTCCACTGATCAACTGAAAAACAAAGTCTCTGGACAACTGCACCGACGTTAACTCAAAATCATCGTCGGTTTAACCGGTGAGAACAACTTCAGAAATCCCTGGAAAAACCATCTCACTGGTCCATTGCACCGACGTCTCATTTCAAACATCGTCGGTTTAACCGGTGTATAGAACCTTGAATCACCCTGGAAAACCAACTCTGGACTAATGCACCGATGTTAAATTCAAACACGTCGGTCTAACCGGTGTATTGACTTGTCCAGACTCTGCTGACTTCGTTTAACCGACGTATAGAAAAGTGAAAGCGTCGGTTAAACCGGTGTTAAAGACTTTTTCTGATTTTGCCTTTTCTGATTTGAGTCTTGAATGAAATCCAAATATTCTTGAGATATGAGTTGAAAACCACTTATTTGAACTTCTAGGAACCTGAGTAACTATAGTGTGCATCCATTTTTGATTGACCATGTCCATGCTCAAGTTACTTGGCCTTAACCCCTCTTAATAGTGCGATTACTACAAAACTATAAAACCTATACTAACCTAAGTGTCCTTCTCAACCTTATGACACTTAGGACTAGAAAGATCCTTAGTCTTGACATATAATTGAGTTAAATACCGAGATCGCCTTTTTGAATAACGAAATTGAGGGGCCTCTTTTGACATATGACCAAATGAGCGAAAATGATCTATTAAGCTGCACAAACTCATTAGTCACAATAATGGTTGTCATTAATCACCGAAACATACCTTGAGGGCCTAGATGCTTACAACGATCAATGTGAACAAACAACTCTATAAGAGTGGTTAGATAAATTGTGCTTTCATGAATATTGAGCCATGCTTATTGAACTTAAATGCTCATATCTAAGTTCATAGGCTATGTTCTCATACATTTGCTTAACCTTGGTGTACCAAGTGCTCACCTCTTAAAGACTTTCAATTGGTTGCAAGTCACTTTCAATTGGTACATGCAAGGTAAACAAATTATCCCCCGGAGGTATGCAAGGTTCTAAACTCATTCAATTGATATAAATTGTCAACATCTTTATCTATTTAGAGCTATCTCCATGCATGATATTATCTAAGCTTTCTAGTTATAATATCTAGTTGTGCACTTGATTTTCACATTATCATTTTGTGCACATACTTATGGAAAGCTTAGCTCATGTCATGCTAGTTTCGTGATTTTGTGATCCACCATAGTGATTTTTTCAATTGGTATCTTCATTGATATCATACAATTGGATCATGAGTCATGGAACTAACTCCCTAGGCTACTAATCTTCTCTTAAGCTATATTATTTTGCAAGACCTTTGTTGGAGCAAGACCTTTTAGGTGATTAGATTCCAAAGGGGGAGAAATGTGGATCAAAGCAAGGTATTTTCTCAAGGAGAAGAAGCATATCTCAAAGGGGGAGAAATACCAAGTCATGAGGGAGAAGTAGCAAAATAGGGAGAGGATCAAAGGGGGAAATCATGGTTTTAGGGGGAGGCCAAGTCATCATTGGATGATGGTAAACATCCAAGCAAGCGTAAGCGTTTTTCAATTAATTTCAATTGGTATCAAGTGGTTAAATTTGTCAATTTATGCTTGCTTTGATTGTGTTGTCATCAATCAACAAAAAGGGGGAGATTGAAACGAACATGGCACCTTTTATGCCATTTCGAGTGATTTTGGTGATCGAATGACAACACAATACTTGGACTAATATGATTGTTAAGATGATCATTCTCAGGCTTTTAGGTTCAAGTGATGACAAAGAGAAAGAGAAGATAGGCGTAGCAAGGCCCGAAGGGCCGCCCCTACGGAAGCTCTTCGGTCAGTAGCACCGGAAGAACCGACGCATGAGCATCGGTGCATCCGATGGTTGTCGGAAGAACCGACGCCATGATATTTTGGTGCAGAAGGGAATCGAAGCCAAGTCAGCTTATAGGCACCGGTTGAACCGATGGGTCAAAAAGGGGCATCGGTGCATTGGGCGTATTGTGTTCCAGAGACGATGCAAGTCGCGCAAGAGCCAAGTCTTCAGCACCGGTTGAACCGGTGAACCATCGGTGCATACCATCGGTGTAATGACGTCAGCAGAAGAGTTGAGTGCTGTGAGTGACCGGTTTAACCGACGGCTAAGCATCGGTTCAACCGGTGGTCACTGTGTCAGCTGTCAGGAGTTCAACGGCTACTTCGGGTTATGAGTGACCGGATGAACCGACGCTACCCCGCCAGAGGCATCGGTTCTTCCGGTGATACGCAGATTTTCTGCTGACCGTTGGAGCAACGGCTACAAGACTTGGTGGCCTATATATATGCCTCACCCCGGCCATTTGAAGATTGCTGGAGTTGCTGGACATCCCACACACACCTAAGAACATCTCCAAGCCATACAAAAGCATCAAGATCATATCCTTAGCCCTTAGCATACTTTGAGAGTGTTGTGTAAAGGATTAGCTCTTAGTGAGTGAGATTGCAAGGCTTCAAGCCTTTGTGCTGTGGTTCATTAGCGAACCAAAACATGAGCTTGGTGCGCCGGCACCTTGGAGCGTGAAGCTCGCCGGCAACGTCATCGACCCTCCGACTTGGTGTGGAGCGGCGACGACATCTTTGTGCGGAGGACGTGGAGACCCCCATCCTTTGTGGAGAAGCTCTTTAGTGGAACCCGGGGCCAAGGTGACCGTGATTGTATTCACGGAAGAGACTTGGTGACCGAGTAGCAATACTCTTAGTGAGTGCTACAACAACGTGGATGTAGGTGTGCCTTTGTGGCTAACCGAACCACGGGATGATCACCCGCGTCAAGAGTTTGCTATCTCCTATCCCGCTCTTCAAGCTTCCGCATTACATACTAGCAATTTGTGTGCCTTTACTTTCATAGAATAATTTCTTGATAGGAAAGGCTATAAGTTGCTAAACTCTTTTGAGATAGGGGTTTCACACTAGAACAACCTAGTTGCACATCTAGATAGCATGTTTTAGTTTAAGTTTTGTGCAAACTAGTTGGAGCCATATGTCTAAGTTTTTATTAGTGCCTAATTCACCCCCTCCCCCTCTTAGGCTAGAGCACCCGATCACTTTCATGCTTACCTCCCAAAAATGGACGTATGAGAGAATATGCTTGGATATTTATCTGCAGGCTGATATAACAGCAGTCACAAGCACGTAAGTTTACAAGGATTGTATATATTTGCATGGGTTTAACAAGTTAAGGGGGTGTGTTGTCCAGTACTCCGCCCCGCTCCCTCCCTCTCCTTCTGCATGCTCGTCGATGGAGACAACAAAGGACGGCTGACAATAAAGCCTGCTTGTTTGGATCAGGCGTTCCATTCTCTGCCACTGCAGCGCCTGCGTCTTCATCTCCAGCAACGGTTGGCTGCAAGGGTGTACGCGCGTGGCAAGTGTGCCTATGTAATTAGATGATGCTCTGCTAATAAGGGTCTACTTGTAATTTTGCTGCTTCTACAATACTCATATCATATATTTTCATACGTGTGTTCCATCAGTTCTTTGGGCGCGTGTTAATAATTAGTTGAGGTGCATGCATGTCAGTATGTCACATTCAAATCAGAGGCAGGTTACATTATTGTGCCTATGTGTGTGTGGTTGGATGCGTGTTTGAACTTTAGTTCTCAGATTTGTGCCCCGTGAGCACATAATTTCGTGTAAAAGTTTTGATGGATCACGAGCTCTGGAGATGGCATGGCATGCTTTAGTTAGAGGAAATCAAATGTGTGTGTGTGTGTCTTATATCTGTTTGCACCTGAAGCGAGTTTTTTGGGTACAATCATGGTTTAGTGTCGTTTTTTAATACCAAAAATGAAAGTAAACAAGGAGGCGAAAAATGAATATTTAAATGGGAGAGGATATATAAGACGATGGACACATCATTGGTGATGCTAGCGCATTAAGAGTATCGTCAGTGGTTCTTAATTATTTTCCTTAAAGTTTGTGGTATTTTACTACTCTGGCAGTTTTCAATATCTCGTGTAGAGAAAATGGTTTTTTATACCATGTTTGTAATGATTTTAGTGATCGAGTCACAACAAAACCACTACGACTAATACAAGTGCTGAGCATGCCAATTACATGTATTTAGGTCTTAAGGAAGGAGATAGAAAATATCGGAAACAAACCCAATGAAGAACCAAGTCAGATAAGCAAATCAACGATACCTATTATTATTAGAGCTACATGATGAATAGTCGGATGTTTCTGATTTTTTGAATTTTTTTAGGATTTATTCTTTTTACTAGCGTGTCGGGTAGGAATTAACGTGGAGGCTCCAAAAAAAGTCTCAAATTAGTAATAGTAAAATAAGATAAATGGTACCAAAGAAGATGTACTAGACGGTACCAAATTTGTAGGACCAGTAAAAAAAGTGGGACTAGTACTAATGTAATTTTTTTAATTCACTAAAGTCCATATATTTATAACAGCAAGTAACAATTTAATAGGAGAGGTGCTTCCTGCTACTACCGTGTATTTTTCTAACCACCGTAAAATCCAGCGCCACAGGGTTGTAGACAATCTCTGCTAACATTTTTAGTATGTTTGTTTAGAGTAAGAGCCTTTAGTTTCCCAACTGATAAACCAGAAATAATGCAATCACAGAAACAGCAAGCAAATAGGTCCTCCAGTGACTTTCAGTGCTAACGGCCCAAAGTGACCTTTCAACAGTATGAACATGATATCATTTGATGCTAATAATGTTTGTTCCCTATATTCCCATGAAAACTGCCGGATTTATTACAAACATTTCCGAAAACCTCTGCGTGTTAGATGGACCTCTGTTCTAAAAAGAAATTATTTTCAAATCTGAAGCTTGTTTATATTGAGTACTCCATCCGTTCATCTTTATTTGACACTTATTAGTTAAAAATGAACCGGCGCCGGCGACAAATATTCAATAATGGAGGTAGTAAGATTTTTTAACACTGAGTAGAATTTTGTTCCAAAAAGAAGCTTGTCCAGGATTTTGCTCGAGAAGGGCTTGTGTATAGATTTTTTAGTTAAAAAGAAATTTTTTGTTTGCCCCTGTGCATATACAAATTTCTCCTACCAAAGATTGTCTTGCTAACATTTTTCTCCTGCCAAAGATGCCCTTTAGAGATAAAAAGCCTTTAGTTTGCCAACTGATAACTAGAAATGCAATCATCACAGTAAAGGCAACACTGTTATGTCATTGGTCCTCCAGCGACTTTCAGTGATAACGGCCCAAAGTGACCCTTCAACCGTACGAACATGATATCATTCGATGCTAATAATGTTTGTTCCCTGTATTCCCGTGAAAACTGACGGATTTATTACAAACATTTCTGAAAACCTCCGTGTTCTAGACGGAGCTCTATTCTAAAAAGCACGATCTGGGAGCATCACTACATCATAGTACACTTATGCCAACACATAGAAATGTCGGCAGAAGGTACTTGTGCAGACATAAAAATTGTGGCCAAAAGTTTTGCCGACAGATAGCTAACTGTAGTGGCATAAGTTGTCGGCGGCTTAGTCTTTGCCGACAGTTAAACCATTTGCCCACAGTTGAACTGTGGGAAAACAGGGGACCTACGCCGAGTTTACATCTTTTCGACAGTTTATATATATATATATATATATATATATATATATATATATATATATATATATATATATATATATATATATATATATAGACCCACCGAGAGAGATGCTTCTCTCTACTAGTAACTAGTTCTAACCATACAGTCATACACTCAAACATTTTCTTGTTGCACAAAAGGCCACTTCAGAAACTTGTAACATGCCTAGCTGCCAAAAGCTTACTACTCCAGTTAGTTGCCTATGCACCTATCATGATCAAGAAAAAGAATAATCAGCACACAATGCAAGCAAGAGAATTATATTGCTATATCTGTTATGTACTAGTACCAGCGAGCCAAGTCGAGTCAAAGCTAATAGAGTACCATTTTTCTAGAGAAGGCTAACATAGCTAACAAGATGGTGAATTAAAAAATATTACTATTACTTAGTTTTTATGCTCAGTTCTAAAGTAGGAGGACAATTTAAAAACAAAAATGTCATGTTGGCTGATCAAGTGAACAAATGTCTTAGAAACAACATTTACACCAGCAGCAAAAAAACATGGGCAATTACACTAGTGGTACAGCAGCAAAAAACATGGGCAATTACACTGGTCCCAAATTAACATCCAAGTGACAATTTTAAATCCAGCTAATACCAATGCACAAATGTATTACCTGTGGTTGCATGGGCACTTCTGCACAAAATATTTAAATCCACGAGACTTAGAACATCTAAGACTTAAGAACCTGAAATGAATTTACATTTAAGAAAGGTAAATAATCTAAAACACAAGTGGAGATGTCAATACAGTTTGGACTACCAAGCTTGCAATCATTCCAGAACTTGGACCTTTTGACTGCCTTGAAGACTTCATATCATCCTTGATCTATAACAAGTTGGCACTTTGACAGAAGTTGATCCGAAATATTGAAATATATGAGCAAAGACACCTAGATAGCAAAACAAAACCTCAGATTTGTCTTGTTTTCGGACATTCAAACAACAAACGGAGTTCACAGCACATATATTACTTCTGAGTAGAAAATCATCCCACATAATTCATTAATAGCAACCAAAGACTGAAAGAAAAAGAACATACCAATCACTGTTCAACGAAGATGCGAATGTTAGTCCTTCAGGTTTTGGTCCTCTCATCTCCGAAATTGACACCAGCAACCTTGAAGCACAACTCCAACGAATCAATTTCCCAATCATTACAGAACCAAAATTAGCACCACAATTTCTTGAATTTGATGGGAACTCACCAAGATTACTGGAAAGAATGCAACACAAGCACCAAAAAAAAAACTTGAATCGGTTGGAAACTCACCAAGATTGATGGCCCCTCTGAAGTGACGACGACAAGCAGGCTCAGCGATGGGCTCGACGACGCCAGGATGCACTAGCAGCCCGATAGGTGGGTGAAGGTCCCTGCACGTCCGGCTGCCTTTAGGTTTATTGTCAGGGAGACAGGGAGATGGGCGTTGGTTGTATACTCACACGAGCAAGGCGGCATAGTTATGGAGGGGTCGAGGTGGCCAGAGCTTCATGCTTGCATGAGAACCGGCGGTAACCGGCCGGGTCTTCACGTCCGCGCGGAGATTGACGGTGGCCGGGTCAGGAAGCCATCGATGGAGACGGAGCCGGGGACTGGTGGCCGGTGCGGCAGCTGCACGGGGCTGGCGGCTGGATGGCGGGGAGATGGAGCCGGGGGCAGGATGGGGGCGGTGGGTGGATGGGGGTGGCGGCGGCTGGTTGGGAGCTGGCGGCTGGATGGGAACGGGGGCGCAGGGTCCAGGGAAGGTTTTGTGTATGGTGCGGGAGGATGGAGGATAAGGTGCGGCAGCGGGAGCCCAATTATTTTGGCCCGCGCACACAGCTAAAATTCTCTTCTTCCTGCCCGCTACGAGGTCCGGTGCCAAAGCTTTCTTTCCTTTTCGCTAGCACCTCTATGCCGACAGTTTCAGTGTGGCTTAACTAAGATACGGCGACACATCAGCTGTCTATCTTCTTTTGCCGACAGTTTATGTGTTGACGTACGAATGTCGACAGATACGGTGTAACCTTATTATGCAATTACCCACACATACTGTGAAGCTAAAGGATCCACATTTTGCCCACAGATCATATGTTGCCCATAATACCCTTTTCCCAACAGGGCACTGTGGCCAAAAGTGTGTCATGGTGTAGTGCATGCTGGTTACACTGAGTAGAATTTTGTTTACACTGGGGCAGTTTGGGTCTTTTGAATTTGAATTTCATTACAATAATTATTTGTTCCCCACTAATATGGGAAGAGAAGAGATAATTTAAGAATCTTGGGGAAAGAGAGCAAAGAGGTAGAAGTCCACAACTTTACGATACAATTCTAAACAATTCACTGGTGGGAGAGAAAAATCGGAATTTCATTACAATAACTATTTGTTCCCTACTAATATGGGAAGAGAAGAGATAATTTAAGAGTCTTGGGGAAAGAAACCAAAGAGGTAGGAGTCCACAACTTCATAGTACAATTCCAAACAATTCACAGGTGGGAGAGAAGAATCATTTTCTCTTAGATGAATACATACGTGGAATGATTGATTTCAATCCACATGCATCATTAGCTCAACTATTTAATCACATTTCAATTCTATAAATTCTTGGGAGCCAAACAACCCCTGAGTAGAATTTCGTTCCTAAGAGAAGCTTGCATTGTCTAGGATTTTGCTCGAGAAGGGACTGTGTGTAGATTTTTTAGTCAAAAATGAAAAAAATATTTGCCCCCGTGCATATACAAATTTTTTAACGTAAACAACTGCCTTTGTATTTACAGTAGGAGAGAGGAAATACATTGCATGAAAAAACCAAGAAGTGAAAAAAAGGTTCTAAGCCAAGAATTTCGGTTTTGTAGTTCAATGGAACACAAGTCTCTTTAGTTACCTGAGGTCGCGTTTTATTTACAGGACGTCTTAAGCTGAAGAAAAACATATAGAACAACTGCCCATACATGCCTTAAAAATCCTTCCTACCTACTTACTAGATCCCGAGATCGCCAAGCGAAGGAGCTCAATATGTTGAATTATACAGCTTTGTAGCTGAGAAGTGGTCATCTCCTTATCGTCGAAGACCCTTGACACCGCTCTTTCCAAATATTCTAGATTCTGCATATACAATTTTCATTGGATCACCGATATCGGGTCCGACTGCTGTGCAAGCGTGCAAGCAGCCGCTTTGATGCACACGATATCCATCCAACGGTGTCTCAGATATTAGACACAACGGCTCCGCTTGCACAGCAGTCGGACCCACCGATATCAGGATCGGAACGGATAACATCAACTCAATACACAATTATTTCTGTTTCCATTACGTAGAAATGACATACAGCATATTAGATTAAGCTCGTCGCCGGATCTAAGAAAGTTGCAAGCCTAATTACTAGTTTATCATCCTGCAGCTCAGCAAGAACTTACACTGATGCCGACCTGTTTTATTACGCAAACAATGCAGCGACCACCTGCTCGTGGTGGTCCTGGGCGACGAGACGGGCCGCCTGCTGCGCTGCGGTACGACCACCGCTCGAGCCGGGTCGCCGTGCTCCACGCCGGCCTCTCGTACCCGAACGGCGTGGCGGTGAGCGCCGACGGAACGCACGAGCCCCGAACGGGCACTTCGCGGAGGTGCCGGGGTAGACGGCCGTGGCGGCCGGGTACTGGGTGGGGCTGGGCAAGAGCGACGATGGCGGTCGCCGTCAGGGTCTCACGCGAGGGCAACGTGACGGAGGCACCAGAAGGATTCAGCTTCGTGTCCGTGAGCGACGTGCTGTGGCTCGGGTCTGTCGATACGCCGTACGCCGGCGAGCTCAAGCGGCGCGCTGGCTAATGGTCTCCAACAAATAGCATATGCACTCGCAGTTGTTGGTCAACTTCAAGTACTAATTATTCCGTGCAACTGTATTACTGTGCCCATAAACATGTGATTATTGTGCTTACCGTTACTGGATCGGCGTGCCATATGCCGTCGTTGAAAAGCATCCATCGCAATTATTGTGGCTTAACTGTGAACATGATTTTGTGGAATATATAATGGTGGTTGTTTGTTTTCGGGTGATGATCGTCAATCATCATACACTTTATCTTAATTACCCCGTCCCTAGCTTTGGTAAATGTAATGGCGATTGGCAGGCACCTATTTGGCTGGCTCATCAGGACACTGCACTGTGGGGCGCCGATCGTCCATGCTCTGGCCGCGCGCGTGGAAAATATTAAGGGGTTGTCGATACATCCAACTAAAATTAGCTGTGTCTAAACACCCATACTTAATTAATAGATTGTGTCTTAGCTAAAATTTAGCTATAAGCTACGAGCTAAAAATTAGTTAGGTGTATCCAAACACCCCCTAAATATGGTGTAAACTTAGTGATGATGTGTCATATCTGTTCTATTCTCTTTTGCTACATTGGTCATTTGCCCACATATATACAAGGGTACACATTTTATAGGAAAATGAATAAGTACGTTGTGCAACGAGACAAAACAAAGCCCTAAAAGATAAAACTCTTTACCTATATATTTAACAAGGAACTAGACATGAACACATTCTAGCGGCTCTCACTTCTAAGACTAGACCGCCACTACACATCCAGGAAACATTCATAGCCGGTCGCGTTAACAGATGTGATGCCTCCATAGCAAGGTCTGTAAATCCGTTCTCTGAATGATAGCACATGAACACGTCCAATGGACTGTTGTAAATATAACGTGTAATGAAAAACAAATGTTTTTGAGAATATAACCTGCAATGGAAAAAGTTCTTCTTCTAAAAAACTAAGTCATTTCTGCAAAGCAAAATAGACTAGCACAAATTTATCGCTCCAACAAGAACGATAGTTTGCCATGTGCTAGGAATTCTTTGTAGGCATGATCCAAACAAATGAGAACCATAATTTAGTTTGTGAAGGTTAGACGTGCATTGAAAAACAAACTGCTCTAAAACAATAAAAGAAATATGAGTATTTGTGACGAAAATAGTTATGGCGCACATAAGAACGTCACAGAATAGTTACCAACCTATGACGATTCAAGCATTTTAGTCGTTAAGTTGATGTGACGGTTATTTTTTCGAACGCAAATTTTTCGGCACAAAAGTTGCGACAATCTATGACGATATTACATATTCATCAATCATCATTGTGTACCTAATCCTTTGTGATGACTTTGTTTATGATGAATTTGCTTGCGTCACAAATTCACAGCTACCTAAAAAATAAATGAATTATAGCTATGTTTTGAACTTGTAGTATTCATTTGTTGTTGGATACAATAGTGGAATGAAAAAAGATTGTTTTATTTTTCTATATAGTGTGCATTTATACCTGTGTTCGTAGTCAGCTCTCCTATCTCTAATTTCAAGTTGACTTGTAGTTTGCTCTATACTTTTTTGCATTTAACTCTAGCAAATCACAATCGATTGATTGTTAACTTTACACTATAATTTTCCTTGGTCGCTTTGTAGTATATATGAAATTCAATAATGCCTACATTTTCTCTATATAGATTTGGCTGGGGCCAAAATACATTATTAGAACATCTAAACTTCATTTCTGTATTTCTAAATAAACTAATGATTTATTTCTAATAATTCTTGTTCTCATTGTTAGTGATATCATTCATATATATAATATAATATATATATATAGAGAGAGAGAGAGCTATTTTTCTATAGCCGGCCATAGAATAAACTCCACGTAATCCGACCGGTCCCTGCCTCCCTGGCCCCCGCAAAACCGGCCTGCGCGCTCTCCAGGTTAACCGTTCCCCGCGGCTTGTTTTATTTGTGGCTCATTTTTTTATCGGCTCGGCTCCACCTACTACCGGCTGTCCGGCTGAGCATATCAGATCCACAAATAACGCCTCTGGTGCATCACCAGTCCCCCTGCGTGGAACGCCGAAACGGCTGCCGGCACCTGATCCTCCTGGTGCCGCCGCTTCCTTTTCCGGTGCTGGTGGCCGGCCGGCCGGCCAGCACTTCATCGTCTGTGACGCTGATCTCCTTCAAGAGCAGCAACGGTGGCACGTCCTCCTCCAGAGCAACAATGATGTCCTCTCCTTGACAAGAGACGGGTCAGAGACAGGAGCCAGCGGTGAGTCCTCGTCACATCCCTAGATCAACAGATTATTGTTCCATTGTTCATTAATTTTTTAGTACTTACACCGTTTGTCTAGTTACCTGCGAGGGTTTGAGGTGTAGCTATATATATATATATATATCTGTAATATGTCAAAATGCACGTATGTCCCGCACGTAAAAAATTATTATTTATTAAATAAATATGAATATCATACTTGTATAAAATGAAAGAATTCAGTCTGGCTCGGCACAAAAGGCACACAAAATTGTTGGCTCAGCTGTCGGTCTGATATATCTACAGTGCGATTTTGGTTCCCAACTCAGTACATTTCGAATCTTTATGGAAAAGTCTAGAAATTATACGCCCCTCATTATAATCATAACGGTTTACTTAACTTTTTACCATACAAGTAAAAATGCACGTGCATCCCGCACGTGATAAAATGAATATATCTTTTTTAAACTATCTGATTTTGAAGTTTGAATTTTTTTTGTTAATCTAATGTTTAATATTTTTTGTGAATAAGTACATTGGTCATAAATTTTGTTTTGATGTGTTTGTGATGCCCAATAAATATTTTGGATTGAATTCATATTAATTTATATGAGTTAAATACACCAGCGACCCTCGGTGCCACTTAGGTCCACGAATTTGCAAAATCGAAATCTGTCACCCTGAACTTGTTAAGTTGTGCCACTTAGGTCCATAACCCTTCAAGCGGTATGAATATATGCAAAAAAGCCCTTAAATTTTATCATCTTCTATATCTACGTCCTCCGGCCACCCCGCCTCGCCTGATGCCGCACGCCGCTCGCCTCCGGCCGCACCCCTGCTCTTCCGTGCTGCCACACGGGCCGCACTCCGCTCGCTTGCCGGCCAACGCGGCCGCCTGCTCCGCCCACTCGTGCGCCGCCGGCTCCGCCCACCAGCAACCTCGCGCGCCGCTCTGCTGCCTGCTCCGACCCGCGCGCCGCTGGCTTCGCCCGCCTGCCGGCTCCGCCCACCCGCAGCCTCGCGCGCCGCTCTGCTGCTTGCTCCGACCCGCGCGGTCATGCGCCTCGGACGCCGCCGGAGTGGCGCGAGGGGGAGGAGAGGCGGTTCCCCTGCGCACATGCGCCTCGGATGCCGCCGGAGAGGTGTGAGGGGGAGGGGGAGGCGGTTCCCCTGCGCACCGGCCGCCAGAGCCGTGCTCGCCCGGTCGCCGCTCCCGCGCAGGCAGCTCGTGTCGGCCGCCGTGCGAGCAGGTCAGCACGCCGGCCGCCACTCCCCCCGTGTTCTCCCGCCACCCGCGCGGATTCGGCGTGGTGTGGCCGCGTGCGGGGCCGGCGGATGGCAGCGAGCGGCGGGGCAGAGCCGGATCCACGCAGGGGACCGAGCAGGGGAGGGAAGAGGGGTGCGCGCCTGCCGCTCGCCGGAGGTAGGGAGGAGAGGTGCGCGCTAGCCGCTCGCTGGAGGTGGGGCGGAGAGGGTGTGCCGGCCGCTCGCCGGTGGTGTGGCGGAAGGGGCGAGGAGGGCGCGAGTGTGGCCAACGGGGGAGGGGGCGTGGTGAGAGGAGGTGGAAAATGAGCTTTTTTGCATATATTCATGCTCCTTGAAGTGTTATGGACCTAAATGGTACAACTTAACGAGTTCAGGGTGTCAGATTTTGATTTTGCGAGTTTGTGGACCTAAGTGGCACCTCATGACAAGTTCGAGGGCTGCTGGTGTATTTTACTCAATTTATATTGACTCATTTAGTTCGTTCATGTATGTTTGTCCCATTACATACTTCATCCAACCCAAAATGAGTGTGTTTCTAGGTTTGTCCTAAATCAAACTATTTCAAGTTTGACTAAGTTTATAAATAACAATATTAATATTTATTACACCAAATATATAAATATGAAAATATATTTCATGGTGCAATTAATGATGCTTATTTGGTACCATAAATATTAATCATTTATTTTATATAAGTTGTTCAAAGTTAAGGTAGTTTGACTTAGGACAAAACTAAAACAACACTTATTTTGCTAGGGGGAGTATTTACCCAGATATAATATATTATTATTTTCTACTCTTAGATAGATTTTTATTTTATTTTGTGATCGATTTTTGAAGTGATAATTATTTTTGTTTATTTATTTTCTTTTGAATTAGTTGATAGGATTTTATGTGAATGTTTCTGTTTATAATAATGGCTCTTTATATTATTTCTCGTATGGATGAAGACATTTTCCGGCATTTTCTTCTTGTGTTCCTAATGTTTATTGATGTATATAAGCAATAAATTTCAATGAACAACAGTAATGGAATAAAAATAACAATGTATTAAATAGTCTACGGACTTTGATCGAAGAATCTCAAGATCAATGAGTTAAACAGGTTGCTGTTGGTAATATCAAGAGTCAAGAGCATCTTCCACTCCCTATTTAGAACAAAATAAAAATATTTTTTATGGTGGCATTAAATCCAGGAAAAGAGCATGCTGATGAGAACAAAGAAATGACCGCCGTTAGCATATATAGTACCTGCATACAGTAAACAAAACAAAATATTGCTTTATGGTTCATATCTACTACTGCTATTTTTTATATTGTCCTAGAATTATATCAATCCCGTCTGCTTCAGCGTCTCCATGTTCTGGTCCTTCGTAGCCAATTTCTGAATTTCTCCATATTGTCCCAAAGCATTGTTGCCACCCCTTAATTACTGCAACCGCCCTCTCAACCAACGTATCAGAAATCTCAGCCAATGCCCATCATTACTTTTGGCCATCAGAATCAAACAACGAGCGCATCAGCATGATGAGCACCAAGCACTGATCCTCACCAGTGCCTTCCCCAGCAGCCAAGAAATCGCTTACAGTGCCGAGAATGAGGCCGTCCCCAGCAGCCAATAAATCACTTTCACTTACAGTACCGAGAATGAGGTGGGGTTGGTCAATCGCCGCAGCGAAACGGTGCCAGCCTCCCTGCGTGCACTTTCATTTGTTAGAAATAATTTACATACCAACAGGAGGCTATAGTTCTAAGAATTACAGAACAAAAATTGAGTAATGCGTTTTGCATATAAGGAAGCACTACCATGAAGAGGTGCATATGTAAGTAATAAATCAGGGTCCAGATCTGAGTTAAAATAGAAAATTTAAATTATGTAAATTGAAGAACTGCAATGATTGGAGGGAACCTTTAAAGCCAGAGCATCCAAAGCACTTAATCTTGAAAGTAACCGAAATTCTGCTTTTTGATTGAAATTGCAAATATTTTCATCAGATAAATTATTATGAATCTATTAGCACTAAATATACTTGAGTAGCAGCAGAAAATAAAAGGAATGTGCAATTTCAAGTGAACATACCATCGGCTACGAACATGAAAAAATTATTCTAAAACAATCATCGTCTCTCCTATCATGTGTTTGTCCAAAGTTATGTAGTAAATAAAATCACATTGATACACTATTTTATCTGGCCACAACAGTTTTATTGAAGTGCCGTAGTGTTCAAAAGAGTAATTGAGCGATCACTGGGAGATGGCTACAGAAATCAAATGTAAATTCTATTTACAAGATTACTGGTGTCAACTCATCTTACACGGTTACACCTTACATCATGTGGATAAAACGTACACTCTGAGGTTGGCAGGTTGATAGCATCAAATGAGAAAAAAGGTCAAATTAGAAGGAAAACAGAGGTGCACGAGTCCTATTCTACAAGAAAGTATCATTGTTTGTTTCAAAAGTTAAGTGTCCTAATCAATTTCCTAAAGTTAATCAAACTTTACATATTGCAATTCCAGGAAGAGGAGTTTGCCAATGCTAACCACTCATTCAGCAGCTTCTTAGTATTTTCAAGAACAATAGGACGGTTTTAGGAAGGATCAAAGCAGTATATTAAGGACGGGCTCAAACAGATAATCATAGGTAAGAAGGCTTACAAGTTATTGTCCCAATTTGTGTACCCCAGCCTTGCAACAAGAAGGAGAAGCCGGTGGTGAGAGGGAGATGGAACCTGCAAGGCTGCAAGCAAGAAAAAGAAACTCGAGCTATCCAGGGAATTAGAAGAGACCAGAATTAAGGAAATAATGGTGGACAAAGCCTAAACATGTGATTCCATCTCCCTAATGACGTAGAAATCTGGCAAAGGCCTATAATGATTGAGAATATTACCTATTTGGCCAAAAAATTTTTGGCACTTCCTTCTTTGGCCTAGAAAATTTTTTCATTCCCTGCTCGACCCAGAAATTTTGTTTTGTTCCTTTCATAGCACTTCCATCCATTTAAAAATGTTTGAAAATCTATTAAAAATCTAATAAAAATGTTAAAAATTCAAACTTTGTATATTGTATTCCTTGTTAGTATATCTACACAATGGTAAAGATGGGGATCCACGAAAAGATTTTTATTCCCTCGGTTTATTGCATGTTATCTAAAACAAAAGAAATGCCAAAAATGGGCTAAATGAACTCCAAAAATCATGAAACTTGGACAATAGCTTTCATATGATAATTTGGCCTTATAGTGATTTTTAAAGCCCTAGAATTTATAATTAAATGACAGATCTATCCTTGTCTTTGTTTTTAGATATAAAATTGAATTGAAAAATACTTGCTATAGGAAAAGTGCTCCAAATATTACACAAAAATTTGTATGTTTCCTTTGTTGTATATGCAGCTCACTGTGAAATTTGGACCTCAGCATATAAAGCTTAATGGGCGTTTTTAAAATGATAATGATGTTAACGTAAAGTTAGATAATAGAGAAATGTTTATTTAATATGCGTAATAAATTATATTAAAAATCTTGAAGCAGGTTGGTTATGTAGAGGGACCAGAAAATATTTTTGGAATTTTCTTTTGACTCTATTTGACACCGTTATGGCTTCAAATGGATGGAAGTGCCAAGAAAGTAATGAAACAAAATTTCTAGGTCGAGTAGGGAACGGATTGTTTCGAATTTCTTGCACAATTATTGACTGCTAATAACCTACACACATAAAAGATCTGTGAAAACTTCCCTTCTGAGACATACATGTCTTTCATAGAAACGATACATAACAGACAGGGTGGCAAACTGTAAACCAGGTGGGTTAGGTGCAATGGTAAAAAAAACAGAAACTAAACTGCAGTAATCAGAGCACATTTACAGAAGATAGATCAGAAAAATGTGCTGCAGCACTGAAGGTAAAGGAACATGAGTAAAGCTTGTACCCTTGATTTAAAATACATTGATTAAATAACAAAGAAATAATCAATCTAGACCCTTCATGCTGGTAAGCACAAAATAATTTAGCAAAGCACTATTCTGGCCAGCTAAACTCTATGCAGGTAAAGACCCTAATGGGATGACAAGGGAGGTCATGAGAATTTCACGAGCTGGTGTGGGAACATCAAATGCGCAGACATCAATATACTTTTTTTTTGGCACATTGCCATTATCGTTCTGCTGCTTTGAGTAGACGCCTTAAATGGTGGAGCAATAGAAGTACAAAACTGGTTTAGTGACAAGAATGCATGGGTAGGATTGGTGCCCTTTAGCTGTTTTGATACTTGATAATCAATACAATAAGATGATGGCTGAATTTAAAAGGAAAAGAAATATGGCCAATTCACTGCTCATATGAGACATAGATCTCTATGCTTAAAGCTTAGTTACCTACTGTGGAAAGTTTAATAGCACTCTATTTTTTGTGTTTTTTATCCCATACTTTACTTTATCAATTTAAAACAGTGGCCAGTTTATTTAACATCAAACTTGGATGCTAAAACGGAAAGCTACCTATACCGATAGTTCACTCAATTTACCTTAACCTATAAGAAAAAAAAGCTGCTTATAGCCCTATCGCCGATAGGACAACAATAATTTTTCAAACTGACAGCTATCTGATTTGTGGCGCTGGAGCACTTTTTCCATGTGCATTGCATGGATAGGTAGAGGCAAAATTGCTCTTGTTGCTAAATAATCTTGTGTCATCATGTGCATCATTCTTTGTTTCCAAAATTCACTGTAGTCAGCTATGGGGGCCTTTGTGTATATATTATTCGTATAGTTTAGAAACAAAATGAATTTCACATGTACAAGCAGTGAAGTATATGAATCAGGTTGGATCTTGCCTCTTCCTATCCATATAATTTATATGATCGACAATCCCAGAAAGTTCTTAGGAGGGCTCTGCGCAAGAACAGCCAAGAGGAAGCATGAGATTGCAGCAAACCCCATCTCAAACTGCATCTCAACATCTGTATAGGGTGAAAAAAAAATGAAGGTATGCATGCTATTGCCATGTATAGGTCAAATAGCATTTGCACAATGTTGAATTTCACAAGATATGCAAGAAGTTTAAATGCCTCGGTGTTTTATAAGTTGTATAATATATATTACATAATTCCCTCCATAATATAATGACAGATAGAACTCCCTTCGCTGTTTATTCTTTCATAAACAAATTGATCCAAATTAGCGTGTAAGATCCAGAATTAATCTCTGCAACTCATTAAGAGTCTAAGGGGGTCGTCCAACTTTTGCGGGAGTCGGGGGCTTTGTAGATCAGATCTGCTTCGCCCTGGTGGGAGGTAGAGTCACCAGGGCCGCTGTTGCTGGCGTGTTGAGCGTGCGCTGCGGCTCCCAGATCTGCGCATATTCATCAACCATGCGCATGTCGCCGAACTTGTCGATGACGGAGGTGAATGCGCCGAAGGACAAGATCTCCCCCGGTTGGAACTTGTTGATCGTGAGGAAAGATGGTGGTGTCATCGCAAACTCTTGATCTCGCGTATCAGCCCCTACCTGGCATGCCGGCTGATGGTGCTTAGTACCCTCAGCCCACCACGGGGTAGCCAACGCGATGGTTTTAGAGATCGAAGGGGTAGGCGAGTGGATTGCGAAGGTTTACAGAATGATGGGCACAACGATGTAGACAGGTTTGGGCCGCTGATCGCATAATACCCTACGTCCTGTATGAGGTGTTTGTGGATTATATTGAGCGCTAGAGCGTCAAGAATGCGAGGGAGTCTACCTAGGGTCCCTAGCCTCCCTTATATAGGCGAGGGAGCTAGGGTTACAAGTCAGCTACGTAGGACTTAACTGATTACAATCCTCGTGATTGGGGGAATGGATATCCTCGGGGGGATCAGTATCTATCCTGGCGGCCGAGCTACCTTATCCTTCAAGTCACCTCGTGGCTTGCCCCGTGAAGAAAACCACTCGGCCCACCCGCCAAGGTGCAGGTAAACCGAGTCCATGGGGTACCCGGGGGTACATGACGCCGACAGCAGTCGACCGCCTCCCCAGCCGGCCGACTTACCCCGCCGCCGCCGCTCCAGATCTGCCGGTCGGCCACCATCGCCCCGAGCCCCTGACGAATGACGCTGCTCTAGTCCACGACTAAAGACGGCGCCGTCGACCCCGACGAACGCCGCCGCTAGCCCTGACGAACATCGCCGCCGTGGGCTGCACAAAAGACACCGCTGCGAGTAAGCGGATATATCTGCAGGTATGTGTTGCCCACGGATAGCAGATGAGGGCACAATTGTTTGCCCGTGGCGGATAGCTAGTTCGGGTGCGGGCACGGTTTTTTTCTCACGGGTGCGGGCATGAGAGGGTACTATCCGCACGGATATTACCCGTTGCCATCTATAATATGTGTAAATAGAAAAGTTGTTGCTTATTTAGTCATCCGCACTTCACGTATTCAAACTTTTGGCTAGTTCCTTCATTTGGCTATGCGCCTACACCAATTGAGGTATGAACTCTAGGCCTAGTTTGAATTGCTTGGGAAAACCAAAACTTGAAACCCAGAACTGGAGCTGGACCAATGCAATAAAATTGTGAACGCTTTCGACTTGTTGTCCCCGAGCTAGGCTAACTTAATGGATTTAACCTTTTTTGAGCTTTACCACACCACTCCACGCTTCATCACATCATTTGGTCCAATGATGCGGCGCCACCGTGCACTCCAGCCAACTGAGAGGGGAGGGGGACGTGAATCCGCTAGCTGTTGGGCCAAAGTGTTGCCGACGCAGAGAACATCTGGTCTATGCACTTTTTCAACGGTCACAGAACTAGCCGTTACTATACTTTTATCCAAAGGTTTGTCCGGTCTTCAACTTCGGACTATCCGGTCCATTGATTTCTCCCAAATCCAGCCGTTTGAACTAGACATTATATTGTCCGGATCTTTGTCCGGTCTTCATACTTCGGACTGTCCGGTCCCTTGATTTTCTCGGCCGCTCGAACTCTACAGCCTCAGGTTTCTTTGTCCAATGTATTGTCTGGTCTCTCAGATCGGACAATCCGGTCTGTTGACGTCACCCTTGGCTCCAATCTTCATACTCTCAGCCAACAGTGTCCGAACGTTTGTCCAGTCCTCTAGAGCGGACTGTCCGATCCGTTGTTCTTTGGGCGCTTCCACTACTGCTTCCCTGACATTTGTCCGGTCAGTTATTTTCTTCAACATCGGACTGTCCAGTCTTTACGGACTGCCAGGCTTCCAGTTTCTTCTAACTTGGTCTGGAGGTTTGTCCGATTCCACAGAACGGACTGTCTGGTCCTCATAGAGCTGTGAGGTTGAGGTCTTCACATCTTCTAAATCCTTCACATCTTCACTTTCTCAGCTAGAATGGTCCGATGGTTAGGACGGTCTTCAAGACCGTACCATCTAATCCATTATACTTGTTTGCTTCAGCTTCTCAGGCCCCTCAGGAAACTTGGTCCGGTCTGTAGATGGTCTCACAGACCATACCATCCGGTCCTCACAACCCCCGTTGGGGTGGCCCTTCGGGCCTTTCCTTCAACTTCTCTTCTTCTTCATCCCTTGGACCTAAAAACCTAAGAATGTTCATCTAGACAAGTTTATTAGTCCAAGTGTTGGTTGTCAATCAATCGCCAAAACACAACCAATAGAAATATGGCACATGAGGCCATTTTCCTTACAATCTCCCCCTTTTTGGTGATTGATTATAATACAACCAAAGAAAGCAAGATAAATGCAAGAAATGATATCAAATGAAAATTTTGATGAGTTAGAAACAACTTAGCTTGCTTGGATGGATGGAATTTTCGATACTAAATTTCATCCACATTAGGGATTTACACATACGTTGAGCATAGAGTTTGGTACTTCTAGTTCATGGGATCACTGATTTAGCAATCTCCCCCATATTTGAACTAGTACCTCCCCCTATCACTTGGCCTTCTTCTTTTCACTTCATCTTCTCACTTTGCCTTCTTCTTTTCACTTCATCTTCCCTTTGCTAATGATCTTCATATTTCTCCCCCATTGGTGCTTGACCTTTTCTCCCCCTTAAGATATGCATTGCTTGCATGGGGTTTCTCTCCCCCTTTTGATGTGTGATTCTTGCTTGGGATTTCTCTTCCCCATATGATGTGCATCTTGCTTGCATGGGATTTCTCTCCCCCTTTGTCATCTAGCACCTAAAAAACCTAAACACAACCACTAGCAAAGAAAAGCATTAGTAGCAAGGGAATTTTACTAGTGAGACCATATTACCTTTTTCTTTCTCTCCTCCTAAATTGAATATACCGATTGTAGCAATCACTTGTAGTGGCCATCTCTCCCCCTTTGTCATGGACTTGTTGCCTTGAGTTATCAAGATATCCAATGTGACTTGTGACATTATTGTAGGGGATGGACACATATTGTAAATGAAGTTCATCGGAGGTAGAGCCAGTGACTACAACAAATAGCACTCGAAAGCATGTTAGTCACACAAACACAAGTTATAGAGTTGCTCCCCCTAAATGTGTGCAATTGTGTTCGAATCACCTCATCAAGTGTATGCACTTGTAATTCACAACGAGAAGGGGTCAATACCTACAACTTGTAAACATGACACCAAATGAAAGGATACTAAGAGAAGGAAAGTGTTACCACTTGTAGCCCTTTTTCATTAAAAACCATGTGCCATGGACGAAATGGTGTTTTCCACACACCACAAGGTAAGCTCATGTAAGTTGCTTCAAAAATAGATGGTTAGCACAAGCAACAAACCATAAGTAGTTCTAGGGAAGCACACGACTAGATACTAATTGCAATAAATAAACATGCTTATGCAATCCTAGAGAGGCATTTGAGCTACAATGATGCATGCGGTTGATTTACCTTGTTTTTACCTCATTTGTAGGGGAAGGGAATTTGGGTCTCTAATTTTTAATCCCATACTTGGCTCCAATTCAATTGTATGATGCATCCCTACTTATGCACCCCAAGACTAGCCAAGTCTCTAAATTCCCCGAACCACTCTCTTCCTCTAAGTCTTTGGGATCCAAACCTTTTGGGAGCCTTCCATGGTTTGAATCAAATTCTTTGGCACCCAAATAGGCCGGTTCCATCCTTGGTTCCTTCACCCCACGGTATGAGCCACCACCTTACCATTCTTCTTCTTCTCAAGTATGTAGTGGTTGCTCTTTTACTTTGCCTTGTAGGTAGGCTTGGTGGACACTAGTGAGGCCTTCAATTTTGGAGAATTCTTGTTCTTCATTGCCTTCTTCTTGCCCTTGTTCTTGTTCTTGTCCTTGTTTTTGCTCTTTTGTTTGGCCATCTCCTCCTTGCATTGATAGGACTTGTGGCCTTCTTTGTGACACTTGAAACAAGTCACGGTTTCTCTCTTCTCAAGCTTCTTCACGCCCTTGGAGGGGTTATCTTGAGGAGGTCGGACTTGATCTTGTGCCTCTTTGCCTTTAAGCCGCCTTAAGTCCAGTCTTAGCTTTTCCACCTCTTGTTTGAGCTTATGATTTTCCCTAGCAATGAGGTCATCACATGTTTCTACAACGACATTCTCATTGCAAGGTGTTAGATCACAAGAGGTAGACGTATCTACCTTGACAATAGAAATTGCACAACGAATAGATGCATCCAATGAGATTGTGAGAGACTCACATTTTAGTTCAAGGTTCTCAAATTGCTTCTTGAGCTCTCCATGCTCCTTGTCTAACAAATTGAATTTGTTAAGCAAGTTCTCATATCTTGGGATAAAGGAGGCATGGAGCTCTTCATTAGCTTTGAGTGCCTTGATTTCTTCTTTTTGTTTGAGCATGTACTCTTGTTGTTCTTTGATTAAGCTCATCATATCACAAATCTCATTGGGCTCATCATCATCAGAGGAGGAGTTGTCACTTACATCGCTATTACCTTTGGCCATAAGGCATATGTGTGACGACCGGGTGGTGAAGGGCTTGCTTGATTCATCACTTGAACTCCCTTTGCCACTCTTCTTCTCCTTGATGATAGCGGGGCAAGCTTGATGTCTTCTTTGCTTGCTCTTGTTTTCTTGCCCGCCATCTTGAACACTCCTACCGCATCTTCTCTTATGCGGGTTTCACAGCCTAGCATGTAGAGTTTCCTCACATACTTGGCCATCTTTGTATGGTAGAAGCGTATGGCCCTTGATGTAGCTTCATCTTCACTTGAGCTTGAGCTTGAGGCTTCATCATCACTCTCATCCTCCTCTTCTTCTTCACTTGAGCTTTGCTCTTACCGCCTTGGTTGATGCTTGCATGTGTGCTTGACGGCAAGGCTCTTTTGGCTTGAAGTGGAGGTAGACTCTTGCTTGATTATCCCCATGAGTACTCCTGGGCAACAATGATGTTGATGACTTGGTTGGGTGTTTTGTTTTCCAAGTCTTCCTTTAGCAAGGCTGTCTTGATGATGTCATAGTCGAGCTTGTGAAGGCAACAAATAATCTTGCGGTTCACCTCTCCATTTGTCACTTGCTTGAGACCTAGATTATTGATTTCATTCACAAGAGTGTTCAAGCGTGAGAACATGTCATGAGCACTTTCATTATCAAGTTGCTTAAAACTAGTAAGCTCATCGGTGAGAACATGATATTTTTGGTTGGCCACATCCGCCGAGCCCTCATGATTCTCAACGATTTGCTTCCAGAGCTCATGAGCATTAGGTGAAGCAAACACACGGTTGAACACATCATCACAAAGAGAGGACAAAAGAGTTGATTTCGCAATCGCATCAAATTGTCTCTCGCGAGCGGAGTTGCTGCAGGTGCCCTCTTTCGTGACGCGCCAAATATCAAGCCCCCGGGGTTGAAGGTGTGCTTCCATGAGCACCTTACACCAAGGGAAGCCCTTCCCATCGAAAAATGGAGCCCTATCTGTACTCATCCCTTCCCCGGACATAGAAACTCTCTTGGCGGTGAAGCCAACGACACTCCTACAAGCTATCTCACAAATTGACCAATTGGATTGACTATTCTCGTAAGAGATGTGAGCCCTGACTCTGATACCAATTGAAAGGAACGTGCTGGGGTATCTGACCCAAGAGGGGGGAGGTGAATTGGGTCGCTAATCGCTCAACTAAAACCTAGGGCTATCTAGTGTTGCTGACGCAGAGAACATCGGATTGTCCGGTCCATATATTTTCCTAACTTCGGACAATCCGGTCTATGCACTTTTTCAACGGTCACAGAACTAGCCGTTGCTGTACTTTTGTCCAAAGGTTTGTCTGGTCTTCAACTTCGGACTGTCCGGTCCATTGATTTCTCCCAAATCTAGCTGTTTGAACTAGCCGTTATATTGTCCGGATCTTTATCCGGTCTTCATACTTCGGACTGTCCGGTCTCTTGATTTTGTCGGCCGCTCAAACTCTACAGCCTCAGGTTTCTTTGTCCGATGTATTGTCCGGTCTCTCAGATCGGACAATCTGTTCCGTTGACATCACCCTTGGCTCCAATCTTCATACTCTTGGCCAACAATGTCCGAACCTTTGTCTGGTCCTCTAGAGCAGACTGTCCGGTTCGTTGTTCTTTGGGCGCTTCCACTGCTGCTTCCCTGACATTTATCCGGTTAGTTATTTTCTTCAACATCGGACTGTCCGGTCTTCACAGATTGCCAGGCTTCCAGTTTCTTCTAACTTGGTCCGGAGGTTTATCCGATTCTACAGAACGGACTGTCTGGTCCTCACAGAACAGACTGAGCGGAACCCCCGTTGGGGCGGCCCTTCGGGCCTTTCCTTTGGCTTCTCCTCTTCTTCATCCCTTGGACCTAAAAACCTGAGAATGTGCATCTAGACAAGTTCATTAGTCCAAGTGTTGGTTGTCAATCAATCACCAAAGCCCAACCAATAGAAATATGGCACATGAGGCCATTTTCCTTACAGCCGGCGTACGAGGGAAATGCCGCTCGGGTGGGGCCGTGCTTGTTTGCGTGTCGCGACTCGCAACGGAGGCCGGGGTCTGGTGGAGATGCCGGAGCTGCGCCGCGCGCGTTCGGCGGCCAGGGCGGTGCCGGGGACCGGTCATGGGGGGGCGATGAGGCGGGGGTAGGGTGGTGTCGGGGGCTGATCGAGGGGGAGGAACGAGGCGGGGCGGGGCAGTGCCAGGGCCGGACGTGGGGGTCGGGTCAACGGCACTGCAGCGGCCTACTTTGGCTCGGCCCGGAGCGGGGAGGGGGATGAAGCTGACATGCGGGGTCCAGGTGACAGCGAGAGGGAGGGAGTGAGCGAGGGGGGGGGGCGAGCTGGGAGGCGAGTTGGGCCGCTTCAGCCCAGAAGGAAGGAGGGTGAAGCGCGGACAATGGGCCAGGAGGAGGCCGGACGGGGGTTGGGCTGGAGGGAGAGAAATCGTCCAAAATCACCTTTTCTCTTTTGTTTTTGCCTCTTTTGATTATTTTCTGGTTTTTGGGATTTTTGGTTAGGGCATTTTGGGGAGAAATTTTGGAGAGTTTAGATGAAGGATTTCCAGGGAAAGAAAAATTTGTGGAAAGATGTTTTGAAAAAGATTTTTGAGAACCAGATAATTTATTTAAGTGA
This sequence comes from Panicum virgatum, assembly GCF_016808335.1. Classification (NCBI taxonomy): domain Eukaryota; kingdom Viridiplantae; phylum Streptophyta; class Magnoliopsida; order Poales; family Poaceae; genus Panicum; species Panicum virgatum. Next base: position 47,337,884 of record NC_053153.1, on the reverse strand, counting down.
TTTTTTTAATTTGTGGATTTTTCGGGGTGTTACAGGACGGCGGCTTCGAAGCTCGCAGGAACGGTGAGGAGGCGGCAGCTTTGAGCATCTATACTCGGCGGGAACGATGCGCAAGGAAGCTATGAATGTGTAGATGGGTTCAGAAGGATGGGAGAAGTCCTCTGGCGGTAGAATCGAACGGTGACGGCGAGCTTACCTGGCAGCGTTCGGCGTGGAAATTCGCGGTGCAGAGGGGAGCTAGGGCTGGTCCAAGGGCTCGGAGGTGTAGGTATGGCGGCGGCGAAGGCCGGGGCCTTTTATAGGGATCGGGGTAGGGTTACGGTGGCGGAATCGGACTCCGTGTCCTGCGGAAGGGGTGGCGGCGCGGCTTCATCCGCTGGGAGTCCGAGCCTATCCGGACTCGAGAGTCCGCGTCGTGAGGGGCGGAGGATGTCGTGAGGACCGGTTCGGCGGAGGGCGCAGGGGCGCGGTCCACCGGCCAGAGACGGTGGCGCGCGGCTGGAGGAGGAAGAGAGTGAGGAGGGACAACGAGCTGACGGGCTTGCCCCACTTGGCACAGGCACTGGGGAGGTGCAGCTGGGCAGGCTAGGCCGTTCGGCCTGCTTGCACGAGGCGAAGATGAAAATGGGCTGCTGCTGAGCTGGGCCGCACGGGAAGAGGAGGTTGGACCAAGAGAGGGAGAAAGGAAATGGGCCGCTGCTGGGTTGGTTCTGCCGCTCGGGCTGTGGCGAAGAGAGAAGGGGAGTGGGCTACAGCTGTGAGTTGGTCCGCGGTTGAAGAGGGAAGGAAGATGGGCTGCTTTCTGGCTCGGGCCAAAAGGGAGAAAAAGAAATGGAGAGGGAAAAATAAACTTTTTCTAAATATTCGGAGAAGGGAAATTATTTGCAAGATTTTTGAATGAATTTAAATTCAAATCGAACAACTCCAAATCATTCAATAAAAAATATGCGTCGGCATGAAAGCTCAAACATGTTATTATAACCTAGATTATATTTGTTTGCTTTATAAAATATTTATTCACTACACTAAATATAATATTAATCGTTTAGTTGTTGAACAAACTTTTAAAAATTCAGAGATTCATTGTATTAATTTGAAGCTAAAAGTGTCACGTTCCAAATTGGGAAATTTGGGGTGTGACAAGGGGCCATCGCACAGGGGCTTCTACTGACGAGATTCGGATCTTTCGTCTCAGAAAAACCACCTTCTCTCTTGCCCTCGAAACTTTTCCATCGAAATTCCACCGGAACATTCTTCAATTTCACCCTATTTTTTTGAAATGAACCATGCAAAGCTTGCTGATTATATTAAAAAGAAGAAGTCCAGACTGGACACAACAAAGAGCAACACCATGTGGTTGGATTGGGACATCAACACGCACCACGCAACAAAAACAACTCAACACAAACACAACGCCGGCCGGTTGGATTGGGACATCAACTCAAGCCGCACCACACTAACACCCACGCAACAAGTATGACGGCAGTCCCTGTAGATAGGCGCAAGCCGCCCCAGAACAAGGCATGGCGCGAGAATCCAAAGCGACGCCTACAAGTAGGATCACGATGCTAACGGCGCCGCCGCCGCTTGACCCAAGGGTCAGGATTTGCACCCGGGAAAACCCACTGCACAAAGGGAAAAGAGGTAGAACAATGATGCTTCCAAGGAAGTAAACGGCGCCTGGAGGCATCGCCATCATCCGCTTAAGGACGAGCAAGGCTTTCGCCTACACCACCAATCCTAGTGAACAACGGGAGCTGCAGCAAAGACAAGAACCGAAGGTAGCGCGCCGAAGATGTTGAAGCCCGCGTTGTGCCTAGAAAAGCCAGTGAAACAAGAGAGGCAGACCACACTGCACCAAGAAGGCCACCGCCATGCAAGACCTCCTACCGAAGTGCCGCTGCAGCCTGGCACCCAAACAGACGGGATGAAGAACACTAGATCCAGACCCTGCCACAACACCCAATGCACGGGGGCCTCGCCACATCCGCTGTTAGACTCCAACCTCACAAATGCCTCGAAGAAAGAGCACGGGGGCCTCGCCGCATCCGCCTCTGCAGACCAGGATCTGTGTAACAAATTGCCGTCGAAAGGAAGTACAAGACCGCCCCACTCCCACGGAAACCGAATAAGCCAAGCTGCCACTAAAGCTCCGAATCACAACAGGCATAGCCAACCAAAGGTCCCACAACCATGACCACCGCACATGAGAAAGCAAGCCAAGAACTTGCAAGCGCAATCTTCCGATGGTGTCCTACACTGGAGTAGCCCACTGCCAAATAGAGCTAACCGCTGCAGTCCGCTGCAAGCCAAGTTGTCGCACATTGCTACCACTGCAAGCGCCGTCTTCCACCGTAGTCTCTCGCCGCACTAGCAACTGCCAATCAGGGCTAGCCGCCGAGATCCGCTGCGAGGAAGCACACGACAAGAACGAAACAACCACAAGCTGGCCACCCAGATGCCGATCGCCGAAGCCGCCACACTACCACAGCACACTGCACCATGCCGCACGCCCAAAGCTGACCAAGCCAAAACCGTGCCGCCGTCCCGCCGGCAGGGAAGCTGCCAATACCACCCCAATAGTGAGGCCTCCACTGTGACATGCTGAGCCCCGCAGCAGGTCGCCGCTAACCTGGATAGCTGCCACGGGGCACAGACGAGCTGCCGGCAAGCGCACCACCCCCACCCTGACTAGGGCCGCCCCGGCGCAGGTCCGACAGGGAGGCGCCGGAACTATCCCAAGCGAGGCACCACTAGCAAGGGAGGGGCAGGGGAGACCACATCGCGCTAGAACCCTCGAGCCGCCGTCTCGTTGCACCTTACCACGCAGGAGGCGCCGCAGATAACGTCTCGGATCAACGCGTCGCCGGAGCCCAACCGGCACCGACCCGGCATGCCACCGCAGCCCCAAGCTAGTGCCGCCAGGGCGCCCGCCGAGCCGAGCCGCCTCGCCGTCGGGCGGAGACGCCGCACAAGCCTGGAGCGGCCTCGCCGCCCGCGGACTAGGAGTGCCCGCGCACCGCCGTCGCGCCGCGCAGCTGCGTGCAGCCATGGTCGCTTGGCACATCTCCCCGCCAGATCTAGCTAGGGGACGGACCAGAGGCCCCGCCGTTGCCATCCTAGGGGCTCGCGCGGACTCCGGCGGCCCCCTCCGGCGACGGCGAGGAGAGGGAGGGAGGAGAACGGGACGGCGGCGGCTAGGTCTAGGGCGCCGCCTGTGTCGCCCAGCGGGAGGGATGACGCAGGGGCCAAACTCTAAATCTTTCTTTAAAAAGTTGTACCTAGATCGATTTCATCAAATGGGAATTTCTTCGACTCAAAATCGTGGTTCTTGTAGTTCTTGAAGGGGAATTTCGAGTCTGCGCGAGGTTTGATGCGCTGCATCTAGGGGCGGACCCACAGGGTGGTCTGGGTGGTCCACCGACCACCCTGTGGCCCGCAAGTCATAGGTATAGGGTATAAAGCTTAATTGTAAAAAAACAGAAGCCGAGAAGACGACTACGCATGGACGGACTCGTTACGGCGCAGAGCGACACACGATATTGGCGGCGAAGATCGAGGCGGCCCACGGGACTTGCGCCGGCCCAGTGGAAGTCGATCCGTCGACCGTGCGAAATTGTTGTGGCGCTGTGACGCGCACTCGCCGGGCCACCAAGCGGGACTACACAAGCGAGTTTTGACGACCTACATCGCGGCATCGCCATCAGGGGACTGATCGCCGATCGCGGCATCCCGACGTCGCCGCATCCCGAACCGTACTTTGTCCATCGCGACTCGCGAGTCAGGCAGTCCAACAAGCCGCGTGCGCGTGCCACCGGTGCCACACAGAAGCCGCATGCGCCGTGCGGGTGCGTCAGGCCGGCAGGGCCGATCGCTGTCGCTGCATCGTCAATTCGTCATCGTGAGTTATCTACTGATCCTCCTTTTTTGATTCGTGAATTGTGATTTGATCACTAATTGGTAAAATTTCAGTCATCTTGAATTATGAAGAGAGACGGAGACATTCGATCCTTTTTCAGAAGCCGCCAAAGAAGGCGGCTGCTGTTTCTTTGAACCCGAACCCACCTCCAGATAAAAATATTGTAGAAGAGCACAATCAAGAAAAAGATGGAGTACAAGTTGAAGAAATTGCAGATCCTTTGCCCTCGCCCCCGGCAGTCCCACTAGCATCACCGCCACCGCCCGCATCAAAGCCGCCGGTGTATGACATCAATCGTCTTCCATATGATCCAGCTGAAAGGCAGCCCATTGAAAAGTATAATGTTAATGATCAAGATGCAATCCGTAGAGCATATATTACTAGAGGTCCTTGCAAACCTTATATACATGATTTTCCCTACCAAGATATTGGAGGTGTACCTCGCCGATTCAGTATACAATGGTTGTATAATTATGAGTGGCTTGAATATAGTGTCAAGAAGGATTCTGGATTTTGCTTCATGTGCTACTTGTTCAAGAAAGGCAGTGGGTCAAATTCATTTAGTGTTGATGGATGGAATAATTGGAATAGAGGAAACGATGCACTTCTCAAACATTGTGGTTCTAAGGCACATAAAGCAGCTGAAGAGAGGTACATTGGTTTTATAAACCCCAAGGTATCAATTGATTATAACATTGATAAGTGGAGTGAGGAAGACGTTCGTCTTTACAAGAAAAGATTGACATATTCACTTAGATGTATCAAGTTTCTTTTGCATCAAGGATTGGCATTCCGTGGACATGATGAAAGTGAAGAGTCTAGCAACAGAGGCAACTTCATTGAACTTTTGAAGTTTCTTGCAGAAAATAGTGAAGAAGTGAACAAGTATGTCTTGAACAATGCACCAGGTAATTGCACTTTGACTAGCCCAAACATACAAAAGCAAATTATTCACTGTTGTGCCTTAGAAACTAGAAAGAAAATAATTGAGGAACTTGGTGATGAGCCCTATGCAATTTTAGCTGATGAGTCTAGTGATATATCACATAAAGAACAACTAGCTCTTTGCTTGCGTTATGTTGATAAACTTGGAAGACCATGCGAGCACTTCATTGGAGTTGTTCATGTAGATGATACTACCTCTTTGTCACTTAAGAAAGCAATTGAAGGTTTACTTGTTAGTAATGGATTGAGTATGCAGCAAATTAGAGGCCAAGGTTATGATGGGGCTAGCAATATGAAAGGAGATATTAAAGGGCTCAAAACTTTGATCATGCAAGAATCACCTTCTGCTTATTATATTCATTGCTTTGCACATCAACTCCAACTAGTTCTTGTCGCTGTTGCCATGGGAAATACTAACTGCAAGACTTTTTTTGATCAAGTATCTATCCTGTTGAACATTGTTGGGGTTTCTTGTAAGCGTCATGATATGCTTCGAAATGCTAGGCTTGAGAATGTCAAGAAAGCACTAGAGTGTGGTGAGCTTTAATCAGGGAGTGGATTACATCAAGAGATGGGTTTGCCTAGGCCTGGTGACACTCGGTGGGGCTCTCATTACAAAACTATATGCATCATCATCATTATATATTCCTCAATTCATGATATGCTCATTGAACTTGGTGCTGATAAGGCATATAAAGATGATTGGACAAAGATACATTTTGTGTTTGGAGCATTTGAATCCTTTGAGTTTGTTTTCTTTGTGCACTTAATGTATGTTATTCTTGGATACACAAATGAGTTATCCGAGTGCTTACAGAGAAGGGATCAAGATATTCTTAATGCAATCTCACTTGTTAATGTGGCAAAGAGCAGAATGCAGGAGTTGAGGTCTAATGGTTGGGATAATTTTCTTCAGAAGGTCACTTCTTTTTGTATTAAACATGGTGTTGAAGTTCCTGATATGGATGGTGCTTATGTGCCTTATGGAAAATCAGCACGGTATGCTCGTGCCCGAAACCAAACAAATGATGACCATTTCAGAAGAGAAGTATACATTGGTGTCATTGATCAAATTAGTCAAGAGTTTGATAATCGGTTTGATGAGATCAATATGGAATTACTCTCTTGTATGTCAGCCTTTAGTCCTTCCAACTCCTTTGCGTCTTTTATTGCACGGAAGGTACGGAGATTGGCTGAATTTTATCCCAAAGACTTCTCCAGCAATGATTTATTGAAACTTGAATTGCAACTTGATAATTATATTGATGACATGCGACAAGATGCTAGCTTCCAAGGTCTAGACAACATTGTTTGATCTCTCAGTTAAGCTTGTTGAAACAAAGAGGCACAAAGTGTATGATATGGTGTACTTGCTTCTCAAGTTGATATTGCTTTTACCAGTGGCAACTGCGAGTGTTGAAAGGGTATTTTCTGCATTGGTTCTAGTGAAAACAAAGTCAAGAAATAAGATAGCTGATACTGTCTTGGATGATTGTCTAGTCACATTTATTGAACGCGATATTTTCTTCCAAATTGATGAAGATGATATAATGGAGACATTCATGTCATTGAGAAAGCGGCGGATAAACAAGTAATATTGTAAGTATCTCATATTACTATTTTTCGAAGTATTTGTATTCCATTTGAACAATGGAGACATAAATCGTTGTTTTACCGAATTAAAATATGGTTTTACGGAATTGTAAATAGTTTACCGAATTGTATAAGAATTTTTTTGGGGCGACCACCCTATGGTCAAAAGCTGGGTCCGCCACTAGCTGCATCTGCTCACGAATCGATGGAAACAACTTCCTATCGAATACATGGGGCGGGATCTTCCCCACTTATGTGCTCCGAGCTCTCGGATGGCGAATAAAGCGAACCCAATCCTCGGTTGTGTCATTGAAATTTGGCAGATGACATTCAGGGCCGCGGCTCACCTTGGCCTTGCCGAAGATGCCGTTCTCGCCGAGCGAATCCAACCCAGGGGCTTCCTAGCACGACGAGGGGGTCATCCGCTCGTCGAGTGACATGGGGCCTCGAATTTCTTCCCCCATCGAAGTTCTTGCCGAAGTGTTCTTGTCAATCAATCAGTCCTTTATATTTTTAATTAATTCATTTTTTCTTTCTCTCGTTCCTTATGGCTAATCACCTTATACGTGTGTTGCACATGTGTCTACGCTACGCTAACAAAGCGAAGCCGTAGCATAGCGTGGGTGGTTCTGTTTTTACCTGGCCTCCACAGCTCGATCGTCGATCAGCGGTTTCATTATTCCTTGCCTCGCTCGTGAACCCTAGGTCGCTACTAGCACGTTATCTCCAAATGCATTTTCCATACATGGGGGGCTCTCAACTACTTTGAATCTTGTCCGCCACACACTAGCTAGCTAGTCGTCAAAGTCGTCAGGGTAACGGTGAAAAGTCTCGCAGGTTTGTCTCCACGGTGAATGAACGTACGTGTGTGCGCGCCACAGAGGCGGCCTGCTTCGGACAATCGGACATGCAGCCTGAAATGCCAACTAGGCCGCGTTACAGGGCCCTGAAACAATTTGCCCGCACCCAGTCCGGGTTGGGCTTCAAATCACATCAGGGCTTAGGCGAGTTTTTTTTTAATATTTATTTAATATTTATTTTGCAGAAATAAATCATGGATCCAAAAATTTGCATATATATATATATATATATATATATATATATATATATATATATATATATATATATATATATATATATAACGCCATCCCCAAGGGTGTTATTTAAAAAACGCCGCACCAAGGGGCTTTATTTAAAAAAGGGAAAATTCGATTCATGCCACCACAACTCTGTGAAATTGGGTGTCACGTTGAAAATCATGCCACTCAATGGCATGGATTTCAACATGAGATCCAATTTCAAGAAGTTGTAGTGGCATGGATCCAACTGACCCAAAAAAAAACGCCGTGCCAAGGGATGTTATATCAATGTGGCATCTAGCGTGCAGTCGGACTGTTGTCCCTGCAAGCAAAATGTCTGAAAAAACGTTTTTTAAAAAGCGCCGGTTGAGCAATCGTTTTTTAAAAAACGCCCCGTGGAAGAGCGTTACGTACTGCTATCAGGGTTCACCAAACCAGTGGGAACCGGTCCGGTTTGACCGGTCCGGCCCGGTTCCGATTTGGGCCGGTACCAAACCGGCCCAAATTCAAAATCCAAATTTGAATTCAAAAAATGAAAAATTCCCAAAAAATTCCTAAAAATACCTCAAGGTGCGACGAATCTAATGGTGTCAAATTTTCTCAAAAATTTGTTCATTAGTATAGTTTGCGGAAATTTGAAGTTAAATCAAAAAAGAAAAAGAAAAAAATGAACGGCCCATTAAGGCCCATGCTGCGCGAGCGTCCAGTTAACCCCACTGGGGGTAACCCTCAGCCCCGACGCCCCCCCCCCCCCTCAGTCCGCTCCCCCCTCACTCGCGCCAGGTCCGCCGCCAGGACGCCCCGTCCGGCGCTCGACCCCGGCAAGCCGGCCGCGGCGCACGGCTAGCCGGTCAGGCACGCCGGTAAGCTGGGCCGGTAGCGGATCTACCGGCCCCGACCGGTTAACCGCCTGGGAAGCTCGGTTTACCGGCCCAGAGAGGCGGTAAACCGGCCACGAGCGGCGGTAAGCCGCGGCCAGGTAAGATTTTTTTTCCCCAATGATTTAGAGTATTAGATGATTTGTTTTAGGATTTAGATGTATGACTTAGGTGTATTTAGAATGTAGGTAAGATTTATTTGTATTAGATGATTTTTTGCACTATGTAGTAGGTTTTAGGTAGATTTGATTTAGGTGTATTAGATGATTTGTGACACTATGAATTAGGAGTTAGAATATTAGATGATATGTTTTTGTTGTCCATGTATACAGATAGACAATGGCAGGGAGAGATATTGTATGGGAACGCGGTGAAAATCTTTATCCCGGATGGCGATGCAACTATTGTCGTACGCAGAAAGGAGGAGGTGGTGCGACTAGATTGAAACAACATTTGGCTGGGCGCGGGGCAGAGGTGGTCCATTGCAGGAATGTGCCACCTGGTGTGCGGGACTTCTTTCAGCGTGAGTTGGATAGGGCAAAGAAGGCAACTACTGACTGGGCCCGAGAGAGGTTGAGACGGGAGAAGGCTGCAGCGGAGGGAAACTATCCCGGTGATGAAGAAGATGAGGAGGCTCACGTGCAGCGTGCCATGGATCTATCGAGAGCGGAAGCAGAGTTCCGATGGGGGGTGGAACAGAGAGGAGGTTCATATGAGCGTGGAGGGGGTAGTGGTTCGACGAGGGGGAATGTTATGCAAAGGATGTTTCGAAGGACCACTTCGCAGAGGGTGAGTCCTGTGGTGGAGGACTATAACTTGGCAGCTGGTGGGAGAAGAGGAATGACGCAACCAAGGATTGATACATGCTCCTGGACGCAGAAGGGTAAGAATACAAAGGAAGCTATTGGTAAAGCTTGGTCAAAGTTTTTCCATATTGCAGGAGTACCTGGAAGACAGGCTGACAGTCCGTACTTTGTCAGCGCAGTCAGGGAGACACAGAAGTGGGGTAAGTCTCCTTTCATTGGAATGATACCTATGAGCTTACATTCTTGTATCTCATGATTTTCATATGGTTGCAGGTGAAGGTATCGCATCACCCACTGGACGGGATATTGATGGCAAGTACCTTGATCAGAACAAGCAAGACTTGAAGACGAGGTACGTAAAGTTTTAGAAAGACTGGCCTTTATTTGGCGTCACGTTGATGTGTGATTCATGGACTGGCCTGACGAGAATGAGTGACATCAACTTTTTGATATATTGCAATGGGGTCATGTGGTTCCATAAATCTATTGATGCGAGGGGAAGAACTCAAGATGCTGCATATTTGTTCAAGGTAGTCCCTAAACATGTTCCATTCACATTGACTATGTTTTGATATGTTACTAAACAATATGTCTTTGTTTGCAGGAGATTCGAAAGGTGGTGGAAGAGATTGGACCGGAGAATGTCGTGCACGTAGTCACCGACAACGGCTCGAACTACAAGAAAGCATGCAAGGAACTACTAATTGAGGTGTATGAACACATAGCTTGGACACCTTGTCTAGCACACACCATCAATTTGATGTTGAAGGATATAGCTCGAAGGCCTGAACATGGTGTTATGATCAAGCAGTGCAAGCGAATTTCAAATTGGTTACACAATCATGGTCAGTTGAATACAATGATGAGAGACGCAATCGGTGGTGAGTTGATCAAGTGGAATGCCACTCGATTTGGAACCAACTACATGTTCCTAGAGAGCATCTATCGGAAACGTGATCATTTCATGCAGTGGATGGCATCTACTGAGTTCCAACACAGCAAATGGGTGAATACCGAAGATGGTAGATTTACTTATGCAAGTTTTGCAAGTATGGATTGGTGGGATGCATTGAAATATATCATCGACACGGTTCAACCAATATACAAGTTCCTCCGCTTCACTGATCAGGACAAGAAGCTGAACATTTGCGAAGTCGTGATGGCCTACCAGACTATCAAACAGGAGCTGCGGTCTTTCTTTGGAACAAATGTTTCCACACTGAAGGAGTATATTCAGGTGGTGGACGAGAGGTTAGGTGACATGTTCATAGGCACGTATGTGGGTCCAGGTAAGCACACACGAGTCATCTATTTTTAAACTCTATTGACCTGATGCTTATTTGAAGTGATTTAAATTTTGCAGCTACTGTCCTAAATCCGAGGTATGCATATACGATGGATCCAACTCAACAAATGTTTCGTGGACTCAAGGATACATTTCAGCGCATGACGGATATCCAGAGCGCCGTGCAGGCATTGCAGGAGTTTGACGTGTTTCGGCAGAAGGTTGGCGAGTATGGCAGTGAAATGGCAATGCGGATGGCGATGGACCCAAAGACATCCCCATGTAAGAGTTACTCCGTACAACATTGTTTTTTTCTCTATTCAAATATATTGCTTACATATTCGGTTGCACATGCAGCGTCCTGGTGGATGATGTTCGGATCAAGCACTCCAAAGCTGCAGTACCTTGCATGAGGCTTGTTTCACAATGTTGTTCGTCCAGTGGATGCGAGCGGAATTGGAGTACTTTTGCCTTGCTGCATACAAAGGTTCGCAATCGGTTGTCGCACAAGAAACTTAACAAGCTTGTCTATGTCAACTACAACCTTCGTCTCCGACTTAAGGAGGTCTCCGGCCCACCGATGTGTGAAGAAGGTGATTTTATTGACCAGCTGGCCCATCTTTCTTTCTATGATGAGAATAATCCGGTACGGGAATGGATGGAATATGGTAGATCTAACCGGGCTCCAGTTCTGGACGAGGATGATGATGACGGCGATATCCCTCTCCCGTCCCATATTGTCAGAGATCAAATAAACGTGTCAGATCTACGTGAGGCTACGGGGAATGATTCCATCAGCGATTGGGAACGTAAAAATGTGGGTGACACTCAACTAGGGAAGAGGAAGTTGCAGAAGGAGCCTACGAAGGGTCACCCGAAGCGTCCAAAAGGTAAAGGAACAGCAAAACCAGTGAGCAGCGACACCGAGACTGATGATGGCGAAGGTGAGCGTAGTCCTCCGTATTAAGAGTTCAAGGATAGCAGCTCGGCCAATAATGATAATGATAGTGACGGTGCTGATGCTGGTGGTGGTGCTGGTGGTAGTGGTACTGGTGCTGGTGGTGCTGCTAGTGGTAGTGGTGGTGCTCGTGGTGTTCGTTTTACAGGTATACATTGCATATATAAATGCACACATATTTCTGATTATGAGTATTGATTACTAATTATGATATATGGTTGATTGCAGGGGAGACTCAGTTCACACATGCTACTCAGGACATGCACCATGGAGCACCGCAATCGCAGAGGAGAACAGGTGGTCCGACGGACAACGACACTCCACAGTACTCTTCTTCCTCCTACAGCAATTCCAGGCACTCTTTTCACTACCCCATTCCTGACATCAGCATGCAGCCACCGACGAGATGAGTGTACGAATGGGAAGACCCCCATTTTTACACTATGTTAGTTCAGGAATGGCAGACAACATCGGCGTGGACGGGCCAAACTTGGCAACACTGTAAGACTGACCTGCTTAGAGTGCGAGGTATCGCTTTGATGTCCACCGTCGAATACCAAACCGCGTCACAAATGGGGGTCTTCCCATTCCTACGTTGAACTTTTATTTCATGTGTATAAGTGTATGACTCTGTATTTGTATGCACGCTTATTACTATTGTATTTGTATGCATAATTATAAATTGTTGCTTTGGTGTGGTCATTTATATTAATATTTGCATAGCTCATGCCGAAATTTTCTTTTATTTCACACCGAGGATCTATTTTGTAACCGTCGGAAAATTTCTTTAAATCACCGGTATACCGGACAAACCAGCCGGTATACCGGTCTAACCGGCCGGTATACCGGTATTTTTTAACCGTCGGAATGTTTCTTCAAATCACCGGTATACCGGCCAAACTGGCCGGTATACCGGTCTAACCGGCCGGTATACCGGTACGAACCGGTTGAACTGCGTATTTTGAATTCAAATTTGAATTCCACCGGTACCGACCGATTTCCGGCCAAACCGGACCGGTATACCGGTACCGGACCCCGGCGGTTTGGCCGGTCCGGTCGGTAAATGAAACCCTGCATGGAGCACGTTTATTGATGCCTCATATGGAAATATTGTTCTATTTCTAAAGCAAACGGAATTCACTGCCGTCCTGCACTTACTGAAACATTAGTCTCTATGCCCTAAAAAAAAAAATAGTCTACGACAAAATTTTTGAAGTCCCGTAAACTACTAAATCACTGCTGATAGTCCAGGGCAAGTTTACTGGAGATCATATGGTTTATCATCTGCTCACAGTTGGATGATCTGGTTCTATGAGGAGTCACTCGCGGTCAGTGTATGTGTCGATATACAAACCAGCATATGATACACATTGGACTTACGATTGGATTGAGGCTGACTTTTTTGGTCGTACGATTGGATTGTACGTCCTGGTCGTATGAGTAGCTAGCAGTGTACCATGCATTCCACCCTGTTTTTAAAGAAACATAAGGCCTAGTTTGGCAACCAGGGCCAGATTTGCCCTGGGTAATTGGCCGGTCATATCCCCGGGAGCCGTTCCCCGTTCCCTGTTCCCTTCCCCCCGCTGTTTGGAAGCAAGACCCATGTCCCCTTCCCCCTCGTTGTTTTGGAAGCAAGACGTAAGTACCCAGATGTACCTAATATTACTATTGATTATAAGCTTCTCATTGTAAGCTGTAAATTGCACATGACTAATATTCTGAACCTCCAAATAAACAAGTAATCTGCCTACTGAAAGCTAAAATCTGCACCAATATTTAAATTATAGTCCTCCAGCTCACACACCAATATATTACATAGATGCCAGTAGCATAAAAAATGGACAAACTGTAAGAGCATGTATATAAAAATTGTCAGACAGGAGCAACAAAATCTAGCTAAGATCATGAACATTTCTCAGATGCTAATGATGAAGGCCACTTCACTTTTCTCTGATCATGTGTTGCTTCTGCCAAATCCTCTACAAAAAATACAAAAGAAATGGTGAGTTACAAGAATATGCAGCAAAACAGTCTGAATGTGGCATGCTTGTTACACATTTGATATCATGAAGAATTGGTGAATTGCATGCATATCTCCCTATCTTTCTACAAATAAAATGGTCAACATAAGAGGCTCACTCACCTCTATCACAAGATAAAGAAGGCTGAGACATACTGCACATATAGCATTCTATTCTGGAGAGCTATTAGCAAACCTGATTATAGCCATTCTAGAAAGAGCTATTAGCAAATCAGATTATAGCCATTCTAGAGAGAGCTATTAGCAAAACTGATTATAGCCAACTAGAATTTTTTATTGTATTCCCAAGCACACCAGCAAGAGTAGGCATCAACAGATAGCATCAATAGATTCTGAGCTAACTGACTGACTCAAACATGTCAAAATCAGAGTTGAGAGCAGCTGAACTAACTTGGAACAAGCAGCAAAATCTATTGAGCTAATTAAAATAGGAGAATTTACTCTGCTACAAGCTAAGTAGTAGATGCCTACACATATTGCAGCCATTGGTGCAGCCTTGACGATGGCGATGGCGCCTTGACGAAGGCCACCCTTCCAATTTGCGCAGGCGCAGGCTCTACCATAACAAAACCAATCAAATGAAACTATTATCTCCTACTGAATGAACCTCACTATATATAACTGCAAGCAATGGCAACCTCACTATATTTAACTGCAAGCAATGGCACAGGTACAGTATGGAAGTAATGACATACAGATTTGTAGTACTAGAAATAGCTACTCTAGTTGCAGATTAGTTAATTATAGATTATAGCTCCTTTGTAAACTTATCTTACCAATGAACAATCACCTCACTGCAATAGGTTCCTAAACAAACATCTGATTGAACAAATCCATGATTTATGGGCATGCTAAACTGGAAGTATCTTGTACTGAAAGGATGATGCATAGTTTCATTTCAGTTTCAAATAGTGTCATCTATAGTACCACCAGTAGTTGCTGTAGGACATGAAGCAAAGAAAAATGGGTACATTTTAAGTAGCACAAGGCAGCAGCAGGAAGCACTCAAATGAGCAAAGAACGCCAAAACAGCCTTGTCTAGCTAATTCTAGGCAGATAACCAAGAATAACCCCCAGATTTCCGATCAACGACCTAAGATCCCCACAAATCGCAGAAGCATGACAAGATAACCAACCAAACTATCAGATCTACACGAAAATGCCACCTTCCAGCCATCTACGAACAGGGAAAACACGGATCTAAGATGATTTCTTCAACGCCTCGACTAGTTGCTAGCCACGGACCAAGGAGAAAATCGTCTACTGCTGATAGGAACTACAAATTAACTCTAGCAGGTAGTGCCCATCACAAAATACTAGAACAAAGAAACCTAAGTACTGAGGCGACGAGCACGAGCACGGGCGGCGTGAGCTTTCGGCTCCAACGGTGGCGACGACGCCCGGCCGGCTGCGCAGCCGGGCTAGTTGCGGAGCACTGAGGAAGGCAAGAAACCCTAGAGGGGGCAAGGGGTGCGGACGGAGGCGGGCTCACCTGCAGAGAGTCGGGTGGAGGCCGTCGCAGCCGAGGCGACGAGGACACGCCGCGGAGGTGGTAGCCGAGGTGACGGCGGAAGGGGAGATCCGCAACGACGGGGCGAGAAGACGAGCGAGGTGAGGAGCGGCGCTCTGCGTCGCCTCGGGGAAGAGACGCCCGGACCCAAGGATAGGGGAGGAGCGGCTCCGGGGAAATCGCAGGGGTCGGGTGGAGCTCCCCCGCTCGATGGGCTTCCAAACGCAAGGGAAATGCAGCCCGTGGAGGAATTCCGCGTGGGTCTCCAGCCCGGGGAAAATATCGGGATCCCGCCGGGTTTCGGAGTTTCCAAACTGAGCCTAAAGGGGAAAATTTCCACCTGTTACCCCCGGTCAGGCGCGCGCCTGCCCTTGGGCTTGAGTTAACCCGGGGTATATTGGTCATTCACAGGGTCTTTAATTGCCTTTAGTCCCCCTTTACTCATTGCTTCCAAACAGGGTGTGACTAGGCTAAACTTTAGTCAGGTGACTAAGGCTATCCGCACTCGTGGTACTCCAAATACTCTCTAAATGAAATATTCCATCCTGGTCATTGAGATTCTCTACTCTATATTCAGTTTCTCCGCACCCATCCATTCTCTATACCAACTACCGGCTGCGGGAGCCACATGTCAGAATTTTTTATCTCCTCACCCCATTCCTCCCACTCTCCCCCTCTCCTCCCACCCACCCTCTCTCTCTCTATCTCTCGCGCGCGCGCCGGCGTTCCCGCCCCCACTGCTCGTCCGGCGCCCCCGCGGCTCCTCCATGCCGCGCTCCTCCGCCGCCGCCGGCCTGTGGCGCGGGCGGAGCACGGCCGCGGGCACGCGGCGCGACCGGCGCGGCGCCATGGTGGCGGGAGCAGGGTGGGCCGGTGGGGAGCCCACCTCGCTGCGCGGAGCCGTGCGCGTGGCGGCGAGGGCGGTGCGTGGCAGCGAAGGCAGCGCGTGGCGAGCCAGCGGCTGGCGCGCGCGGGGGCCGGCGCGGGGCCGCGGCGTCGGAGCTGCGGCGCCCAAGCCGGCGCGCGAGGGCAGGCGTCGCGCACGCGTCCTTCGCCCCCTCCCACACCGGCCGTCCCCCTTCCCCATCCCCTACTGCGCTGGCGCAGGGACGGATCATGGCCACGACGGCCGTGGCGACGTGGCGAGCAGGGCCGGATGCCGACGGCGTGGCGGGGCAACCTCGGCGGGGCGGCCATGGATGGGCGGAGCGGGCCCTCCTCCCTGCACCCTCCCATGGCGGCCATGGCCTCGAGCTTGCTGGCCTCCCTCACTCCGGCGGCTCTCGCCCCCCCCTCCGCAAGGCCATGGCGGACGGGGAGCTGGCGGCGGGCCTCGCGGTGGCGCCCCCACCCCTGCTCTCCCTCCTCCCACGACGGGGCGGCTGACGCGCAGGCACGGCGGGGCCGCCTGCCCTCCGGGCCTCCACCCTCCACGGCAGCCACGCATGGCTCACCTCGTCGCGGCCCTGCTGCTGCTCAAACTCGCTAGTGGGACGGCGCTGCGGCGGGCGGGTGGGACTGCAGAGGTGCGGCTGGCGGAAATCACCGACTCCCGACGGCGGTGCGCAGGCCAACGGCGGGGCGCGCGCCGCGGCGGCGGGGCGGGGCGTGGCGCGCGAGCAAGGCGGGGGGCTCACCTCGCCGCGGCCCCTGCTCCCACCGCCCGCCCCTGCCCCCCGGCGCGCGCGGGACGGCCGCCCGCGGCGGCGGCAGAGCTCGGCGCGGCATGGACGCCCACGCGGTGAGGCAGAGGCGTGGGGGCCGGATCCCCTCCCCTGCTCCTCCCCGTTAGCGGAGCTCCGGCCGGCCCCCTCGGCGGCCTTGACGGATCCGGCCGCCACCGCCGCCTCCCTCCTCCCTTCTTCTCCCTCCTCCCTCCTCCTACGTCGCCGGCGCGGGGCCATGGCGGGCCGCGCGGCGAGACAGCCGCCACCTCTGCTCATGGAGCTCGGCGGCCGCGGCGGAGCGCTGCGGCGACGAGCGCGGGAGGAGGACGGGGTGCAACTGCCGGCGGCGTGCCCCACCCCACGTCGCCGCGTTGCGGACGGCTGCTACCGCGCTAGCTTTGGCGCGCGGGAGCCCCGTCCGTAACGGTAGCGCGTGGGGTAGCGAGTGCCGCTGCAGCAAAAAAGTGCGCTATGCGTGCGCTAAAGCCTTACAGAGCGGGGTAGCGAGTCCCACTGCGGAGAGCCTAAAGTCAATCCAAATAGTCCTTACTTCACATGGATCTGGGTGACCTTTTCTTTAGTACAAAGAATTATTGCTGTCGCTGCATGTCTCACATCTTTAATGCCTTCCAGCTTTGAATTTGAACTTAATTTAGTTGTTAGCTCTAAACTTCGTTTAAGAGTTTGTCTTGTACTCCTAGTGGTTGCGTGGAGCATTGTGAGCACAAAATCTCTTCGTGCATCTTGTACTGTACCCTTGGAGGACGACATGGAATCCAGTCATGCAACTACGCTTTGTATAAACAATTTAGAAATTAATTTCCCCTCACGATAAAGCTGGAAAGCAAACTTAACTAACCGCATAAACACCTACTAGCCCTACATTAGTTAAGAGTTAACCCCAATTATGCACTAGTTTTAACTTAACAAAACCTAGTAAAAATCACTTTTAGCTTTTAATTAAAGAAAAAAACTATTTTAATTAACTAAGCTCCTAATTAGACTTAACTATTACATTAACCTTTCCTAATAATTTACTATTAAGTAAAGGTTTACTAATTATTCAAAAAAGGAAATATTTTTCCAGATTTATTTCATAAAGGAAAACATTTAAACCTAAACACATTTTAACGAACAAATTTTTAAGAACTAAACTAACATGAAAAATATAGCCATAGGTATTTTTCTTAGGTAGCATTAATTAAAACCTACCAAAACCAGTTTAGCATTTTTCTGATTTCTCTACGATGTACTATGGATTTCCAAAGCCCTAGTAGTTTATTTCAAAAAGAATTAACCTCAGATTCGCAACCTAGACCCTAGATCTAAAGTTCCTTTGCAAAACAGCCCCTGAAATTTATATGCAGGCCCCTAGTCTTGCTGGGATTTCTACTCCGGGTCCTTCTTCCCCAATCAGCCGCAGGGGAGGGGCTAGGGCCGGCCTTCGCCGCACCAGCGAGGGCTCGCCGGCGGCGACGGCAGCGCGCGGGCGGCTCACCGCGGTGCGGCCACCCCCAGCGCGCAAGGCTTCACGGGCAGGCACGGCCGGGCGGGGCGGCGCATGCGGCGGCGCGCGGCACGGCACGGCGCGATGGCAAGCCCGATGGCCCGCGACCAGGGCGACAGCCGTGGTGCGCCGGTGCGCGCACAAGCTGCGCGCGGCCACGGGAAACGCGGTGGTGGGCGTGATTACCAGGAACGGAGGCCGGTGGCAGGGGCTCACCTCGAGGGTGCCGACGGCGGAGGAAGGCGGCACGGCGAACCGGTAGCGGGGCAGCTCCGGGGCGCGGCGGCTTCGGGCGATGGGAGCGGGAGGTTTGCGACGACGCGGGGAATCGAGCCGGGACGGCTTGTGCGCGACGAATCGGGTCCGATGGCGGAGCTCCCTCCAATGGCAGCCGGCGACTCGGGGCGGCGCGGGCACGCGCGGGGGACGCGTGCGAGCAGGGTTTTTTTTACCGACCGGTGGGACGGAACCGCCAGCCACCGGCAGCGGTAAACCAGTGCGATTTGACCGGTTACCGGTAAAAACCGGTCAAATTCAAAATCCAAACAAAAAACGCCTGTTGAACCGGTTCCTACCGGTATGCCGCCCGGTTAGGCCCTCAAACCCGTCCGGTTTGAGCGGTTACCGGTGTTTTAAACAAAAAAACTGATGGTTTTAAAGTGGTTCCCCGGTGTGAATTAAATGAAAAATTTAACATGAGATATGCACATATTAATGTAAAAGATCACACCAAAGCAACAATTTATAATCATGCATATAAATACAATAGTAATAAGCGTGCATACAAATACCGTAGTCATAAGCGTGCATACAAATACCATAGTCATAATCGTGCATACGCTGATAGACTTCAATAAAAGTTCAACGTAGGAATGGGAAGACCCCCATTTGGGATGCGGTTTGATATTCGGTGGTGGACATCACAGCGATACCTCGCACTCTAATCAGCTCAGCCTTGTAGTGTTGCCAAGTTTGGCCCGTCCATGCCGATGTTGTCTCTCATTCCTGAACTAACATAGTGTAAAAATAGGGGGTCTTCCCATTCGTACACCCATCTCGTCGGTGGCTGCATGCTGATGTCAGGTATGGGATAGTGAAAAGACTGCATAGGATTCCCCCTCGTCGAACCACTACCCCCTCCATGCTCGTATGCACCTCCTCTCTGTTCCACCCCCGTCGGAACTCTGCTTCCGATCTCAATAGGTCCATGGCACGCTGCAGCTGAGCCTCCTCATCTTCTTCATCACCGGGATAGTTTCCCTCCGCTGCAGACTTCCACCGTCTCAACCTCTCTCGAGCCCGGTCAGCAGTTGCCTTCTTAGCCCTCTCAATGTCACGCTAAAAGAACTCCCGCACATCTGGTGGCACATTCCTGCAATGGACCACCTCCGCCCCACGCCCTGCCAAATGTTGTTTCAATCTAGTCGCACCACCTCCTCCTTTCTGCGTACCACAATAGTTGCATCGCCATCCGGGATAAAGATTTTCACCATGTTCCCATACAACATCTCTATCTCTGCCTGCCATTATCTATCTGCATAAATGGATAACAAAAACATATCAATCACATAAATAAAATCATAAATACACCTAAGTCATACACCTAAATTTTACCTAAATCCTAAAACAAATCACCTAATATTCTAAATCAACTCATAGGATAAAAAGAAATCGAGTTCATACCTTGTATAAAATTCTAAATACACCTAAGTCATATACCTAAATCTTACCTAAATCCTAAAACAAATAATCTAATATTCTAAATCAACCCATAAGGTAAAAAAAATTCGATCATCTTACCAGCTATCACCCGGGCTGGCTTACCTGAGCACCGGTCGCACGTTGCGGGGCGGTAGATCCGCGACAGGCCTGGCTTACCGGAGCGACCGGCCGGTTAGCCGCGCGCTCCTGGCGGCTGGCCGGCTGCGAGCGCCGGTCGCGGCCTGGGTGCGGCGGTCGCAACCTGGGGGCGGGGCGGATAGGATTCTGGGGGCGTAGGTGGGGTGCGGCGTGTGTTCTGCATGCTTCATAGGGTCGCCGGGCCAAAGTGGACATTAATGAGCCGGTCCATTTTTTTCTTTTTTTTTAACTTTAAATGCCCGCAAAATATACTAAATGAACGAATATTTGATAAAATCGCAACTTGAAGTATTTTTAGAAATTTTTTGGGAATTTTTCATTTTTTGAAATTCAAATTTGAATTTTAGATTTCCGGTTTCAAACCGCCCTAATCCGGAACCGGTCCGGACCGGTTACACCGGTTACCGCGGTTTCCGGACCGGTTCCGGTGGGGAAAATTAACCCTGCCTGCGAGTGGCAGAGAAGGACCGGCAGTGCGCGCAGCGCGGCGTGGTGTGAAGAGAAAGCGAGAGAGGCGAGGCGGGGCACCGGCAGCAGGGCGAGCTCGAGGCCTGCTTGGCCTTTTGTTGGGCGGCGACGGCACACGACGAGGTGGCTCAGGAAGGGACGCACGGCGACCAGCAGAGGAAGGGGCCTCGGGCGGCTCGACGCTGGAGGAAGGATGGTCGGCCAGCGCGGCAGGCCTGGGAGCTTCGGCGGCCAGCAGAGAGGAAGTGGCATCACAATATTCAATGTGACAGAGCTAGCCCTGAATCCACACAGAGCTCAAGGGGCGGGGTTACATATTTACCATTATACCAGATGACACTAGCTTGTTTAGCACTCTTAAAATAACTCTTATATATTTAGCACTCTTGTGTCTGCAGCTCCTATATTTTTACCACTTTGTCCTACATGGCACGCCACCTGACATGACACACTGGCGCACGGTCAGCAATAGCATGCGAAATATCCTTCCTACTCTTCACCTGTTCCTCTCTTCTCTCTCTCCGACAGCGGGGTCCCGCAGCTCCTCTCACTGCCAGGTGGACCCCACTAGTCAAATTCATCTTCCCCCTCCGGTCGCTAGGCTCAGGAAAGTCGCCGCGAGGAGTGAGCCAAAAGCCCCGCCGCGGCCGCTCCTCGATGCGCTCCCTTCCGTCCGTGCCTTCCGCGCCAACTCCCCGGCTGCCTACTCCCCGGCTGCCCTCGTGTCCTCGTAGCACCAGTCCGCCTACGACCTCACCTTCTCCTCCGCGGCCGCGCAACCCGTCTCAGGGACGCTGTGGCTTCTATGCCGGAGATGCCCACCGCCCACCTGGTGAGCGGACCACCGCCGTCTTGATTGCGATTTCATTTCCTGCTCTCCCCTCTTGCTGTTGTTTCTTGGTATGCTCTGTTGTCTGCTCCTCTTGCTCTCTGATTCCCCCACTGAATTCATCGATTAACTAGTAGGAAAGAAAATAAAAAACTACTTCCGTGCAATTTCGAAGCAAGAAAGGAATTTCTGTTTCAACAGCCCCTGGATTTGCATGTGAGATTGTGAGGCTGCTTCATTTGCGAGTGTGTGTGTGCCTGCGCCTTGCCTCCCGGGGCAACAATCTCTAGATCCTCCGCTTCGAGGTCCACGCCGACAAGAATGATAGGGTGTAGCTGGCTGGCGCGAACAACGTGCTCAGGAAGCTAGACGGCGCGGCCAAGGAGCTGGCGTTCGCGGCGCGGGCGCGGGAGGTGGACGAGGTGCTCGACGCCCAGCGCGAGCAGAGCCTCCCGGCCCGGAGGAGAGCGGTCGCCGCGAGGAGCAGCGGGAGGAGTAGTACCAAGGGCGCCGCGGCCGCCAGGAGCGCGAGCGGGCGGAGGAGGAAGAAGAAAGTCGCCGTCTGGAGGTGGGAGATGAAGCTGACTACTGGGGCCGTCTGGCAGCGAGAGGAGCTGCGGGACCCGACTATTAGAGAGGGAAAGAGAGGAGCATGTAGGAGCAGTCCAGACATTTCGCGTCTTTTTGCTGACTGTGCGCCAGCGTGTCATGCTGCGTGGCGTGCCACGTAGGATAAAGTGGTAAAAATGTAGAAGTTGTAGATACAGGAATGCTAAATATGTAGGAGCCATTTTAAGAGTACTAAACGAGCGAGTCCCATCCGATATAATGGTAAATATGTAAAAAAACCCGAGCTCAAGTGGCCATGCGGGCCACTGCAGCTCAGCAGGGAGCAGTGCAGGCGGGAAACAGGGGTGGATGGGTGGGCCGGTTAACAGTAGTTGAGACTGACACGCGGGGTCTACAGGTTAGTGAGAGAAAGAAAAACCCTTCCAAGGCTAGGTACACACAAACAATCTGTTTGGCTGGCTGGCTGTGGCTGGTGGCTGGTGCTGATTTGTTGTGAGAGAAAAGTACTGCTGGCTGGCTAGTGCTGGTGGCTGGTGCTAATTTGGTATGAGAGAAAAATACTGTTGGCTGATGGCAGCCGAACAGAGTGAAAAATAGCTACTAAATGGTCCTAAAACATTTAAACAAACTAACATCTATTTTCAAAAGTTGCTCAAGTTTTAAATTCAATCTTTAACTTCTTGAATATCTTAAAAAGACACCTTTTGAAATGAAAATTAATTTTGAGAAATTTTGAACAAAATTTGAACTCGGCATTTCACGTGATTTGTAAACAGAAAAGGCCTGAAAAATGCTTTAATGCTAATACACATGCTGATGCACTACAGTAAAACTGGGTCGTTACAGTCATATACTCCCTCTTGGTTGTAAAGTAAGTCGTTTTGGATAAGGTTTAAGTCAAACATTGAAAATATAAATCATGAATAACTTACATCAAAAAATAAGTTATGATTAACTTTAAGTTATTGAGTTTGAAAATTTGAAAATCACGAGAATAGATTTGTTTTGAAAGATACTTTATGCCGGGTACCATAATTAGGAGCACCCTAACCAAAGGACTAAAACGCCCTAAAAATGCAAAACACAATCAAGCCCTTGGGCCAAATCCCCCTGGGCATTGCCGTCATCTGTACTTAGGTGCCAAAACCCTCTTCGGGTGTAATAGCCCAAATGCATGCTCGCCCCACGGCCCGATGCCCCGGGACGGCCTTGCTCGAGGTCTCACTGGTCGCAGAACAATTCCCGCCTCGCTCGAGGTGCCCTCAGCCGAGCCCTCCCTCTGCGGGGCCTCGGCGTGAGGGGAATTCCGCCTCGTTCGAGACCCCCCTCGGCAGACTGGAGCTGCGGCTCAACCACTCGATGGGACGAGCGCATTTATTGCAACCACTCCGCGGCATGGGGCTGGAGTCAGACGGCGTCGGCCGGCGTCAGCCACCACGCTGCGCAACGGACGTGACCGGCGTCCCGTCTGCCTGCACCGACCACTGTGCTGCTATTCCCGGCGCGGTGTGGATCAGCGCAACGCTGTGCGGACATGTATGACACCGCCCCGCCACTGTGTGACCTACTCCTTGTACTTTTCTCCTCTGCAAGACCCTCGGCAAGCATGGGCGGCGACCCTCGGACGCGGTACGGCCCTTGACCGGGGCAAGACCACCATCGGCAGCACCCTCGGCGCTCCGTCCCATCAACGCAGAGCACAGTGCGTCTCCACAAAAATCGTCCTGCCACCGACTAGAGCCACAGGGAAAGGACACGCCCCGGGCACAGTCAAAAGGTGTCCCAGGATGACGAACACACCCGGCGCCATGCTCCGCATTGCCCGGCGTTAGGGGTCCTCAACTGTTCTCCCACGATTCGGGAAGAAAGGGACGGCACCATGGATATCTCACACATGTAACCCCTCTCTCCTTGAGTTTATAAAAGGAAGGAGGGGCACACGAACACACAGACTTAGACAAGCAGACATACGCAGACAGCCACTCGCACTCGCCTCTCCTCACATATTGGTACTTGCCTCAATCAACTCTTGCGCATCTAGAGACATGGGAGCTTCTCTCCCTCTCTCACTCAATCTTGTACCCCCTACTACAAGCACCCCGGTGCAAGATAATACAGTGCTACCCTCTCTGCTGGACGTACGGTCTCATCGGCCGGAACCAGGATAAAACCGGTGTCATTGTGTTTCTTCTTGCATCAACCATCTAGGGACTGGGACACGTAGCATCATTACTAGTTGGTACTAGACCGCGAGGTTTGGACACCGACAGTTGGCGCGCCAAGTAGGGGGTGGCTGCGTGAAAATCATCCACTGTTCCC
Source organism: Panicum virgatum (assembly GCF_016808335.1). Classification (NCBI taxonomy): domain Eukaryota; kingdom Viridiplantae; phylum Streptophyta; class Magnoliopsida; order Poales; family Poaceae; genus Panicum; species Panicum virgatum. The sequence goes on along the minus strand of NC_053153.1, from coordinate 47,313,650 downwards.
GTCTGATCTCTAGATGGCGGGCAGGTCGGACCCGTTTCCGGCAGGCATGGTGATCTGGTTCGGGAACCTCGAGTTCAGGGCAACCGGCAACGGTTACCTCATGGAACTCCTCTCGCCCAGAACCAACCCCGACGGTCAGGCCAGGATGCGCGACATGTGCGCACGGAACGGGTAGGGTGGCACGCCTCAGCTCCCCCACGTGGGTCGAGGCTAGCATGCCACAACCTGGCGCCGTGACGCAAAATGCCACCTCTTCATCACCAAAGGCAACCGCGATGCTGACAGAGGGGGACGCGTCTACGCCACCGCCCTACCCGTACGGGATGCGAGCCTCTGCCGCGACCTACACGTCCTCTGTCGGCACCAACATGAGCGCGTATGAGGATTTGCCCGGGCATCATCTGCTCTTGGCTCGCAACCTCATCGTGTCAACGCTTGACAGTTCGTACCCCGACTCCGCGGATGAGGGATCTGTCCTCGTGCACAATCGTGCGACCATGGAGTGGAATTACTCCGGGATCCGTGATCTCCGAGCCTTCTTGTCGTTTCAGGCTGCGGTAGACTACTGCCTCACCTGTTCTGATGACTCCAGCGAAGGGGACTACGACCCCACTCGGGAATGCTTCGTCGCCGAGATAGGGGATCCCGACAATGACGACGTCGCGGCAGGCGCGGCGCACGCTACGACATCCACGGCAGGAGTAACTGCAGCGCCTGGACCATCCACCCCAGTAAACACAGTGCTACAGCAAGCGCAGCTGGCGCAACTCCAGGAGCTTGAGGCCAAGCTCGAGGAGGAGCATCAGCAAACGCAGAAGCTGCACCTTACGCTCGAGCAGGAACGTACCGGTCGCGGTATAGGAGCTTGGGAGGTAGGGCGCATCGCCCGGGAGCGGATCCTGGCGAACGACCGCGAAGGAAGCCCTCTAGCCTTGAACAGGGCCAGCCAAAAGATCACCGCTGCAGCCCTTTTACTCCGTGCTATGCCCGAGCCCTCGACGCCCGAGGGTCGCAACCTGCGCAAGGAAGCACAAGCACTCCTCGAGGATGCCGCGGTGCGGCAGGCCGAGAGTTCTACGTCTCGCATGCGCTCGGTGGCCTCGGCGAGAGCCGATGGGGCGGCACAGCAGGACCGTGAGGCCTCGGTGCGCACCCCACCAGCGGGCGGGGCAAAGGCATTCACGATCAGGGTTTACGTTACCGACCGGTCCGGCCAAACCGGCAGGGTCCGGTACCGGTATACCAGACCGGTTTGGCCGGAAACCGGTCCAAACCAGTCGAAGTCAAATTTGAATTTAAAATCCTCTGTGCAAACGGTTCGTACTGGTATACCGGTCGGTTTGACCGGTTTACGGGCCGGTTTGACTGGTAACCCGCCAAATTCAAATTTTTTTTCTTTTTTGGTTTAAATTCAAATGCCCGCAAAGTATACTAAATGAATGTTTGTATAACATATTTTATCCTAAATGAACCCTCTAACCCTCTTTTGTACTACTTTTACATTGTATTTGTATACTTTTGTATGCACGTTTTTTTGTTTAACTTCAAATCCCCGCAAACTATACTAAATGAACGAATTTTTGAGAAATTTTGACACCATTAGATTCGTCGCACCTTAAAGTATTTTTAGGATTTTTTTTGGAAATTTTTCATTTTCTTGAATTCAAATTTGAATTTTGAATTTGGGCCGGTTTGATACGGGCCCAAACCGGAACCGGTCCGGATCGGTTTGACCGGTAACCGGTCAAACCGGACTGGTTCCCAACGGTTTTGTGAACCCTGCTCACGATACACGACCGTGTCAAGCTGACTCCTGCAAAGGATTGCCTCTGGGACACACGCGGGAACGCCCACGACGGCGACGCCCGGAACATCCTCAACTAGAAGAAGAAGGACGGTGCCGTTCACGGTTACCACCCTCGACGTGGCGGACGCTTCGAAAGCAATGAGGATAGGAGCCCATCACCGGAGCCTCCGGGCACCCGTGTGTTCAGCCGGGAAATCCGCGCTGCTCCGTTCCCCCCACGCATTCGACAGCCCACCACTCTCACCAAATACTCGGGAGAGACGGATCCCGGGCTCTGGCTCAATGATTACCGCCTGGCGTGCTAGCTGGGCGGCGCAACTGATGACGCCATCATCATTCGCAACCTTCCTCTGCACCTTGCAGATTCCGCGCGCACGTGGCTTGAGCATCTTCCCGCCAATCAAATCCATGACTGGTCCGACCTGGTCAGAACCTTCATGGGCAATTTTCAGGGCACATACGTGCGTCCTGGAAATTCTTGGGACCTCTAAGGGTGCCGTCAGCAACCCAACGAGCCCTTGCGAGACTACATTCGACGCTTCTCCAAGCAGTGCACCGAGCTCCCCAGCGTCACCGACTCCGAAGTCATTAGTGCCTTTCATTTGGGCACGACGTGCAGGGACCTCGTGCGCGAGTTGGGACGGAACCCTCCTTCCAGTGCCAACGAGCTGTTCGACGTGGCAACCAACTTCGCCTCCGGCGAGGAGGCAGTCGGTGCTATCTTCGATGGAGAGAAAGGCAAACGCAAGGTGGAGGAGCCCGCGGAGGGCAACAAGACCAAGAGCCCCCCGAAGAAGCCCAAGCGGGGTAAGAAGGGGAAGAAGAAGGGTCAGCCAAACCATCGCAGATAGGGGCAGGAGGAGGACTCTGACGAGGCCTTCGCTGTCACCCCTGATCACAAGGGCCCTCGAGGCCCCCCTCGAAGCGGCGGTCTGTTCGATGACATGTTGAAGAAGCCGTGTCCTTATCATAAGGGCAAGGTTAATCACATGCTCGAGGAATGTGACATGCTCCGCAAATACTTCAACCGTCTCGGCCGCAAGGACGAGGCCAAGAAGACGGACGAGGAGGACAAAGGCGGCGAAGGGTTCTCCTCGGTGGAGAATGTGTTCTTCATCTTCGGTGGGCCAACGGCGAACATGACCGCTCGGCAGCGCAAGCGAGAGCGCCGAGAGGTCTTCTCCACCACCAAGGCTACACCATCCTACATCGACTGGTCGGAGGACACCATCTCCTTCAGCCGCGAGGACCACCCTGACTACATCCCGAATCTGGGTCAGTACCTGCTCGCCGTGGATCCGATCATCGGCAACACCCAGTTCTCCAAGGTGCTCATGGACGGGGGCAGCAGTCTCAACAACCTGTACGCGCATAGCTTGGAGCTTATAAGGATCGGCTTGGACAAGCTGCGTCCCAGCGTGTCACCGTTTCACGATGTCGCGCCGGGAAAGCGAGTCCAACCCCTCGGGCAGATCGACCTGCCCGTCTGCTTCGGCACCCCATCCAACTTTCGCAAGGAGGTACTCACCTTTGAGGTAGTAGGGTTTCGTGGGGCGTACCATGACATACTATGGCGACCATGCTACGCCAAGTTCATGGCGGTCCCCAACTACACCTACCTCAAGATGAAGATGCCGGGTCTGAAGGGCGTCATCACCGTCGGCCCGTCGTTCGAGCACGCCTACGAGTGTGACGTCGAATGCGTCGAGCGTGCCGAGGCCCAAGCAGAGGACGAGACCCTCGCAGCCAGCCTGGATAAGATGGCAAGCGAAGCCATGGACTCCACGCACCGGCAGGCAGGCAGCTTTGAATCTGCCGAGGGTATCAAGAAGGCGCCCCTCGACCCGAGCCACCCTCACGACAAGGTGTTGCAGGTCAGCGCCACCCTCGACAGCAAATAGGAAGTGGCGCTCGTCGACATCCTCTGCGCCAATGCAGACATCTTCATGTGGAACCCCTTGGATATGCCTGGCATACCGAGGGAGGTCGCCGAGCACTCCCTTGACATCCGACCCAACTCCAAGCCGGTGAAGCAGTGCCTGCGATGCTTCGACGAGCTCAAGCGCCGGGCAATCGGCGAGGAGGTGCATAAGCTTCTGGCGGACGGATTCATCAAGGAGGTATTCCATCCCGAGTGGCTAGCTAATCCTATGTTAGTTAAGAAAAAGAATGGAAATTGGAGGGTGTGCGTAGATTACACTAGTTTAAATAAAGCATGTCCGAAGGTTCCCTTTCCTTTACCACGTATTGATCAAATCGTTGATTCAACTGCGGGATGTGAACTTTTATCCTTTCTTGATGCTTATTCCGGTTTCCACTAAATAAAGATGAAAGAGTCCGACCAGCTCGCGACTTCTTTTATCACATCTTTTGTCATGTACTGCTATGTCACGATGCCATTTGGCCTCAGAAACGCCGGAGCTACATACCAGCGATGTATGCTCCACGTATTCGGGGACCATATCGGGCGGAACGTAGAAGCATATGTCGATGACATCGTTGTAAAATCCAGGAAGGCTGATGACCTAGTAACCGATCTTGGGCTAAGTGAGTAAAGCTTAACCCAGAGAAGTGCGTGTTCGGGGTGCCTCGAGGCATGCTCTTGGGTTTCATTGTCTCCCAGCGAGGCATCGAGCCCAACCCTGAGAAAGTCGAGGCCATTAGACGGATGGGGCCAATCAAAGACTTGAAGGGGGTACAGAGAGTCATGGGCTGCCTTGCAGCCCTTAGCTATTTCATCTCACGCCTCAGTGAAAAAGGCTCGCCTCTGTACCGACTCTTGAGGAAAACCGAGCGCTTTTCATGGACCCCCGAGGCTTAGGAAGCCCTCGACAGGCTGAAGGCGTCACTCACTCATGCTCCCATCTTAACACCACCAATAGACGGCGAGCCCCTCTACCTATATGTTGCAGCGACGACCCAAGTAGTCAGCGCAGTAATCGTTGTGGAAAGACAAGAGGGAGGGCACACTCTGCCTGTCCAACGGCCGGTGTACTACATCAGTGAAGTCCTATCCGAGACCAAGATGTGGTATCCACAGATCCAGAAATTGCTATACGCAGTGGTCCTAGCTCGGCGCAAGTTGCGCCACTACTTTGAGGCCCATCCTGTCACCGTTGTCTCGTCCTTCCCCTTGGGAGAGATAGTCCACAATCAGGAGGCAATGGGTAGGATTGCCAAGTGGCCAGTGGAGCTAATGGGAGAAACTCTCACTTATGCGCCTCGCAAGGCGATCAAATCCCAGATCTTGGCTGATTTCATCGCTGAGTGGACCGACACTCAACTACCCCCACCACAAATTCAAGCGGAGTGTTGAACCATGTACTTCGATGGGTCGGTGATGAAAACCGGTGCAAGCGATGGTCTCCTTTTCATCTCACCCCTCGGAGTGCGCATGCGCTACGTGATCCGCCTCCACTTCCCGGCATCTAACAATATGGCGGAATACGAGACTCTCCTCAGTGGCCTTCGCATCGCCATCGAACTCGGCATCAAACGCCTCGACATACGGGGCGACTCTCAATTAGTCATCAACCAGGTGATGAAAGAGTCTAGCTGTCACGACTCAAAGATGGAGGCGTACTGCAACGCGGTGCGCCGCCTCGAAGACAAGTTCGACGGCCTACAACTCAACCACGTTCCGTGCAAATACAACGAGGATAAGGACGAGCTAGCTAAGATCGCATCGGGGCGAACCACCGTTCCCCCAACATCTTTGCTCACGACCTCGCCAAACCATCTGTCGATTTGAAGGATCCGATGAAGTCGGGCACCTCGTCCACCGAGCCCTCAGTCGGGAATCCCTCGGTGGACGAGCCCGAGGCCATGGAGACAGAGACTGAGACCACCTCGGCGAACAAGGCCGAGGTAATGCAAATTGACGAGGCTCCGCTTCTGCAAGACTGGCGCGACCAGTACCTCGATTGGATCAACTGAGGGGTGCTACCCTCGGATCCCGCTCAGGCGCGACGTGTCGCCAGGCGGGCCAAGTTTTTTGTCTTGATCGATAGGGAGCTGTACAAACGCAGCCCCTCGGGAATCCTGCAATGTTGCATCCCCATTCCCGAGGGTAGGGAGATGCTTCGGGACATCCACGGCGGAGCTTGCGGCCATCACGCAGCGCCACAAACCTTGGTGGGCAACGCGTTCAGGCAGAGCTTTTTCTGGCCCACAGCAGTCGCCAACGCTACGGAGATCATGCGGACTTGCGAGGGTTTCCAGTTCTACGTCCGTCGGATGCACCTTCCGGCGTACGCTCTGCAAACCATCCCCATCACATGGCCTTTTCCCGTGTGGGGGCTGGACCTCGTCGGACCATTGCAGAAAGCGCCCGGGGGCTACACCCACTTGCTGGTGGCAATCGACAAGTTCTCCAAGTGGATCGAGGCTCGACCTATCATCAAGATCAAATCCGAGCAGGCCGTGCAATTCTTCACTGACATAATCTACAGATTCGGGGTCCCGAACTCGATCATCACGGATAATGGCACCCAGTTCACAGGGAAGAAGTTCACCAACATACGTGTGGATTGGTCTGTTGTGGCACACCCACAAATGAATGGCCAAGTGGAGCGTGCCAACGGCATGATCCTGCAAGGCCTCAAGCCGAGAATTTTCAACAAGTTGAACAAGTTTGGCCAGAGATGGCTCACGGAGCTACCCTCGGTCATCTGGAGCCTAAGAATGACCCCGAGTCAAGCCACAGGCTTCAGCCAATTTTTCCTTGTCTACGGCGCCGAGGCTATCCTCCCCACTGACTTGGAGTATGGGTCCCCGAGGCTCAAAGCCTACCAAGAGCAGTGAAACCAGCAAGCCCGCGAGGACTAGCTGGACCAGGTGGACGAGGCTCGAGATGTAGCGCTCCTACACTCGGTGCGTTACCAGCAGTCTCTGCGACGATATCAGGCGCAGAGAGTCCAACGTCGAGACCTCAACAAGGGAGACCTAGTGTTGAGGCTTCGACGGGACAGCCGAGTGCGCCACAAGCTTACCCCGCCATGGGAGGGTCTGTACGTCGTCGCGGAGGTCCTCAAGCCCGGCACCTACAAGCTAGCTAACGAGAAGGGTGAAGTCTTCACCAACGCTTGGAACGTTCAGCAGCTACGTCACTTCTATCCTTGAAATTCCAAGCTAGTTGTTCATATTTTGTACTCAAATTTTAATTTCCTGAGACAATAAAGAAGTATGCTTTACTTATGAATTCCTCGAGAGTCATTAGGACCCTCGGGGGCTCGGATGCATGCACAACACTGAGAGAGCCTGTTGGTGTTTACCGCCAAGCCTGCTCAAGAATACCCTTAGTAGTAAGGTTTGTAGGTAAGGATCGACTGCTCTGAAACTCGATGGTGCAAGAAACACAAAGATTTAGACAGGTTCAGGCCGCGAGTTGCGTAATACCCTACATCCTGTGTGGTTGTTTGTATTGCCTTTTTGTGTTGATCTTTTGGAGGGGGTCTCTGCCCGCCCTTATATATCCGGGGGAACAGGGTTACATGGAAAATCCTAGCCGAGTACAGTTGGAGTCCTACTACAACAAGATCAGGTAGTTTCTTTTGTACTGCAGCTAGTTCTATACCTATTCGGGTAGTTACAACTGAGGTAAGGTGCATCCATGAGCTATCCCTTACTCTAGAATATTTTATGCCTATAAGCAGTCCTGCTGCCCCGGGTCTGACAAGACCCCGAGCTCTTCGTAGCCGAGTCCTGCAGGTGTTGAGTACTTGGTGGGCGTCTTCGAGTACTTCAAGTAGTCAGAACATCCTTTCTGGCTGCTCTTGGACCTTCCTTCTGATATGTCGAGTAGTCCTGCAAGTACTTTCGGTTGCTTCGAGGCTGTGAGGTGCTCAAGCCCCGAAATCTGGATCATATATGGTGCGCAAAGTACTCACGCTCCATATGGAGTAGCCCACGAGCCTTAGGTTGAATCGCAGAATCAGGCTGAGGGTCACTTCAGTTCTTTTTGCTTTATTATTTTCCAATTTTTTTTTGAAAAATAAGTTTCTGATGCACATATCCCATAGCCCCCGAGCCTTAAATCAAAATCCCTTATACTACGGGTAGCCCCCGAGAAAAGATTTGGAATTAAGGATTTAAGACATGGCATTAGATTTTATTCTTCAGAATATTTGCAGGATTCATCAGATCCGGTATCCGAAAAAACATCTTTTCTGGTAAAATCCCAGAAAAATAATACAATTGGATACGCCACACTGATTGCACCCGAAATAACTTCAGAAATAAAATTCGGGATGTACGGCTCTTTACTGTGTGCTCACATGGGACGTTACCGTATGGAGAATCTGCATTATTGCATCCTTGAATGTGTCCATGAATGCGTCTGTGAGTTCTGTCACTGTAGCATCACGGGTTGTCCTCCAGTAGTATCCCTTGTGGCTATAAAAGGCGGAAGAGAGGCCCTTACCAGAAGCACCAACGTGTAGCAGCTATGGCTTATCCTTGGTGTTCTTGCTCTTGCCCTGCTGAAGTTTGTGTAGTCATTTCCAGCAAAAGATGCTAGAAGAGAACTTGTGAGTGACAAAAAAAAGTCCCTGTTATCTCATCCTGCATCCCCAATGCTCTCATCGAATCCATTTTGGACATCATGTCCTTACATTTTCCAATGAGACAGCTTTGGGATCGATGGGTTGAGTCTTGTTGTGTCACATCCTTGGGGTTGCCTGTCTCTGGGTGCCCAAGAACTGACATATTTGGTAAGGAGACTTAATCTTGTCACAACGTATTCAGGGAGAAGGAGAAATTTCTCCGCAAGATGCTACAAGAGGACTTGCGAGGTGATTACTGTAATCTGCCTCCGAACTCTTGAAACTTTCTTCCCAGAATACGAGTATCATTATTCCCTTGATGGGAATAACAAGTTTGTACTTTGTCATGGCCTCGGGCCGATCTAGCTGCAGCAGGCTTCTCAGGAAGCCAAGAAGTGTGCCTGAATACCCTCGCTGTAAAGTTAGTTAGGAAAAGGTATTTGAGTTGTAATATCAGGTAGTTGTACTGTGTTGAGTACTTTCCTTGTTCTGGAATGTAATCCCAGTTGAGGAAAGAAGAGTCAAGTAGTTGACTCGGGATGTGAGTGTTTTCTTTTTCCAGAATATAATCTTAGAAAAAAGAAATGTCTCAGAAAATCCTGTTTTTCCGCAATTTGCAACGGACTATTAGCCTGTTGGGTGTTTTTTCCATGCTGCCACCGTCATTATAAAATGAAACGGTAACTAGGTTTAACCCCACCGGCCGCCATTCACTTTTACTGCTTTAGATCTGTTCTTGCCCTCAAGCCCTTAGATCTAAAGTTCTTGCTACCCTTTGCTCTCCATTTTCTTCCTAGGGTTTCCGCCATTGTTTGCGTGTGAAGCGATCCATTGATTTGCAGATGGCTCCCAAGAAGGCGAACAAGGGGAAGGGTGTGGCTGCAGAGCCAACCCGGGAAGAAGGCTGGAATACGAGTAAGTGCTCCCAATCTGACATTGAAACCTTAGTTTCGGATGGTCTTTTGGTTCCCAGATCTGTTATCCAATGGCGTCCTGCCTTGGGTAAGGATCATCCGTATGAAAATACGGGGGAAATTGTTGCTTTCACACCTTATTTGGAACAGGGATTGGGGTTTCCTTGTTCGTCTTTTTTTTCTGGACTCCTGCGCTACTACAGGATCCAGCTCCATCATTTAACCTCAAATTCTTTTGTTCATATTTTGATATTCGTGCATTTGTGTGAAGCTTTTCTGGGCATCGAGCCCCATTTTGAGCTCTTCCGATTCCTTTTCCACTTGAAACCGCAGCCAGACTCCTTCGTTTTAGATGTAGTAGGAGGTGCGGGTCTCCAACTTAGGCAGAGGAAGGATAGAGTGTATATTCCTTATAGTCTTAGTAGTAAAGTAATCGAATGGAAGCCCAAGTGGTTCTATGTCGAGAACCAGTGGGACAGCTTCCAACCAATTACTCCAGGCCCTCCTATCCAATGGCCTGAATGGAATAAAAAACTAGTCGACGAGAGTCAGATCCCTGAACTGCTCGAGTGAGTTGCCGTTCTGAGGCAAAATATGTTGACTGGAGAGGCAGTCGTATTCGACTGGATGAAGAGAAGGATCCAGCCATTACAGGCTCGGGAAACACTTGGTTTCCAGTATCAAGGAACAGTTGACTCATCAAGGTACTCGAAGGAAGAGATCTCGGATGATGATGCGTTCAGTCGAGTACGACGACTACTAAGGGATGTAAAGAAAATCCCAGTTGTTCCTGATATATATTCTGCTGCGAGTCCTCCGAAGTAGGTACTTGATAAGAGTAGTTGATATGTAGTGATTGAGTACTTTACCTTAGTGTGAATCTGATAGGATTTGCTCTCTGTAGGAGGACGTGGAGCACTTTAAGAGTAGTCCTTCACCGCCAGGCATTTATTCGCCCTTTTATTCTTCCAGACTTTACGATCTGTTAACCAAGTCCTAGTATGCCCATATGAGATTTCTTATGAATAATACTGATGTCTAGCCTTGGTTGTGCAGATGAGGCGGAGAGGAGTGACAGGGATCTCAGCCCCACTCCGAGTACTGATACCCAAACTGGGCATCCCATGGGTACTCGTTCGACTGTGAGGAAATGAAGCAGATCCTCACCGACTACTAGCAACAGGTAAGTAGCTAGTTTATTGCAATCGAGTACTTCTAGTTGTCGATATGCAAGTTTTGATTGGTGTTTTTGCTTTTTCAAATCCGGTGGCTAAAATGCCACGGACATCAGCATCTGGGGATGATACTGTGGTGGGACAAACTGTCCCTTCCACCATAGTGGACTCATCAAAGGTTCGGTACTACTTTTCGGCAAGTAGTTCTGATGTAAATAGAGCCATCGATGCAGGGAAGCAGGCCATGATCGTGAAGACTATCCGCAAATTTGGCATCAAGTGGCTTGCTCTGAAAAGAGCTCCTACATAAGTTCTTCGAAACTTGTAATTGTAGGATTTGCCTGTGTATCGAGTAGTTTATAACTTCTTTGTTTTTTCAGCGACATGGTCCTGGGGGTGAGTGGGGATACTGAGGATGACTCGGCCCCCAAGTCGGCGCTGGAGAAGCCCCCGAGTACTCCTGAGATGAGTGCTCGCGAGACTGAAGCCATGGTAGATTCCATGCTTCGGGATTCTCCATTGCTGGATTCCGAGAGGAGCAATGAGAAGCTCCCGGGGGATGATGGAGGCGGGAAACTTCCAGAGGAGGAAGATCATGGGGAGAAGCTTCCCGAGGGGGGCAATGATAAGCTGCTTGAAGAGACCCCTGCAGGTAAACTTGTGCCTCCTTTTGTTGAAAAAGTATTTTTTGTCTGCTCTTAATTTGATTAAGTAGCATATTGTTCCGCTATATTCCCAAATTATAGGGAATACTGTAGGGAAGATTGAAGATATGCCCAAGAGGGCTATGTCTGAAGTGCGGGCGAGTACTTCCCAGGTCTCATCGGGAAGTGACTTGCCGCGAGAGAAGGTGGAGCTTGCTTTCAAGTTACTGGGGGTAAGTAGTCGAGTATGTCGAGTACTTAAGTATAGATCAAGTAGTGTACTGATCTTTATACTTTTGCAGGAGGTGCTGGGACGGGAGGGTGGCCAGGCCTAGGATGATACAGAGCTGAATGCTCTGAATGCTCCCAATCCAAGAAAGGTTAGTCTTAGCATACATGATGCAGTCGACTAGTTAATCTGCCTGGTGTTTATAAGATTTTTTCTTTAAATCGAGTACACAGCTTGTAGAAAATCCTTAGAGATTCAGGAAATCTTGGTACTGGATCTAAAGTTTCTTATGTACCGCAACGCAGATGAAATTGAAAAACTCAAGAAGATCAAGGCGGATTCGGACCAGGAGATGGTGGGAGCCATGAAGCAACTGAAAGAGCTATCCGAGTCCCGAGACTCGATGCAGCAAGAGCTTGTCGCGCTGCGGGAGGTCAGGGATGTTGCCCAAGAAGTAGCCGAGGTTATGGAGATCCCGGAAGGGAACGAAGGTGAACCGCTCTCACTGGCGGGAAAACTTCGTAAAGTACCTGAGGCTTTTGAAAGGTATGTCTCTACAACCACCTGTCAGTACGTGGGTCATGTACTCGGGCTGGTAAAGTCTTATTGGATGACCACTCGTCTGGACGCACTTGGGAAGGGCGCCAAAGCTGACTGTACTGAAGAACAATTCAACCAGTATTTGGAAGAAACTGCTGTGGTGGCCAATCAGATCGTGGAGTCCCTGAGCAAGCCTGAGTCCCCTTGATCTTTGAATGTAATTGAATTGGCATGTGGGCCGAAAGTACTTTTGAGCAAATATTAAATATTTGTATAATGTCAAGTACTTATTTTGTGTTAGGATTGTATAATCCTTTGATGTGTCGAGTAGTTATACTCAGAAGTTCCGAGTGTTGGCAGCATCGCGCCTACTCAGTTATAACAGGAGATACGAGGGATTGTATCCGTAGGTGCCTTAAAAGGCAAAGTATTCTCGAATGACATCGAGTTTGTGTGGTTCTGAATCAGAACTCTAGTGCTGACCGGTTAGGATTGAATTCCGCAGGACTAACCAAGTGGGAAAAGCACTATAAGAGTGTTAAAAAGCCGTAGCTTAAAGCAGATTTCCTTTCCACAGGAAATGCTTTTGATAGAGCGGAGCTCACATGGACTTAGTTGTCCACCAGGGAAACTCTTATCGAGTATTTGGAGCAAAAGATGTTTCTTGATAGATAGGTGAACAGGAGGTTCTTGTCGACCTATTTTAGAGTATCAAGAACTTATTCGTACTCCTTGAGGGATTTTCGTAGTTGACTAATTAGGATAGACCTTGCTTGGTCACCCAGATAGTATACAACTGTTGCAAAAATATCCCGGACTACTCGATCTTTATCGAGTAATATGTCCTACTGGATTGATTTCTAGAATAGGACTGTTAGGATTGAACTCTGTCGAGTTAATCAAGACGTAAATATTCTAGAAACATCCCAAACTTACTCGAATGGGGCGAGTAAGGTGTCCTACTCGAGGACTGGAGTAATTCTTAAGACAGAACTGTTAGGTACGAACCCCGTCGGGTTGCCCAAGACGTAAATGTCGAAAAGATATCCAAAACTTACTCGAGCGAGGTGAGTAAGGTGTCCTTTTAACCAAGGACTGGAGTAATCCTTAAGACAGAACTGTTAGGTACAAACCCCGTCGGGTTGCCCAAGACGTAAATGTCAAAAAGATATCCAAAACATACTCGAGCCAGCGAGTAGGGTGTCCTTTTAACCAAGGACTGGAGTAATCCTTAAGACAGAACTGTTAGGTACGAACCCCGTCGGGTTGCCCAAGACGTAAATGTCAAAAAGATATCCAAAACCTGCTCGAGCCAGCGAGTAGGGTGTCCTTTAACCGAGGACTGGAGTAATCTTTGAGACAGAACTGTTAGGTACGAACCCCGTCAGGTTGCCCAAGACGTAAATATCAAAAAGATATCCAAAACCTACTCGAGCCAGCGAGTAGGGTGTCCTTTTAACCAAGGACTGGAGTAATCCTTAAGACATAACTGTTAGGTACGAACTCCGTCGGGTTGCCCAAGACATAAATGTCAAAAAGATATCCAAAACCTACTCGAGCCAGCGAGTAGGGTGTCCTTTTAACCAAGGACTGGAGTAATCCTTGAGATAGAACTGTTAGGTACGAACCCCGTCGGGTTGCCCAAGACGTAAGTGTCAAAAAGATATCCAAGGGTAAACCATGAAAACTACTCGATATCTGCTCTGATGCAGCTTTTCGAAGTAGTGCTTGAGATGGGGTATTTTGCCATATGAGCGAGAGCCAAGTAGTCGATTTACGGAGGGAATCAACTTTTATTTTGGATTTTTCGAGATTACAATAGTTGTAAAATGACAGACTCTGACTCTTAAGACCTACCCCTTGTTCGTTAGACATGAGTAATGGTTTATATGACTGAATAAAACTTATTCGAAGGTAAAACTAGTCGATACAGTGCTTCGACTAGATTGTAGGTAGAGTCTCCTTCAGGAGGGGTGCCCCGAGGGCCTTGCGGAGTGAGTCGCACTCGAAGATTGTGTGAGAGCTCTTCGGGTGGATGAAGCACTTGCGCTGTAGAGTCTTATTGACCCTGGCTTCGACGAGAGATGTTTCTCCATGATGTGGGGTGCGCGGTTTACCCTGAGGGTGGGTGTTTGCCGGCTTGTACTTCTTGAAGAATGCGGGAGCCTTTGGTGGGATGCGGTAATTGGAAGAAGGGCTGTAAGCCTCGACTTCCTCGCATTCCTTTCTCCTTGAGTTGATAACGTTGCGCGCGTCACGACCAACATTGATCACGTTGCGGAGGTCGCAGTTGGAGTAGTCGTAGTTGTCGCCCTGCTGTTCCTGCTGACAGTTGGTTAGGCGCTGGCGCCTGAACGCCCTTTTCTGGTTAAGCAGGCGACAACGCTCATAGAGATCTTCTGCTGGATGCTGCTCTTCCAGTTGCATAGTGACTGTCACCGCTGGAGGAGGTGCAGGCAGATCTTGCTTGATGGTAGCTTGGGCTTCTGTTATTGTGGGAGGAGTAGTTTCCATGTTGTCAGAAAGGTACTCGTCGAAATCATCAGAGTTGTAGTCGTCGAGGTTGAGACGCTCTGTGGAATCGCCGTTAGGTTCCTGAACTTCAGAGATGCAAACCATGAGGATTTCATGACAAAGATCTTGAATCTTTTGGTCTTGTTTGCTTGAGGACGGGTCTAGAGGGGTGCTCTGTAGGAAGGGCAGATCCGTTGGCTGCGAGCCAGAAGCATTGGGATCTTGTGTCTTCCATAGGTGCACTGTCTGTCCTTGCGGCGTTGCATATATGACCAAGTTAGGGAGGGAGTCCTGATCGGACTTGGAGTTCTTAGCCAAGTTGGACTCGACTTGCTTGCTGTACTGGATTAGGTCAGCTAGCTCGTCCTCCGAGTTGGAAGAGTACTCGGATACGGAATCGCTTAAGCCACTGATTTTAGAATATGTGTGCTTTGGGTGAACGAGAAGCGGAATGCCCATCTCTACACGGAGGGTGTTCTCGTTCATCCAGTGTAGCCATGATTGAGTGGGGGTCGGCCCTTCAGGCTCCTTGATCCAGGGTTTGTCGAAACTTGACATACTGGATTGTTCTGGAGCTTTGGCTTTTTCCTTTTTAAGTTTGGCCAGTTCCCAATGAGCGTCAGCATGCTCGGGTGGATTGGCCATAGCGTAACAAGTCGATGTTGTCGGACCAGTCTTCGAGATCATCGAATGGTTCAAAGTTGTCGAGACCGTTCATGAATTGATCAAAATCTTGATCGAACGAGGACTCGACTGGTTGAGGAGTCCGAATGTGAGCAGGTTTCGGTGAAGGGCTCTGAGGTACCCTGGAGATAGACGGTCCCATCCGAACAAGCTGGGGGTTTGTCTCACCAGATCCCCCGCAGATTCCTCCTCCCATTTTCTACTCTTTGTTTTGCAGGGTGCTTTCAGTTATCTTGATGCAATCGGTGAGCTTGGAATTCACCCGATCGATCCTTGAGATTATATCACCTGACCTTTTCTGTGGTGGGCTCGACACTTCTGGGTTCTGCTATGATGTAGACGAGCCAAGAGCAGTTTCTGCAAGTTTGATGCAACCCTCTATTGATCGTGAAACTCGATTTACTCCATCGAGTAGTTCTGAGTTTTTTATCTTGGGGCGTTTGATCGTCTTCAGATGAGTCAAGTATTTTCCAAGGGTTTTGGAAAAGTAGGGTTTTTCAGAATCAGAGTTTGTGTCGAACTCGACTGAACCAAGAGTTCGGGTTGGAGTTGACACGTTTTCTGGGTTGTCCGAGTCGAGTTCGGTTAGAACTCTTTTTTCGTCGAGATCCGCAGACGTGCGGATGTCGGCGAGTTGGGAGATGGTTTTTGGTTTAGGAGAGTTAGGCGTGACAAGGTGGCTAGAGAAGCCGCCCGATCTGTCAGCCGTACAAGCCCAGGAACCGAAAACAAGGGTTGTGCCCTCTGGCACGTTGTTGGCGTTGCTTGATCCGGCCATCAAATTCGCTGATGAACTCGCCGAATCACCTACCTAGCGCTCCAGCTGTCGTTGTTTACCGCCAAGCCTGCTCAGGGATAACCTTAGCAGTAAGGTTTGTAGGTAGGGATCGACTGCTCTGGAACTCGATGGTGCAAGGAACACAAAGATTTAGACAGGTTTGGGCCGTGAGTTGCGTAATACCCTACGTCCTGTGTGGTTGTTTGTATTGCCTTTTTGTGTTGATCTTTTGGAGGGGGTCCCTGCCCGCCCTTATATATCCGGGGGGACAGGTGTAGCGAAAATGGCCTCTCATGCCATATTTCAATATAATGTTTTGGTGATTGATATGGACAACACAACACTTGGGCTAATATGATTGTTAAGATGACCATTCTCAGGCTTTTAAGTTCAAGTGATGACAAAGAGAAGATAGGCGTAGCTAGGCCCGAAGGGCCGCCTCTTCAGTCCGAAGGACAAAGAATTGAAGAGACCGTGAAGAAATCAAGTCAAAACAAACAAGACAAAGACAATTTGCTATCACCGGTTAAACCGATGATGAGCAAATTGTAATCATCGGTGCAATGGACCCAGAAGCTGAGGCTAGGGCTTTGCATCAGTTGAACCGACGATGCCTGAAGACAAGCGTCGGTGCAATTGTCCAGAGACTCCGTTTTTGGGGGTTTCTGAGCTTACATACACCGGTTAAACCGACGATGCTTTTGAGAGCGTCGGTCAATTGATCAAGTAGCCGTTGGAACAGTAACGGTCAGAGGCCAACGGTCGGCTGGGAAAAATGCACTCACCGGTTAAACTGGCGATGGCTATTTTCCTAAGCGTCGGATTAACCAGTGCTAAGGAAATCTGTCAGCTTTTCTCAACGGCTAGTTTTGGAGGGTTGGGCTATATATATCCCACCCCACGCCTCATTTGATGTGTGCTGGAGTTGCTAAAGAGTTAGAGAAGCCTACTACACTTGAAGAACACCTCCAATCACCATAGAGCTTCATTGTACATCATCTAAGCTTAGGCACACTTGTGAGAGTGCTTAGTGCTTGATTAGGCTTAGCTCTTGAGAGAGCAAGCTTGAGAGAAGCCTTGCTGCGGCAAGCAATCATTGTAATCGTCGTGTGACCCTCCGACTTGGTGTGGAGCGGTGCCGACACTTTTGCGGGGGAAGAGGAGACCCCCTCCTTGGTGGAGAAGCTCCATAGTGGATTTCGGCCGGTGACCGAGAGAGACGGTGGCGGTGCACGAGACTCGGTGTCTTGTGGGCACTTGCCTTTGCTTGCCGGTGCGCCTTGGTGGCCTTGTGCAAGACGGTGATCGGAAGAGCCTCGGTGTCCCGTGGACGTAGGCGTTTGAGCCGAACCATGTTACATGACCGTGTCTACTCGGGAGTTTGCATCCCTCTTGCCCTTACCTCTTTACTTACCGTATTACGTTTCCGCATTTACTCTATCTTGCGTGCCTTTACTTTCCTAGTTAGTTTGATTAGGATTGGTTATAGGTTGCAAGTCTTTTGGGGTGAGTAGAGAGTCGCATAGATAAACCTTAGTCATAACTAGCATATGTAGGACGTGTTAGGTTTATCTTATGCAAGTAGATTGAGCCTAGGTTAGAAAACGAATTAGCAACCCTATTCACCCCCTCCCCCTCTAGGGTTGGACATCCCGGTGATCCTTACAACAGGGTTACATGGAAAATCCTAGCCGAGTACAGTTGGAGTCCTACTACAACAAGATCAGATAGTTTCCTTTGTACTGTAGCTAGTTCTACACCTATTCGGGTAGTTACAAGAGAGGTAAGGTACATCCAAGAGCTATCTCTTACTCTAGAACATTTTATACCTATAAGCAGTCCCGCTGCCCTGGGTCTGACAGAGCCTTGGCTTTGCCCTCGGCAAAGCCAAGACGCCCTCGAGGGCTACAACGGGGGGAACCCCTGAACGTCCCCAAAATGTCGTCGTTTTTTCGAAAAAATTTCGTATCTAAGCCTCTCGAACACTTAGAAAAATAAACGCAGGGCGTAAGCAACTATGGCACAAGGCCGGCCGAGCCACGGGACCGCCTACGCCTCCGGGACATGGCATCCCCACTCACCTCCCTGCGCCTGAGTAGCTTACGAATGCAAAAATCCTTGTAGAAATTTATCTAAGACGTAGACGAGAGCACGAACAAATAGTAGGAGAAACGATGCACAAGTACACAAAGGCCTCGAACGGTCACACCGTTAAGATTATGTCTTTGTTCCTTTACATAGGGAAACAAAATTAAGGCAAAATCCTAACCCATCTACTTTGGCCCCATGGCCCAGGCTATCTACAAGTCGCCCTCCTCCCCATCGCACTCACCCTCGTCCTCATCATCCTCGGCGCCGTGAAGGAGTTCACCTTCGAAGAGCTCGGCCAAAGCGGAGGCGGCGTCCTCGGCACCTGCATCAGCTTGCTCCATAGCATTGACCTTGGAGTCATCATTGCCATCAGGGACAATGTAGCCCATGGCCAACTACTCGAGGTTGATGATGTAGTGCATCGAGACCACGCCAAAGGGCCTTCTGGACGCCGAGACGGTGGGCGCCCTTCAGTCGCTCGGCCACCCGGTCACCCAAGGACCTCAGGCGACTGGTCAGCGAGCTACCCGACAAGCCGCCCTCGCCCTCGACTCCCTGGCACGCGGCCGCGGCAGCCCTCTCCAGGTTCTCATAGTCTTTTTGTACTGACTAGTACACAACTTGGAGGGCCTCCTTCGCCGTGGTCTCCTCTGTCACCGCCTTCCACAGCTCTGAGCGGAAACAAAGATAAGTTTCGACAAAACCAAGTTAACTAGAGCCAGTTTCGATACTTACCCTCGGTGCGGCTCCTCTCCTCATTCAGCTCCGCCCGCGCGACGTCGACCTATTGTAGGAACGCCACATAGAGGCCCCCCTTTCTTCAAGGGCGGTCTCTGCGCTGCGGAGGGCATCCTTTTGCGCCTCCAGGAGAGTGTCCTTCTCCACCAGGGCCTCGGTGAGCATCGTGATGGCCGTCTCCTTGAGCTGGAGCTCAGCCGCCCTCGCCTCGAGAGCCTCATCCTTCTGCCGCAGCGCGGTGGTTTGCAGCTTGACTTCCTGGGCCTTTTGCTCTGCTGCGGCCCTCTGGACATCGCGCTCGTCGATGGCTCGGGCCAGCTCCTCCTTCCGTGCACGATCTTGCGCCCCCAAGTCTGACACCAGGGTGTTGGCCTCGCCCAGCCACGCGATCAGACTGGCATTCCACTGCTCGAGCCAGTGCACCATGGAGTCCTGCTGGGCCAGCTCGACGCTCTTGTCACGTGAGATTTGCTTCAGTCGCTGCGAGCAGAGGTCATGAGCGGAAGATACATAAACATGATAAAAAACAGACAAGTCCCGGGGAAGGCACTTACATTGCTAATGTCGAAGTCCGTCGCCCTATGAATCTGTAAGGCGCGGTCGAGGGCGGCCTGGATCTGTGAGCCAACCTCGTACTGCGCCCTCCAGAGCTCCTCCTCCTCCCACTCGTTGCGATCAAAATCCGAGGGGACCCCGTGCTGGACCATCGCCCACTCGACTCCCATAGGGGGTGTTGGCATTTCTTAGCGTCGCCACTACGAGTGGTTAGTTCCTAGCAACGGCACCTCGAAGATGCCATGTGGTATGTCTTAACGTTTATAGAATGACCTGCAAGCGCACGGATATACCGTTGTATCATTTCACCCGGAAGTATTTAAGGTATCGTTATTTATATTTTCCCAAGGGATGGCTAGGTTGTGTGAAGTGTATTTACTTAGTTGCATAACCATGACACATATGAGCAAGATGAAGACCACTGACTATACAGGGTTAAGTGATAAATGAAGGATAATCAGGGGTAATGTGACACACACAGAACAGCCAACTATCATGAATAAAGAATAAACAAGCAATCCTAAGGTTAGTGGGAGCATAGGCAAAGATTCCTAGTATACTATTCATGTTAGCAGAGAAGTTACGTTAGCCACATTGGTTAGAACTACCGGTGCCGGGAAATTAGGGACATCGGGGAGAATGACCCGCACTGGAGAACATCCAGTCCCGTTTCATCTTTGCATGAACTCCTACACCGTACCCGAACATCGGGGAGTACGCTAACCGAGAAGCAGCTTCCCGGCGGACCGACAGGGCTGTCACCACCTGCGGTCTACCCCAATCACACCATGGAGCACCGTCATATCCGAAGGATCCCACATACCCAGGCACCATGCCCGCATATGAGGTCACTACCCTAGCACCCCCGGGTCCCCCACCCTTCGGATGAACAATGATCAAGGCTAAGCAAGCTACGAACATAGCAAGATAACAAAGAACGAACTCAATATGAATAGCATAAAGAAAGTCAGAATACAAAGCCATACCAGAGGCCGAGGATTACTCGCCGACCCCGAGGACGACTGGATTCGCTGAAGAGATGAAGTACTAGCCTAGCTCCACTACCCTAAGGAGTACAAGTCACAAGAGAGTGTAGAGAGAGAGGCTTCCAAGTGGTGTGTGTTGAGTGTGAGGAGGGAGGCCCCTTTTATAGACCCTTGAGGTCGGTTCCCGCCAAGTTTATACATGAAAACATTCATAACCGCCTTCAGGAGGATCAGATCAGACTTCCCGCCAAAATGTACCTGGACGGGAGCCAGGGCAGGTTCAGCCGAACCATGGGTTCGGCCGGCCCCACCTTGGCACCCCTGGCCACCGTCTTTCTTCGTGTGTCTGTCCTGTGGGTCCTGATGTTGGTATGTCGGTGCCGGGGTCCAGTTGGTCGGTTTGGTCTGTCAGGTGGGCCTCTTTTGTATGAGTGACGCAGGATGCGATCTTCTGTGACTTCGTCTGCGTATTCTTCGTGTTTTCTTCTTATTCTGGACTTGTTCTCCTGAAATCATAAATTCACGAAAACAACTGTGGAGCTAGGATAGTGATACAAATATGTGAGTAAGAGGTATAGTTTTCCTTCTTAAATGAGTATAGTTGACGGTCATATTTCGTACTTAAAGACCGTCAACAACACCCCCAAGCTAGCCTTTTGCTCGTCCCTGAGCAAAACAAGGCGCTCGTTGTTGATCAGGAGTTGCTACAATGTTGAATTTCCAACTTATACTTAGGCACAACCAAATGCTTCTTACCTTGATTTTGAATAAGTTGGCCTTTTGTTCTTACCTCTTACCTTATTCTTGTGGAGCTT
This sequence comes from Panicum virgatum, assembly GCF_016808335.1. Classification (NCBI taxonomy): domain Eukaryota; kingdom Viridiplantae; phylum Streptophyta; class Magnoliopsida; order Poales; family Poaceae; genus Panicum; species Panicum virgatum. The sequence continues at coordinate 47,292,638 of NC_053153.1, read as the reverse complement.
TTAGCTTTACCTCATCTTTGGCAGTTGACAGTCAGAACGGTATCGTAGAGTGCTCATATTTCTTTCTCTTTAGCTCAACCGTCAATCCGGAGGTTTTGTAGGGTTTTTCAAAAGAAATTTATAAAGTTCCTCGGATGATCTCTCAGATCGCTCAATGTGTATGATTCCTTACCAAGGCTTTTTATTCTGCCTTTCTTCCTCAACCTATCTCTCATGGCTATTTTTGTGAGCTGTAGGTATGGAGGATTTGAAGGCATACCTGCTTCTCATATTTTGCTAAGTCAAAGACTGGATCCAAAGGAGAAACAAGTCAAAAACCTTGATCAAGATGTGCAAGTGTGTGGATATTTTTGTTGGATGGTGTATGAACTCCTTTGTATGCACCATCTCTCTCTTTTTTTCTTTCTTTTTGGATAAGGGGCTATCTTTTCTTCTTTCTTTCTTTTTTGACATGCCGAAGCATGTGTCATACCTTCTTTAGGTATGCATCTTTTATTATTATTATTATTATTATTTTGGCATGCCGAAGCATGTGGCATACCTTCTTTGGGTATGCATCTTTTATTTTCTTTTTGCATAGCCCTATATCTTTGATGTATTTTTGAGAGAGAGGTGTCATACATGGACATGGAGTTTTATTTTGTGGATGGATGGAATTTTGCTTACTTCTTAGTGTAGAAGCATAGCATGTGGTGGAAATGTGTACGTGATCTTGATCATGGGAGTATGAAATAAATCTCACTAAGGGTCACACGAATTTGACAAAGCTCAATGAGACATCAAGCTGCATATGTGGAAGGTTTTGCAATGAAAATCAACATATGGCTTTGGATAGGAATTTCATATCATCGAGGAACTTTTATTATTATTTTTGTGTTTTTAAAATTAAATACTCCGGATGTCAAGTATCACATAAGAGAAGATCATAGCAACTCTATTTAACCATATCATAGCTCACAACAACTTAGATTTGGATCATTCTTTTCGCTACCCACAAGTTTCAAGTTTAAGGTTTGAACATTTTTAAGCCACCCAACCCAAAACTAGGTAGAACATAAAGTTACTAAGCATATGAAGGAAATTAACAGAGCAACTATTCATCATCTCAATAAAGGAAAAACTTATACCATGCTTACTACACATATTAAAGGAAAATATTTTTGGTGTTTTCTAAGTTTTGCAAATTTTTGTTTGTTTTTAGTTATGCAAATTTTTATGGATTTTCTGCTTTTGCAAATTTTTATGAGTTTCACACAAGGTTATGAAAGCAGTAAAGAGAAATGATACAAGTTACCTCTCGTGGGGGTCCTCCCCCAAGCTAGCTTCAGGCTCACTACGGCTGGTCGGGGTTGAAACCCGTCCAGCGGCAGTATGCCCTCCACTCCTCCTGTCGCTGCAACTGTGACTGCTCCATGTCGTGGAGTCTTTCGCCAGTGTGACGCTGCCATGCTTGGGTAGTGTCGATGTGTTGGTTCAGCGTCTCTTGTATGTTGTCGCCCTGCACCCGCAGCTCAACTAGCTGTTGAGTGATGGCACCGAAACCTCGGGACGAAGATGTCCGTCTTATGAGGTTCGGGGCTCCACCGGAGCTGGAACTGGTGGACCGGCGGCCTGGTGCCTACCGTGTCCACTCCTCAGTGCTGGCACTATGCCATGACGAACCTCTAGCCTCGTGCTGATATGAGTGATGTGGCTGTTGAGGCGGTGGTGTCGGCTCTGCCTCCCTTCTAGTCCTGCTTCTTGTCATCCTGCCAGGCAAACCAGGAGATCTATGCCTATGACCCCCTTCTCGTGGAACGAGAGGGATGGTTAGCGAATGGCAATTATACAAATGGAACTCCACATTGGGCAGCGGAATCTCATTTGTATAGCCCATGTAAAAGAAAATCAAAGAGTCATTCGGGCCTTTCTTAAGTGTGTGACCTTGGATCAAATAGTCCTCGTCGATATACGCACGGTCGCCCTCAATGAAAGGAATAAAATTCACCTCTAAGGCACCGATACGTGTAGCGATACGAGTAATCAAAGAAGTGCACTCAATAGGACCCGTCATCTTGAAATTCGAAAGCCATTGCTTAACAAAGCTTGCGCGGGGGAGATTTTGATCTTTGTTGACCATGGCATAAAGAATGAGCAACTCATCGTTGCGCACGGGTCGGACATCATCTCTTAGAAAGAGAGTGATGATTAACCACTTGTGCATCAACTAAAGAGTTCGATTATGAATATCGCTGCACCGAGGTGCAAACTTGCCATGGACAACTTGACCCGAAATCCGGCCCCAAAACTCATGACGATTAAAACCTCGGCAAGCTTGGTTGAGAGAAATCGGCCAGCATTTGTTAAAATCGAGGTGGCTGGCAAAAGTTTTCAAAGAAAGCAAATATTCTTTCCCGAAAAGTCAAAAATAAACCCCGTTTTCCACCTCCCGAAGAGTGCAAAGAAATTGGATGGTGAGGAGTCGAGAACCATACTCCTCAACGGGAACAAAGTTATCCCATCCAATTTCATGCCTAACGTTAGAGAAGTCTTCGTACATACCAGTTTTGATGAGGAGGTCCGGATCGAATGCTCGGGTGTGGATGAAGCTTTTGTTCTTGAGGATGGCATAGCCTTGTCATTCACGATCATCTCGCAAATCGAGGTATGGTGCATCTTCCGTATCAATCTCTATGACCTCGGCTTGCGGTTCGGCTTGCATCTCTTCGTATTGTTCTTCCTCTTCGTAGTCCATCATGCTTGGGGTAGGCGTAGGTTCGGGTGTGTACGAGCTTGAGCCACCCCGCGAATGGGATGAACTTCCACCTGTCATCTTCTTGAATGCGCCGGAAACCTTCCGCCCTATGCCTTTCATGATGGAACAAAAACGAATGCAACTCGAAACGGGTTACGTTAGTGAAAACGAATTGAATGTTTTTACCCGTGAGTTGCTCCTTCTTTCTTGCAGCAAAGAAATGAGAGAGAGAGAGAGGTCTCTTGAGATCAAATCTTGAGCAAAAATCCAATGAAAACCCGAGAGCAAAGTTTGAGAGAGTTTGAGAGGGAGTGAGTGAATGAGAGTTGGGTGTGAGAGCTCAACACCCACCCCTCGGCCTCTATTTAAAGAGAGAATGGCCGGGCACCGTTGGGAGAAGCCAGGCACAACGGCTAGTGACCGTTGGAAAAGGCTGGGCCCACTAGCCATTGGCAGGTGGCCAGCTGACCCTAGGGTTCGGCCGAACCCTAGGTGGGCCACCCTGCTAATAGCCAGGGCCCACTGCCCTTCTAACGGTCAAAAACTTTTAAAACTTTGGTGACGACCAAACTTTGCTTCGAAAAGATGTTCAAAATTTTTTTCAAAGGATTTTCATGCTCGGAAATATTTTTGGATTTTTGTGAAAAATAGAAAAGTGCTAGAAAAGTTTCTAGCATGCAATGAAGTTTTGAAAATTCAAATATGCAGTGGGAAAAATAAAAAAAGTCGAGAAAAGCAAAATGATGGAGGGTGAATATGAGATATGTACCGATTTACCTTCGGCAAGGGCTCGTCGTTTAGAGTCTGACGAGCGGGACCTTTCTCCTGCTGTGATTACCACTGCTCGGCTCGTCCTGGAGAATTGGACAAGGATGAGCTTGCGACCTTACGCCACACCTTCTTTGTTGTCTTTGTCGATCGTATGGTCGTAGGTCCTGGTAGTGGGGATTCTGGTGCATCCCAAATTGCCTGCCCTTCGTCATCCTGTCGGTTCAGGATGCGCTGCTCTTCCCTCTGTTTGAATTTGAAGAACATGTCCTCCTTCCCAATGCGGAAGCAGATTTCTCCTCTTCTCACGTCAATCCTTGCTCTGGCGGCCCTTAGGAATGGTCGCCCAAGGATGAGCTCGATTCCTAGGTCACCTTCTATGTCCATTACTACAAAGTCTGCAAGGATGAAGGAGTCTCGCACGCGGACCATGACATTTTTGGCTATCCCCTCAGGATACTGGATTGTAGAGTCTGCGAGCTGCACACACATGTATGTTGGGGGGAGAGCAGGGTATAAGAGTTTCTTGTAAATTACCATGGGCATAATGTTGACACTGGCCCCCAGGTCACAGAGTGCATGCTCATAGTGTTGATCAAAGATTGAGCAGCTGATCATGGGGACCCCTGGATCTTCTTGTACTGCTGCTACCAGGCCATCCCAAGTATCATTCTTTGGGGGGTTGTACCTACCTGCATGGTTAGTTCGGAGAGTCTGCCGGGGAAGGTTGCCCCACCCGGTAGACACCATATTTGCAGTTTCAATGGGAGATTCGGGTTGCCCCGGGATCTTCCCGTTCTTAGAGACAGGAGCAGCAGCAGCTAATTGAGCCAGTTGAGTTTCTATCATTTTGTTGAAACTTAGTTGATTTTTATGAGCAGAAGAAAGAGTTTCACCTTTAGCTTGTATGCTTTCCAAAATTTTATCGTTGGCAGCAAGCTTTCTGTTTAGAGATTCGTTGATTTTAGCTTGGCCAAAGACTAAGTTTCTCAAGGAGGGTTGGTTTGAATTGAAATTCGAATTAAAATTTGAGTAAAAGTTGTTACCTCCTCCTTGGAATGGTGGGCGTGATTGACCCCACCCCTGACCTCCTTGTGGCCAGAACCCGGTGTTGTTGTTGTTGATGTAGGCTACGTCTTCTCGGGTCTCGGGGCAGTCATTCCCCGAGTGTCCACCGTCACCACAAACCTCGCATGTAAAGCTACCTCTTACTTATATTGCCATTCTGTGGCAAGCCGAATGAGGACGCTAATGCCCATCTCCAGAATTCTGTGGCAAGCAGAATTGTGGAGAAAACAAAAAGATAAACACATTAGCCTGTATAAGCAATAGCTACCTCTTACTTATATTGCCATGTTTATGTACTTTAGTAAATAACTTTACACCTAGTGCCATCCCCGGCAATGGCGCCAGAAATGCTTGTTGGCATTTCTTAGCGTCACCACTAGGAGTGGTTAGTTCCTAGCAACGGCGCCTCGAAGATGCCATGTGGTATGTCTTAACGTTTACAGAAGGATCCGCAAGCGCATGAATATACCGTTGTAGCATTTCACCTGGAGTATTTAGGGTATCGTTATTTATATTTTCTCAAGGGATGGCTAGGTTGTGTAAAATGTATTTACTTAGTTGCATAACCATGACACATATGAGCAAGACGAATACCACTGACTATACAGGGGTAAGTGATAAATGAAGGATAATAAGGGGTAATGTGACACACACAGAACAACCAACTCTCATAAATAAAGAATAAACAAGCAATCCTAAGGTTAGTGGGAGCATGGGCAAAGATTCCTAGTATACTATTCATGTTAGCAGATAAGTTACATTAGCCACATTGCTTAGAACTACAAGTGTCGGGAAATTAGGGACATCGGGGAGAATGACCCGCACTGGAGAACATCCAGTCCCGTTTCATCTTTGCATGAACTCCTACACTGTACCCGAACATTGGGGAGTACACTAACCGAGAAGCAGCTTCCCGGCGGACCGACAGGGCTGTCACCACCTGCGGTCTACCCCAGTCACACCGTGGAGCACCGTCATATCCGAAGGATCCCGCATACCTGGGCACCATGCCCGCATATGAGGTCACTACCCTAGCACCCCCGGGTCCCCCACCCTTCGGATGGACAGGTAAGATGCTAAGGCAAGTCCAAAAGCACAATGAACCGATATCCTTACCCAGATCATCTGGTCTAAGCATGCAACTACTATAACTTGGATGAACACTAATCAAGGCTAAGCAAGCTACAAACATAGCAAGATAACCAAGAACGAACTCAATATGAATAGCATAAAGAAAGTCGGAATACAAAGCCATACCAGAGGCCGAGGATTACTCGCCGACCCCGAGGACGACTGGATTCGCTGAAGAGATGAAGTACTAGCCTAGCTCCACTACCCTAAGGATTACAACTCACAAGAGAGTGTAGAGAGAGAGGCTTCCAAGTGGTGTGTGTTGAGTGTGAGGAGGGAGGCCCCTTTTATAGCCCCTTGAGGTCGGTTCCCGCCAAGTTTATACATGGAAACATTCATAACCGCCTTCAGGAGGATCAGATCAGACTTCCCGCCAAAATGCATCTGGACGGGAGCCAGGGCAGGTTCGGCCGAACCATGGGTTCGGCCGGCCCCACCTTGGCGCCCCTGGCCACCGTCTTTCTTCGTGTGTCTGCTCTGTGGGTCTTGATGTTGGTATGTCGGTGCCAGGGTCCAGTTGGTCGGTTTGGTCTGTCAGGTGGGCCACTTTTGTATGAGTGACGCAGGACGCGATCTCCTGTGACTTCGTTTGCATATTCTTCGTGTTTTCTTCTTATTCCGGACTTGTTCTCCTGAAATCATAAATTCTCGAAAACAACTGTGGAGCTAGGTTAGTGATACAAATATGCGAGTGAGAGGTATAGTTTTCCTTTTTAAAAGAGTATAGTTGACGGTCATATTTCGTACTTAACGACCGTCAACAGGGGGCCCTTCGAATGGTCCGGCACTGTCACACCCTGAAATTGTTGGATTTCAGGATGTCCTTAAAAGTAAAATTAAAGAAATAATTTTTCTATAATTTTAAAATTTCCCAATATTTATTTCTCTTTACAGGCAATTTAGTACAAAAAAATAAAATAATTGGATATTTTTTTAAATTTTTTAATGAAGTTGTTTTGTTTGTGTTGCTTTCATATTGCTTTTGCATTGTTTTATTGCTTGTTGTTCAGTTTGAATTTGAATTCCCAGAATTTGAATTTGAATTGAATTGTTTGAATCTTTTTCTTGGAAAAAAGTATGGAAACCTCTCTCTCTCCTTCCCCATTTTGGCCCAGCCCAAATTCCCTCTCCTACCTCCCTCTTTTCTTTTTCCTTTCTGCGAGCCCAGCCCAACATCGGCCCAAACTCTTTTCCTCCCCTGCCGGTCCAGTCTTCTCCCCCTTCCCCTTCTTTTTTCATCAGCTCAAATCGGCCCGACAACTCCTTTCCCTGGCCCCTTTGCCTTTTTCCGGCCCATCTCGCGCCCTCCTCTCTCTCTCTCTCTCTCCCGCACCGGCCGACAGGCGGGCTGCGCCCGTCGGGCCCGTCCTCTTCCTCTGGCCCGAGCGGGACTCCAGCACAGGGAGTCCCGGCCGCGCACAACCCGCCGCTCCTTGCCGTGACCCGCACGCCTAGGCCCGGCCCCCGCCCCTATATAAGCGCCGCACCACCCCCTGGGAACCCCTCTCCTACCCGCGCCGCCGCCTTTTGCCCCAAACCCTAGCCCGCGCCGCCATTGGAGCCGCCGAGCTCGGGCTCGACACGGATCCGCCACTCTGCCACCTTCCCTCGACGCCCGAGCATCCCCGGAGATCCGCCTCATGGTGAGAAGCACCACATCCCCTTCTTTTCCCTCTATTCCTCTCTCCCTCGCGTGGTTCAGCTCGTTGTCATTGCCGTTCCGCCCCTCACCAATGCACGCCCCATCCCAGTCTCCAACTCGCCTTCTGGATTCCATAGATGAGTTCCTTGTCCTGCGAGCTCGCTCCCCATCCAATCCCGAGCAGAAATCAAGCCCGGATGGCCGATTCCGGCCAGCGCCGGCCAGCCACCACCGCTCAAGCTCGCCGCCGGCGCTCTGTGCCGCCGCCCGCTCCACCCGGCCAACGCTAGCCGTCCGATCCAAGATCGACGATCCGGATTAAATCAAATCCCAAGTCAAATCGAGAGTACCGGTCAACCCCATCCCCCTTTTGCAAAAGAGCCCCTGTGTTTAACTAAAATCAACCCGCCGTCCAAGTTAGTTCAAAAGTATTTCTAAAACAGCCCTTTTCTCTACGTTTTAACCCCTATTGTTGTATAAAATAGAACCCGCTGTCCAGAGCAAGTAGTTTTACTTCCTAGTCCCTGCAGATAAGGTTTAATTACATTTAGACCCTTGGTTTCTTTACCAGAGCCCCCTTTTAATTCAATTCTCTTACAAACAAGTCCTTGGATCCTTGTTTTAGCCATAACTTTTCTGTTTTAACTCCGTTTACAACGATTCTTGTGCTCACGTGATCCTTGCAACATGTGCAATAGCTTTATCACCCTGTTATCCTTCCATGAGCATAGTTTGTTGTGTCTTGCAAGTCTTTTCTAACCCTTCACGTCTACGTTTAGTCGCGACTAGTTTGATCACCGTTTAGCTCGTAGAATCATCGTTTTAGATCCGTTTTCGTTCGTTCTCGTTGCGTTAGTTTTCTCTTAGCGTAACCTACCGTTTAGTAGTGTTGTTGCGCTGTAGTTCCTGTTTTGAAATTAAATAATAATTTAATTTGATAAATAAACTCTCATCTAGTTTTTTAATTAAAAGCTAATTAGATGTTTACTCCAGTTTTCATAAATAATGTTAACTTGATTAATATCAACTCAAATGTGTCTATAATTTAATTAATTTGTTAGTTCAATAAATGATCATATAAAGTTGTGCGTTTAGGTGCTCTCACATATCTGTTCTCTAATTAATTATTTAATTAGTGTAATTACTACATAGACAATCAAATATAAAATTTGACTAAGTTCTACTTCGGTTTTATAAATGCAAATATAATATGAGTTAATTATAATCAAGGATATTTCTTTTAAATGTCCTTCACATGTGGTTTATAATTAAAATAAATAAAGTTCATAGTTCTTTTGTTTCTTTTATAACACAAATCTTCTTTTAGCTATTTCTTTTCAACCGTAGCTCCGTTTTGCGCGTTTCTTACGTTGTCGTAACCGTAGCAACGAGCCCTATCCTTCAGTGCATTTTTTATGCCTTTTTTTTGTTTTGGTGTATTGTTCTTAGTTGTACTTGTTGTTTGCTTTGTATGTTGCCCGATGTTTGCTTCGAGTAGAAGGATCGTTGTTGAAGCTTGAAGAATCAAGAATTCCAAGTGAGCAAGAGCTGAAGAGCAGTAAGAGTAGCTTTTCGTTGGTGAAAGCCAAGTGACCCTAACCACACTTCTATCTATGCTTTATTTACAAGAATACTTTGTTTAATTGGAACATGGAGAACCACCAAGGAAAACAGTACAACCACAATACTATATGGCTCTGGTCTTAGCTGATTAATTAGATGAACTATATGTGGTGTTGGGGTGGCTCGTTTGGTGGTGTTTGGGCTTGTGTCGTGGAGTAGGTGAAGGAAGTTGTGTCCTCTGAGGGACTGCAATTGTTGGGACCAACACTTACATATAGGGAGTCTTTATAAAGGCCTCGTAGCGTCCCTATGCAGTCACACCTAAGGAAGTGTGATAATGTGCTTGGCCGGCACATGCATAGTTGGGTTCAAAGTTCTTCGAAACTTTTACGCGAATTATGGTGAAAGTGTACAACCTCTGAAAAGTTAAAACTAACCGGTTAGCTGTGCTCACGGTCAAGAGCTGTTTGGACCCTCACATGATTAATAAAATTAAAGATGGATATAAATCACATTCTGGTTATTTCTTGTGGCCTTGCTGAGTACCAACCATAAGTGTACTCACCCTTGCTCACTGCTGCTCAGAAGGAAAAAGGTTTGGAAGTCTTTCCAAGATGATGCTGAGTTCTAGGCGTACGCAACCCCCAGTCGATTGCCTATGAAGTTTGAAGCCTTCGTTTCCAGGATAAGCTATATAACTCTAATAGTCTTTAATTGTTTTAATTCTCTTTTACGTGATACTGTTACTGATTATTCAATTATATTATTTCTATATGTATGGAACTTGATCCTGGCATACATATAGCTATGCATTCGGTTTTGTCCTTAAAACCGGGTGTGACAGGCACCAAGGCCACCCTCGGAAGCAGAGGCAATGCCGGCATCGCCGGGGGTGGTGTTCGGGGCGACCTGTCCCAGGTCCTCGGACCGCCCCATTACCATCATTTCCGGCGCCTCTTCCGCCGGCATCTCTGTTGGCGCTCCTTAAGTACCCCATTTTGTTATACAATTAGGAGAGGTTTTGGTAAATTCTTCGGGATGATTCATGTACTAACCCGTCACTTGGCACCCGAACTTGACCGTTTTCAATTTTGTTCTGGATTTTGGAGCATGTTGTATTTTGGCAGGAAATTGGATATTTTCGGAGATGTTTCGACGCATGGTCACAACTGGGCTAAGATGAGGAATAAGGAGAAGAACCCGCACGCGAAAGATGGAGCCGAGAGGGGCCAAAAAGATCCCAGGCTAGCTGGCCTGGAGCCCTTTAGGCCGGCCGGCCTAGCCCGTTCCGAGGCCCAATCGGCCTCAATTTTCTTCAGCGCGAAGTATTCGTCAACCCTAGCCTGCGTTTTACCAAAACCACCGACCATATCCGCCTATAAATACCCCGAAGCCACCGTCAAAGAGGGGAATCGAGAGGGGGATCAGAGAGGAAGCATCCAGAGACGATTTCCAGAGATCCATTCGAGTTAGACACAAGAGAAAGGCGACATCGGAGGCCTCATCATCCCTCAGCACAGCTGAAAGTTGGAGGACAGCAAGGGATCCATCCCTTGCCGGAGATTTTGTCACCATGATCGACTACACTTCGCCTAGCTTCATGGGGTAAAGTCCTCGTTTGTTCATGGGGTTGTAAAGAGATCTTGAGTTGTAATTGCAGAATCCTTTATGAGATTGATCTATCACGATTCTTGTTGATGATGCTTTGATGCTTAATAGTTCGCGACTTGGCTTTGGGTTTGCTTTGCTCTTGCATGGTTTACTTAGATTACATCAACTATCGTGTTCTTGTTGATTCGTTACCGATTATCCTCGTGTAGTGACAGTATGCAGGAGGGAAAGGTTTTGATCTTGGAACACACCTTTGGTAGATTAGATCCGTTCTTCGTTGCTTGGCGATTACATCTCTAGTGATCCTAGACCCTATGGACAAATGCTCTTCATATCTTGTGCACACACCTATCATTGCTCCCTAGTCTAGATTAGATTAGATTGGTTAGATTAGATCTATTTCAAACTCAATCACTCAATATAGATCTTTTACCAACATCATTAGTGCTTAGTTAAGCATAGTAATACACTTGTTCCGTGGATTGAAAAACCTTGGGGGAATACTCTAAGGGAAAGCTACACGATCCATGCGCTTGTGGTACGTAAATTGGCGCAATAAGGAGCGTCAACAAGCTTTTCTGGCACCGTTGCCGGGGAACAAGCGATTTTGCTACGTTTAACTTTGTATTAATTATGTTGGTTACTAACACCTAACCTTTTCCCTAGAAAATTTTTGTTTTTTGTTTTTGTTTTTGTTTTGATTGTCTAGATGGCCCATCTCATTCAACATGTGGACGAAGGAGAAAAATCACTAAGGGATTATGCAAGCCCGCGATCGGAGGACTTCGACATGCAAAAATCAGATTCGGTGTTGCGAGCCACTGAGTACGAGATCAAGTCTCAAATCATCAAGATGGCGGCGGCAAACCCCCTTTAGAGGAGATGAGATGGACAACCCATATAGACACATCAAGTGGTTCACAATGCTATGCAACACGGTACAACAAGATGGAGTTCCGCTAGCTTGGTTTAGATGGAATCTTTTCCCATACTCACTTGCGGAAGAAGCGAGAAGATGGTTTGCACTTGCATCCTTCGAGGTAAAAGGAAATTGGTATGACTTGATGAAGAAATTTTGCGAGCGGTTCTTTCCGTTAAGCAAGGTTCAACATATTCGGAAGCAAGTGATCAACTTCGCGCAAGGAGAAAAATAAGGGATAGATCAAGCATGGGATAGATTCAATGGATTAGTTGAACAAGGACCGAAGCTCGGATTTTCCGGTGATGTACTCTTGCATACCTTTTATTTTTCCCTAACCCCCGAGTGCATGCAATTTGTTCAAATGTGTGCAGGAGGAGATCTCATGGAGAAAACACTCACGGAAGCCGCCCAACTCCTACAAAAAATAAGCAAGGGTGAGGCCATGCGAAGAGATTGGGAAAAACGATGTTCGGCAAGCTCTGAGGAAGAATCTCAAGTGCGGGTGCTTGCTGGAATTTTCAGAAAAGAGACATCGGAAGTGAGGGAAGAACAACCGAAGCATGAGAAAGTCATAGAGACAAACCACGATGAAGAAGCATCGATCTGGAGTGCAATGAAGGACGACCCGGAAAAGAAAGGAAGAACCTTGGGCACCGCCAAATCGCTAAGGGGATTCGAGCAAATGGATTGGATACCAATTGACTTCGGAAGATTGTTCGACAAAGCAAGACCGCATCCAAATCAACGAGGAATGGCGAAGGTGATAGCGGAAGACTTTCCGCCGGATAGTCACACGGGATATACATTTGGCAAGGAATCGGCCGGTGATATTATTCGGAAACTTTTTGAAGAAAAAGAGGAAGAGATTGACTTGGACGAAGTGCTGGAGGTCAAAAGGATCATGGGAGTGAAATCGGAATCATCACCCTACGCGCACATAGCCCAAGTATATGCGATTGGAAGCAATCAAGGCAAAGGTAATCCATCACCCACACCTCGTGTTGATTGCATGATAGATGGAGTAAAATGTTGCAATGTTCTATGTGACGTTGGCGCCCATGTTAGTGTGATGAGTTCCAAGGTTTATGTTGGGCTTTTTAACGAAACACCGAACTAGATGCTACAATCATTAAGCTTATCATGGGAGATGGTAGATTAATCAAACCGCTAGGAGTGCTTAGAAATCTAAATGTTGCCATAGCAGGTAAAGATATTCCTACCAACTTTTTTGTGATAAATGCTAGTGATGGTGAACATGAAAGCATAATTCTTGGAAAACCCTTTCTCAAATTAGTAAATGCTATTCTAGATGTTGGAAAAGGGATTGTCACTTTTGATCTAGATGGAGAGAAGCACACTTTCAAATTTCATTCAAAACCGTCTTGTGTTGTACCTCTACCTCTTGATAACGAGGGGGTAGAGAGCATTCGTTTCATTGATTCTTTCAGGGATCCTCTCCAACACGCTTTGGAGAATGGGGACGCTCAAGATAATCAAGATGGAGAACTAGTGGAAACAATGGAAGAGTTGAAGCCGCAACACGGGAATTTGGAGGAAGAAAAATTTGAAGACATTGGAGAGTTAGATCAAGAAGAGGATGGTGCGCCCGATGTTGAGATGAAGCCACTCCCCAAGGGATTGAAATATGAATTCTTGGGAGATGGAAAGACTTTCCCGGTGATTGTTAGCGACGAATTGAGCCCGGAAGAGACGGAGAAGTTGCTGAATTTATTAAAGAAGTACAAAAAGGTGATCGGCTACTCGATTAATGACTTGAAAGGTATTAGCCCCGCTTTTTGCACACATCGTATACAACTCGAGGAGCAATACAAGCCGGTCGTAGAGCATCAAAGGAGGTTGAGCCATGCTATGCGTGATGTGGTGAAGAAGGAGGTTATCAAATTGTTGAATGCCGGAATAATATACCCCGTGCCACATAGTGAATGGGTAAGCCCCGTGCATTGCGTTCCGAAGAAAGGAGGACTCACGGTTGTCAAAAATGAGAAGGAGCAATTGATACCGCAAAGAACCATCACGGGATGGAGGATGTGCATCGATTATAGAAAATTGAATAAGGCAACGAGGAAGGATCATTTTCCACTACCATTCATTGACGAGATGCTATAAAGGTTGGCAAAGCATTCACACTTTTGTTACCTTGATGGATACTCGGGATTCTTCCAAATACCTATTCATCTGGATGATCAACATAAGACCACATTTACTTGCCCGTATGGAACTTTTGCATATCGGAGGATGCCTTTTGGATTGTGCAATGCGCCCGCTTCTTTTCAAAGGTGCATGATGGCTATATTTTCAGATTTCATAGAAGAGATTATGGAGGTATTCATGGATGATTTCTCGGTACATGGTACTAGCTTTGAAAATTACTTGGCAAATTTGGAGAAAGTTCTTAAAAGATGTGGAGAGGTTGATCTTGTGCTTAACTGGGAGAAGTGTCATTTCATGGTGAAAGAAAGAATTGTTCTCGGTCATGTTATCTCCGAGAGAGGGATAGAGGTGGACAAAGCAAAGATAGAAACTGTGGAGAAATTGCCACCACCTACGGACATCAAATCTTTGAGGAGCTTTCTCGGTCATGCCGGATTCTATAGGAGATCATAAAGGATTTTTCAAAAATCACCAAGCCATTGACACAACTTCTCCAAAAAGATGTGGAATACACCTTCGATAGTTATTGTCTTCACGCCTTTCGAACACTCAAGCAATCTATCATAAGTGCTCCTATCATGCAACCTCCGGATTGGAATCTACCTTTTGAAATCATGTGTGATGCAAGCGACTACGCCGTAGGAGCTGTTCTTGGACAAAGGAAAGAGGGGAAGGTAAATGCTATCTACTACGCAAGCAAGGCTCTCAATGAAGCCCAAGTTAATTATGCAACAACGGAGAAAGAATTGCTTGCCGTGGTATTCGCCTTCGAAAAATTCAGATCATACATAGTAAATTCAAAGGTGATAGTTTATACCGACCATGCGGCAATCAAGTATCTCTTGTCCAAGAAAGATGCTAAGCCATGCTTGATTCGATGGATCCTATTGCTACAAGAATTCGATGTGGAGATAAGGGACAAGAAAGGGGCAGAGAACGTTGTGGCCGACCACCTATCAAGGATGAACCATGGAGATGATGGAAAAGAACCTATCGAGGACCAAATGAGAGATGATCACCTATATAGAATTCTCGACCAAGATAGTTGGATGAATGATATAATAAGGGCAATAAAAGGGATGCCCTTGGATCACTTGGACAAGAATGCAAAGAAAAGAGTGAGCGCAGAAAGAAGAAAATACTATTGGGATCCACTATATAGATATGGAGAAGATGGAGTCCTAAGAAGATGCATACCGAGGGAGGAACATGAAGTTCTAAGAAAGTGTCACTCGTCGGGATATGGAGGACATTATGGGCACTTTTGAACTCAAGCTAAGGTATGGGCTAGTGGATTCTATTGGCCCGAGATGCATGAAGACGCGAAAAGATTTGTTTCGACTTGTCCGGAATGCCAAAGGACGGGGAATATCTCGCAAAGAAATGCCATGCCATTGAACTACGACTTGCAAATAGATCTATTTGATGTTTGGGGAATCGATTTCATGGGACCATTCGTGAACTCACATGGGTTTGAGCATATATTGGTGATAGTGGACTATTTTTCAAAGTGGGTTGAAGCTATTCCATGTCGGAAGGCATCAACGGAGGAGTCCACACACATGATTAAATCGGTTATCTTCCCTCGAAATGGCGTCCCGAGAATCTTGATAAGTGATGGAGGAACACACTTCATGGGCAAAGACTTTGGTAAATGCTTGAAGAAATTGGGAATTGAACATAGAGTGTCCACGGCTTATCACCCCCAAACAAACGGACAAGCGGAAACTTCGAACAAGTAATTGAAGGATATTTCAAAGAAGACTGTGATAAAAGGAGGAAAAGATTGGTCGAAGAGACTAGATGATGCACTATGGGCATATCGTACGGCACACAAAACCCCAATTGGTATGACTCCTTATCAATTTGTTTATGGAAAAACATGCCACTTGCTGGTTGAGCTAGAACATAAGGCGTATTGGGCGATGAAGGAGATGAACTTTGATGCGGAAGCCGCTGGAATTAAAAGGAGAATCCAAATAAGCGAATTGGAGGAGTTAAGATTGAAAGCGTACAATAGTGCAACAATTTACAAAGAAAGGATGAAGAGATGGTACGACAAGCGATTACAAAACAAGGAATTCAAAGAAGGAGACAAAGTCCTACTCTACAATTCAAGATTCAAACTCTTTGGCAAATGAAAATTGCAAAGCAAATGGGATGGACCATACGTCGTACACTCGGTTTCACCCACGGGAGCGGTGACAATCATGGATGTGAAAGGCGACCAATATGTGGTGAACGAACAGCGACTAAAGGTATTCTTGGAGCCCGATGTTGTGCCCCTTCATTACATCGACATATATAGCATGGATGAGGAACCGGAACGTCAAGCCTAATGACGTTAAGCAAGGTAAGTTTGTAAATATTCTCTTTTAGATTTTATTTTTGTAGTTTTATTTTTATTCTGGACGAACTTTGAGTAAAACATAGGCTCATAATTTGTTGGTGGGCACCTCGGAAAAAGTTGGAGTCCAGGGGGCTGAAAAACCCCCTGGGCCGGCCGTCCCAACACCCATAGGCCGGCCGGCCTGAGCCTCCTCGTGCGCGTCTCGGTCTCGATTTTTGGTAGGTACGAGATAAGGAAATTTTAAACCCGTGTCTTATAGATTTCTCATGCCAAAGACGCAGAGATATTGAACTTCTCGTCCAAGTCTTTTCAAGACTTAAATAGAGGCGCGGTTTAGATCTATTCTCTCATACTTTTCAATCTACACCACCACCTCATGAGAGACATCAACAATGGCCGTTCCAGCGAGCGCAAGAGCCATGATTGCAGCAATGGAGATCAAGGAGAGGGGCATCTGACACCCCCACGCCAAACCAGCGGATGCCTAGCCCCATCTCGGCAACCGGTATGCCGCCCCTCCTTGTCGAAGCAAAGTGATGTGAAGCGAAGGCCCCTTCGAAGAAATTTAATACCCAAGCACGGATGAGCGTTGGAGGGAAAGGCCCTCTGTGGTGCAAGGAGAAGCTAGCTCAAGCCCAAAGGGTGGTCGTCGTCATCAGCGACGACGAAGAGGGCGAGAAGCGACAAGACAAAGAGCCTCCCGCACCTAGGCGTTCCTTGCGCCTTCTCGGAGTTAAAAGGAAAAACTACATCGAGCACACCCCGGAGCCAAAGGACTATGCGGGGGACAGCGATTGGGAGAGCTACATGAGCCCCGGTTCATGGGGCGCCACCGGTCGTGACTACGATGATGATTGGCTGGGGTGGGCCAAAGAGGAGAGAAGGGAGGATGACGACCCTTCCGAAGGTGACAGTGGCAAGAAGAAGAAGAAGGACGACGAAGAGCCCGAGGACGACGACCCCAACCGCGTCGGCCATCACTTCGGGTGCTGTTTCAAGTGCCGCAATGAAATCGCGGATCTCTACGCCACCATCGATAGGTGTCACGATCAAATCGTGGCAATGGATCGAAGGATGGACGACATTGAGCGCTTGGTCGAAAGAGATTACAACTTCCTTCTCCGCAACATAAGGAAGTTATTTGGGATGGTCGGAAATCTACAAAAGCAAGGAGGAGGAGGGCGTCCTAGATGCAATTGCCCTAGGTGCCGTTGAGAACACTGATGAGCGTCATACCCGTCTTTTATATCATTGCGACGGGGACGCCGCATAATCTAAGCATGGGGGGAGAGGTGTGACGGCTCGTAGATTGAATTTTGTTAGTCTTTGTTTAGTCGAAAGTTCGTCGTGTGCATGTCTTTAATTTCGTTTGTGTGAGAGTCATAGTCTAGCGTTGTGTGCTTTATTTTTCGCATGTGTGAGAGTGAGTCTTAAATTAGTGTTGAGTCATGAAAACAAAATAAAAAGAGTCTTTGTTTTTTTGTTGGATCGTGCAATTTTATTTATGCATTCAGTTTTACTTTATTTTCTTTAAAGCAATTATTCACGAGCGTTGTCATGAAAATTAATTCTTATTTGTGGAGCTTAGTAAATTATTCGTCCATGTTAATACCCACACTTGAGCTTTGATCTAGCGCTTGGTTTTGAATACGCTTGCGAGTAAGGCATGATTTGGAGGACTTTAATTTCATAAAAATAATAAAACCCCTAAAAACATAAGGTTGATCAAGTTCTTGGCAAGTTGAGAGTAAAAATCCTATCATCCACAAGCTATATTCGTTCCACCATAAGTATTGGATGTACATTGAGTTGAGTTAGGATTTCTTTCTCTTGGGAGTTTTAATTTCGAGCAATGATCATGTCCGTATTTTTCATCTCTGAATTGCTAGCCCCGTCAATATTCGGTAATGAGAATTCCTCATTGGAACAACTCATGAAATCTACCGGATTCCAAAACCCGAACCTGAGATTATCTTGTTTATTATCCTCTTCCTTGACCATGACCCAATTATGAGGATATGTTCTGTTCATGCGCATGAGTTGTATAAAAAATAATTTTGGGATGAAGAAAGGAAGGAATAGTAGAAAGACGAACAGAATCCGACCTGGGAAAGCCGTAGGCCGGCCGGCCTAGGCCCCTCTGGCCTCGGCTCGGGCTCCAAAAATTCAGGGAGCCACTTTGGAGATTTGCGTATCTATGTTTTATAGAAAGTGTCCTATGAAAAGGTTCGGAAAAGAGAAGGAAAATTCGGGAGAAAGAAAGAAAAGAAAAAAAAATAAGAAGAGAAGAAAAGGATAAATGAAGGGATTCTATGGTTAGAGAAGTGCAAAGAGATATCACCTTGTTGTTTGAACAATATCCTCAATTCCATCCATGTGCAATCCGACAACGAGGACGACGCTTGTGCCTTGAAGTCAATCTTTTTTATGCCTTTGCACATGTCCACCATTCTAAATCTTCTTACCCTTGAACCCCTTACATTATGGAGAAACTCTCATGATCATTGGCTCGGAAGGTAAGCAATCATTAGAAGGTTTTCTTAACTTGACAATATATGTATATACTTTGCTAGCCTCACCTATAGCCCCACTTTATACTTGAGAGACTTTTGGAAGATGAGAGTTTGCAAATAATAATAGGATAGCCACTTATATCGAGAGACATGAAAGGACTTGTGCAAGAATTTTTGGTCTAACCTTTGTTGCAGGGTATTTTGCTTCTAAAAACTAAAAAAAAGAAAGAAAAAAACCTCCAAGGATAGCAAGAAAAGCAAGTGTTGTCGATATTCAAGTTGCCGGTTAAAGGTAAGAGTCGTGGAGTAATATTGGATGAGTTTTTAAACGCCCATGATATGACTATCCTCACTGCTCCTCTGACCTTTATTTGAAGAAATATTGTTAGACTTGTTTGCATAAGTAAATTTTGCAGTTTGAGAACTCTCGAGCAACCCATGGAAGGACTTGATGATTTGATTTGCTCGAGGACGAGCAAAAGCTAAGCATGGGGGGAATGTTGGTGCTCCTTAAGTACCCATTTTGTTATACAATTAGGAGAGGTTTTGGTAAATTCTTTGGGATGATTCATGTACTAACCCGCCACTTGGCACCCGAACTTGACCGTTTTCGATTTTATCCTGGATTTTGGAGCATGTTGTATTTTGGCAGGAAATTGGGCATTTTCTGAGATGTTTCGACGCATGGTCACAACTGGGCCAAGATGAGGAATAAGGAGAAGAACCCGCACGCGAAAGATGGAGCCGAGAGGGGCCAAAAAGAGCCCAGGCCAGCCGGCCTGGAGCCCTTTAGGCCGGCCGGCCTAACCCGTTCCGAGGCCCAATCGGCCTCAATTTTCTTCAGCGCGAAGTATTCGTGAACCCTAGCCTGTGTTTTACCAAAACCACCGACCATATCTCCCTATAAATACCCCGAAGCCGCCGTCAAAGAGGGGAATCGAGAGGGGGATCAGAGAGGAAGCATCCAGAGACGATTTCCAGAGATCCATTCGAGTTAGACACAAGAAAAAGGCGACATCGGAGGCCTCATCGTCCCTCGGCGCTGCTGCAAGTTGGAGGACAGCAAGGGATCCATCCCTTGCCGGAGATTTCATCACCATGATCGACTACGCTTCGCCTAACTTCATGGGGTAAAGTCCTCGTTTGTTCATGGGGTTGTAAGGAGATCTTGAGTTGTAATTGCCGAATCCTTTATGAGATTGATCTATCACGATTCTTGTTGATGATGCTTTGATGCTTAATAGTTCGCGACTTGGCTTTGGGTTTGCTTTGCTCTTGCATGGTTTACTTAGATTACATCAACTATCGTGTTCTTGTTGATTCGTTACCGATTATCCTCGTGTAGTGACACACCTTTGGTAGATTAGATCCGTTCTTCGTTGCTTGGTGATTACATCTCTAGTGATCCTAGACCCTATGGACAAATTCTCTTCATATCTTGTGCACACACCTATCATTGCTCACTAGTCTAGATTAGATTAGATTAGATTAGATTGGTTAGATTAGATCTATTTCACACTCAATCACTCAATATAGATCTTTTACCAACATCATTAGTGCTTAGTTAAGCATAGTAATACACTTATTCCGTGGATTCATAAACCTTGGGGGAATACTCTAAGGGAAAAGCTACATGATTCGTGCGCTTGCGGTACGTAAATTGGCGCTCTAAGGAGCGTCAACAATCTCCACCACCGGCACTACGACCATCGGCACTGTATGCGCCGTCGTCACCGCTACAGCCCCCTCGCCCCCAGCCCTCGTGAACTCTGGGGCAAGGGTTTCTTCCGCCTGGCCGGCAGGGCGCTCCGGTGCATCCCTACCGGTCTCCCCATCTTCCCCGGTGCCCGACCGGGCAGTGTCTTCTGCGCCGCCCCGACCGGCGTCTTCCTCGGTGTCCGGCCGGATGGCATGCTCCGCGCCACCCTGGCCGGCACCTTCCCCGACATCCAACCGGGCAGCATCCTCCGTGCTGCCCCCACCCGCCTCCTCCTCGGCACCTGGCCGGACAACGTCCTCCGAGCCGCGCCGACCGGTGTCACCTGCGCTCGGGTCATTGCGACCCCCAAGCCATCGTCGCTCGATACTGCTCGGCGATCTCCTCCGCCATCCGAAACCCTCCAGTTGGGGGCTGCGACGCCGCGCGTGGCGTAGCGGTCCTCCCAGACTTGAGGGCCTTAGTAGGCGCGAGCGAGGGGGGAGTCACAATAATCGTCAGGCTAGGCCAAGCGAGGGGAAGGTCAAAGTCAGCGAGAATGGAGATGCCGACCGAAATCGAAAAACGGACAAAAATACTTACCCTGAGGCGGCGCCCAGCTTGCGCTTCTTCGAGCCGCTCCTTGGGGCCCGCGCCAACCCACCGGTTCCCGTCGAACAACCGACGGGCGCCGCACCTGGGCCGACTTGATGCCTCGGTGGCGACACCCGTCCGAGGGTCTCCACATCCAGCCACGCGGGTGACCTCTCACTCGACGTCGCCCGCGTGCGCGTGATCTCACCCACGGCCTGCGCCGGGGGCTCGGTGCCAGCCCGTCGCTGGCCTAGCGACTGACCTCCGGCCCCCTCCGTGTCGGGGTCGGGCCACATCGAATAATTGACATTGCCCGATCCCGAGGGCGAGGATTCTGGCTCCGGCGTAGTCTTGGACGAGGGAAGCTGCCCTCCTTCGCCCGCTCCTGGTTCGCCTTCACTCTCTCCTCCCTGTCCCTCCTCTTCCTATCGCGGCGCTGCTTCTCCGCGTCCTTCCGCTCCTTCTTCGCCTCTGCGAACTGGCGGTTCACAGCCCGGACCTCAGGGAGCAGAGAATCCAAGGTATATCCCTGGTGATGCACCCCCTATAAACGAGGACCGGATTTGGAAAGAAGGGATGGTGCAAACGACCAATGCCAAGAGAAGACACTTACCAGTTGGATGTACCCCTCATCGGGGCGCATCGGGATCTCCCAAAGGTCTCCGAGGCCGCCTGGAGGTGGGGCCACCGTACGCCCCGCCCTCTGGGCGGCGACCTCGCAGGAGAGCAGCTCCGCCATCATCCGGGAGCCCTCGGACGGAGCCTCCTGCGTTAGCTTGAAGAGAGGAAGCTTCCTCTCCATGAGGGAGAGCACCCTCCATCTGTGAAAATTCGTGACGACGATGGCCGCCGTCAGCCCCTTGCCCGCCAGGCGACGCAGCACGTCGGTGTACACCTGGAGCTTGGCCTGGCGCTCGGGGGGTGATACCCCGTATCCCCAAGAGTCCAGTTTCTTCGATAGGATCTTGCCGGTGTACGCCGGAAGCCGCTCGCCATCGTTGTGGAGGTAGAACCATGCCTTATCCCAGTCAATATTGTTTGTCGTCATCGTGCAGGGGATCTACAGGTCCTTCCTCGACTCCCATAGATGGAGCGCCAGGCCGCCGACGCGAACAGGCCTCCTCACCCCCGCCGCAATGGAATTAGAGTAGAGGCCACCCCGGAACATGTGCCTACATAGATCCCATTGTGCCGGAATCCCCATATAGCCCTCGCAGATGGCGACGAAGACCGCCGCCTACGAGATGGCATTGGGGGTGAAGTTGTGCAGCTCTACCTCGTAATGGCGGCAGAGCGCACGGAGGTAACGGCCATCGGGAATACCGAAGCCCCGCTCGTGCAGCCGCGCCAAGCTGACGACGTAACCACTCGGGGCTTCGGCTCCGTCTCCGACCCCGGCGCAATCCACGCCGGATGAGCCAGATTGGTGTTCGGCGGCAGGAGCACGGCGGCAACCAGCGCCTCTAGGAACGCTCTGTCAACGATGGACTTGCCCCAAGGCACGGGAGCGACCATCTTCACCGTCTTCACCATGGCGATGGCGGAAGGAAAGGGGGGGTGGGGTCTCGAACGAAAGAAAGGTGTGCTCGCTACTTCTCTCTTTCTCTCGCCTATCTGCTCTGGAACTTTGATGCAGGGCGGCGGCAGTGGATGAAAGCGAAGGCGAAGTGAGCCGAGCGGACTCCCCCACACCTCCCTATTTAACCGGGCGACGCGCGGATTCGCCGCAGCCACCCGAAATCTACCGCATTAAATGTGGTAGATACCGCTGTGTCTGCCAGCTGGGCCCCACGATCGTGGGAACCCACGCGCATGCGCAGTAACTACAACGGGGCAGTTACCGAAGCGGCGCAGGCGCACAGTAGCGCACGTCCCGTCATTCGGCGGCCGCCCGTGTCGTTCCGACTGCCCAAGGACAACGCCTCAAAAGGCACGCCTGCCCCGCGAGCGTTGGGCCACATCACGGATGACTCAATGGCTCTGTGCCCTTGCCAAAAACCATGGTGGAATATTCCCCCCAGAGGGGTTCCTTACTAACGAAGGAACTGCTATTCCGAGCTCTACTAATCAGGGGGTCGAGAGCTGGCCCGCCGAGGGTTCAACAGCCACCCCAGAGCAACATAGTCAGGGGCAACATGGGCATGCTCATACAAAGCCTAGCCTCAAACGCGAGTTCGAGATGCCCTACGTTGTGTTCGAAGCCAGACAAGAGGCGGCTAGCATGAGGGATCCCGTCGAGGGAGAGCATCGAGCCCTCGGACCTAATCGAACGAGTCCGAGCCCTGCCTAGCGAACCTTTGCGAGCGCTTTATGGAATGTGTCTCCGGACCGCAAGCCGGCCCTCATCGAACGGGGCACGGACCTTCACTCGAACCACCCGCTAACAGCTCACCGAAGCATCCATGGCTCGCCGCCCGGGCAAGGGTAGCATGGCTTGCTTCACCCCTCCTCCTTGCGGAAAGGCTGACCGAGGGTCAAAAATTAAGTCGAGGGTTCCCCTGATCGCCCTCACATGGGTTGGGGCTCGGGGGCTCCTCGCGCAACTACGGTTAAGCTTGTACCCTCGAACGAACCGGCTCCCCCAGGTTGTGAAGTCCCGCATGTTAAACGAGCTCCCATGCACGCTCGATGAGCCGTTTGAATTGGTCCAAAGGGGGTGGGGGACGCCTTACCAGCTGAAAAGAACGCCGAAGCCGGCTGAAAAAATACCGAGGCCGACTGAAACGAAAGCTGAGTAGCTACGTCACCCGACCGACCATACAAACATAATGCTCACAGCCCTTGGACGAGTGCTAGCACTCCTCCAAGGCCTCGGGGGCTACATCCGCGGGTGCACTGACGCACCCCCACGGAGAAAACTTCACAAGTTCGAGGAACTAAACCCCCAAAGCATCGGCACTCGAGTCACCGAGCCCCCTAGTAAGCGAGCAAAAAGCAAAACCACGCTAAAGAAATAAGGAACTTCATTGCTTTTTGCAAACAAAGATTACAAAGGGTTACCGGCACAAAGCCGTTACAAGACACAAATGCATTGCCACCTAAGTGGCAATTTTCCCTGTCTTGGGGAGGAGAAGCCGCTTGGAAAACGCGAATAGCAATCTCCGGGCCGCACGGGTCTGAAGGGATGCCCGTCTCGCAAGCTTTCTTCTAGCCTCTCCCCCTCCGAAGTCCTTGCGGGGGGTCAAGCTGGCGGACAGCACCCTCACCGCCTCTCCGAGAGAAGCCTTGTCGCCGACAGGGACGATGTGAAGACCGGCGACAAAGCCGGCACCGACGTCATGTCCGGGACGCCTCACCACCCCTGCAAGCTGGAGGACATCGCGAAAGCATGCCCTCACGGGCCAAATGTTCTTCTGCTGATTCCACTGAGCCGAGGGATGGAAGGGACACCTTTCTCCAGCTGTCGCCCGCCGCTCGCAAGCATTCTTCTAACATCAGGAGCTAAGGAGACCAGACCACCCAGTCCGGGGGTCGGTCGTGGAAGACGGGGGAAGACATTACAAGCTAGAGGAAAGCTAGAAGCGAGAGCAGGAAAAACTGGTGAAGAAAAGGAGTCCAAGGACCCCTATTTATAGCCAAGGAGGGGCACCAAGCTTTAACCTGTTGCGAGGGGAAAGTTTGAAACGCCCGTGAAGGCGCAGCGCTCCGCGAGCGAAAGATGCCCTCGGTTAGCGCATCGTGACGAGACAAGACAGGGCAAAGCTGAACCCCAGGCTGCCGAGCAGCGCAGTGCCAGCACTATCCGCTGCCTTCGGTTAGCGTGTCGCGACGCGACCAGAAGGGGCAAAGTCGAACCCCCGCACGCCGGGCGGGGCAGTGTCAGCACTGGTCGTGGAGCAGCGGGCGCCATCATGGCTCTGGCCCGCCCAGCGCGCTGACGAGTCCCGTCACCAAGGATAAAACAAGAAGGGGCGCGTGCCCCGGAATACCTTTTTCAGCAAGTGCGTCACCCTCTGCACGAGTCGTCAAATCACACACAGGCTCAGGGGCTACACCCACCGGACCACTCGCGCGCACCAGCAGATAAAGACCGCGCCGATTGGTCGCTTCAAAGTCTAAAAACCCATCAGTTTGACCCTCTGACCGAGTCTCTGACTCGCCTAGAGGCTCGGGGGGTTACTGTCGGGTACCATAATTAGGGGCACCCTAACCAAGGGACTAAAACGACCCAAAAATGCAAAACACAATCAAGCCCTTGGGCCAAATCCCCCTGGGGCATTGCCGCCATCTGTACTTGGGTGCCAAAACCCTCTTCGGGTGTAAAAGCCTAAATGCACGCTCGGCCCACGGCTCGATGCCCCGGGGCGGCCTTGCTTGAGGTCTCACTGGTCGCAAAACAATTCCCGCCTCACTCGAGGTCCCCTCCGCCGAGCCCTCTGCGGGGCCTCGGCGCCGGGGGAATTCCGCCTCGTTCGAGACCCCCCTCGGCAGACTGGAGCTGCGGCTCAACCACTCGACGGGACGAGCGCATTTATTGCAACCTCTCCGTGGCATGGGGCTGGAGTCAGACGGCGTCGGCCGGCGTCAGCCACCACTCCGCGCAGCGGACATGATCGGCGTCCCGTCCGCCTGCACCGACCACTGTGCCGCTATTCCCGGCGCGGTGTGGATCAGCGGAACACTGTGCGGACATGTCTGACACCGCCCCGCCACTGTGCCATCTACTCCTTGTACTTTTCTCCTCTGCAGGACCCTCAGTAGGCATGGGCGGCGACTCTCGGATGCGGTACGGCCCTTGACCAGGGCAAGACCACCATCGGCAGCACCCTCGGTGCTCCGCCCCGTCAACGCAGAGCATAGCCACCGACTGGCGCCACAGGGCAAGGACACGCCCCGGGCATAGTCAAAAGGTGTCCCAGGGCGATGACCACACCCGGCGCCATGCTCCGCAGTGCCCGACATCAGGGGCCCTCAACTGTTCTCCTCCGATTCGGGAAGAAAGGGACGGCACTATGGATATCTCACACATGTAACCCCTCTCTCCTTGAGTCTATAAAAGGAAGGAGGGGCACATGAACACACGGACTCGGACAAGCAGACATACACAGACAGCCACTCGCACTCGCCTCTCCTCACATATTGGCACTTGCCTCAATCAACTCTAGTGCATCTAGAGACTTGGGAGCTTCTCTCCCTCTCTCGCTCAAGTTTGTACCCCCTACTACAAGCACCCCGGTGCAAGATAATACAGTGCTACCCTCTCTGCTGGACGTACGGTCTCATCGGCCGGAATCAGGATAAACCCAGTGTCATTGTGTTTCTTCTTGCATCAACAATCTAGGGACTGGGACACGCACCATCATTACTAGTTGGTGCTAAACCGCGAGGTCCGGACACCGACACTTTCATAAAAGTATACATATATCACTTTTTAAAAATATTTTTTTATAAAAATAAGAAGTCAAAGTTATGCTTTGAAGATCAGGTCACTATCCAAAACGACTTCCTTTACCAACCAAGAGGGTGTAGTAGCTTTAGTATTCTGATTGTGATAGAGGAACACAACTTTGCAGATTAAAGAAGACAATGTTTTAGCGCACGCTACAAACAATCAGGCCAACTCAGTTTTGAGAAAGGAAAAAAATCCGAAATAGATGAGTTTGTGATGTATAGCAGCGCAACGTTCAAAAATATTATCCGCCCGCCCGCCGTGGCCCCTCCGCCGGTGGCGCCTAGATCCTGTCGCCGGCAAGGGAGGGGGAGGAGAAGCGCCGGGGGGAGGGAGAGAGAGAGAGGAGTGGGAGGGAGGGGGAGTCGTGGATGGGTGAAAAGGATAAAAAATTTCTGACACGTGAGTCCTGTGGTTGGTAGTTGGTATAGAAAAGAAATATAGATGATGAATGGGTACGGGAGAACTGGATATAGAGAAGGAAATCTCGATGACCAGAATGAAATATTCTGTTTAGAGAGTGAATTTAGAGTACCACGAGTGCGGAAAGCTTTTGCATAGCATAGGTGTCTCAAAAACACATCATTTAGCATAGCTGCGGGTCCCACCATCTCGCACACACGGTTCAATGCACTGGACTCGAGTCTTTCCTGCTTTTATTACTCTTTCGCCTCCGCAGCACCCTGTCGATTTGGCCTTGGAGACGGCATTAGAAATAACAATTGCAACGTTCCAAAATAATACATGAAACGTTTCGCCAACAATGATGCACCAACCGAAGCATCTGCACCGGTGGAGAAAATAGTTCTGATACTACGATTTCTCTTATTATGAAAGCGGTGATTTGTTTGTGTATGTTTACATTCTCTGTGTTATTTGGTGATAGAAGATTGTACCTCATCCTTGCTGTTGAACTGTTTTATACGGACCACTAATATCTCCGTTAATTTCTTTAGAAAACCTATTTTGTTCTTCACACTAATCTAAAAGCTGTTGCTAGTGGTCACAAGTTTACCTCGGACACTTTTTTTTTACCTCTTGAAATGATGCATGTGAGCTAGCTTATAGAATTATTATATTATATTTTTGTCTAGTAGAAGAAAGAAATAGAAGAGCTACCTCTTGATGAAGAAATAATCTCGTACACACACTCCAGAATCATGTGAGCCTGATGTGTATATTCATCTATATTGAATCAGGTACTAAATTACTAATCAGTGGTGGTTTGTCTTAAAACACTAGTGCTTTTGTAGCTGCGTTAGGTAATCTTGCTTCTTTTTTATCTCATTTCGTGAAAGAATAGGAATACTGCTACTAGTGGTAGTTAGCTAGCCAGTACAATCTTTTAATCAAATACTAGTCCATATAGATATTGAATAGAAATAAAATAGTTTTAGAGCTGATGCATATCGATCTGATGCATGCAAGGATGTGATGTAACCCATGTGTAGCAACTTGGACCAATCTTGTTCATGATTGACATATCAGAATCATTTGAGAAGCTAAACAAATCATGCATAAATTGCCATACTAACTCTGGGTGTTCTGGTCTGAACTCTCGTCAGTTAGAGTGACTTCAACATCATTTGAACTTGGAATAACAATAAAATACCTCCCTATATTATGACTCCTGTCTATTCTCTAATCCTCACGGCATTGTAAGTAACTTCGGAAGCTATAAGTTGTCGATTGGTTATTGGACACATCTATTTTGCCTTAATTGGCTGACAAGATCAAAAAGGTAACCATAGCATTTGCATGCTTGTATAATCAATACCTGTCATTTTTGTAGGTATCTATTTTAATCCATCCATTGATCATTGATAAATGCAATATGTTACTAGCTAGCTTAGAGCCTGTAGTATCTTTATATGCACCTGTGCATTTATCTCCATGGTGAAGCTTCTTTATACACATTCAGTTCAGGTGTAGTGATAAAGCATTTTTATACATATTCAGTTCAGTCGCATTTTTTTCTTTTGATAACACTTCAGTCGCAGTTTGGAGCAGCTTCTATCTGTTCTTGTCTCCATGGTAGCATGGATGATATAGCAGTAGTGGTTCGTGCTTTTAATGTTTATTATTGTTGTTTTAATTATTAGTTGAATGCATAACCGTTAGATTTTGTGTTTAGAGAAGTAATATTGGTATGCATGCAGGTGGTTTGAAGCTGTGTCATTAGTTCTTCACCAGTGCTTTAATTAAGGTAAACTTTACTTGTGTTACTTTGCAGAGCGCTTGCTGGAAATAGTGCATAGAAGGTAGAAGTTATTTTGTGCCAGGAGTGGAGCAAATGCGGATTGGTGAAAGTATATCATTGTGTTGCTTGTGACTTTGAAATCACAGATATTAGTGCTTGAGTTCTTCCCACTCTATGAATTTTGTTCTAGTTCGAAAATTGTCAAATAAATAGCTCATGTCTCATTTTATTTTGTATTATCTATCTGCGTATGTGCATGGGCAGGACCCTATATCCATTCATCTTGGTTGGGCAGTATATCCTGCTATTCTGAAGGCCACATGATTATCTTGTTTGCTGTATTTATCCTCTGATTTTTTTTATTAATTTTCTAAATCTCTCTATTGTTCCTACGCATGGAATTGTTGAGAAAAAAGTCTATTGTTCCTACGCATGGAATTGTTGAGAAAAAAGTGAGCCGCAAATGATGTCTATGCTGCAATTATATAAGTAGATAGCATATATGCTAGAGAATATTATATAGCAAATGGTGCCTGAATGCTGCAAAAACAACAACAGCGGAGGCGGAGGAGTCGGAGCACCTGAACACTGCCAAACAACAATGGGGGAGGTGGGGCGTGGCACCCAGGGAAGCACGGGGAAGCTACGTTCCCTGGGTTAATAACCCTTTACTTCCAAACTAAGCCTAAGAGTCTGTGGGCCCCACTTATTAATCACCCACCCGGTCCCAACATCGGCGCGCACTCCGTCGTCGTCCTTCCGCACTCCCTTCTCCGCCCCTTGCCAAAGCGAGCTTCTAGCTCCGCTCAGCGACAGCTTGGTAAGTGCGGGCGGGGGCCTGGCCATGGCGCTGCTCTCCGCCACCTCCCCCGCCAAGGCATCCTTCTTGGCGCTCCTCTTCTGCCTCGACGAGCCGCAACAGAATCCGCTCCTAGCCCTGGGTGCTGGTGGCGGGCGGCGACATCGGCGGGCTGGTGTTCGCGCTGGCGGCGCGGCGCAAGGGGTACGGCGCGACGATGTTCGAGCGCGACATGAGCGCAGTGCGCAGGAAGGGCCAGTACCGCGGGCCCATCCAGATCCAACGTGCTGGCGGCGCCGGAGGCCATCGACATGTCTGTCGAGGAGGTGATGCGCGCGGGGTGTGCACAGGGGGCCATCGGCGAATACATGGGTTAGAGCTGGTTTGAGCTATTTGGGGCTCAAATAGCTCAAACTACTCCCTTCTTCCCCATTTCTTAGGCGCATGACCATTTTGCGTTTTTCTTTCAATATAGGGCGTGTAGTCTTGGGATTAATGCTGCAGTAATCACCATCCTTGTTACGAGAAATTAACTCACGACATGCAGGATTTCTCGGCGGAAATTACATTTGCATGCGGCCATGCAGGTTTTCTCGGCCGGAATTCCATTTGCATGCGGCCATGCAGGGCCAGCAGGCTGCGTGCGGCCATGCAAGATCTCTAGGATCCAAGCGATGTCGTTTGGTCTCTATGTAAACTTTCACAACATTAATGCAAACCTTGGTACCTGTGAAAATGCTCTTGTGCCTAAGAAATGGGGAAGGAGGGAGTAGCTCTAAAGTATCAACAACATGAGAGTTAGATTGGGGCTAGATGCATTTAACTCATCCAAAAAACTATTCCCCAACAGGTATTTATTTGGACTAGTTCAGGTGGGGTTCACTGAAATGTGCCTTAACTAGAGAGGGTTTAAATGAGCTAAATGTGCCTTAACTAGAGAGGGTTTAAATGAGCTAAATGATTGAAAAAGTACTTATAATGTCAATTTAACTCTTGCATCCAAACATCTCATGAGCTAGAATTAGTTTAAGATTAAAATTAAACTAGAAACTAATTCTAACTTCTAATCAAGCTAGAGTATCCAAACATGCTCGTCGTCTTTAGCGGAAAGCAAACACACCTTTTACTCTTCCCGTCCCTGAAAAACGAGACGACGATTCCTTTCCGCATGCACTTCACAGAAAACCGCGTGCGGAGAAGTAATTAACTGTTGTTACCGATGGCAAGCTCCTCTAATAACGAGTAGTACATTAGTCTTTGGCCAATCCTACTAATCTGTTTCAAAAATCCTAAAAAGACAGTTACACTAGGGGTCGGTCCATTTGGACACCAAAAAAAACTTTTAGCCGAGGGAATCTTGCTATTTAGGAGTATTAAATAAAGTCTATTTGCAAAACCTTTTCATAGATGGACGTTATTTTTCGAGACGAATCTAATGAGCCTTATTAATCCACGATTGGATACAGTGATGCTACAGTAACTATCAGCTAATCATGGATTAACATATATCATTAGATTCGTCTCGCGATTTAGCACATGATTCTGCAGTTAGTTTTATCATTAGTCTATATTTAATACTTCTAAATAGTGATCAAATATTTGATGTGACACCTCCAAAAATTTTACCCCCATCCCAACACACCCTTAGGTTGTCCGCACTGTGTGCGGTAAAGCGATAAGCATATGGGGCGGAGTTCGCTTTACCGCAAAAATGCGCGGTAGCGGGGTTCTGTATCCCAAACGGTATCTTTTCGTTCGTGCCTCCGTCCTCCAAATCCAGAGCAGATAGCGAGGAACTCTATGGGTGCGGGCCCGGGCAACTAGGCGCCATCGCAACCACCGGCCGGCGCGCCGCCGCCGCCATGGCCACTGGAGAACGAGTGAGGGAGGAGGAAGAAGGACGGCGGCGGCGGAGCTCGCCCACCCGCGGCCGGCGCGGAGCCCCGTCCCGCCGCGGCGTTAGAGCCGGGGAGGGAGGAGGGCCAGCGCCGGACGGAGGTAGAGAGGGAGGGGAGGCCGCCTGGATCCGGCCTCCGCCGGAGCCCTGCTCCGTCGAGCTGCTGCCCCATGCCGGCTTGCCCCCGTGCCACCGCCGTAGCTCGCCCCGCGGGCCCCGCTCGCGCGAGATCCGCCGCAGTTGGAGCTCCGCCGTGGCCGCGCAGGCCGAGGCCGCGCCGGGCAGGGCGCTCGTCCCCTGCTCCGCCACCACGAGGAGGAGGCGGCAGAGGAGGGCTCGGGGCCCAGGGCGAGGCCGGCGCCAGTGGCTGGGGCGCGGGTGGCCGGCGCTCTGCTGGGGGCGGCGAGGACGACGGGGTCGGCGGGGAAGATGGACGGCTCGGCTCCTCCCTGCTGGCCCCGCGGCCCGGGCTGCTCCGGCCGAAGCAAGGGCACGCCGCCACCGGGGCTGCAGAGAGAGGCGACGGCGGCGAGGCGGGCCCTGCGCCCCGCCGGACGCCGTCTTCGCCCACACGCTCGGCTGGGCGCGCCCGTGCGCCCAGCTCGGGGAGCACAAGGGCCACAGCGAGGCCCGCCGCCGGGGCCGGGCGCGCCGGCCTCCGCCACCCCGCGCGAACCTCTGCGCTGCCGCACGCCATGGCTGCCGCCGCTGCCATCCCTCTGCTCGCGCGCGCCAGGGCCGCTCGGCCCGCCCGCCGCCGCAGCTTGCGCGCTCGGCCCGCTGCTCGCCGCCGCCGTGGCCGCTCCGCCCGCCCGCCGTGGCCCCTCCGCCGGTGGCGCCTAGATCCTGTCGCCGGCAAGGGAGGGGGAGGAGGAGCGCCGGGGGGAGGGAGAGAGAGAGAGAGGATTGGGAGGGAGGGGGAGTCGTGGAGGGGTGAAAAGGATAAAAAAAATTTGACACGTGAGTCCTGTGGTTGGTAGTTTGTATTGAAAAGAAATATAGATGATGAATGGGTACGAGAGAACTGGATATAGAGAAGGAAATCTCGATGACCAGGATGAAATATTCTGTTTAGAGAGTGAATTTAGAGTACCACGGTGCGGAAAGCTTTTGCATAGCATTGGTGTCTCAAAAACACATCATTTAGCATAGCTGCGGGTCCCACCATCTCGCACACACGGTTCAATGCACTGGACTCGAGTCTTTCCTGCTTTTATTACTCTTTCGCCTCCACAGCACCCTGTCGATTTGGCCTTGGAGACGGCATTAGAAATAACAATTGCAACGTTCCAAAATAATACATGAAACGTTTCGCCAACAATGATGCACCAACCGAAGCATCTGCACCGGTGGAGAAAATAGTTCTGATACTACGATTTCTCTTATTATGAAAGCGGTGATTTGTTTGTGTATGTTTACATTCTCTGTGTTATTTGGTGATAGAAGATTGTACCTCATCCTTGCTGTTGAACTGTTTTATACGGACCACTAATATCTCCGTTAATTTCTTTAGAAAACCTATTTTGTTCTTCACACTAATCTAAAAGCTGTTGCTAGTGGTCACAAGTTTACCTCGGACACTTTTTTTTTACCTCTTGAAATGATGCATGTGAGCTAGCTTATAGAATTATTATATTATATTTTTGTCTAGTAGAAGAAAGAAATAGAAGAGCTACCTCTTGATGAAGAAATAATCTCATACACACACTCCAGAATCATGGGAGCCTGATGTGTATATTCATCTATATTTTAAACTATATATTAAAGATTAGATCATTAAATAAGTTATCTCTTATATTATGTTTTGTTGAGGTGAGCTAGTTTTCGAGTGTAATGTTTTGGAGATGAAGGCGTCTTTCGCTTAGCCCAGTCTCAGTAAGAGTTTTATGAACATAGATAACTAAACTGAGAACTAAATAATTGTGCCAGATGAGTTTTATGGTGATGAAACTCTCCTCACATACTATGAGATTCCATCGTTCTCTCTTCTTATCATGTCAGCAAAATTAATAATATTTAATGTCATGAAATCCTTCATAAAACTCACGACGGTTCACTATTTTTTTTATAATAAAGAGCAGGGCCCACTACCGCGGTAAAGCTGCGAGTCGGAGACGAGCCGAAAGCGGAGTCAAGAAATTGCACAAACTGTAACAGCCGTGAGCCGATACACCTCGATCCGGAGTCTCGAGTCTCGAGCCAACACCAAGGACGGCGGACGCGCGGCGGCCACCCGAATCTCCCGATCCGGCCGGCCGAGCCGGACCGGGCATGGACGCGCAGGTCGTCCCAGGCGGCGGCGCGCTGCGGCCGTGGTCGGACCGCACCGGCATCGGCAGCGGGGTGGCGGCGCTCAGCGCGGCCATCGAGGGCGCCAGGCGGCTGCTCGCCGCCGCCGCGGCGCGCCGCGGCGAGCTGCGGAACAGGCCCTTGGAGGGGTACCTGAGGGAGGTCGGCCGCGAGGTCTTCCGGGCCGACACGCTGCTGGACGAGCTGGACTACCGCCGCATCCGGGAAGAGCAAGAGGCGGATGCCGGCGACGGCGAGCAGGTTGGCCGTCCGAGATTCTGCTCCCGTCCTTGTTGAAATTTATTTATTCATTTATACACTATTATATCAAACGCCTTTTTGCCCCTACAAATCTCGGGATGCCAGAACACGCGCACCCTCCCTCACAAAGGTCCACAACTTTTTCCTGCTCCGTCCATTTAAAATTATATCTTTGCGATCACGGGTGGGGGTATATGCACATTACTTATTTTATATTACAAGGAAAACAACCTGACTAAAGTTAGTGTTTACAAAAGAGATGGACCATTATAGTTCTTACATTCTCCTCGGTGCTCACACTGTACACAAGACCATACACAACATATTTGGACAGCAGATGGGATTAAAACATTTCATAATCGTTTCCTCCAAAAGCATTATATAATCTAATCTCATACACTTGTTATTTTGAGAATCCTCCTTTTTAGGATGTGTTTTTTAGTATCCTCTTTTCTTAGGATGCTAATATTGGGAACAGCAACAATGTGGAAACCACTATATATGGCTAATTAAGCCATCATCGCTTCTTACCAAATTTTCTTATTGCTATGCGCTGCCACTTTATGCACACCTGGCCCAATGTTATCCTAAATGTTAAACGATAAACAGTCGATCACCTGTTGTTTAGCCATTATTCGGGCTAAACGGCCAACGAAACGGCCTAAACGGCCGATTAAACGGGCTAAACAGTTGACTAAACGGAAACGGCTGGCCACCATTTAGCGTTTAAACACCATTTAAACGGCCTAAATGCCTGGCCCCTGTTCATAATATTCGATTTTGCATGCTTGGGTGATGTAAAGTCATGCAAACCAACGTATTGATTCTCTTCTCCTATTCCACTTCTTTTAAAATTGGTAGCTTTAGAACCTTTTTTACCATTTACTTGTCTCAAATATTTTATCTCATTTGTTAGTTTGTAGGCAAACTTATGGACCAAATTGGACACGGCGAAAGTGCCAGTGATAGCAATTCCAATTCATTGCAGAAGGATCGCACCACTGTTGACCAATCAGCCTCTGATCCATCTAAACTTCAGCTTGTCTTGTACAATGCCACTGCAAATTCTTTGGTACCGTGGATGGAACTGGATAAGAATGACATCTTATATAGAATATACAATCATGTCAATGAACTTAATGAGATGCAACATGACGCACTGAAGGCACTCAAGCTTGAGGACCTGGACGTCCTTGCTCTCGGAATGGGGCCTCCAGATATGGACTTCAGGGAGACAACTCCTCTTGCCATTGAGCCGAAAATTTATGGGAGGGAAAATGAGCTGGATCAAATAATCAACAAGCTTATGACTAGTGAAACAGATGATGGACACTTATCAGCTTTCGCCATTGTTGGGAATGGGGGCATTGGCAAGACCACTTTAGCTCGTCTGGTGTATAATGATGCAACCATTGGAAGGCATTTTCTGCTAAGGATATGGATCTATGTATCTGTTAATTTTGATGAAGTTAAGCTTACACACGATGTGTTAGAATGCTTGTATGGTGATAGGTTTGAGGGAATTGAGGACTTGGAGAAACTCCAAAAGTACGTCCAGGAAGGTATCAAGTCCAGAAGGTTGCTAATTGTTATGGATGACATATGGGAAGACCATGACGCAAGTCGATGGGACACATTCCTAGCTCCATTTACACAGACCCAAGTTAAGGGAAATAAGATTTTAGTGACTACAAGGAAATTTTCTGTTGTGAAAATGATAGGTGCAAAGGATGAAATTAAGCTAGATGGTCTGATGGAAGATATTTTTTGGTCCTTATTCAAAGACTATGCATTTGGGAACATGAGGCCACAGCTGAAACTGGCACATATTGGGCGTCAGATAGCAAAGAAACTGAAGGGATATCCTTTAGCAGCTAAAACTGTTGGAACACTACTAAGAAGAAAACTTGATGTTGAGCATTGGAGGAGAGTTCTTGACAGCAATGAATGGATATATCAAGGAAGCAACGAGGACATCATGCCAGCACTGAGGATTAGCTACAACCATCTGCCCTTACCTCTTCAAACGTGCTTCTCATATTGTGCACTGTTCCCTAAGAATTACCATTTCAGCACTGAACAGTTGGTCAACACGTGGATTGCACAAGGTTTTGTTTATCCCAAAGGAACAAAAAGAATAGAAGATGTTGGATGCGAGTACTTCAGTGAGCTAATGGACTCTGGGTTTATTCAATATGAACCGACAATGCTCGCTTACGTCATGCATGATCTTATTCATGATTTAGCACAGATGGTTTCATCTGATGATTGTTTCAATATAGAAGCCCTAGGATCTAGAGCAGCACCAAAATTTGTTCGCCATGTCAGTGTTATTACAGAGTCGGCATATCGCCCTAAAGGGGATGGCAGTATGCCACCTAATGAATCGTTTAAACAAGAATTTATTGAAACTATTGGCTCATTCCAACCCAAGAACGTGGGCACAGTTATGCTAATTGGCCGATATGATTCAAAATTTTCTCAAGCATTTCGAGACAAATTAGATGAGTTCAGAGCCATTCGTGTATTGAAACTGGAAATGATGTTTGATGGTTTGGGTTCTCTGGTATGTAACCTCGCAGCATTTATTCATCTTCGTTACCTGGAGCTGCGTGCTGCTTATGCAACTTCAAATTTGCAGCTGCCAGAATCATTATCTAAGCTGTACCATCTAGAGGTGCTCGATATCAATATCAGACATAATTGGGGATCTCGAACAGAGTTACCAAGAGGGTTGAGCAATCTTGTAAACCTTCGCCACTTTCTTGCCTTTGAGAATTTGCATACGAAAATTGCTGCTGTAGGGAAATTGAAATTTCTTCAAGAGCTCAAGGCATTCAAAGTCAGGAAAAAGAAAGAGTTTAGTATAGCTCAACTAAGGACTCTAATGGAGCTCAGAGGATCACTGAAAATATATGGTCTTGAAAATGTTGAGACTAAAGAGGAGGCTATGTTGGCTAGACTGAAGGACAAAGTACATTTGAGCAATTTACACTTATCATGGGAGAAAGGGCAAGACAATATTGCTTCTCACACAATAGTACTTGAAGGACTTCAACCACACACAACCCTCAAATGTCTCCGAATTGACGGACATAGAGGTGCTGCTCCCAAATGGTTGACCACAGAGTTTCCTCTTACATCCTTGCGATCTCTTCATTTGGAAGGCTGCCAGAACTGGGTGGCACTTCCACCTATTGAGAAGTTACAATTCCTTAGGGAATTACACTTGGTTCGTTTGTTTAAAATCAGGGAAGTTCTTATTGGTCCCCTAGAGGTGTTGGAGCTACGTGAGATGCGTCGATTGACAAAGTGCACTGTGTTAGATGAAGAATAGTCATCCAAAATTATACGTGTTCTTGAAGTTGTGTCATGTTATCGCTTGAACAGGTTACCCTTTTTGCAGAATTCTAGCAAGGATGAGAATAAGCAACGATTACCAAATCTCTACCGAGTTCATATTCATGACTGGCTAGAATCTGAAGATTTACCAGCACTTCCTGTCACCAGAACATCAACTGATTTAGACATTTCAAATGCTGGCTCAATTGGATCCATGTCATTCCGTCTCAAACATGCAGTTGGATCAAATGGGCTAACCCTAATAATTAGTGGTGGTCCCCATCTGAGCAGTTTGGATGACAAATTGCTTGCATTCCATAATCTCACAACTTTAGAAGAAATGGAAATTGCTGGGTCTCCAAATCTATCTTATCTTTCATGGAATAGTTTGCAGCAGTTGACGTTCCTAAAAAGGTTAACGTTGTCAAATTGCCCCAAGGTATTCTCTTCATTCCCGACTGGATACAGTCTGCCACCTTCACTTGAAGATCTTGATCTGTCAAGGTGTGGCATCACCGGGAGTCAACTGTCGGAAGTGCTGGTTAGTCTTACTAATTTGTCAAGCTTGAGAATAGCGCACTGTGATAAGGTAAGATCGTTGGCTGTAGGCTTGTTAACAGATGAAATGGACCTAATGCCAAAAGGCTTATGTCACATCCCACTTAACAGTTTGATGAGGATGCACAAGTTGCACATCTCATCTGACATGCATTTCCTGAGCAGCAAGGGTTTTGGAGAATTTGTTTCCCTCAAAGAATTGGTTATTAAAGGTTGTGCCGAGCTTCTTAGAACTATGCTTCTTCAAGCTGAAATGGAATCAAGCAATAGCATCATTCTCCCTTCTTCATTGCTACATTTAATGACTGATTGTTTGCCAGACGAGCTACTGCAGCACTCAAGGCTCACGTCCCTTGTTCAGCTAGACTTGGAGCAGAGTCCTAGTTTAACGTCAGTAAACCTGCTTTCCTGCACAGCATTACAGAAATTAGTAATTAAAAAATGTGACTTGCTAGCTTCATGTGAAGGTTTTCAGTCCCTTGCCCGTCTCAGCACAATGATTGTAATGGACTGCCCAAGCTTGGTGTCTTTGGCGCTGCAGTCCTGTTCGTCATTGCGGCACCTGCATGTCGAAGGTTGTCATGCATTATATACACTAGAGAGCTTAGTGCACCTTCCATTACTTGCTGAATTGCATCTAATTGAGAATCGAAATTTGATATCTCTTAAGTTGCACTCTCATGCTGCACTGGAGAGCCTGAACGTTCAAGGATGTCCTGCACTGTCGTCATTCGAGCACCTGAAGTCCCTTGGGCATCTTATTAACTTGGAAATCCGAAAAGCTCCAGGTTTTGTATCAGCATGGAACCATATGGCGCAAGAGGCTGAAATTACCAATCAAGAGCTGTGCTTACCGCTTCAGACACTACACATTGATGACCTCAGTTTTCTCACAACAGCAATATGTAGGAACCTTATTTCTCTGAAGAAACTATGCATTTGCACTTTGGATTTTGACGATGTAGACTGCCACATGAGAAGATTCACAGATGAGCAGCAGGAAGCACTGCAACGTCTTAACTCACTCCAACGGCTTGAGCTGTTGTCTATGACGTATCTTCAGATGCTTCCCTCAGAGTTGCATTGCCTTCCCT
The DNA here is from genome assembly GCF_016808335.1 of Panicum virgatum. NCBI lineage: Eukaryota > Viridiplantae > Streptophyta > Magnoliopsida > Poales > Poaceae > Panicum > Panicum virgatum. Next base: position 47,254,045 of record NC_053153.1, on the reverse strand, counting down.
CTTTGCAGCACTTGATTATAAAGAATTGTGAGAGCATCAAGTCACTACCAGAAAAGGGCCTTCCAGCTTCGCTCAAGCTTCTCGATGTCGACAAATGTAGCACAGAACTGTATGAACAATGCCAGCATGTAAGAGGCCTCCAGTGGTTGTACATCCGCGGGCGTAAGCAAGAAAAGGGGTAGCTGGTTTATCTTGTGTATGATTATGTTTTTTTCATATTATGATATCTTTATTGCATATTAAGATTGAAATATAAAAGTAGAAAAAAGTCAACACTTGGCAGAATATGCACCTTTTTTGTTCCAATCCTTAGATTCTTTTGCCAACATTTTTAGAGTTGGTCTTATTTGGAAAAAAAAAATATAGCTATGCTACAAAATTTACATGTCAGAACAAGGGTGTACTGATGTGCTGCTAATTAGTGTGCTATAGAAAGGCAGGGGCGGAGACAGGCCCGGTGCTGCCGGGGCTGCAGCACCGGTCCTGCCCTCCAAATGCTAGTACTTATATGTATAATTAAGAAAAAAACACTTAAACTTTAATAGTCTAGCACCAGCCACGGGTACTTTGAGAAGAGAACAGCTTGATCATGGTTCCAAGCCAACGAGAAGTTTCATACTTATCGTTAGTCTGCATCACTCACATCTCTGTTTTTCCTAACCAGCTAGCTGATCACTTACCTTGACTGCCTCTGAACTGTTTAATTATCCTACATCCACAGACCACAGGTGCTACGGCAACAACACTTTAAGACACACAACCCTCATACAAGTTGATAACTATACCCATGTTTGTTTCCACTTAACTCATGGTGGTGATAGAGAAAAGCGGAGAAGCGCGTTGTATATGTCGCGTCCGACATGCGTCTCCAAGCCGTGTGCATCAACGAGAAGTGGGATTGTTTGAACTGGCGCGTGCAGAATGCAAATGCAGGGGAATCATCGCGTTTGCAGAACATGTGTATGTGGGAAATGTGTCTGCGGACTGCAAGTATAAATATGGCCTATGCCCAGTTGTCACTCGCAGCCCGCCCACCCCCCTCGCTTCATTCCTGGCTCCGCCACTGTAGAAAGGCATGGTCATAGCAGTGGAGCGTGGGAAGGGCGTATGATTTACAAATTACAACATATTAGGTCTAACACTCAATGTTGAGTTGAATGATAGTTGTACGATGCATTAGTATATTACGTTGTTTTGCCCAAAGCAATGCATATGTATTAAACTAATATGGAGAAAAAGCGTAGAGAAGTTGAGAAGAATCAATTTAGCAGGGTCTCGATATTGAAAAGGATTAGCACAGTTCCAACCAAAAGACAATGGAATGACATCACATAAATCTTCATATACCTCTGTGGCACTCAAAGTCGTTGGATCTTTCCTCAAGAATCAAGATGGGATATTTATCTAACCCCACAAAGCACTGTATCAAACTAGATACGTGTTTCTCTAGCTCTGTGGGAAACATTATTCTCAGGGAAGTTATAATAAATAAAGGTTTGGTTGCCGCATGGAGACATAGCACTAGCTATTTGATCAACCAAAAGACATTAGCTAGAATGACACCATATAGCTCAGTTCCATCCAAGACATTGGGGTGACATGGGTGGCATCCATTTATAGAACATATGTGGCATGAATACACTTAGGCCTTACTCTTATGTATGAAGATTATTTAGCTTGTGTTCATACAAGCTACCTGTAACACCCTGGTGTTAATTTCATGCTTAATTTGCTAAATAGCAGCTTACGTTCGTCATTAGCACTGTTTAATCTTTCTTGAGGTGCCTCACCTTAAGCTGCTTTGATACAAGTTTTTCTTCTTAAACCAAGCCTCAAATCAGTTTTCGCCCAATATAAAAGTTCTAGAACTATTCTTCCTCTACAACTCTTATTTTGGCCAAATTCCAAGTTCTAATGGAAAATTTTGAGTTCGGGCAGTTTAAACTTGGAATTAGGAAATGTGAGGGATTCTGCACAGGAGACTGGTCCGACCGGTATGGGGCACCGGTCAGACCGGTGTTCCTCTGTTTTGCCCGATCGGCGGCGCGCAGCGCCGCTGACGCCACGCGTCACCGCCGACGAGTCTCGTCACCGCTTAAGTCGTCCGTCGAGGGCAACTTCGTTTTTGCCTCTCCTCTCCCTCGCCCTCACCTGGAACCCGAGCTCCTCGGCTCCCTGCTCGCGCGCACAGAGCGCCGCCGCCGCTGCACAACACCGCCGCCCTACCTCACCGTGGAGCCCTAGCTCCAGCCTTCCTCCGCCCTCTCCCTACCCAAGCCAACACGCCCACGAGCTCCCTCTCATGCCAAAGAAAACTCCCAGGGCCGAGCCCCCACTCTCCAGCCGCTCAGCTCGCCGGAGCGAGCCGCCGCCGCCGCTTGGAGCTCGGCTCCCGCGGGCAGGCCCCTCCGGTCGCCTTCGACCCCACCTTCCCCAAGGAATCGACTCGTGGTGAGCCCCTGATGCTTCCAAGACCCCTTCCCCACCGCCGGTGAGCCATCCCTCGCCGGGAATCGAAGCTACCGCGGCGGCACATCGCCGCCACTCTTACCTTGCCATGGAACTCCCCTCTCCGGCCGACCTCCGCTCAAATTAACCTACCTGCGAGCTCCCACACCACCCACTGAACCTCACCAGCCCGGCTCTGCTCCTTCTCCCTCACCAGAGAGCCTCCACCACCGCACGCCATAGCCGCCGGCCGCCAGCCGCCGTGGACAGCTCAACTCCGGCCATCTCCTCACGCCCCGAGACCCTCTACAGGTGCGCCTCGACGCCCTCTTCCTTTTTCCCACCTAGCCCTCGCCGCCGGCGAACCTCCTTCGCCGGAAAACCGAGCGCCGCCGCGTCCTCTGTTTTCCCTCCCCGGCACCGGTCAGACCACCAGCCTAGACCGGTCAGACCGGTCAAGGCCGACCGGTCGAACCGGTCTAACCGGTCCACTTTTCCAATTAATGTACTGAATTTCCAAAATTCATAGAAAATCCTAGAAAAATGCTAAAAAGGCAAAACCAGTTGCATTAGCTTCATAATTTCATCCTCTATCTGATAGAACCATGAAATGTATAGTTTCATCACTTTTGCTAGATGATTTTGCTTGCACTTGTTTAATAGTAGGTGAGACCTAGAACACCCCCTTTCGGCCTTAGAGCTGAGCCTGATATGATCGAATGCACCCTCCAGTCTTCTTTGTTGGAGATACTTCAGGCTAAAAGGAGTTGAAGTCTGAACTCACACCTCATCGTCCATATGATTATGACCTTATGCTTGTTTGTGTGCCCTTTTAATGCATAAGGGGTAGTTCTCTAATTCATGCAATTGCATCATTGCATATCATCTAGGTACGTTAGATGTGCAATGCGTGGAACTGGAGGACGATTGGAATCTGAATCCACAAGATGGAGTTAGTGGGCGTATCCTGAAGAGAAGACCAGCTGGAGCAACTGAAGACCCGGCCCAAGGTCGGAAGGGCCCAAAGCCTTGTTTCTACTAACACTAACTTAGTGTTACTCCCAGGCAAGCCCCGGAGCATATCCCTTATTTTAATTACTCCATGTTTTATTTAAAGTATTGTGCATTTACGTTCAAGGAATTGATTGGAACCATAGATGTATAATCTTGAATTCCCAGTGTCTCACTAGTTCAGTTTATCGCTAGCATTGCTATGCTTAAGTAAACCCGGTAGAAGACGGGTGATTTCCTGTCACCCGTGAGATATAGGTTTGATACTTCAGTAAGAGAAGTGAGAAATATTTCTGTAAGAATGATATTGGAGACCGGGTGGAGGGAAAGTTAAACATGATTATGGAATAAAGGAAAATTGAGTCTCCACCTGTGTCGATTGAGGACCGAACCGTTGTTGGCCTTTTGACTGAGGATTGAACAGTACTAACCACATGCCAGAAGTAGGAGGTAGTCGAAACCGGTAAGCTAATTACCTAATTGCAACGGAATTTGACTCTCCATCCGCTACGCTGGCGTGGTGCGAGGGCAAATGATGTATTCGTCCACGGGTTCACAGAGTGTTCGCACGTGTGGGACTCATCATCCGAGTGTTTGCGGCCGCGAGTCAGACTTCGAGGTAATTATGGGAACAGTTGCTCGGTGTGACTCGACGGGGTTGCACTTGGCGTGTGAGTTAGGTCCACCTTGCAAGGTTAAATCGGATCGATTCACCGTGACTCGCGGATATGAGAGTCTTGGTCAATGCGTTGCATCGTAGTAAAGATGGAAATGACAGAAAGATGGAAGTTGGACTTATGATTGTGATTCTCTAATAAGATATTATGTTCAATCATGTTTGCTCTTGAGATTTAGGCAAACCTAGTTTATAGCTAATAACTCAATTTGGGCTAAAATATTGTAAGTAAGGATCCAGTACTAGTAGCTTTTCAGCAAAAGAACTACAGAGCCAAAGAGCCTTGCATGTTTAGGAGTCGGCTAAGTATATACCACTAGTCAGGTAAGTCTTGCTGAGTATTAGTATACTCAGGGTTTGTTGTTACCCTATTTTCATGTATTTGTTGCTGGTTGGAGCTAACAAGGATTCACACCGGTGGGCTCGATGTGACATCCTCACGTCTTTGTAGCATCGTGATTTTTTTAAATCAAACTTCTATTTAATTTCCGCTGCATTTTGAACTCTGATATATTACATAAACTCATTTTGTTAAGCTCTGTTCTGTAATTTAAATTTGAGAAACTTATGTCTGCTTGTAATCATCTGCGCTCGCCTTCGGGTGAGACTTCCAGTGTTTTCAATCCTTAACCCAACAAGCTGCCAGATTACACCGTTTTAAGTGCGCGGTAACTTGGTTAACGCTTAAGATGATAGTTAGAGCACTTAAGCCGGTTTAATTTAGACGGTTTTGTCACAGCTGGTATCAGAGCCGAAACGCACTGGGGATGATTACTTGCATGCTTAGTTTTATTTAAAACTGATATTTAAGTAGCAAACTTGTTGGTTTAAAAAATTTGACGCTAGTTGCGCTAAGGAATAAGATAGATAGCTCGTATGCCCTATCTAGGTTTTATTAGTTATGGTGGCATCTATGTATCTATTTTATTCCAGCACTTCCAGCACTTTACTTTTTGTTAAACCTTACTTTTGTGCACAACTATTATTTTGTAACGACGCACCTATGCTAAGGTAAGCAAGGTAAGCATTCTTGATAGTCCTTAGAATAGCCGACGTGTTTCATACGTGCGCGGGTCCCGTATGATGAGCATACGAGGAGGTGATAAGGCTCAATTCAAACGAGCCTGTCGCTATCTGCCGCCTAATATAGAGTGCGGATTTCTTACCGTGTGATTGTAATTACGGCCATCTCGTAAGGCAATATTACGAGGTGTAGAACCGTCATGCGGTCGGTCATGACCGTGTACCTTGGGACACGTTTACCCTTGGGTGTCCCGTAAGGCAATTTGTACGGGAAGTGAATACGTTGCCTTGGTAACGTATGCAGCGCTGCCCATTCAGCGTCGAACGTTTGGGTGCCATCTCTATAGTAGATGGTAATGTATGTGTGAATATGTGGGAAACTGCATATGCGTTACCCGTGTGGCATAGGACACATGGGGGCCGTTCGTGTGTGCTGGCACGAAGGGTCCAGAAGTGGATATACATATTGTGTTTGTCTGCAGGTACACTAACCACATTACGTAAGTTGTGAACGTAAGAACGACTAGTATATATAGGGAGAGTACGTATTGTGCCACCGGTTGTCCTCGTATGCCTAGTTATTGGCATTTGTTGGTGAGGAACGATAGAACGTGCATGCATCATGGCATAATCTTGAGTTTGATTGATTGTCATGCTTGTTACGTCGTTTTACTAAACTGTGATGCTTTTACCTAGGTGTCCGCCTAAGTTTTGTGTTCTAGTAGTGGAACCAACGTAATCTGCTCGATTGACCTTGAGTTGAGAAAGTCTTTTGTAAATTAGTGGTTTTGGTCTTGTATGAACCTTACCGTTGATCTTAGCTTGTTAATCAATCCAACCCTTGATCAATGCCTTGAATCTATTCCTACAAAACCATTGTTCCTTTTCCTTCATGGCTCCCTGGCTAAGCCATAATGTTTGTTAACAAAACTCCATCGTTCAATAACCATTCTATTTCTCTTGGTGTTATGCCTGATCTTGCTGGTTACTTTGATTTTAACACCGGAACCTTGTACATTCATTCTTGCTCAGTAGTTTTGGATAAATTAAAAAGATTCATGATAAAATAATCTTTTAATTGCAGTTGTTGCAATAGTCATGCATCACATCATTTCACATCATTGGTTAGTGCATGGTGTTGCATCATCGTCATCGAGAAAATGTGAGCTAACTAACGGGTATGCTCCGAGTAGAACTTCGGGTTGTCTTCGGTTCCCTTAACTTATCTTTCCACTGTTGGCACTATTGGGTTGCTACTCTTGATTTCTTGTGGTGGTGTTTAATCACATGACCCTGATGCCGCGACGGAACCTAGAGCCTCATGTGCGCTGCAGCCACATGATTGAGCCACTAGGAGCGCGCTGGTGCCTAGGTATATGTGACATAACTCACTGCAATCTCTTTCTATACAACCTTACTAGTGTCCTATCTTCTGATCCTTACTCAAGGGTATAGAGCTAACAAGGTGTTAGTCATGAGAGAATGGTTACAAGGTGCGAATCATGTGCATCATCAACTCAGCCGTATGTGCATCATGCATATGCATCTTGTTGGGATCTTCGGCACGATCACCGAACATAAGGAATAAATCTCACACGAAGGTTAAAACATAAAGGAACGAGTTGCACGATAGAAATTGCACTATAGCTCACACAAAATGTTCCAACCCGTACAATGTTGGGTGGGAGGGGGTATTTATACCCCCAACCTTATTACATCATTCCAGAAATGCCCCTCCGGCCCCAACGAAGGTCAAGAGATTACATCAGGGGTATTTGGTAAATTTTCTAGGTTGGACAGTCCGACTTGGATACTCCTACTCGGATCACATGTTTCTTGCCCTTCGGGGACCTTCGGTGGTGGTCTTCGATAAGCTTCGTGTGGCGTCGCCTTAATCGTTCGCCAGTCTTGAGTCGTCCTTCGCGCCCGAAGGTTCTCGTCATAACCTCCGAGAGCATGGCCCCACCGGTCGTAGGAACCTTCGGGTTCCGTGGTGTGCGGCAACCCTCAGTGACGACCTTCGACAAGCTTCGAGAGACTTCGCCTTTTTCATTCGTCACCTTCGCGCTGCCCGAAGCATCCCGAAGGTTCAGGGCATCTCCTTCGGACGCCGGACCTTGGCGAGCTCTTCGATGCTTCATCATCTTCGGTGGACCTTCGGTCATCCTTCGGGTCGGTCCACCTTCGCGAGGTGGCGATCCCCAACACATCTCATACATGCATACATTAAGAGCATTGTCATCTTTGCACCTAGTGTATGCATCATTGGGTCAGCATCATAACTAATGCATCGGGTCATATGCACCATTCCATTGTGCATGGATCATTCTATCATCGTGCTACACAAGCATTGCACTCATACATTTTGAGAGTGCATATTATTATGGTTATCGAGCATTTGCACTCTGGGTTGGACCATTTTCTCTTTATCCTTTGTTATGGCGGTTTTGCACTGGCATAATTAACCATATTTTGCAACTAGCATCATGCAACTCATTTTAATAATAAATCATGAGCAAGGATGTTCTAAAAACTCCTCCTAAACCATTCTTCTGTGTTATCTTCACTTGCTATCCATAAACCTTGCAATGAATCTCACTGGCATCTGTCTTCCTCATATTGTGATCTCAGCTCGGTAAGAACATGACCACTTCATCTCATCCTCATACCATTGCTTAATTAACCTTTTCCCTTCTGGATTAGAAAGCTTTATAGAACTTCACTGACCGTTCTTGTTGAGGAGCCATGTGAGAATCGAGTAGGGGAGTTTTCTTAAAAGCATCGTCATTATCAGGAGGCGTTCGTACCTGCATATAAAGAGGAAACTGGTGATCCTGATTTTGGAATGCGTACTTAACCTTTTGAGTTCCATAAATAATCATGCTCAAGGTCTGGAGCTAGAAACTCTTTTATACAGTGCAAGCGATGGTGGTTGGTGCTGCAAGAACCAATATCTATGCATCCTTCATACCTTTGTTTACCCGCTAACCCCAGTTAAGTTTCCTCAAACACTTTACCATGTCTATGGTATGCTCATGTGCCTGCTGGTAAAAACTATACCTATCAATTATTCTTGAACCTTTCTATCGCTTATCCTAAAGATGCTCCGATGCAACTCTAATTTCTTTTTCTACCTTGGCCTCGGAATTTTACCCATGTAAATCATGCTATTGCTTTATCATCCAATCTGTGAATGATATATCGGTTTTTCTCTATGTGTCCTGCTTGTTTCCTCCTTAGTTCTCCTCAGGTCTCTGAATGTTATTCCGCCGTGCTCTCATGTTGCACCCAATCGGACCGAAAATCATTTGCTTATTAATTAGGTAATCTCTTCGGTGGACACAAGCTGTATGTGAAGCTAAAGCAAGAGTCTTATTTTTCCTGCAGTCGGTTTTGGTTAATCTCTGCTGCTCTCATACCCTGCCTCTATATTCGAATCATCTCTTTGCTATCCCACATTCTCATAATACTCCTCGTGCACGATCTATCTGTGCTACATGGGATTTCTCGCCGGAATTATGCCTGACGGTGTTGCGATGAAACCAAGACCCTCCTATAAGCAATCGACACATGGTTATGCTGCTCGGCATGCGCTGAAATCAAGGTTACTAGTCATGATCCCTTATGCAACTACATCGGTGTGCTATCTACTCGTGAGTCTTACTCACATCTATCCCTATTGTCTGTCTGGAAATCTATATATCGACTCTAAATCTAGTAAGTCTTTCTCCTGAAGTTGCGAGGAGGATAATCTTTGGAAGAACTAGTAATCGTTGTGAATGTTAATAGACTACAAGGGAGGTAGACAAAGGACCCTAGTTAAATCTGCAGAGATGATCAAACTACTTATGCCATTACTGTTGGAGTAACAGGACCTGCAATACTTGAACTTGGACAAGTTGCCAGTTGGACAAAGGAAATTGTGGTAGATATCGTGATTCTTGTTTTTCGCTTCTTACTCACTCTTTAGGTTTTCAAATCACTACTCGAAACAGCTCTTACCATCAACTTTGACTTTTTCGCTCCTGCCATCAACTTTGATCTTCTTCGGAGTAAGTGTTTTCTGCCGTTTTTGAGGATTAATCCATTTCTCTCACCTTTGACGTCTTTCGTTCTGAATCTCGGGACGAGATTCTTTTAAGGGGGTAGGATTGTAACACCCCGGTGTTAATTTCATGCTTAATTTGCTAATTAGAAGCTTAAGTTCATCATTAGCACTGTTTAATCTTTCTTGAGGTGCCTCACCTTAAGCTGCTTTGATTCAAGTTTTTCTTCTTAAACCAAGCCTCAAATCAGTTTTCGCCCAATATCAAAGTTGTAGAACTATTCTTCCTCTGCAACTCTTATTTTGGCCAAATTCCAAGTTCTAATGGAAAAATTTGAGTTCGGGTAGCTTAAACTTGGAATTAGGAAATGTGAGGGATTCTGCACAGGAGACTGGTCCGACCGGTATGGGGCACCGGTCAGACCAGTGTTCCTCTGTTTTGCCCGATCAGCGGCGCGCAGCGCCGCTGACGCCACACGTCACCGCCGGCGAGTCTCGTCACCGCTTAAGTTGTCCGTCGAGGGCAACTTCATTTTTGCCTCTCCTCTCCCTCACCCTCACCAGGAACTCGAGCTCCTCGGCTCCCTGCTCGCGCGCCCAGAGGAACGCCGCCGCTGCACAACGCCGCCGCCCCTGCCTCACTGTGGAGTCCTAGCTCCGGCCTTCCTCCGTCCTCTCCCTGCCCAAGCCAACCCGCCCACGAGCTCCCTCTCATGCCAAAGAAAACTCCCAGGGCCGAGCCCCCACTCTCCGGCCGCTCAGCTTGCCGGAGCGAGCCGCTGCCGCCGCTTGGAGCTCGGCTCCCGCGGGCAGGCCCCTCCGGTCGCCTTCGACCCCACCTTCCTCTAGGAATCGACTCGTGGTGAGCCCCTGATGCTTCCAAGACCTCTTCCTCAACGCCGGTGAGCCATCCCTCGCCGGGAATCGAAGCTACCACGGCGGCACATCGCCGCCACTCTTACCTTGCCATGGAACTCCCCTCTCCGGCCGACCCCCGCTCAAATTAACCTACCTGCGAGATCCCACACCACCCACTGAACCTCACCGGCCCGGCTCTGCTCCTTCTCCCTCACCAGAGAGCCTCCGCCACCGCACGCCAGAGCCGCCGGCTGCCGACCGCCGTGGACAGCTCAACTCCGGCCATCTCCTCACGCCCTGAGACCCTCTACAGGTGCGCCTCGACACCCTCTTCCTTTTTCCCACCTAGCCCTCGCCGCCGGCGAACCTCCCTCACTGGAAAACCGAGCGCCACCGCGTCCTCTGTTTTCCCTCCCCGGCACCGGTCAGACCGCCAGCCTAGACCGGTCAGACCGGTCAAGGCCGACCGGTCGAACCGGTGTAGTGAACCCTTCTAACTGGTCCACTTTTCCAATTAATGTACTAAATTTCCAAAATTCATAGAAAATCCTAGAAAAATGCTAAAAACGCAAAACTAGTTGCATTAGCTTCATAATTTCATCCTCTATCTGATAGAACCATGAAATGGATAGTTTTATCGCTTTTGCTAGATGATTTTGCTTGCACTTGTTTAATAGTAGGTGAGACCTAGAACACCCCCTTTCGGCCTTAGAGCTGAGCCTGATCTGATCGAATGCACCCTCCAGTCTTCTTTGTTGGAGACACTTCAGGCTAAAAGGAGTTGAAGTCTGAACTCACACCTCATCGTCCATATGATTATGACCTTATGCTTGTTTGCGTGCCCTTTTAATGCATCAGGGGTAGTTCTCTAATTCATGCAATTGCATCATTGCATATCATCTAGGTACGTTAGATGTGCAATGCGTGGAACTGGAGGACGATTGGAATCTAAATCCACAAGACGGAGTTAGTGGGCGTATCCTGAAGAGAAGACCAGCTGGAGCAACTGAAGACCCAGCGCAAGGTCGAAAAGGCCCAAAGCCTTGTTTCTACTAACACTAACTTAGTGTTACTCCCAGGCAAGCCCCGGAGCATATCTCTTATTTTAATTACTCCATGTTTTATTTAAAGTATTGTGCATTTACGTTCAAGGAATTGATTGGAACCATAGATGTATAATCTTGAATACCCAGTGTCTCACTAGTTCAGTTTATCGCTAGCACTGCTATGCTTAAGTAAACCCGGTAGAAGACGGGTGATTTCTTGTCACCCGCAAGATATAGGTTTGATACTTTCAGTAAGTGAAGTGAGAAATATTATTGTAAGAATGATATTGGAGACCGGGCGGAGGGAAAGTTGAACATGATTATGGAATAAAGGAAAATTGAGTCTCCGCCTGTGTCGATTGAGGACTGAATCGTTGTTGCCCTTTTGACTGAGAATTGAACAGTACTAACCACATACCGGAAGTAGGAGGTAGTCGAAACTGGTAAGCTAATTGCCTAATTGCAACGGAATCTGACTCTCCATCCGCTACGCTGGCATGGTGCGAGGGCGGATGATGTAGTCATCCACGGGTTCACAGTGTGTTCACACATGTGGGACTCATCATCCGAGTGTTTGCGGCCGCGAGTCAGACTTCGAGGTAATTATGGGAACAGTTGCTCGGTGTGACTCGGCGGGGTTGCACTTGGCGTGTGAGTTAGGTCCACCTTGCAAGGTTAAATCGAATCGATTCGCCGTGACTCGCGGATATGAGAGCCTTGGTCAATGCGTCGCATCGTAGTAAAGATGGAAATGACAGAAAGATGGAAGTTGGACTTATGATTGTGATTCTCTAATAAGATATTATGTTAAACCATGTTTGCTCTAGAGATTTAGGCAAACCTAGTTTATAGCTAATAACTCAATTTGGGCTAAAATATTGAAAGTAAGGATCCAGTACTAGTGGCTTTTCAGCAAAAGAACTACAGAGCCAAAAAGTCTTGCATGTTTAGGAGTCGGCTAAGTATATACCACTAGTTGGGTAAGTCTTGCTGAGTATTAGTATACTCAGAGTTTGTTGTTACCCTATTTTCAAGTATTTGTTGCTGGTTGGAGCTAACAAGGATTCACACCGGTGGGCTCGATGTGACATCCTCACGTCTTCGTAGTATTGTGATTTTTTATAATCAAATTTCTATTTAATTTCCGCTGCATTTTGAACTCTGATATATTACATAAACTCATTTTGTTAAGCTCTGTTCTGTAATTTAAATTTGAGAAACTTATGTCTGCTTGTAATCATCTGCGCTCGCCTTCGGGTGAGACTTCTAGTGTTTTCGATCCTTAACCTAACAGGCTGCCAGATTACACCGTTTTAAGTGCGCGGTAACTTGATTAACGCTTAAGATGATAGTTAGCGTACTTAAGCCGGTTTAATTTAAGCGGTTCTGTCACACTACCTGAAATCGACTATCATATATATCACCTAAGTTGTTCTTATCTGTGCACGAATTGCAAGAAAGAAGACGTAATAGTGATTTTCACTAGTGATAATCTTGCTTGCTCATTCTATCCTTGCCGACTAGTTCATTTGAGAAATGTTAGATTTTATGGCATTGCTGGATTGAGAAGGCTTAGAGCTATATCTTTTGCGAAGCGTACTATGCAAAAGCTTACAGACATACATACTTATCCCTATGAATGAATATGTAAACACCTTACTTTTTTTAGCACCTCCGAGAGATTTAACTAGTAGATCTTGAGACTGACAAAGTTACCGTAGGTGCTTCATTGTCAATTAATACATGGGTCATTTTGATCCATGCCACTACAATTTCTTGAAGTTGGATTTCATGTTGAAATCCATGCCATTGAGTGGCATGATTTTGAACGTGACACCCAATTTCACGGAGTTGTGGTGGCACGAATCGAATTTTCCCTTAATACATCGCCTACCACTAAATGAATAACGTCGTTTCATCCTAGTTTAGAATGACATATCTATCTTCTAAATCTGTAATCACGGGCTATATTATCACACAACAGTAGGAGATATGCCTGTCGATAAAAGGTGCATGTGGTAACTTCTTCTGCTAGTCCAGCCTCTTAGAGGTGCTCAGTGTGCATATGTGTGTTCACAGAGGTAAGTGTGTCCACATATTTACAGTGTTTCCAAAAGAAAATATCATATAAGATACTATGTTGATGTCTAATAGATTGAAGTACTAAGAGAATCACAGTTGACTGCCAATCAGATCTTTATACCAGAAAAACTGTCATATAGGAGATTGTTGGTGCTCCAGCAGACTATCAATGTCACCCCGATACCTAAACTTTTTGGTAGCCAAAAAAACTACCCTCTCTCTTAAATAAAGAGTGAACCCGAAACACATTTAACATGTGATCAATTAGAGATTATACAGTTACTAGGGAAAGGGTTTGTCCTTACATGGTGTCCATTGAACACCTATATATATGTGTAGTCTCTGTACAATCAACAATGGATGAATCATTTGTTCCCTTTCTTTCTCTCTCTTCATCTTCTATTCTAATACGTTATCACGCACGCATCGCTCTCCTCCGAATGATCGGCCATAACTCGCCGAGAACGCAAACAGAACTAGTAGAGAACTTGCCGTGTTCATCCACGTTGAGAACAGTAAAGCAAGGGGCATGAAGGCCTCTGCACCGCAAGGTAAGACATCCATGGCGGATTCAAGATTCCATTCATGGATTCGTCCACAAGGTAAGACAAACGAAAACAGAGTCTCGATGGTCTCTGTACCCATGGTCAGAAAATCCATGGCGGATTCATCCCTAAGCATTCGTGACTCACCGAAGAATGCATTACCACTTGTGCGCTTCTCTGCGCTCCGCAATCCACCCATGGCAGAAATCCTTGGTTCCACCGCCTCGGCCTCCACCAGAGACGCTGTAGCATTTCTGATAAGGCGGCTCTCTTCGCGGCGGTGGACAGCAGCGCGGCAGTTGATGGCAACCGGCAACGGTTGCTCACACGCGACAGCCCACCGGCGCGGCGCAGACCGCGTTGGCGCCATGGCCTGAGCGGCGGCGCATCTGAGGGCGACGCTGCTCTCCGAACCCACACCGCCGCCGGATCCGTCCAGTACAGCGGGGAACCGGCGCAAAGGCGGGCGGCGGCACACCGATGGCTGACAGGGCGACGGAGCCACCTCCGCACCAGTCTGACGCCCAAAGCAGGCGGCATGGGCCGAGCCGCCGCCTCGGCGGCGAGCGGATCCACCGCTCAATCGGCTTCACGCATTCGCGCGCTCGGGACCGCAAGTCAGCGCGACCTCCACTGGCGTCGTCTCCATCAGGGCCCGGCGACCCGCGAATGGAGCGCGGGCCCCATCGGCGCCGCGGCCGGCTACCGCGTATCGGCACGAAGACGGCGACGCACAAGGCGCGGCAACGGCCGAGCACGCCGGGGTGCCGGGCGCCGCGACGACGGCGGCGGCCGCCGAACGGGATTGGGTGGGGGCGGTTAGGGTTTTCCCTCACCGGACCGGGCTCCCTTTAACCGGCATGTGGGCGCCTCCCTGGGCCGGCATAAGGCCGGCCGCTGGCCCCAACATGGGCAATGCGCCCCTGCCCCCTCTCACGGGCCTAACAGGCCGAAGGGCCGCCTGGGCCGATTTTCTTGGCCAGGTGGCTAAAGAAAAAAGTGGGTAGGACTTTTCTCTCTGAAGCCCTCAGGTTTCATCAAATTAGGAGATTAGTCCATAAGACGGGAATATGTGTAACACTATTCTGTTTTAGCCCCTGCATAATTTACAAATTAGTACCTATGCATGTACTATTATAAATTCATCATTATTGTGGCATATTTGCATAAAGAACCCTAGGTTCTACATAATTACAGTCACATAAATAACAATAATACTTTAGCGTATTATTTTTTATGTCTGGACCCCGCTGGTCCGGTGTAATTATGTTTTGTGCCGCAATATTGGATTGCAAACTGGAATTAAGTAATGTCATAAAATTTGCTCACTAACATTCTCAAATGGCATTTACTTACCGCATTTATATTTGTCATATATGTTTGTCCACTGACATCCATAATTGACGTATATTTTACGACCATTTTATTTTGTCATTGCATATTTACATACAATTTTTACATGTAATTTTAATCTAAGTCCAACGCATTTGTACTTAGACCAACATAGTAGTGCAAAATTCCCCATAAAAGAACGTCTCTCGTATTTTTGCAATTTTTAATTTTGGGAATAGATTTTTTTCTTTTCCTTTTTGCATCCAAATTTTTGCAATAATTTGGAATTAAACACATGGTGGAGTCTATCGGCTAGATAGCAACGAGTTACTCGTCCACTTTATGGTCTACATCAATATGCAACTTTCAACGTGTCTACATGACATAAGGTCATGGAGTCTATAGGTTTGTCCATAGCAACGATTTATTCGTCCATGACTGCACAGTTGCAACAAAATTGATGACTACCATTTATGTGTTTATCTCGGTTTACATTGAATTTTTGGCTTTGTCCATGGCATAGTGACATAAGGTCGTGCAGTCTATTGGCTTTGTCCATGGCAACGTGATTACCCTACTGTGAAGTTTATACCGATTTTCGATGATTACTATAGTCTACGCTCGGTGATTACCCTCATGGTCTGCACCCGGTGACTACCTAGGTCTATACCATGCCCCATACATGGCAACTACCTTTTTTATTTTGACTTTATTTGCATTTTGATCACATGAATATAACATAAGGTATTACGGGATTCATGCATCTACTGCCATAGCAGACTATGCCCTAATTACTGTGAGGACTACACCTTCATGGCGATTTCCTTCAACGTGTTATATTCCATTAATTGTGATCCAACATTTTCTTTGTTTTTCCAAATGATAAGCACGACACAAGGTAAAATGGGATCTAGCGTCTATTGCTTCACGCAGACTATGCCCTAGTTACTGTGAGGTCTATACCTTAATGGTGACCACCTTCAAAGTGTTGCCTAGAGAACACATTCATTTTGCATAAAAAAGGGAATTTTTATTAGTTTTGCTACCATTTTGCACTACCTATTGCAACATTTTGACATTAATTTACCCACAGTGTAAATTAAACCACATCAATAGTTACTACTGATAAGACAATTATGATGAGACGTGAGTTGTCAAAACTGGCCCATCAAGCATGATCAGTTTTGTTAACCACAAGCATAGTGGCTCTCAATCCTTGCAACATATGGAATTGCACCACTCATGGATCACTAAAAGCAGAATACATTTAGGCACCACCTCTATCCTACTCACAAGTAGGATAATCCACAAAACCTATGGTTATCTCTAGCGAGATACAAATAGCAACATGTTGTTATCTTGCAATGAGTGCAATCACAATTGCCTCTAACTTCGCCTCCAAGATTTTGCATCTATTGAGGACGAACATCATGTTGCCCATAGAATTTGCCACAAATTACTTTTTTGTGAAAAAAAAGCCTACGCAGCGGATAAAGCAAACTCCCACTCGATAGGAAGATACAGTGCATGTATTATAGCTACAATTTTGAATTTTATTTTGAACCTATCCAAATATTAATTCAGAATAACAACAAGTTCGATGGCTTCTTCACAGTCCATCAACAATTGGCAGCAATTTCGTGGAGAGACCGCATGTCAATTCATTAAGGGATCATTTTCAAGAGAAACACCCCTTTGCAACTAATAGATCTGTGCCTACAAGCTGTGGGATATGAAGCTCACTTCAATCCTCACTACCCTCGCTGCATAGAGACTAATTGCTCTAAGTGAGTTCCATCAGAACCATGCATCTATATGTCTCTACAAGCATCAACCTCCATAGCAGGAGTGCATGGTCATGGAATCCATTTCCAAATGACATGCATGAAGACCCATATTGGTCTTCTTGTTACTTAGATACCATTGTATCTAGGTTTCACTATATGTTGTAATAAAATTATTGCATGTAACATATTAGTAGTCACCAACTACTATATATATTGTATGTCACAATTTTGTATCAACACATTGATACATATCAGGGATACAATCCAATGGCGAAGGAAATGTGCCAAATGGAAACCACATGTTTTCAACCTCTATACTTCAGGAAATCACAATTTCCTAAATTCTTACAAAGAGCACATTCATTGGGATGATAACCGTCTTCAACGATTATGGGATTGTTGGTTCAGGTCGTACCACAATCCTTATACCTAAGGGTGCTAAAAGCATAACGAGACTCATTCGTTATCATGTACCATGAGGACAAAATGGGTTTCATATCGAAACCCATGAGGACAACAAAGAGGAATTTGTCCTCATCATAAAAGATAACGGATATTGCGCACAACAAGTTAGACCCTCTCCAAACTTCTGAATTGTTCACAAATCCTGTATCACATGTTGCGTACAAGATAATTTTCTGAAATATTGACATAATGCAAACTTGGTGTTATCGCCGTGGTCATCATAACATCGCTATGATGTGAAAGTTATCATCAATTCTATTGGTCATATTGAAAAATTCCCACAATTTTTAAATTTTATGTGCACCACATGTGCCATAGGGAAATTAATTTTAAGGCACCCTTACCTAAAAAAAATTCAAAACTAAGCCTTTCAATTGCTTGAAAGCACATGGCTCTATTTAGCAATACATGGACCATTAAGGTGCACCATAATGTTTTTTTCATATCCATATACCTTACTTAGAAGGCACCCAGATTTAAACAAACATATTGCTTAAATTCTCAAATTTTAAGCAAATTATCCTGGACGCGGGATGAAATCCATTTACATGGAATTGTTTGGTATTGGGATTAAGCACTTTTCATCAACACTCATATTAGCTTTAATAATGGTCTAGCATAATTTCTATTGCAGAGAATCAAATATAAGCAATTGTATGACCACAAAAACTGCAAAATGCGGCCATGCACGTTGCATTTTAATTCAAATTCACCAATGTGCAACCATAACCCCCTTAATTGCAACTTATACGGGAATTTGGCCTTTGCCAAGTATTTCTCATCTGCACGTTATGTCCGCAACATAACATATCACCACCCAAGCATCGGGCAATGGGGATCCATAAAGAGATATCAATATCCGTCAACTACACCTCATGTCTTCACAAGGACTTACTGTCCGTATGCTTTGCATGCATTCTGAGGACAATTCTAGGCATTAGTGGGAGATTATTAGTACCATAATGTTGACACCATTTTTTGGCATGTACTGGTCAACGCTAAGGAGTAGCAGGAGGGTTAGAGAGGACAGAGCTAATCTAGTGCAGTCGATGCAAGGGCGAGCCGATGGAAGTCATTCTAACGCCAGGCCGATTGAAGGAGTTGATGAGCTGATTCGGGGCTAAACCGATGGTAAAGATACAGGCTACTTCAAAGGTGGGCCAATTAAGAAGGCCGATTTGGTGTTGGGCCGGTTACAGGGTCCATGCATGTCGTAGCCGATGGAACGAGGAGATGAGCTGGTATGACGTCAGCAAGTTATCGTGTCAAGTTTGGGTCTAGTTTGTTATAGAAAGTTTTTGTTTTCTTTGCTATCGAGTCATGTAAGTCGTGATCGACCAGGAGTCTTAGCTTAGGCTATAAATAGTAGACTTGCGGGTCATGTAAAAAGAATCAACATTTGATAACTTTTTTCGTATTGCATCTACTTTTCGGTGAGTTCTCTCATTTTAAGTCATCATAGTCAACGAGTTCTTCATGAATCGGCAGGGCTGCATCATCTTGATCCTCGGCTTGTTCATAAGTTCCCCTTTTACCTGGTGCTCTCTAAACTTTAACTTCCGGGTGCATCATTGTCGTTAAGTTTAGATCTCCTAAGAGTTATCATAATTGCTAGATTTTAGGTTTTAGCTTATTGCTCTCTCCTTTTATCTAGTCATTACCTACCATTCTTAGATCTGTTTTGAGTTATCTTCTAGATTGCTTTTATGCAGTAAACTTTGTACGTTAAAAGCTATCGGTTTTAGCTAGATATTGCAAGTTCATTTATTAGTCTTGTTAGTTTAGCTTTAATCATAATTTATTTTTCTTAGATCTAATTGCATCGGCTACTTAGCTTAGCTTAGTACATAGCCGATTTGATTCAGATCTAAGTGTTTATTCACTCTATCGGCCTCATAGCCGATTCTTGTGGAACTGTATCAGCTGATCAGTTCCGAATTTTAACTCGATTTTATCCCTTGTCAATTGTAGGTCAAATTGACTGGCAAGCCGCGAACCATAAGATACGAGTTCCATGTTGAAGTGAAGCAAATCTTCAAGGCTCATCGAGTGTAGCGCAGAAGGTCAACGCTTGCTTTTTTGCGTCAACACATTTTTGGCACGCCTGGTGGAACATTCGATCTTCATTATGGCCAAAGACAAAGGATCATTGCCGTCATTCACTGACTTGACCAACGGCAATGTCGTCCCAACCTCCATCGATCAATTGTCCGAAGCACAACGTAAGCAAGTAGAAGACTAGATGGAGGAGTATCGACAAGCATGCCATAAGGCTTTCAGTGTCACCAAGAATGGGACAGCTATCCTGAAGGGCGAACTTCTGCCAGTTCATCAGATTATAATCTCTCAAGACTCTGGCAAGTTTCGGGAGATGTTTCACTAAACCATGCATCACGTGTTGATCGAGCAAGCACCTGTCTTCCAGAACATGGTGCATAACGCTGTGTTGGACATGATGATGGGCTACATGGGTGGGCTTAGTTACAAGGGGCCAGTATACTCCATGGCAGGGACATCGGCTGTTGCTACGGCTAAAGGCCAAAATTTAGCATCAGGTTTTCCTCCACAGTTTGCTATGCCTCCTCCAACAACACCGTTCATGACGCCGCCGCCACCAGAAAGGATGTGTGAGTTTTCTCAACAGTTTACTCCTAATCGGTAACTTGGTATGCCTCCAGAGCTTATGGCCAGTTTGGAGAAACAATTTACAGCATCTGGGAACATGGTGCAAATTCCTTCTGCTTCTCTGCCGATGGACTCTCATCAGGCGCCTCCAGCTTCTGAGCCGGTAGTCTCTTCTCAGATTCCTCTGGCTTCATAGCCTGTGAATGTTCAGTCGTCTCCTCAGGGTCCTCAGCCGATGGGCTCTCAACAGACGACTCAAGTTGTACAGCTGATGGGTCCTCAGTATGCAACCATGATCCCTCAGGCTCAACAGGCGTACTTGGCTCAGCAGTGGGCGTATTATTGGCAAAACAATCCTCAAATGCAACTGATAATTCAGTACCCTCCTTCACCAAATCAAGGGCACTCTACAGCCAGTCTTCAGGCATAGTATACTACCTGACCAGCGTTTGCTCAGTCATAAGGGCCGGTTTATGTTCAGCAGCCTGATGGTAGCATAGTGCAACAGAATCCTAATGTGGTTCAGCAAGCTAATCCCCAGTAGCAGTCGATACCTCAAGCTACATATCGACAACCTAGTACTGGGGACATGGCGAGTCAGATAGCCGATGTGATTCAAAATCAATTCGGCTTGAAGCCCAAAGAGCAAATGTATATGTACAAGAAACCGTATCCTGATGCTTATCGTCGGGTTTCTTTCCCACATCGCTACAAGGTGCCGGGCTTCACCAAATTCTCTGGGCAAGATAGTACATCTATTGTGGAACATATCAGACATTTCTTGGTGTAGTGTGGGAAGGCTGCAACTGATGAAGCTTTGAAGATTCGGTTGTTTTCACTTTCATTGTCTGGATCGGCTTTTGCTTTGTTTTCATCCTTCTCAGCAAATTCCATTATCCAGTGGGCTGATCTGGAAAAGCAGTTCCACAAGTACTTCATTGCTGGAGTATACGAGATGAAGATCACAGATTTGATGGGTGTTTGGCAGAGGAATGATGAGTCTGTGCCGGATTACATTCAGAGATTCAGAGATACTAGAAACCGTTGCTACAGATACTAGAAACCATTGCTACAGCTTGAACCTCAATGATAGTCAGTTGATGGCCATAGCTTTTGAAGGACTCTTGCCGCAGATCAAGGAGAGATTTTCCTCTCAGGAGTCTGAAAGTCTTTGTCACATGGTCCAAAGGATGGGCAACAACAATCTACGAAGCTAGGAAACATAGAGCCGTTCATTCCAGAAGAGGGTGTCCTTTGTCGGTTGTCCTTCGGACTCTGATTCTGAAGAAGAAGCTGAAGTTGGATTGGCTGAATGGACCAAGAACAAGAAGGCGGTTGTCATGCCTTTTGGCAAGAAGGATCCCGAGAAGTTTGGATTTGACATGACAAAAGGTGACAAGATTTTCAATCTATTGCTGCAAGACGGTCAAATCAAGCTATCTCCAAATCATATGATTCCTTCGGCTGCCGAACTCGGTTTCTCATGAGACTAATGACGGCAAAGTTTTTTGTCATGAGATTCAGACAGCTATTGAGCAAGGGAGGATCAAGCTCGAGAATCCTTCAGAGCTAATTAAGGTTGATGGACATCCCTTCCCTTCATTAACATGGTAGAGATTGCCAAGGGGAAGGACAAAGTTCCTGCCGATGCGAAAGCAAAATCGGCTGATCAGACGACGAAGTCATCGGCTACAAAAAATGAAAGCAAGTTTGAGGATGGGGAGTGTTCTTTAGGTCCTCGGAAGAAGGTCTCTTCTCAAATGCTTATCAACAAGTACAAACGTCAGCAAGAGAAGGACAAATGGCGCCAAGAGAGAGAAGAAGGACATGCTCGATGTGAGGTTGAAAGATGGTGCCGTGATGAAAGGGAATGCACGACCAGGGATGGGGCAGATATGATGATCATTGGAAATGCCCTTTCTTTGTGTATTGCTGGAATGAGGGGCTCAGATTACCATCTATCAACAACTGCCCAGAATATAACAGGCATTGGGGTGAATATCGTTCCCCAAAGACGCATTGTGATGATGACAACAGGAATCATCAGAGATAGAACAGACGGTCGGGGGGGAGTACTTGTGCATGATCTGCTGGGAGGTAAGATGAAGGTACATGATCGGCTTGAGGAATTGGCCGATATGTCCCAAGAGTCTGAGCGCAAGTGTTGACGCTTCTTAGCGCCCCCGATTTATATACCGCAAGCGCACGGTTTCGTGTAGCTTTTCCCTCAGAGTATTCCCCCAAGGTTTATCAATCCACGGAACCAAAGAGACAAGAAACAATCTACTAGCATAGAGATTCCTTTGTGTGAGATGGTGAAAACAAATCTAATCTACTAAAAACACGACAAACACCAAAGGTAGCAAGAGAAAGTTAGAGATAACCAATCTAGATCACCTAGATCATGCATATGTTGTAGTTCCAGCTAGATAAAGTGAAGTAAGATAGATGTGAATCTCAATGAAAAGCCTCTTTAAACCCAAAATCTCCAATCCGATTCCCTCGATACCCAACCTACTCTATGGAGACGGCCTGTCACGACGCCCCCCTTTTCAACGGGATACCCTGAAGCAAGTCGAACTCACTTTGGTAGTTCCGCCATGAACCTCTAGCCACCATGACTACAAGATCATGCTAAGTGATCTATCTCGATAATAGATCTAAGATGAAGCGAACCCAAAGAAAAGAACGAAATCGAAAGAGGAGAACATGGTCGCTAAACATTCGGAAACACAAATAACTTCACCATGAATGATAGTACATCACAAGATCACAACCGGGGCCCTACCTTGATCTTGATGATCCTAGCTCCAGAACTCCGACGTGGTCTTCCTTGCAAGGTTCCCACGTCGGCTAGGGCAAACCCTAGACAACTAGCACGACCCTCGGCTCTCCGAGAGGTGTCCCTCTATCTTCTCTGCTCCTTGGCGTCGTCTCCCGAATTGAACTCTCCGTGAACCTTAGGGAGGGGTCTTTAAATAGCCTCAGGGAACCCTCGGTCAAAGGGGAGGTCGAACCGACCTAAAAAAGGCCTGGGCCGGCCGGCCCAATGAGCCTAGGCCGGCCGGCCTAGCACTTTCCTTCGCCGGCTCGCGCTCAACTTTCTCCCCAAGCCTCCTGGAATCTTCTAGAGTTTATGTCTTTCACGATTGCACCCCTTTAGACGTCGTTATCTTCGAGATTTCTTCGAGGAGAAGGATAGGATGGAAAATCCTTCCTTAAATATCTCTTTGCTTTGCTTAGCTCCGAAGTATCTCAATCTTATCTTGTGGGCTTTGTCTTTTGGGCTTCATTGGAGGGTGGATGTGCATGAATGGGCCTCCAATTATCATGGCCTTCGACCCTTTGTTCGGGCTTTGGCCTTCGTCATTCTTCGTGTCATCGCGTGATCGTGGGCCTCGCCATTTCATGCTCCAAAATTGGTCAAAAACCTGCAAAAACGAAGTACCTCCAAAATATATGTGCAAACGTGAAAACGACCAATAATTGGGCCGAGGTTAGGATGGTTAGTGATTTTGATATTAAATTCATGCCATTATCAAAGTTAAACAGGGGATAAAATGGATACTTAAGGAGCGCCAACATTCCCCCCATGCTTAAACCTTGCTCGTCCTCGAGTAAGTCTTTGATAAAAATCAGCGCTGCCTTTCAGTGTCCAATCCCTGTACTTGATCATACACGAGAAAACACAATGCTCCCAAAAAAATATTTTGCAGTTAATAGTTCAAGTTGTAACCAGCTTTTTTTCAATGTGGAAGGTAGATACAAGTTAAATGCTTCCCCACAATTATTAAGCACATGCTCTCAAAATTAAACAAGTCTCAGGAGTAAGAAAGTAAGTTCCATAAGTAATGCTAAACCAAGATCAATAATTCAAACCTCATTGCAATTTGCTCATGGAAACTCTCAGCTCATCTTGTCTCTCAAACTTGCTAGAACTCTCTCCTTTCTTTCTCTCATATGTATGTGTGAGGCTTTATCTGGAGCTCTGGAAAGGTTAGTCCTAACAAAAGATATTATAATCAAGATATTATCAAAACAAGAAATACTTCTTATGGATTTACCGAGACTCGTCAAATAGACCATTGGAAAATAATTTCTTTGTGGAGAGGGAGAGAATGGAACACACACTTTAGATGGTGGACATGTGCAAATGGCAACGGTTGATCCCAAGGCACGACTGAAGTCCTTGTTATCGGATTGCACATGGTTGGAATAATTGAGTATAGAATAATCTTCAAAGTACCCGGAGTTTAATGAAGCAAACGGAACCGAGGAGCTTTTCATCATTATTTATTTCATTTTTTTCTTTCTCTCTTTTTTTTAATTCTTTTTGCTCCTCAGAACCACTGGCAACACAATGCACTTACTCCACCTCCCCCCATGCTTGAACTTTTGCTTGTCCTCAAGCAATGAAGTGATGATAACTTGATGGAGTGAGTGCGCAAAAACCTTTATCAATTCTCTGGACATAACTTTGGAATTCAGGGGAGCATCTCCTCATAAAAGATTGAAGCCAACAAAGGAGGAAAAGGGGCAGGCCGGCCGGCCTAGGGGTGTTGAGCCGGCCGGCCTACTGCCTGTAGGCGTCCACTTCTTCGGATTTTTCTTCAGCGAACTCTTTGATACTTTCCAAGCTTATGTTTTACTGAATTTTGCTCTTGATTCCACTATTTTGCCGTCGAAATAAATATATACTCAACATATAGGTTGTGGTCAAGGAGGTGTTTCACAAAAAGATGTTTTTGGTTAAGGGTGGATATCCAGCGAGGTTTGCGATGTTCCCGGTATAGAAACTCACAATGCATGGATAGAATGGCTAGCAAAAGATAGGTACGCAAAAATACAGAATGGTCAACTTCTTAGTCTCGTACCAAAGAAGATAAATCCTGAATTAATTCACCTGAAAATAATTCTTGCTCTATGGTTTTTATGATATATCATTTAAGCTTGTAGAAGGGTAGAGCAAATGCAAAAGGTATCATTGACAAGGTTAGCTCAAAATTAAATCCAAATTAAATTTTCCTTGACAAGCTTAAGTAAGAGAGTAAGAATAAAAGATATGGGTCCTGATTTATCATAACCTCCACAATTGAATTAGCCGGCCTTTAATTAATTTTCAGATCATGTTAAAGAGAGCATTAGTTTAATCATGCATAAACCAAACACAAGAAAGTAGACAAAGCGGCAACGATCATCATATTTTAACATGGCACAAACTTTCTATCATCATTACTAACCATAACATTAAAGCATGGGTGATGCATTTATTTATCATGGTGATGAAGACAAAAGAAAACAAATTGCACACATGCTGAAATAAATAAAACAGAAAATCGCTACGCACACACAAGCTTGCACACATGCTGAAAATGAATGAAAAGAAATAGAAAATCCAAACCACACGTGCGAGCATTTTATTCTTGGTCATGCCGTCGATCAATCTCCTTGATTGGCTCTTGCGTTGTATCCTTGATCATAATACTGCTGAAATGCTCCTCCATTAAATTGTTCCGGTGGCGTCAGGCCTAGAAGTCTCATTTGATATGCAATTCCTGCAGTTCCATCTTCTAGTTGGGTTGTATGCCTCCGGATGGCATCTATATCTTCCATATTTCTTCTTGCATAAGCACCCATAATTCTCATTCCTTGTTCTGGTTGAGGGAGGTCAAAATATTGTGCTCCAAATGACGGGTCGGGCATCTCTCCTTGATATGACGAGGGTGGGCATCTGTAGTTGCTAAATGGTGGGGGTGCCGCCGCAGCGTGCCCCCATGCTTGTTCTTGGCTTCCTTCCCATTGACTCGTCCATCCTTGCGGGTATCCCTGTCCACTTGATGCACCTTGAAATTTATTTCTCCAATAAGCAGAACTTGGCGGTGGAAGATTTACTTCCAAGTCTTCTTGTTGTGCCGATGCCGATGTCCCTTCAATTAACCTTCCTCTTTTTGATTTCTTCACCTTTTTTCCAATGTTTTCAACTCGCCAATCAGTCCTCCCTCTTGCAAATAATTTCAGCCTTTGATCGGGGAGGGAAATATCCATCTCAGAAATAGTAAATCCCTTCTTTTCATCTCCTCCGATATAATGGCCTTGCCTCAAATGATCAATCCCAATATCTCTTCCCGGGACATAAAATTTTTGGATCACTCGTAATCTCGGATTCATTGCTCGGGCTATCATTGTGAGATAACATCCCGAACCAACTTCTCCCGTGCCGGATGATGCTTCACAAAGCCACCTTTCAACCATGATGTTGGTGGGATCAATTACTTGCTTCTTCAACAATGCAGCATACATCCAACTTAATTCCTGATCGGTGACCTTTGATTCTCTCATCCTCCCGAGAATTCTTTTGCTCAACCAAGAGTGAAATATTTGGAGGGTAACATTACTTATATTCTTTCTTTGGCGGTTGACATCTTTTGCTATTTTTGTCCAAAATTCATCAAGCTCTCCATCTTCAACTTGCACCATTTCATATGCATTATTTTTGAATCCGAGCAAGCTTCCTATTTCACCATAGGTGATTACTTTCTCTTCATTCTTGAGCCTAAATTTCAGACATGAAACTTCTTCACCATCCACCATTTCCGTTGATTTTTCTAATGTCATGAACATCTCAAGAGCCACTTCTTCTTGCATATCAATCGTGACACCATCGGAAAATAACTTCCAACCGATGTTTTCCAATAGCTCATAGATGTCATGATGAAATCCCAGCTTCACCAATGCTTCATCATCAAAATCATAATTTGCTCGTAGTCTTCCCTTCATGAACTTTAGCCTTTCTTCTTCTTCCTTCGACAAGATAATAAACCCATATTCTGAATTCTTGGGCTTGTATGGTGGTGGTGCGGATGACCTTGTCGAACGCCGTGGAGGAGGTAGCATTCCTTCGGTGGATCTTATGGAGGAGCTTCTCGGGTCTCTCATCCCACCAAGGAGCAACATGTCGCTCCTCGGTGCGGGGTTGTCTTCCTCCATGCTCCGCGGAGACTCGGAGACCGAGTGCCTCCGCGAAGAACTTGCCGATGCGTCGGATGTTGATGAACGTGTCCTTCTCCTCCCGGCGATGAACTTCATGAGGCCACTCATGGTGACTCCTTGCTGCACACACTAAAAAACAAACACACCGGGGGTTTCTTGCCGGCGGGAGAATAATATATCGAAGAGTGGAGCAAACTAGGAATTGTGGTGAATTTTCTGAGATTTTTGGAGTAGATTTTGGTGGACGAATTTTTCAGGGCTCTAACTGATGTTTCTGGGCAAAGAACTTGAAGAACATAAGCAAGGAAATGAGTGAGGAGTATACCTGCCAAAGGGGAGCACCAGAGGGCATAAATAGGGGCCAGGCCGGCCGGCCTAGGGCGTTTTTCCCTCTTCTCCACTTCAATTTTCTCTGGTGGCTTCCTGGTGCAATTATTTGCTTCTGTCCAGTACATTTTGTATGCTTTGCACCGCCCAAATCATGTGAACCACTCCTTCTTTGCCTTTGATGTCCACTTGCAACATTATTTCTCCACTTTGTGTCATTCACCTTGTCCCATGCTTAATCATTCATCACATGGTGCCATCTTTGCTGAAAATCACTTGTCCTTCCCATGCATGGCTGCTCCCTCCTTTGAATTATTTGCATGTGGTGGTAGGTAGAGATCACAACTCTTTCCGTGAACTCACTTTGATCAATGGATGTTAATCAAGCACATAAACCCTTTCCAAATGGTGCTTAGATGTTTAATCCTCCTCTAACTTCGAAATTTTAGAATTGACTCAAAGCATGCAATGAGTTTAAATGAATAATTAGAGGGGAATTGAAACATCTTTACATTTGTAAGTCGAAAAATATTTCCCGACTACATTAATTTTGGTTGCACCGGAACCGTTCACTTTCATGAATTGATAGCGAACAATCTCGAATTCAGCCGTGGGTCTTGGGTTTAGGTTCTAATTTTTGCCAAAATGAGAGAGAGAATTTTGAAAAAGAGAATAATTAAGGTTAGGAAAATTCTAGTCCTATGGTAATGAAACTGAAAATTCTCTCTATGTTTGTGTGAACCTATGCATCAAGAATTTAAGTAACATAGCGCGGCTCTACTCGTGTGTTACATCTCAACTTGGTCCGGCCGTCATGGACAGGACTGTCGCCAAAAATAGGTATGGAATTTTGGATGTGGCTTTCTCAAGAAGAGGCAAATAAATCATAGGATGGCTCATGTCATTGGTTTAAAATAAGAAATAACATTGGAATGACCGAGCGAATAAAATCCAAATCGAATTGTTTGACCGAACTACCAATTGTTCAAAAGTATATCATGTTCCTGCGTAGCAAAATTCTCGACTCACTTACCTAAACCTTTCGCGGGTTGTCCTCCCGGCAACTTATTCTTGACTCGACGAACGGGTTGAACTCCCGGCAGCTTTATTCTTGACTCGACGAACGGGTTGCCTCCCGCAAAGCGCTTCGTTTATAGTCTATAGCTAGACTTTCTTCTTCTTCACTTCGGACCAACGCTCGATGATGGCGCTGCAGTCTTGGGTACCCACTTCCGCACAATCCTTGGTGCGGGTTTGTCTTCTACGTTAGTCGTTTTTTTGGTCTTCACAGGCGGGCTTTTAGCTTTCTTCTTGACGGGTGCAACGATCTTCTTTGTCGCGATGGACGCGACGACTTCTATCTCCTTCTTCGCTTCCTTCTTGCTCGGCTCCTCTTCTTTCTTTGGCTTCTCCTCTGTGACACGGCGGTGAGGCGGAACATATTTTACATTGATCATGTTGCATACCTCGAGGCGTGGACGAAACTTGAATTCGCTTGTGGTGCCATTGATGTCGAACTTTATCTCCCCCTTGCCAACAGTTGATGTTTGCCCTTGCGGTCTTGAGGAAAGGCCTCCCAAGTATGAGAAGCGCCTTGCTCCCTTCTCCCATATCGAGAATCACAAAGTCAACGGGGACTAAGTGTTCTCCAATCTTCACGGGCACGTCTTCGGCGATTCCCAAAGGATAGCGAACGGAATTGTCCGCTAACTCTAGGCACATGGCGGTGGGTTCCGGCTCCGGTAAGCATAGCTTCTCGAACACATTCTTTGGCATGACGCTCACACTTGCACCGAGATCACAAAGTGCTCTTTCGAACATAAGAGATCCAATGGAACACGGGATGGTAGGACATCCGGGGTCCCTCTTCTTTTCTGGAGCTTCATTAGCGATTGCCGCGCTACATTCCTCAGTTAGCTTGACAGTGCTTGGCGGTATCTCGCGCTTGTTTCCCATGATGTCTTTGAAGTAGCGAGAATACGTCGGAACTTGTAGAGCGTCCCAGGAGCGGCATATTGATGCTCAACCTGCGTACCATGTCAACAAATTTGTTGAATTGCTCATCTTCGTGTTTACCTTTCCGGTATCGTGGCCTTGGCGGTAGAATCTTGGTGTCTATATCATCTAGCTCAAACTCCGGCTCTTCGGTGACTATCTCTGGCATAGGAGTAGGTGCCTTCTCCTTGATGATGGTCTCCACTTCAACTCTTGGCTTAGGCTTCCTTGCTCCCGCTGTATGTTCGGGTTCTTCGGCCTCCTTTCCCGAGCGAGTTTGAATTGCCTTAGCCGTCTCCGGACTTTGAGGTTGCCCGGGCAATTTTCCTTCGTTGCTAGATAGGCGTCCGGTGAGCTGGGCTACTTGTGTTTCTAGCATCTTCATCATGTTGAGTACTTGAAGGTTAGAGCTCCCGACCTCCGTCACCTTGCCATCAATGTTCTCCAAGATCTTGTCCATAGCCTTGAACTTGGTGACGGTGTCCTTGTTGATCTTGCCTTGCTCCTCCATGAACTCCTTCAATTGTATACGAAGAGGCACCGAGTTTTGAATGGAAGAGCTTGCATTAAATTGGGGTCTACCTTGCCCGTAGCGGAAGTTGGTCGGCGGAATCCATTCTCCCTTCTTCATGTAGTCGAGCATCTTGGCTTCCTCCGGGCAATTCTTTTGTACATGGCCGTACTCTCCACATTCTTCACATGTAGACCTTGCTTCGGCCGCCTTCAAATCGATAGCTTGGGCTTCTCTCTTTTCCACTTCCATCTTCTCCAACCTTCTCATGAGCGAGTCGATCTTCCCTTCTAGCACTTCTTCGCGTTCCACTTGTAATACACTCTTCGCGGCGCCCACGGCTTGGAGTGGTTGCAGGCGCCCCGATGATGCCCATGCGTCATTGTCCGCCACCTTCTTGAATAGTTTGAAAACTTGAGTAGGCGTGAGATCAATGATAGAACCTCCGGCCGATGCATCAATGATCCCCCTTGATGCAGTAGTGAGGCCTTGATAGAACTTCTGGACCACATCCTCCCTTGAGAACTTGTGATGAGGTACGGCGTGGATGTAGTCGTTGAAGCGCTCATAGGCTTCGGCAATAGTCTTTGTCGGGGCTTGCGCGAATGTTGCAATCTTGTTGCACAGAATCTGGGTCTTGCCCGGCGAGTAGAACTCCGTCATGAACTCTTTCATCAAGGACTCCCAATTTTGCACCGTGTGCGGTGGTAGAGAATGAAACCATTGCAGCGCTCTCCCAAGTAGAGAGAATGGAAAGAGCCTCGCTCTTATTTGATCTTGAGTCATCCCTTGCATGTCGAAGGTGCGGCATAGTTGGAGGAACGCTTGAAGATGTAGATTAGCGTCTTCTTTTCCAGTGAAGGGCGAGCTTTGCACCATCCTTATGATTGAAGTCTTGATCTCGAACGGAACTCCGATGTTGTCGAGTTTTTGGATCAGCAAGTCCCGAACGTCCGGAGTGGATAGCTCTCCGATCGTACGCTCTGGCTCCGGTAGCGCCATCCCTTGGTGAAGTGGCGCCTCCTTTGGACTTGTTGGTGGAGTTGCTTGAGGTGAAGACGATGAATCGTCGGCTTCAACTTCTGGATCTACTAGTTCCAGCTTCCTTGATCGTGCTTCTCGTCTCCTTTGCCTGTAAATTTTTTCTGGATCATCCACAAAATTTTCGGGTTTGTTGGAGAGGCTCCCGTCCATCTCCTGTTAGGGGTTAGTGAAAAAGTAAAAAAATATATACGAGATCTAAAAGATGAATATACAAGATCTAAAACATAAAAGAAAAATAAAACAAACTCTAGATTAGATTGATTTTCGTGGAATAGATCCGTTTTTTTATTTAGTTCAGAAAAAAAATAAGAGATCTAAAAAGGTCAAAAAGAAAAATCAAGAAATATTTACGAATGCAAGTAAGATTGGATCTTAAATCGATGGTTCCCCGGCAACGGTGCCAGAAAAGCTTGTTGACGCTCCTTAGCGTCCCCGATTTATATACCGCAAGCGCACGGTTTCGTGTAGCTTTTCCCTCAGAGTATTCCCCAAAGGTTTATCAATCCACGGAACCAAAGAGACAAGAAACAATCTACTAGCATAGAGATTCCTTTGTGTGAGATGGTGAAAACGAATCTAATCTACTAAAAACACGACAAACACCAAAGGTAGCAAGAGAAAGTTAGAGATAACCAATCTAGATCACCTAGATCATGCATATGTTGTAGTTCCAGCTAGATAAAGTGAAGTAAGATAGATGTGAATCTCAATGAAAAGCCTCTTTAAACCCAAAATCTCCAATCCGATCCCTCGATACCCAACCTACTCTATGGAGACGGCCTGTCACGACGCCCCCCTTTTCAACGGGATACCCTGAAGCAAGTCGAACTCACTTTGGTAGTTCCGCCATGAACCTCTAGCCACCATGACTACAAGATCATGCTAAGTGATCTATCTCGATAATAGATCTAAGATGAAGCGAACCCAAAGAAAAGAACGAAATCGAAAGAGGAGAACATGGTCGCTAAACATTCGGAAACACAAATAACTTCACCATGAATGATAGTACATCACAAGATCACAACCGGGGCCCTACCTTGATCTTGATGATCCTAGCTCCAGAACTCCGACGTGGTCTTCCTTGCAAGGTTCCCACGTCGGCTAGGGCAAACCCTAGACAACTAGCACGACCCTCGGCTCTCCGAGAGGTGTCCCTCTATCTTCTCTGCTCCTTGGCGTCGTCTCCCGAATTGATCTCTCCGTGAACCTTGGGGAGGGGTCTTTAAATAGCCTCAGGGAACCCTCGGTCAAAGGGGAGGTCGAACCGACCTAAAAAAGGCCTAGGCCGGCCGGCCCAATGAGCCTAGGCCGGCCGGCCTAGCACTTTCCTTCGCCGGCTCGCGCTCAACTTTCTCCCCAAGCCTCCTGGAATCTTCTAGAGTTTATGTCTTTCACGATTGCACCCCTTTAGACGTCGTTATCTTCGAGATTTCTTCGAGGAGAAGGATAGGATGGAAAATCCTTCCTTAAATATCTCTTTGCTTTGCTTAGCTCCGAAGTATCTCAATCTTATCTTGTGGGCTTTGTCTTTTGGGCTTCATTGGAGGGTGGATGTGCATGAATGGGCCTCCAATTATCATGGCCTTCGACCCTTTGTTCGGGCTTTGGCCTTCGTCATTCTTCGTGTCATCGCGTGATCGTGGGCCTCGCCATTTCATGCTCCAAAATTGGTCAAAAACCTGCAAAAACGAAGTACCTCCAAAATATATGTGCAAACGTGAAAACGACCAATAATTGGGCCGAGGTTAGGATGGTTAGTGATTTTGATATTAAATTCATGTCATTATCAAAGTTAAACAGGGGATAAAATGGATACTTAAGGAGCGCCAACAGCAAGTGTGGAGAAGTATCCTCAATGGTGTCCAGTTGGTTTGACCAGATCTCAGAAGAGGAAAATTCAGCACTTGCGTTAGAGGGAGCAGGATGATGCCAAGACTCAGGAGTGGATAAAGGAAGCCAAGCCTAAGGTATGGCGCGCCAAGCAGAAGAGTGATAATGATGCACCTGCGTTATCGGTCAACATGGTCTTCATCCTGCCAAGGGAGTTCAGGGTTCCAGTCATGGATTAAACTGATGAAGAGTTGGCAGCTCAGCTGGCTTTGGGCCCTGTGCAGGCTACCTTTGACTAACCACCTGAACGGAAGCATCGGCATCTCAGGCCACTGTATATCAAGGGACATGCTGATGGCATGCTGATGATAAAGATGCTGGTTGATGGTAGTGCAGTCGTCAACATCATGCCATATGCTACATATTGGAAGATCGGCAAAGGTGAAGACGATCTAATCAAAACTGATATGATGCTTAAAGACTTTGAAGGAAAAGTCTCGCCGGCTCGGGGGGTAGTCAACGTGAGTTGACTATTGGAAGTAAGACTCTCCCTACTACTTTCTTTATTATTGACGGGAGGGGTACACATAATCTACTTTTGGGCAGGGAGTGGATTCATGCCAACTGCTGCATTCCTTCCACAATGCATCAGTGCCTCATTCAATGGCAAGGGGATATGGTGGAAGTGGTCAATGCTGATCAATCTCTTAGTGTTGCTTCTTCCGATCCCTAAGTTTGGAGCTATGATGGTGTGGAGTGCATATCTGGTAGGGCCTGGGAAGGCGATTTCCTAAAGATGTCCGAATATGGACTGAAGTCGATCCAAGCAATCAGCTCTAAAGAATCGTCCAAATGGATGGTAAAGATGGCAAGCTAGGGCATGGATTTACATTGGCCAATGTGTTAGAAGAAGTAGATATTGGTGATGATGATAGACTAAGGCCGACGTTTATTAGTGCCAAGTTGGATCCTGAGTATAAGCAAGAATTAGTTAATTTGTTGAAAGAATATAAAGATTGTTTTGCTTGGGAATATTATGAGATGCCAGGTTTAAATCGTTCTATTGTTGAGCATAGGTTGCCAATCAAATAATGGGATCGGCCATATCAGCAACCTCCAAGGAATGTTAAATCTGAAGTGTTGCCTGATGTAAAGGCCAAAATTACTCATTTGATTGAAGCCAAATTTATTCGGCAATGTCATTATGCTGAATGGATTTCGAATATTGTTCCTATGTACAGGAAGAATGGAAATATCAGAGTCTGCATAGATTTCAGGAACTTAAACAGAGCCACACCGATGGATGGCTATCTGATGACCGTGGTCGATCTGCTAGTGAATGCAGCTTTTACCAATGGCTGTCTTTGAGTAGATTAACCTGCTCACAAAATTTGGAACCCAAATCCCCGGTAGAACAGAAGATACATGAAAGCTCTTAACATGCTAGATCTAAAATGTGTAGTTTGTTCTTGCTGTTCTACAGTGTTTCTGGCTATCAAACTTTCACAGAATCATGTTACTACTACCTAGAGGCTGTACAAAAATTTTAATGTTTGTTACTCAACTAGAACTGGGTAGAATAATTTTACCATGTTTTAATCAACTTAATCAAAAGATATAGTTTATGTAATACATAAATGCTGTTCCTTTTACCAGTAGGCACTTTGGAGCAGGAGAGTCTATAGAAAATTTTTGAGACTTAGAAACCCCATAGAACTGTCTGTAGAAATAAATCTTGTTAACTATAGTTCTAATTTGAACATTTTATTGCCTCTGGAAATTGCATAGGAAAAATATGAAAAATTCACGGTATTCTTGTTATGCTTTCTGGAAAATTCAGTAAAATGTTGAGCACTAGAACCTGCTTACTTTGTTCTATAAAAATAAATCTGCATAGATTTCAGGAACTTAAACAGAGCCACACCGATGGATGGCTATCTGATGACAGTGGTCGATCTGCTAGTGAATGCAGCTTTAGGCCATAAGGTGATCAGTTTCATGGATGGCAATGCCGAGTATAATCAGATACTCATGGCATAAGAGGATATCTCGAAGACTGCATTTCGATGTCCTGGGCATATCGGCTTGTATGAGTGGGTAGTCATGACTTTTGACTTGAAGAATGCTGGTGCGACCTATCAAAGAGCAATGAACTATATATTTCATAGTCTTATCGGCAAGATAGTTGAGATTTATATCAATGACATTGTCGTCAAGTCAAAAGGTTACAGGGAGCACTTGAAGCATACTTAAGATGAATCCTCTTAAGTATGCTTTCGGTGTATCGATTGGCCAGTTCCTCAGGTTCATGATCCATGAGCGAGGAATAGAGATCGGTTAGAAAAGTTTTAAAGCTATTAGAGATGCAAAAGCTCCAACAAACAAGAAGGAACTTCAGTCATTGATCGGTAAGATTAATTTCATCTGGAGGTTTATCACAAATCTGTCAGGAAGGATTCAGCCATTCAGTGCTTTGTTGAAACTAAAAGCTGATCAGAAGTTCATGTGTGTGTGTGTGGGGGGGGGGCATTTGAAGTTTGTTTGGTAATTTAAAAATGGGTGGAAAAGTGGTTAATTGATCAGTTTTGAACATATGGTTCCTTGTCGATTTCAAGTATTATGTTGTTGACCAGGTAGCCACTTTTGGAGGCGCGTAACTCTCAGTATGAGAATAATTATTGCCTTACATGATTTAAAATGAAACATTCCTATTGCGTACTAGTCACCTGCCAATTTTGAAAGAGTTTCGACACCATTTGCTATTTTTAAGTTGTGCCCAAAGAAGGTTAAGTGAGCACAATTGCTTAGCACAAAATGGTGTCTGAAGCTTAAATGGATTATTTAGCCATCTTAACGAATTCAAATGAAGAACCTCACAACTATAAAGTTGTAGGTCTCGTCGAGAGCTACCATTTTCATATAAATTTTGTCATCACCCAAGTTGGCGTCCACGTTCCAGCTGATCCACCACAAGACAGAGAGCAAGCGCTGTACCGACGGATTCGTCTAGTTGACGCGGTCACGGTGTGCACGGCAGAATGATGATGCAATGTCGGTGGTGATCAGAACGGCCGAGAAAAGCTCGATTCAGGCGCTCCAACAGCAAGATATGTGTTCCCATCGATTGGCGTGAGCTCTTGCAAAACCAAGAGGAGCACCTCGGTTACGACCTTGTTATCAACACCCGGGTGAAAGGAATTGAAGAAATATAGGCCGGAATTGAGCTCGCGGTGGAAAAGCTCACCAGCGGTGGCAATGGCGGTCATGGCGGCGGCCCGCGGTGATGAGGACAGTAGGTGCTATGCACGGGCAGTAGCGACCTCCAGGACGGCGGTGAGGAAGCGACGGTGACGGTGAGGTTGAGCTCGACATGGGCGCGCTCGGGTAGGCGTGCAAGCGACGGCGACGGCGGCACGCACGACATCAGCGGGAGCGATGGCGGCGGCGGCGGGCGGGACAATGGCGTGCGGCTGGGGGAACAGTGGCGGGGACGGCGGGAACAGCGTGCACTCGGGAGAAGGCAGAGAAGAGAAGAACAGTTCCTGCTCCCCTCTTATCAGTGGTGGGCCCTACTCATCCCTGCCGGTTGTTAACACCGACTAGTAGGGATGCTATCCCTACCAGTCCATAATACAAGCCGGTAGGGATAGGCTAAGCCGGTAGGGATAGGCCTATCCCTACCGGCTTGTATTGTGGACCGGTAGGGATAGCATCCCTACCAGTTGGTGTTAACAACCGATAGGGATAAGGGTGCATCCCTATCAATTTTTAATTTTGGGCGCCAAATTCGGTTCCGCCGAGGGCTCCCTAGGGATGAGTGTATCCCTACTGGTTCTTGTGTAACCGGTTGGGAAAGGGCGGTGGCTATTGGCGGTTCTGTAGTAGTGGGCTCCCAATTTGCCCCCTAGAGCCCTCGTTCCCAGGGCCTTCCCCCATAGCCCCCATCCACTACTCTTGTGGGGCCCATCATCCCAACCACCACTCTTGGCGTTGCCTTGCCTGCTCTAACCAGATTCGCTCCCAGCACTGCCGTCCCCGATGGGCACCGAGAGCCACCCTGCCACCACATTGCCATCCCGACCCTCCCCAGCCTCCTCCGACGAGGCCCTTTTCGAACTCTTCCTCCTCTGATACTACCTCAACCGAGACCACCTGCCATCTTGTTCGCGCGCCGCCGCCGTGGCTCCGCCGCTCCACCACCCTCCGACCGCCGAGGTATCACATGCCGCCGTGGCCCCATGTCCCGCCGTCTGCTGGCTACAGCCGCCTTTCGCGTCCCTGCGTTGCAACCTCTGCCTCCACCTGCTGCCGGCACCGCTTGCCAGTGGCAGGAAATGGCCAGCGTAGAAGCTCCACCGAAGCTTTGCTATGGTTTTTTATTTTCAATTTTTTTTCTAGAAATGAAAGAGGAAAGGAAATAGGGGTTTTGAAACGGGGGCTGCTGCTGGAGTTCAAATCAAAATTTGGGAGCGAAGAAATGGGAGCCGGCCCCTAAAGCCCATATGGGGGCTACTGCTGGAGACGCTCTTAGGAGCTAAAAAAGTAGGGGCAGCTCCCAAATCCTAAGTAGGGCTTGATTTAGAGGCCATTGTTGAGTTGCTCTTCACATACTACCAACTCCACCTCTGCAACATCTAAACTTTTACACATAGCCCTTGCCAAAAAAAAGTATTGTGTGCCATCTTCTAGGATTTTCATCAATCTTTCTCTTGATTAGTTTGATTACCCCTTTGTTGGAAGTCTTAGCCTGTCCATTGGCTTGAGCATAATATGGAGAAGAATTTAGCAACTTGATCCCCATGCTAGTGGCAAACTCAGCTCACGTACCGCATTAATGGGCGAACAACCCAACCCTTGGAACCACCTACAGATTGAGTTCCCTGATCGGTTGTAATAGTTTGAGGAATCCCAAACCTGTAAATAATGTGCTCTTTAACAAACTAGATCATGTTCTAGGAAGTGACAGTTTTCAAAGGAATTGCTTCGACCCACTGTTGCCACCAACACAAACTTGTGATTTTTGCTGGATGAAGGATAAATCTGGCCGATCAGATCAATAGCCCATCCTCGGAATGGCCACGGCTTTATTGTTGGATTCATAACCGATGCCGGAGCTCTCTGAACATTGCCTAACTTCTGACAATCTTGACACCCCTTGTAGTATTCAAAGCAATCTTAAAGCATAGTCGGCCAGAAATAATTATTTCTCCTTGTCATCCACTTCATTTTATAGGCCGATTGATGTGCTCCACATACACCAACATGAATCTCATCCTTCAGAACCTTAGATTCTTTAGTGCCAATGCATTTCAACATAATACCATCAATCGTTCGATAATACAATTCATCTTCAAGCAACACATATTTAATCACTTTAACCTTCAGTTGCCTAGACACCCTTTGTGAAGGATTCTTCAAATAATCCACTATTTCTTTCCTCCAATCACCATCGACTAATTGCACAGCAACCACTTCAGCAATCAGCCGATAGCCAGATGCATCTTGTGCCAACTTATTAGCCTCTTCATTATGCAACCTGGAGATATGTTCAATAGTCACCATGCCGAACTCCCTCAACAGTTCAAGGCATCTTTCATGATAAATTCTCAATATATCATCATTGCATTCATATTCCCCAGACAATTGTTTCACGACAAGCAAAGAAACTCCAAAGATTTCTACTGTGTCGGCTTTGACTTCTCTCAATAATTATATGCCTATGAGGACAGCTTGATATTCACCCTGATTGTTGGTCGATGTAGAATCAATTGGCCAACAAAAATCAAATCTCCCCCCCCCCCAGGCGATATAAGAATCACACCGATGCCACACCCCTTCTCGCATGATGACCCGTCAAAGAATAAAGTCCATGGAGCAAGTTCAATAGCAGAAACCTCAAGACTACAATCCTGTGGAACAAAATTGGCCATCACCTGCCCTTTAATAGCTTTCTGTTGTGGCTCCCCTCCCCCACCCCCGATTTTTTTTATTTTTAATCCTTTTTCATCTAATATTTTAGAACTAACCCGTGCCGAACTAAATTTGCAAATCTAACCCTTTTGGCCAAGCCAGTGGGCATGGCGCGGCAATAACACGTTGTCGCGCCACATGCATTGGCGCGGCAAGAAACAACATGCTGGCGGCTGTCGGAGGGGTCCGCTGACGTGTTTTCCACATGGAAAGCTTGCCGCGCCACTCCGGTTGGCGCGGCAACTCAGTTTTGCCGTGCCAACGTCTTCGGCACGGCAAGACAACATAGGCAAACTTTAGAAAATCATAACTTATTCATACGAACTCAAGCGCCATGGCTTTGGCCATGAACTCTGCTTAGGTGCATGATTAGAGCACTTAATCATCTAAAAATGGGTCTTTGCACTTAAACCCTACTGTGAAATACCATCTTGAAAGATATTTAGTTTAATCAATCTTAATATTTTCAAAATAAATGTTATTGGTGCATTTTCTTGCTGTTTTCTCAAGTCAAATCCATTATAGATAATTCCTTTCATGAAATATTCTCCAAAATTCATGATAAATCTTTTACTGTGTCTACTTCCTGAATATGAATTTTATTTGCAATTTGTTGGCGCTCTTTAAGTACCCATTTTATTATACAATTAGGAGAGGTTTTGGTAAATTCTTCGGGATGATTCATGTACTAACCCGCCACTTGGCACCCGAACTTGACCGTTTTCGATTTTGTCTTGGATTTTGGAGCATGTTGCATTTTGGTAGGAAATTGGACATTTTCGGAGATGTTTTGACGCAGGGTCACAACTGCGCTAAGATGAGGAATAAGGAGAAGAACCCGCACGCGAAAGATGGAGCCGAAAGGGGCCGAAAAGAGCCCAGGCCGGCCGGCCTGGAGCCCTTTAAGCCGGCCGGCCTAGCCCATTCCAGGGCCCAATCGGCCTCAATTTTCTTCAGCGTGAAGTATTCGTCAACCCTAGTCTGTGTTTTACCAACACCACCGACCATATCCGCCTATAAATACCCCGAAGCCGCCGTCAAGAAGAGAGAGCATCCGGGGAGAGCATCCAGAGATGATTTCCAGAGATCCATTCGAGTTAGACACAAGAGAAAGGCGACACCGGAGGCCTCATCGTCCCTCGGCGCCGCTGCAAGTTGGAGGACAACAAGGGATCCATCCCTTGCCGGAGATTTCGTCACCATGATCGACTACGTTTCACCTAGCTTCATGGGGTAAAGTCCTCGTTTGTTCATGGGGTTGTAAGGAGACCTTGAGTTGTAATTGCCGAATCCTTTATGAGATTGATCTATCACAATTCTTGTTGATGATGCTTTGATGCTTAATAGGTCGCGACTTGGCTTTGGGTTTACTTTGCT
This sequence comes from Panicum virgatum, assembly GCF_016808335.1. NCBI lineage: Eukaryota > Viridiplantae > Streptophyta > Magnoliopsida > Poales > Poaceae > Panicum > Panicum virgatum. The sequence goes on along the minus strand of NC_053153.1, from coordinate 47,214,058 downwards.
CTTGCATGGTTTCTTAGATTACATCAACTATCGTGTTCTTGTTGTTCGTTACCGATTATCCTCGTGTAGTGACAGTATGCGGGAGGGAAAGGTTTTGATCTTGGAACACACCTTTGGTAGATTAGATCCGTTCTTCGTTGCTCGGCGATTACATCTCTAGTGATCCTAGACCCTATGGACAAATGCTCTTCATATCTTGTGCACACACCTATCATTGCTCACTAGTCTAGATTAGATTAGATTGGTTAGATTAGATCTATTTCACACTCAATCACTCAATATAGATCTTTTACCAACGTCATTAGTGCTTAGTTAAGCATAGTAGAACACTTGTTCCGTGGATTGATAAACCTTGGGGGAATACTCTAAGGGAAAAGCTACACGATCCGTGCGCTTGTGGTACGTAAATTGGCACTCTAAGGAGCGTCAACACAATTTCAGTTGCATAAGATGTCTAGAATAATTTTGTTCATGTTGCTAATAACTTAACCTGTACAGATGGCACGCGATTGGATGTACCTGGTGGATCGAACTGTCCCAGAGTTCCTCGTTGGTCTCCATGAGTTTCTCCATGCATACAAGAAGCTTATGGGTTGTCGTTTCATACCGTGCCCGTGCATTGACTGCAAGAACTTAAAACAATTCTCCCATCCAAGTATTATCCACTCGCACCTTCTAAGGAGGGGTTTCAAGGCAGGGTATACATGTTGGGCCGAGCATGGGGAAGAAGGAATCATGGAGGATGATGCAGACGATGACGAGGAAGATGTTTGGAATAATGTGGTGATGGATGATGGCATTCAATTTGATGGCCCTACGGCTGATGTGTCAGATAAGGATCCTCAGGTGCTAACCAATCTCGACCAGATGTTGCATGAGGGTCCTCGTGGCTTGAATGATGAGAGGGACATCAAGAAGTTCAAGTAGGTGAAAGAGGATGCAAGGAAACCGTTGTACGCAGGGTGCAATGCTGCAGACTCGAGGCTGCACATGACACTGTCACTCTTGCAGTGTAAGGCTAAATATGGGTGGTCAGAAAAGGGCTTTGATGAACTACTTGGCATCGTAAAGAAGTTGCTCCCCCAGGAGAACACACTTCCCGAGACAACCTATGAAGCCAAGAAAGTAGTGTGCCCACTGGGACTGGAGGTCCATAAGATACACGCATGCCCAAATAATTGCATACTATACTGAGGACAGGAGTATGAGGACCTTGATGCGTGTCCAGTGTGCAAAGCATCCCGCTACAAGTTGAAGCGTGATGACCCTAGTGAGGTCGAGGGGGGGTCCTAAAAGGAAGAAACGGCATGTGAAAGTTGTGTGGTATTTCCCTATCATACCGCGCCTGATGGGATTGTTTGCCAACAAAGACCACGCGAAGCTGATGCGATGGCACGCTGAAGAGCGGAGAGATGATGGAATGCTCAGACACCCTACGGATGGCTTGCAGTGGCAGAAAATTGATCGCAAGTACAAGGAGTTCGCGGCAGAAGTTAGGAACATAAGGTTTGCGTTGAGTACGGACGGCATGAATCCCTTCGGTGACATGAGCAGCAGCCATAGCACGTGGCCGGTTACACTTTGCATGTACAACCTCCCCCTGGCTATGTATGAAGAGGAAGTACATCCTGATGCCGCTGCTTATACAGGGCCCGAGATAACCTGGCAATGACATTGATTTTTATCACAGACTATTGGTAGATGAACTCCTAACATTATGAAATGACAGTGTGAAGGTAAAAGATGAGTATAAAGGGGACGAGTTCACTCTTAAGGCAATGTTGTTCGTTACCATCAATGACTGGCCCGCCCTTGGTAACCTATCGGGCTTTACTAGAAAAGGTTACAAAGCATGTATCCAGTGCTTGGAGGACACCGATAGCATTTATCTGAAGCATTGTCGGAAGGTTGTGTACATGGGACACCGTAGGTTCCTCTCGAAGGGGCACCCACTCTGCAAGAAAGGCTCGATGTTTGATGGGAAAGCCGATCATCGTTTGAAACCAGCTCACCGTAGCGGCAAACGTGTATTTGCTATGGTCAAAGACCTTAAAGTTGTCCTAAAAGGGAAGGAGACCTGAACCAACACCTAGTGCATCGGCTGCTGACGGTCAACCCCTGTGGAAGAAAAAGTCAATATTCTAGGAGTTTCCATATTGGAAAGTGCTGGATGTCCGTCACGCGATTGATGTCATGCACTTGACGAAGAATCTATGCGTGAATATTTTATCGTTTCTGAATTTATACGGAAAATGTAATGATACATTGTAGACTCAGAAGGATCTCCAGAAAATGGGACTGAGGAAAGACCTTCATCCAGAAAAAAGAGGGAAAGGCAAGCACTACCTGCGTCATGCTAGCTACACTTTAAGCAAGGAAGAGAAGAAGAGCTTTATTGATTGTCTTAACAATATTAAGGTCCCATCAGGTATTCTTCCAATGTGAAGAGACTAGTAAATGTTCAAGAGAAGAAATTGGTGCACCTTAAGTCTCATGATTGTCATGTGCTCATGACATAGCCCTTGCCAGTTGCGCTTCGTGGCATTCTTCCGGACTGGCATTCTTCCTGGAGCCCTTTAAGCCGGCCGGCCTAGCCCATTCCAGGGCCCAATCGGCCTCAATTTTCTTCAACGCGAAGTATTCGTCAACCCTAGTCTGTGTTTTACCAAAACCACCGACCATATCCGCCTATAAATACCCCGAAGCCGCCATCAAGAAGAGAGAACATCCGGGGAGAGCATCCAGAGATGATTTCCAGAGATCCATTCGAGTTAGACACAAGATAAAGGCGACACCGGAGGCCTCATCATCCCTCGGCGCCGCTGCAAGTTGGAGGACCACAAGGGATCCATCCCTTGCCGGAGATTTCGTCACCATGATCGACTACGTTTCACCTAGCTTCATGGGGTAAAGTCCTCGTTTGTTCATGGGGTTGTAAGGAGATCTTGAGTTGTAATTGCCGAATCCTTTATGAGATTGATCTATCACGATTCTTGTTGATGATAATTTGATGCTTAATAGGTCGCGACTTGGCTTTGGGTTTACTTTGCTCTTGCATGGTTTGCTTAGATTACATCAACTATCGTGTTCTTGTTGTTCGTTACCGATTATCCTCGTGTTGTGACAGTATGCGGGAGGGAAAGGTTTTGATCTTGGAACACACCTTTGGTAGATTAGATCCGTTCTTCGTTGCTCGGCGATTACATCTCTAGTGATCCTAGACCCTATGGACAAATGCTCTTCATATCTTGTGCACACACCTATCATTGCTCACTAGTCTAGATTAGATTAGATTAGATTGGTTAGATTAGATCAATTTCACACTCAATCACTCAATATAGATCTTTTACCAATGTCATTAGTGCTTAGTTAAGTATAGTAGAACACTTGTTCCGTGGATTGATAAACCTTGAGGGAATACTCTAAGGGAAAAGCTACACGATCCGTGCGCTTGCGGTACGTAAATTGGCGCTCCAAGGAGCGTCAACAAGCTTTTCTGGCGCCGTTGCCGGGGAACAAGTGATTTTGCTACGTTTAACTTTGTATTAATTTTGTTGGTTACTAACACCTAACCTTTTCCCTAGAAAATTTTTGTTTTTGTTTTTGTTTTGATTGTCTAGATGGCCCATCTCATTCAACATGTGGACGAAGGAGAAAAATCACTAAGGGATTATGCAAGCCCGCGATCGGAGGACTTCGACATGCAAAAATCAGATTCGGTGTTGCGAGCCACTGAGTACGAGATCAAGTCTCAAATCATCAAGATGGCGGCGGCAAACCCCCTTTAGAGGAGATGAGATGGACAACCCATATAGACACATCAAGTGGTTCACAATGCTATGCAACACGGTACAACAAGATGGAGTTCCGCTAGCTTGGTTTAGATGGAATCTTTTCCCATACTCACTTGCGGAAGAAGCGAGAAGATGGTTTGCACTTGCATCCTTCGAGGTAAAAGGAAATTGGTATGACTTGATGAAGAAATTTTGCGAGCGGTTCTTTCCGTTAAGCAAGGTTCAACATATTCGGAAGCAAGTGATCAACTTCGCGCAAGGAGAAAAATAAGGGATAGATCAAGCATGGGATAGATTCAATGGATTAGTTGAACAAGGACCGAAGCTCGGATTTTCCGGTGATGTACTCTTGCATACCTTTTATTTTTCCCTAACCCCCGAGTGCATGCAATTTGTTCAAATGTGTGCAGGAGGAGATCTCATGGAGAAAACACTCACGGAAGCCGCCCAACTCCTACAAAAAATAAGCAAGGGTGAGGCCATGCGAAGAGATTGGGAAAAACGATGTTCGGCAAGCTCTGAGGAAGAATCTCAAGTGCGGGTGCTTGCTGGAATTTTCAGAAAAGAGACATCGGAAGTGAGGGAAGAACAACCGAAGCATGAGAAAGTCATAGAGACAAACCACGATGAAGAAGCATCGATCTGGAGTGCAATGAAGGACGACCCGGAAAAGAAAGGAAGAACCTTGGGCACCGCCAAATCGCTAAGGGGATTCGAGCAAATGGATTGGATACCAATTGACTTCGGAAGATTGTTCGACAAAGCAAGACCGCATCCAAATCAACGAGGAATGGCGAAGGTGATAGCGGAAGACTTTCCGCCGGATAGTCACACGGGATATACATTTGGCAAGGAATCGGCCGGTGATATTATTCGGAAACTTTTTGAAGAAAAAGAGGAAGAGATTGACTTGGACGAAGTGCTGGAGGTCAAAAGGATCATGGGAGTGAAATCGGAATCATCACCCTACGCGCACATAGCCCAAGTATATGCGATTGGAAGCAATCAAGGCAAAGGTAATCCATCACCCACACCTCGTGTTGATTGCATGATAGATGGAGTAAAATGTTGCAATGTTCTATGTGACGTTGGCGCCCATGTTAGTGTGATGAGTTCCAAGGTTTATGTTGGGCTTTTTAACGAAACACCGAACTAGATGCTACAATCATTAAGCTTATCATGGGAGATGGTAGATTAATCAAACCGCTAGGAGTGCTTAGAAATCTAAATATTGCCATAGCGGGTAAAGATAGTCCTACCGACTTTTTTGTGATAAATGCTAGTGATGGTGAACATGAAAGCATAATTCTTGGAAAACCCTTTCTCAAATTAGTAAATGCTATTCTAGATGTTGGAAAAGGGATTGTCACTTTTGATCTAGATGGAGAGAAGCACACTTTCAAATTTCATTCAAAACCGTCTTGTGTTGTACCTCTACCTCTTGATAACGAGGGGGTAGATAGCATTCGTTTCATTGATTCTTTCAGGGATCCTCTCCAACGCGCTTTGGAGAATGGGGACGCTCAAGATAATCAAGATGGAGAACTAGTGGAAACAATGGAAGAGTTGAAGCCGCAACACGGGAATTTGGAGGAAGAAAAATTTGAAGACATTGGAGAGTTAGATCAAGAAGAGGATGGTGCGCCCGATGTTGAGATGAAGCCACTCCCCAAGAGATTGAAATATGAATTCTTGGGAGATGGAAAGACTTTCCCGGTGATTGTTAGCGACGAATTGAGCCCGGAAGAGATGGAGAAGTTGCTGAATTTATTGAAGAAACACAAAAAGGTGATCGGCTACTCGATTAATGACTTGAAAAGTATTAGCCCCGCTTTTTGCACACATCGTATACAACTCGAGGAGCAATACAAGCCGGTCGTAGAGCATCAAAGAAGGTTGAGCCATGCTATGCGTGATGTGGTGAAGAAGGAGGTTACCAAATTGTTGAATGCCGGAATAATATACCCCGTGCCACATAGTGAATGGGTAAGCCCCGTGCATTGTGTTCAAAAGAAAGGAGGACTCACGGTTGTGAAAAATGAGAAGGAGCAATTGATACCGCAAAGAACCATCACGGGATGGAGGATGTGCATCGATTATAGAAAATTGAATAAGGCAACGAGGAAGGATCATTTTCCACTACCATTCATTGACGAGATGCTGGAAAGGTTGGCAAAGCATTCACACTTTTGTTACCACGATGGATACTCGGGATTCTTCCAAATACCTATTCATCCGGATGATCAACATAAGACCACATTTACTTGCCCGTATGGAACTTTTGCATATCGGAGGATGCCTTTTGGATTGTGCAATGCGCCCACTTCTTTTCAAAGGTGCATGATGACTATATTTTCAGATTTCATAGAAGAGATTATGGAGGTATTCATGGATGATTTCTCGGTGCATGGTACTAGCTTTGAAAATTGCTTGGCAAATTTGGAGAAAGTTCTTAAAAGATGTGGAGAGGTTGATCTTGTGCTTAATTGGGAGAAGTGTCATTTCATGGTAAAAGAAGGAATTGTCCTCGGTCATGTTATCTCCGAAAGAGGGATAGAGGTGGACAAAGCAAAGATAGAAACTGTGGAGAAATTGCCACCACCTACAGATATCAAATCTTTGAGGAGCTTCCTCGGTCATGCCGGATTCTATAGGAGGTTCATAAAGGATTTTTCAAAAATCACCAAGCCATTGACACAACTTCTCCAAAAAGATGTGGAATACACCTTCGATAGTAATTGTCTACACGCCTTTCGAACACTCAAGCAATCTCTCATAAGTGCTCGTATCATGCAACCTCCGGACTGGAATCTACCTTTTGAAATCATGTGTGATGCAAGTGACTACGCCGTAGGAGCTATTCTTGGACAAAGAAAAGAGGGGAAGGTAAATGCTATCTACTACGCAAGCAAGACTCTCAATGAAGCCCAAGTTAATTATGCAACAATGGAGAAAGAATTGATTGCCGTGGTATTCGCCTTCAAAAAATTCAGATCATACATAGTAAATTCAAAGGTGATAGTTTATACCGACCACGCGGCAATCAAGTATCTCTTGTCCAAGAAAGATGCTAAACCACGCTTGATTCGATGGATCCTATTGCTATAAGAATTCGATGTGGAGATAAGGGACAAGAAAGGAGCAAAGAATGTTGTGGCCAACCACCTATCAAGGTTGAACCATGGAGATGATGGAAAGGAACCTATCGAGGACCAAATGAGAGATGATCACCTATATAGAATTCTCGACCAAGATGGTTGGGTGAATGATATAATAAGGGCAATAAAAGGGATGCCCTTGGATCACTTGGAAAAGAATGCAAAGAAAAGAGTGATCGCAGAAAGAAGAAAATACTATTGGGATCCACCATACTTATATAGATATGGAGAAGATGGAGTCCTAAGAAGATGCATACCGAGGGAGGAATGTGAAGAAGTTCTAAGAAAGTGTCACTCATCGGGATATGGAGGACATTATGGGCACTTTAGAACTCAAGCTAAGGTATGGGCTAGTGGATTCTATTGGCCCAAGATGCATGAAGACGCGAAAAGATTTGTTTCGACTTCTCCGGAATGCCAAAGGACGGGGAATATCTCGCAAAGGAATGCCATGCCGTTGAACTACAACTTGCAACTCACATGGGTTTGAGCATATATTGGTGATGGTGGACTATGTTTCAATGTGGGTTGAAGCTATGCCATGTCGGAAGGCATCAACAGAGGAGTCCTCACACATGATTAAATCGGTAATCTTCCCTCGATATGGCGTCCCGAGAATCTTGATAAGCGATGGAGGAACACACTTCACGGGCAAAGACTTTGGTAAATGTTTGAAGAAATTGGGAATTGAACATAGAGTGTCCACGACTTATCACCCCCAAACAAACGGACAAGCGGAAACTTCGAACAAGCAATTGAAGGATATTTTAAAGAAGACCGTGATAAAAGGAGGAAAAGATTGGTCGAAGAGACTAGATGATGCACTATGGGCATATCGTATGGCACACAAAACCCCGATTGGTATGACTCCTTATCAATTTGTTTATGGAAAAACATGCCACTTGCCGGTTGAGCTAGAACATAAGACGTAAATTGGGGCTCTAAGGAGTGTCAACAAGCTTTTCTGGCGCCGTTGCCAGGGAAGGAGATGAACATAAGGCATATTGGGCGATGAAGGAGATGAACTTTGATGCGGAAGCCGCTGGAATTAAAAGGAGAATCCAAATAAGCGAATTGGAGGAGTTAAGATTGAAAGCATACAATAGTGCAACAATTTACAAAGAAAGAATGAAGAGATGGTACGACAAGCGATTACAAAACAAGGAATTCAAAGAAGGAGACAAGGTCCTACTCTACAATTCAAGGTTCAAACTTTTTGGCAAAGGAAAATTGCAAAGCAAATGGGACGGACCATACATCGTACACTTGGTTTCACCTACAGGAGCGGTGACAATCATGGATGCGAAAGGCGACCAATATGTGGTGAACGGACAGCGACTAAAGGTATTCTTGGAGCCCGACGTCGTGCCCCTTCATTACATCGACATATACACCATGAATGAGGAACCGGAACGTCAAGCCTAACGACGATAAGCAGGGTAAGTTTGTAAATATTCTCTTTTAGATTTTAGTTTTGTAGTTTTATTTTTATTCTGGACGAACTTCGAGTAAAACATAGGCTTGGAACTTGTTGGTGGGCACCTCGGAAAAAGTTGGAGTCCAAGGGGCCGAAAAACCCCCTGGCCTGGCCGGCCCAACACCCCTAGGCCGGCCGGCCTGAGCTCTCTCGTGCACGTCTCGGTCTCGATTTTTGGTAGATACGAGATAAGGAAATTTTAAACCCGTGCCTTATAGATTTCGCATGCCAAAAACGCAGAGATATTGGACTTCTCGTCCAAGTCTTTTCAGGACTTAAATAGAGGCACGGTTTAGATCGATTCTCTCATACTTTTCAATCTATACCACCACCTCGTGAGAGACATCGACAATGGCCGTTCTAGCGAGCGCAAGAGCCATGATTGCAGCAATGGAGATCAAGGAGGGGGGCATGGAGCCTGACACCCCCACACCAAACCAGCGGATGCCTAGCTCCATCTTGGCAACCGGTGCGCGGCCCCTCCTTGTCGAAGCAAAGCGATGTGAAGCGAAGGCCCCTCCGAAGAAATTTAATACCCAAGCACGGATGAGCGTCGGAGGGAAGGGCCCTCTGTGGTGCAAGGAGAAGCTAGCTCAAGCCCAAAGGGTGGTCGTCGTCATCAGCGACGAAGACGAGGGTGAGAAGCGACAAGACAAAGAGCCGCCCGCACCTAGGCGTTCCTTGCGCCTTCTCGGAATTAAAAGGAAAAACTACATCGAGCACACCCCGGAGCCAAAGGACTATGCGGGGGACAGCGATTGGGAGAGCTACATGAGCCCTGGTTCATGGGGCGCCACCAGTCGTGACTACAATGATGATTGGCCGGGGTGGGCCGAAGAGGAGAGAAAGGAGGATGACGACCCCTCCAGTGGTGACAGCGGCAAGGAGAAGAAGAAGGACGACGATGAGCTCGAGGACGACGACCCCAACAGCGATGGCCATCACTTCGGGTGCTGTTTCAAGTGCTGCGATGAAATCACGGATCTCCACGCCACCATCGATAGGTGTCACGATCAAATTGTGGCAATGGATCGAAGGATGAACGACATCGAGCGCTTGGTCGAAAGAGATTACAACTTCCTTCTCCGCAACATAAGGAAGTTATTTGGGATGGTCGGAGATCTACGAAAGCAAGGAGGAGGAGGGCGCCCTAGATGCAATTGCCCTAGGTGCCGTTGAGAACACCGACAAGCATCACACCTGTCTTTTATATCATTGCGACAAGGGCACCGCATAATCTAAGCATGGGGGAGAGGTGTGACGGCTCGTAGATTGAATTTTGTTAGTCTTTGTTTAGTCAAAAGTTTGTCGTGTGCATGTCTTTAATTTCGTTTGTGTGAGAGTCATAGTCTAGCGTTGTGTGCTTTATTTTTCGCATGTGTGAGAGTGAGTCTTAAATTAGTGTTGAGTCATGAAAATGAAATAAAAAGAGTCTTTGTTTTTTGTTAAATTGTTGGATCGTGCAATTTTATTTATGCATTCAGTTTTACTTTATTTTCTTTAAAGCAATTGTTCACGAGCGTTGTCATGAAAATTAATTCTTATTTGTGGAGCTTAGTAAATTATTCGTCCATGTTAATACCCACACTTGAGCTTTGATCTAGCGCTTGGTTTCGATTACGCTTGCGAGTAAGGCATGATTTGGAGGACTTTGATTTCATAAAAAATAATAAAACCCTTACAAACATAAGGTTGATCAAGTTCTTGACATGTCGAGAGTAAAAATCCTATCATCCACAAGCTATATTTGTTCCACCATAAGCATTGGATGTGCATTGAGTTGATTTAGGATTTCTTTCTCTTGAGAGTTATAATTTCGAGCAATGATCATGTCCGTATTTTTCATCTCTGAATTGCTAGTCCCTCAATATTCGGTAATGAGAATTCCTCATTGGAACAACTCATGAGATCTACCAGATTCCAAAACCCGAACCCGAGATTATCTTGTTTATTATCCTTTTCCTTGACCACAACCCAATTATGAGGATACGTTCTGTTCCTGTGCATGAGTTGTATAAAAAATAATTTTGGGATGAAGAAAGGAAGGAGTACTAGAAAGATGGACCGAAGCCGAGCTAGGAAAGCCCCAGGCCGGCCGGCTTACACCCCTTGAGCCGGCCGGCCTAGGCCCCTCTGGCCTCGGCTCGGGCTCCAAAAATTCCGGGAGCCACTTCGGAGATTTGTCTATCTATGTTTTATAGAAAGTGTCCTATGAAAAGGTTCGGAAAAGGGAAAGAAAATTCGGGAGAAAGAAAGGAAAGAAAAGAAAAAAATGTATGAGAAGAGAAGAAAAGAATAAATGAAGGGATTCTATGGTTAGAGAAGTGCAAAGAGATATCACCTTGTTGTTTGAGAACAATATCCTCAATTCCAACCATGTGCAATCCGACAACGAGGACGACGTTTGTGCCTTGAAGTCAATCTTTTTGTATGCCTTTGCACATGTCTACCATTCTAAATCTTCTTACCCTTCAACCCCTTACATTATGGAGAAACTCTCATGATCATTGGCTTGGAAGGTAAGCAATCATTAGAAGGTTTTCTTAATTTGACAATATATGAATATTCTTTTCTAGCCTCACCTATAGCCCCACTTTATACTTGAGAGACTTTTGGGAGATGAGAGTTTGCAAATAATAATAGGAAAACCACTTATATCGAGAGGCATGAAAGGACTTGTGCAAGAATTTTTGGTCTAACCTTTGTTGTAGGGTATTTTGCTTCTAAAAAAAACCTCCAAGGAGGGCAAAAAAAAGCAAGTGTTGTCGATATTCAAGTTGCCGGCTAAAGGTAAGAGTCGTGGAGTAATATTGGATGGGTTTTTAAACGCCCATGATATGATTATCCTCGCTGCTCCTCTAACCTTTGTTTGAAGAAATATTGTTAGACTTGTTTGCATAAGTAAATTTTGCAGTTTGAGAACTCTCGAGCAACCCATGGAAGGACTTGATGATTTGATTTGCTCGAGGACGAGCAAAAGCTAAGCATGGGGGGAATGTTGGCGCTCCTTAAGTACCCATTTTATTATACAATTAGGAGAGGTTTTGGTAAATTCTTCGGGATGATTCATGTACTAACCCGCCACTTGGCACCCGAACTTGACCGTTTTCGATTTTGTCTTGGATTTTGGAGCATGTTGCATTTTGGTAGGAAATTGGACATTTTCGGAGATGTTTCGACGCAGGGTCACAACTGGGCTAAGATGAGGAATAAGGAGAAGAACCCGCATGCGAAAGATGGAGCCAAAAGGGGCCGAAAAGAGCCCAGGCCGGCTGGCCTGGTGCCCTTTAAGCCGGCCGGCCTAGCCCATTCCAGGGCCCAATCGGTCTCCATTTTCTTCAGCACGAAGTATTCCTCAACCCTAGTCTGTGTTTTACCAAAACCACCGACCATATCCGCCTATAAATACCCCGAAGCCGCCGTCAAGAAGAGAGAGCATCCGGGGAGAGCATCCAGAGACGATTTCCAGAGATCCATTCGAGTTAGACACAAGAGAAAGGCGACACCGGAGGCCTCATCGTCCCTCGGCGCTGCTGCAAGTTGGAGGACAACAAGGGATCCATCCCTTGCCGGAGATTTCGTCACCATGATCGACTACGTTTCACCTAGCTTCATGGGGTAAAGTCCTCGTTTGTTCATGGGGTTGTAAGGAGATCTTGAGTTGTAATTGCCGAATCCTTTATGAGATTGATCTATCACAATTCTTGTTGATGATGCTTTGATGCTTAATAGGTCGCGACTTGGCTTTGGGTTTACTTTGCTCTTGCATGGTTTACTTAGATTACATCAACTATCGTGTTCTTGTTGTTCGATACCGATTATCCTCGTGTAGTGACAGTATGCGGGAGGGAAAGGTTTTGATCTTGGAACACACCTTTGGTAGATTAGATCCGTTCTTCGTTGCTCGGCGATTACATCTCTAGTGATCCTAGACCCTATGGACAAATGCTCTTCATATCTTGTGCACACACCTATCATTGCTCACTAGTCTAGATTAGATTAGATTGGTTAGATTAGATCTATTTCACACTCAATCACTCAATATAGATCTTTTACCAACGTCATTAGTGCTTAGTTAAGCATAGTAGAACACTTGTTCCGTGGATTGATAAACCTTGGGGGAATACTCTAAGGGAAAAGCTACACGATCCGTGCGCTTGTGGTACGTAAATTGGCGCTCTAAGGAGTGTCAACACAATTTCAGTTGCATAAGATGTCTAGAATAATTTTGTTCATGTTGCTAATAACTTAACCTGTATAGATGGCACGCGATTGGATGTACCTGGTGGATCGAATTGTCCCAGAGTTCCTCGTTGGTCTCCATGAGTTTCTCCATGCATACAAGAAGCTTATGGGTCGTCGTTTCATACCGTGCCCGTGCATTGACTGCAAGAACTTGAAACAATTCTCCCATCCAAGTATTATCCACTCGCACCTTCTAAGGAGGGGTTTCAAGGCAGGGTATACATGTTGGGCCGAGCATGGGGAAGAAGGAATCATGGAGGATGATGCAGACGATGACGAGGAAGATGTTTGGAATAATGTGGTGATGGATGATGGCATTCAATTTGATGGCCCTACGGCTGATGTGTCAGATAAGGATCCTCAGGTGCAAACCAATCTCGACCAGATGTTGCATGAGGGTCCTCATGGCTTGAATGATGAGAGGGACATCAAGAAGTTCAAGTAGGTGAAAGAGGATGCAAGGAAACCGTTGTACGCAGGGTGCAATGCTGCAGACTCGAGGCTGCACACGACACTGTCACTCTTGCAGTGTAAGGCTAAATATGGGTGGTCAGAAAAGGGCTTTGATGAACTACTCGGCATCGTAAAGAAGTTGCTCCCCCAGGAGAACACACTTCCCGAGACAACCTATGAAGCCAAGAAAGTAGTGTGCCCACTGGGACTGGAGGTCCATAAGATACACGCATGCCCAAATAATTGCATACTATACTGAGGACAGGAGTATGAGGACCTTGATGCGTGTCCAGTGTGCAAAGCATCCCGCTACAAGTTGAAGCGTGATGACCCTAGTGAGGTCGAGGGGGGGTCCTAAAAGGAAGAAACGGCCTGTGAAAGTTGTGTGGTATTTCCCTATCATACCGCGCCTGATGGGATTGTTTGCCAACAAAGACCACGCGAAGCTGATGCGATGGCACGCTGAAGAGCGGAGAGATGATGGAATCCTCAGACACCCTACGGATGGCTTGCAGTGGCAGAAAATTGATCGCAAGTACAAGGAGTTCGCGGCAGAAGTTAGGAACATAAGGTTTGCGTTGAGTACGGACGGCATGAATCCCTTCGGTGACATGAGCAGCAGCCATAGCACGTGGCCGGTTACACTTTGCATGTACAACCTCCCCCTGGCTATGTATGAAGAGGAAGTACATCCTGATGCCGCTGCTTATACAGGGCCCGAGATAACCTGGCAATGACATTGATTTTTATCACAGACTATTGGTAGATGAACTCCTAACATTATGAAATGACAGTGTGAAGGTAAAAGATGAGTATAAAGGGGACGAGTTCACTCTTAAGGCAATGTTGTTCGTTACCATCAATGACTGGCCCGCCCTTGGTAACCTATCGGGCTTTACTAGAAAAGGTTACAAAGCATGTATCCAGTGCTTGGAGGACACCGATAGCATTTATCTGAAGCATTGTCGGAAGGTTGTGTACATGGGACACCGTAGGTTCCTCTCGAAGGGGCACCCGCTCTGCAAGAAAGGCTCGATGTTTGATGGGAAAGCCGATCATCGTTTGAAACCAGCTCACCGTAGTGGCAAACGTGTATTTGCTATGGTCAAAGACCTTAAAGTTGTCCTAAAAGGGAAGGAGACCTGAACCAACACCTAGTGCATCGGCTGCTGACGGTCAACCCCTGTGGAAGAAAAAGTCAATATTCTAGGAGCTTCCATATTGGAAAGTGCTGGATGTCCGTCACGCGATTGATGTCATGCACTTGACGAAGAATCTATGCGTGAATATTTTATCGTTTCTGAATTTATACGGAAAATGTAATGATACATTGTAGACTCGGAAGGATCTCCAGAAAATGGGACTGAGGAAAGACCTTCATCCAGAAAAAAGAGGGAAAGGCAAGCACTACCTGCGTCATGCTAGCTACACTTTAAGCAAGGAAGAGAAGAAGAGCTTTATTGATTGTCTTAGCAGTATTAAGGTCCCATCAGGTATTCTTCCAATGTGAAGAGACCAGTAAATGTTCAAGAGAAGAAATTGGTGCACCTTAAGTCTCATGATTGTCATGTGCTCATGACACAGCCCTTGCCAGTTGCGCTTCGTGGCATTCTTCCGGACTGGGTACAAGGGATGCTCATTAAGCTATACTCTTTCATGAATGCAATTTCACAAAAGGTCATCGATCCACAAAAGCTAGATAGTCTACAGGTGGATATTGTTGAAACTATGGTAAACCTGGTGGCGATCTTCCCTCCATCTTTCTTTAACATTATGCCACATCTCGATGTTCATGTGGTCCAAGAGATCAACATCCTGGGGCCAATGTTCCTTCATAATATGTTCCCATTTGAGAGGTTCATGGCAGTGTTAAAGAAGTACGTCCATAATAGATCCAAACCAGAAGGTTCCATTGCGGCCGGTTATGGGACCGAGGAGGTCGTTAAGTTCTATTTGGACTACATGGATTTCGATCCGATTGGCATTCCTGTCTCCCGTCACCAGGGATGCGTAAGAGGAAAAGGCACACTAGGCGCAAAGGCAATGCTCTGTGAAGATCGGGACGAGTTCAGGAAAGCCCATTTCTGTGTTCTTAGCCAACCTCAATACGTTGATCCGTTCCTCGTGAAGCACAAGCAATTGCTACGCGAGGAGTTTCCGACTAGGTTTGAGGGTTGGTTACAAAAATGACATGCTGAAACATTTGGCGATTGATTACGCCTTGAAATAATGCGGAATCTAGTTGAAAATCCTCAGTTAAGGTGGTTGGCTACGGGCCCGTCAACAACAATCATGACATATCAAGGGTACGAGATTAACGGCTTCACATTCTACACCGTTTCACAAGACGCAAAGAGCACTAACCAAAACAGCGGTGCATGTGTTCAAGCATTTGACAGTGAAGGCACAAGGCAATTGTACTATGGAACGATTGAGAAGATTTGGGAGCTAGACTATGGTCCCATAAAGGTCCCTCTTTTCAAATGCAAATGGTTAAAAGATACTGCAGGATGTGTAGCCATCGATCAATACGGAATGACGACAGTTGACCTCCAACAAACCGAATTCCTAGATGAACCATTTTCATTGGCCAATGATGTGATGCAAGTCTTTTATGTTATGGACATGTCAAGCAAACCGAAGAAGAAGAAGGATGACAAGAAGAACAAGAAGAACACGAACGGCAACAAGAACGATGACGAGGATAAGTCAAGCGAGCAACCAAAGCGTCATGTTGTTCTTAAGGGCAAGAGAAGAATAGTTGGAGTTGAGGACGTAGTAGATAAGGAAGCGTACAACCAATTTGATGAGCTCCCGCCTTTTGGAAAGGATGTGCACATCAACTTGATCAATGACAACATTGAAGAACCTTACGTTCGACATGACCATGAAGAAGGGATGCTTGTACAAACGAAATATGTAAATTTGGTTTCTAAGTAGGGATTGAAATTGTAATATGTATGTGATCGAGGATTATTGAGATATTTTATATATTTAGAGTGATATTATTAAAGATATTATAATGGCGCGGATGAATAATTTGAAATTTTTTGAAATTTTGTTGTTTTGAAATTATTTGGAGTGAAAATATTTAAGGAATTATTTATTTTTCTAGAAAGCATGATATTATTAAAGATATTATTGAGATATTTTATATATTTAGAGTAATATTATTAAAGATATTATAATGGCGCGAATGAATAATTTGAAATTTTTTGTTTTGAAATTATTTGGACTGATATTATTAAAGGTATTATTTATTTTTCTAGAAAGCATGATATTGTTAAAGATATTATTGAGATATTTTATATATTTAGAGTGATATTATTAAAGATATTATATTGGCGCGGAAGAATAATTTGAAATTATTTGAAATTTTTTGTTTTGAAATTATTTGGAGTGATATTATTAAAGGTATTATTTATTTTTCTGGAAAGCATGATATTATTAAAGATATTATTGAGATATTTTATATATTTAGAGTGATATTATTGAAGATATTATAATGGCGCTGAAAAATAATTTGAAATAATTTGAAATTTTTTGTTTTGAAAATATTTGGAGTGATATTATTAAAGGCATTATTTATTTTTCTAGAAAGCAGGACATCATTAAAGTTATTATTTAGATATTTTATATATTTATTGTAATTTATGTAATACATAGAAAGGAATATATTAAAATAAATGTTATCTTCCTTTCAACCGAGTAAGCCGCAGTGTCCCAATGGTAAGCCTCCAATTTGCAAACACAGTGGTTCGCAGTTCGACTCCCACCAACCCCTTTTATATTTTTTCCCCCGGAACTCCCAAATCCTACCGGGTCCTAATTCGAGCCAGTAGGGAAGGAGGGTCTTCCCTACCGGCTCTAATTTGGACCCAGTAGGGAAGACCCCCCTTCCCTACTGGCTCAAGTTTGGACTCGGTAGGGAAGAGGGTCCCCTTATAATACAGAGGGTCCCCTCCCCCTCGCCCGTTCCCCCTGCCACTTCAAACCCTAGCCGCCGCCGCTGTCGCCGTCATCTCGTCGCCCGCTGTCGGTGTATACCGCCAAGCCTGCTCAGGGATACCCTTATCAGTAAGGTTTCTACGTAGGGATCGATGGCTCTGGAACTCGATGGTGCAAGGAACACAAAGATTTAGACAGGTTCGGGCCGCGAGTTGCATAATACCCTACGTCCTGTGAGGTGGTTTGTATTGCCTTAGGTGTTGATGTTTTTCAAGGGGGTCCCTGCCCTCCCTTATATATCCGGGGGGACAGGGTTACATGGAAAGTCCTAGCCGAGTACAGTTTGAGTCCTACTTCAGCACGATCGGGTAGTTTCCTTTGTACTGCAGCTAGTTCTACGCCTATTCGGGTAGTTACAAGAGAGGTAAGGTACATCCATGAGCTATCCCTTACTCTAGAACATTCTATGCCTATAAGCAGTCCCGATGCCCCGGGTCTGACAAGCCCCCGAGCTCTTCGTAGCCGAGTCCTGCAGGCATCGAGTACTTGGTTGGGCGTCTTCGAGTACTTCAAGTAGTCGGATCATGCTTCTGGTTGCTCCCTTCAGGTACGTCCAGTAGTCCTCCCAGTACTTCTGGTTGCTTCGAGGCTGTGAGGTGCTCAAGCCCCGAAATCTTGGTCATATATAGTGCGCGAAGTACTCGCGCTCCATATGGAGTAGCCCCCGAGCCTTAGGTTGAATCGCAGAATCAGGCTGAGGGTTACTTTAGTCTTTTTTGCTTCATTTTTCCAAGAAATTTGAAAAATGAATCTCTGATACACATATCCCACAGCCCGGAGTCTTGAATTTAAATCTCTCTATTTAGATTTAAGAATCAAAGGAAACTCATGGCTGAATAAGTGATGAAAACCTCCCTGAGTAAGAAAAAGGGAACCGTTGATCTTCCTGGTTATTCAAGAAATTGCCATCAAAGACCATATAAATCCATCTGGTATCTTGCGAGGGTTTCACCCTTTGAACTCCTGGCCGCCGTCAAACTCAGATTCGTACTTTCCCATTCCCGGTGTCATCCATAGCCCCTCTCATAGCCCCCGAGACTAAGCTAGTGACATTGAGATGGCTCCCAAGAAGGACAAATCCAATGTTGAAGAGGAAGCGGTTGCCAATATGTCAATAGGTTGGTGCAAAAGCAAAATGTCAGAAGCAGCGGTGCAGGAACTGGAGAATTTGGGCCTTCTTCAAACTCAAGGTGTGATCCAATGGCGTGCTGGGGAAGGAGAAGATTACCCTATGGAAGGTACCCTCGAGACCGTTGTATTCCGTGATTTTGTGAAACGTGGTCTTGCACTTCCCGTATCGGAATTTTTCTATGCTCTTCTGCAATTCTGGGGTATCCAACTGCATCATCTGACTCCGCAATCAATCTTGCATCTTTCTATTTTTACCTATTTCTGCAAAGCATTCCTTTGCATTCTTCCCCACTTTCACCTTTTCCAACACTTTTTTACTCTTATTCCTGTTCCGAACTCTGCCAAACCCGCCGTTGTCGGGGGTTGTGAATTAGTACTTCGTCCTGAGTCCCAAGATGAGTACTTGGTGTATGATCCATTGGGTAAAGGAGCTGAGTGGAAAAAATTCTGGTTTCATGTTGGGAATTTGGAATCTCCACTTCCAGAAAGGATTCCTGGTGCCCCCAAGTCCGAGAGAGCTGGTTGAGTAACGGACCTGGTGGCAAGCAAGTTGATTGCATCCTCAAAGCCATTGCTCATTTGAAAAATAAAGGAGTCACCGGTGATCATGTGGTCTTTTCCTTTGTAAGCCGTCGGATCCAGCCTCTCCAGCGTCGTAAGCATCCTGCCTTTAGATATGAAGGCACACAAGACCCCACCAGAATGTTACCGGAACCAATGGCTCAGTCTGAAGTAATCAGAAGATGCTGCAAGGTACTCGACAATTTCGACAAGTCTCTGAAACTTCCAACACTCTTCTGGGCGGAGAACCCTCCCGAAAATGCATGGGTATGTGTTTGGGAAACATTGTCGAGTATTTGTAGTTGAAATTTTTTTATCTTCTAATGAATTCTTTGCCTCTTTTGTAGAAGAATTATAAGTCATGGTATTGTATGCCTCCGACTTCAGTAGATGCTATTTCTGATGATAGCAAGAAGCGGAAAGCAACTCCTAGAGCTTTGTTGCAGAGAAAAATTCCTCGTCATGATGCTGGCCAGTAAGAATCTGATATTCTTTTGATTTCATCCTGTTTGCCTCAACTTTCTTATTGTAAATCTTGCTTGGCATAGGATCCAATATCTACCACCACATGAAAAAGATCAAATCCAAGATTTTCGTAACTGGATGTCGAGTAGTTCAGAAGGAACTAGTCGATCAACCCCCGATTCGCCAATAATTGGATTGATCGAGAGCCCATCTGCCGGATTGATAGATGCAGACACGACTAGGATGTCAAATAAGCCAAATCCTGAAGTGCCCAAACATGCTCCTGCGGCTACTGAAATTGCTTCCAATGCTGGTGGAACTGGTGATAGTGGAGCTGGAGGATCGAGAGGTCCTACCGTTCGACTAGTACCCTTTCAATCTATGCCTCAGTCAACCCAGGAGGAGTTGGGAAAGGAGCTGTTTGATGATCCATTGTTGTCCATAGACAACGTAAAGAAGCTTGCTGACTATATGCAATGGAGCTTCAAATATACAAGGTGAGTCTTCTGCTGCTACTTGTCTTCATCGAGTAGTTGGTGATATCTGACCAGTCTTGCCTTGTATGTCACAGGACGTTGCCAATCGGTCTTTCTTGAAGTCTCAAGCTTTATATAAGACTGTTGACAATCGGAAAACCTTGGAACAACATAATGCCCCGATTGCCAGACGACTAGATGAATCCCTTGCTGCTCGGAACAAGCTGTATGAAGCAAACTAGAAGCATCATCTGGAAATATGTGACATGAAGCGGCAGATTAAGAGCCTTGAAGAGGAGAAGTCAAAGCTTCAAGAATAGTTGCAGATTGCCCAAGCTTGTGAGTATTTGATCTTGTGTCTTGATATTGCTATGCCGATAATGATCATTGAAATATCCTTTCATCAGGTTCTCCAGGTGACCATACTCGACTAGTAGCAGCAGCTCAAATCCTTGTGGATATGGTTGATTCTGAAGAGGGGTCGTCGAATAACAAGTCCTTGGTAGAGCGTTTAGAAGAGGCTCCCAAGAAGATCTTTGATGCAATGACGGCTACCTCCAAGAATTACCTGACCCATATGATAGGAGTTGTCAAGTCTTACTTGCCTCAGTTTAATTTAGCTCCCATAGCTAAAGGAATAGCTCCCGATTGTTCTATTGAGAAATTCCGGGACTATTGTAAAGAATCAGAAGTGATTGCCGAGGAAATTCTGAAAAACTTGGCAGAGTAGACTGCTTGTAACAACTCAGTATCTTTGTAAATGTTGCTCTTTATCCTGTTGGTGTATCTTCAGAAATATCATCTGATACCGTGGGATATGTACAAACTACTCGAATAGTCAAGTAGAATGCCAGCATGGAGTAATCTTTGTAGTTGATCAGTTAGGATGAATTCCGTCGGATTATCCAGATAGAAGGACTGTAAAGATATCCATAAACTACTCGAGCAAGCGAGTAGTGTGTCCTGACCAAGGACTGGAGTAATCCTTAAGACAAAACTATTAGGTATGAACCCCGTCGGGTTATTCAAAACATAAATGTCGAAAGGATATCCAAAACTTACTCGAGCGAGGCGAGTAAGGTGTCCTCTCCGAGGACTGGAGTAACTCTTAGGGCAAGTCTGTTAGGTACGAACCCCATCGGGTTGCCCAAGATAAAAATGCCGAAGGAGTATCCAAAACCTATTCGAGCCAGCGAATAGGGTGTCTAACTCGTAGACTGGAGTAACTACTAAGATTGACCTGTTAGGATGAACCCCGTCGGGATACCCAAGATGGACAAAATGTAGTAGTATCCAAGACATACTCGAGCAAGCAAGTAGTTTTGCCTTTAAAGCAAGGCTGGAGTTCCTTATAGTTGACCTGTTAGGATGAACTCCGTCGAGTTAACCAAGATGGACAACTAATAAAGGTATCCATACACCTTCTCGAGCTAGGCGAGTAGGTTGTGTCCTTATACTAAGGACAAGGATGTGGCTTGTATAGTTATCCGAAGAATAGCAGTGTAAGCTATCCGGATTAGGTTATCCAGGTCGGTATGAATCTGAATAAATTACCCTAGTTGGATGAACTATTTGGAGAATAGTGGTGATGCTGCCAGATTGAAAACTGCCTTTAATATAGTCGACAAGCTGATGATAATCATTGCCTTTAAAGAGATCATCTGACATCACCATGTTACTTGGATCAAGGATAAAATATGCGCAAGTGCTCCATATTCCAGGAATTGGGTACCTTATTACTGTCTGCATCGGTAATTCTATATGATCTGGGTCTTGTAACCTTAGTTACGATGAAAGGACCCTCCCATCTGGAATTTAACTTGTGCAGTCCTGTCTCATCTTGAATCCTTCGTAATACTGGATCTCCAATGCTGAAAGATCTTTGCTGGACATTGCGATCGTGATAGCGTCTGATGCCTTGAAGATATCTAGCCGATTGTGTTGAAGCATTGATTCTGTCTTCTTCGACTGAATCTAACTCAAGTTGTCGAGCTTCATCTGCTTCTCCTTCTTGATAGACTTCTACTCTTGGAGATTTCCACATGATATCTGCGGGTAGTATAGCCTCTGACCCATAGGCGAGGAAGAAGGGAGACTGTCCAGTTGCTTTGCTAGGCTGCGTTCGCAGCCCCCAGACCACATGGGGTAATTCTTGAATTCATTTGCCACCTTTCTTGGTGTTAGCATCATAGAGTCTTTTCTTCAAGCCATCGAGTACTAGGCCATTGATACGCTCTACTTGACCATTTGCTCGAGGGTGAGCCACTGAAGCATACTTGACCTCGATGCAAGAGTTGTCGCAGAAAACCCAGAATGACTGAGACGTGAAGTTAGAGCCAAGATCTGTGATGATGGTGTGAGGAAAACCAAATCGGTGGATAATGTCAGAGATGAAATCCACTGCTCGATCTAATGAAATCTTGACAATAGGCTTGTACTCGATCCACTTGGTAAACTTGTCGACTGCTACCAGCACATGATTGAATCCTCCTGGAGCTACGGTTAATGGTCCGATCATGTCCAAACTCCAACAGGCGAGCGGCCATGAAGGAGGGATTGTTATCAGGTTGTGTGCTGGAACGTGAGTCCTTTTGCCAAAGAATTGGCAGCCAGGGCATCGTCTGACAAGGTCTTCTGCATTTGAAACAGCTGTTGGCCAGAAGAATCCTGACCTGTAAGCCTTGCCGACTAGTGTCCTTGACGCAGTGTGATTGACGCAAACTCCTTCATGTATCTCCCTGAGGATGTCTTTGCCTTCTTCAAGGGTAACGCACTTCATGAGGATGCCGGAAGCAGAGCGCTTGTATAGGTTGTCGCCGATGAGGACGAAACCCTTGCTACGCTTGATGATGCGTGCAGCTTCAGCGCTTTTGTGATCGACATGTGGTGGAAGCTTGAACTCCTTGATGAAGTCGATAAATTGGGTCTGCCAATCTTCTTTGATCATCAGTACTTCTCTGACTGTGGCCGGGGCCTCCGTGTCAGTGGCCTGTTGGCTCTCTACCTTGATTGATGGATGATGAAGTTCATGAACAAAGACTCCAAGTGGCACAGTTGCTCCAGTAGATAGTTTGGAGAGGATATCAGCTCCCACATTGTTGTCACGATCTACGTGGTGGATTTCCAATCCTGAGAACTTGTTTTCGAGCTTTCTGATTTCTTCAACGTATGCGTCCTTTGTATCCTTGTTGATGTCCCATTCTTTATTTACTTGCTGGACGACGAGTAGAGAATCACCGTATACAAGTAGTCGCTTGATGCTGAGAGAAACTGCTAGTCGAAGGCCATGTAGCAGTGCCTCGTATTCAGCTTCTTTGTTGGAGACTTTGAACAAGATTTGGAACACATACTTCAATTGTTCTCCCTTGGGGGAGATGAACAGAACTCCCGCGCCGCCTCCGTCGAGCTTGAGTGAGCCGTCAAAGTACATTACCCAATGCTCTGGAACGTTGTGAGGTGCTGGGATTTGATTTCCCACCATTCAGCTAAGAAGTCGACTAGTGCTTGTGACTTGATTGCTGTTCTTAGCTTGAAGTTGATTTCCATGGCTCCCAATTCAACTGCCCACTTTGAAATTCGTCCAGTGGTATCCCGATTGTGAAGTATATCCCCCCAATGGGAAATCAGTTACTACTGAGATATTGTACTCGTCAAAGTAATGTCAAAGCTTCCTGGAGGTGATTAGAATTCCATACAGAAGTTTCTGGATAGATGGATATCTAACCTTTGATTCAGAGAGCACTTAACTAATGAAGTAAACTGGTCTCTGGACGCCGTAGGCGTGGCCTTCCTCCGGGCGTTCGACTACTATCGCCGTACTGACTACATGAGTAGTCGCAGCGATGTAGAGGAGTAGTTCCTCGCCAGGTAGTGGAGCTGTTAGAATCGGCGGTGACTGGAGATGATGCTTGAGATTCTCGAGTGTTTCCGCAGCTTCTGTAGTCCACTCAAATTTGTCTTGTCGCTTGAGGAGCTTGAAGAAAGGTAAGCCCCATTCCCCAAGCCTAGACAAGAATCGGTTCAAGGCTGCCATGCAGCCTGTGAGCTTCTGGATGTTCTTGATAGTAGTTGGAGCATCCATGGCCATAATGGCATTGATCTTCTCTGGATTGGCCTCGATTCCTCAATTGCTGATGATGAATCCAAGTAGCTTTCTAGAGGGAACGCCGAAAACACACTTGGTTGGGTTGAGTTTCCAGCGGAATTTTCGGAGGCTGTTGAAGGTCTCTTCCAGGTCAGGGATAAATTGATCCTGCGTCTTAGTCTTGACGATGACGTCATCTACATAGGCTTCAACATTGCGATGTAGCTAATCGGCGAAGCACAGCTGTATCACACACTGGTAAGTTACGCCAGCGTTCTTCAACCCGAAGGACATGGTCTTGTAGGCGTATGCCCCGTAAGGGGTGATGAAGGCCGTCTTGATTTGGTCTTCTTCTTTCAGGGCGATCTGATGATACCCCGAGTAGCAGTCGAGGAAGGATAACAGGACACATCCCGCTGTGGAGTCGATTACTTGATCAATGCGTGGTAGCCCAAAAGGATCCTTTGGGCAATGCTTGTTTAGATTGGTGTAGTCGACGCACATCCTCCACTCGTTGTTGTTTTTCTTCTAGACGAGAACAGGGTTGGCCAGCCATTCAGGATGGTAGACCTCCTTGATAAAGCCTGCTGCGAGTAGTTTTGCCAGCTCTTTCTTGATGGCTTTTCGCTTGTCCTGTGAGAAATGTCGTAACCACTGCTTCTTTGGTGTGGCTTTAGAGTCGACTTTCAAGGCATGCTCGATCAACTCCTTGGGCACCCCTAGCATATCCGCTGGTTTCCACGCGAATATGTCTCGGTTGGCCCTAAGAAAGTCGACGAGCTCGAGTTCCTATTTGTCGCCCAGTCCTGCGCCAATGATGGCGGTCTTGGAGTCATCTCCCTCTTGTAGCTGGATAATCTTGGTGCCCACGTCACCAGTTGGCTTAACCGACAACTGGCTTGGCTTCTTGGAAGGCATCGACTCCTTGAGTGAGAGTTCTTTAGCAGCAGCAAGTATTTCGCTGATAGAGCTGGGAACTCGAATTGTGGAGGCATGATCAATTGCTTCCTTGTCGCATTCGAAAGACTTGAGTAGGTCTCCACGTAGGGAGAGTACTCATGTGCTGCCTGGCATCTTGAGGAGCAGGTATACATAGTGTGGCACTGCCATGAACTTGGCGAGCGCGGGTCTCCCCAGGATGGCATGGTAAGAAGATTCGATGTCAGCTACTTTGAACTTGATGTACTCTGTTCGGAAGTTTTGTTCTGTACCGAATGTGACTGGAAGGGTGACCGAGCCGATCGGTGTAGATGAATTTCCGGGAACAATGCCGTAGAACAGAGCCTAGCTTGGAGTTAGTAGACTCATGTAGTTGAGGCCCATCTTTGCCAATGTGCTTGCGAAGATCAGGTTGAGCCCACTTCCGCCATCAATGAGTACTCGAGTAAGCTTGGAGCCTTGGAGGACTGGGTCGAGTACTAGCGGGAACTTTTCAGGTTCAGAGAAGCTGGTCCATTGATCCTCCCTGGAGAAGGTAATGGGGACCTCACTGTATTTCAGTGGCCTCTGAATTGCAGGCTCAACTGAGAGGATCTCTCTGAGTAGGAGCTTCTAGGCTCGCTTGGAGAAGCTGGGATCTCCTCCAAATATGACATTGACGATGTTTTGTTGATGTTGGAAACCATCAGGATCTTTCTTGTCATCTTCGTCATCTTTGTTCTGCTTTTTCTTAGGAGCATCTGCAGGTGCTGACTGGAAGGATTTGCGTAGGATCGTGCACTCCCACATCGAGTGGTTGCTCTTGGGGTGGATTGGACACCTCTTGTTGTGAAGAATCTTGTCGAACTGGTCCTGCGGCTTGTCGCCCTTCTTACCACGCGGGGTGCGATCCATGGTGCCTACGGTATCATCAGGCCTGCGCTTGCGCGCAGGATCCCACTGGTTGCCGGGCCCTCCATGATTGTTGTGGTGTGACTGCGTTCTTGCTCTTCTTCGTCCGCCCAGCGCTGCATCATGTCTCATAGCTCCACTACCGTTTTGGGGCGATTACACCCGAAGTCACGGTACAGAGACTGGACGGCGATGCCGCTCTGGAAGTAGTCGATGACATCGTCATCGGCGACGTTGGGGATGGTGGCTCTTATGTCGAAGAAGCACTTGACGTAGGATCTGATTGACTCGCCTTGCTCCTGCTTGCACATGGACAAGGCGTGTCGAGTAGCTACTCGATGTAGCGACCCCTGGAAGTTGTCAATGAAGGCCTTCTTGAGATCATCCCACGAGTGTATAGACTCGCGCACCAAGCTTTCGAGCCATGTGAGGGGTGCGGGTTCCAGGGCTATCGGGAAGTAGAGGACCTTGGTGTTGGTGTCTCCCCCTGCAACACTAACAGCGGTCGAGTATAAACATAACCATTGAGCAGGATCTTGCTTACCGTCGTACTTTTGGATGTTCGTAGGCTTGAAATCCTTCGGGTACTCGGCATTGTCGAAGACTCTGCTGAGGGCTTGGAAGCGATCAGAATTTTCCGCAAGCTGCGATCTGCGTCTTGCGTTGATGATGTCCCGTGCATCCATTATTGAATCGGCTACCTCCTCCCTGTTGTGCCCGCGGTTGTTTGTGTTGCGATTTGGTTGAGGCCCAGGGGCTTGGTTTGCCGGTTGTTGGCCACCCCTGGAGCGATGGAAACTAGCGACTTCTTGATCCTCTTGATTTCTTTGATTTTGTTGCTCCGGCTGCTGGTGACGATGATGGCCTCCAGGAGTACGGCTTGCTTGAGGTAAAACTGTTGCCATGGCCCTTGACTGGGTGCCATGAAGCGAGGACAGCGGGTTTTGTCTCTCGAGTTGTTCAACAGCATTCTTGGTGAGGTGTATGACACGTTCCATCTCTGGGTTTTGAGGCATCTACATAAGCCGTAGGGTTGCTTCTGTCATCGCGGCGATTGGGGTCTTGAAGACTGGATCCGCGACATTGTTGAATTCGTTGTTGAGGTTACGCGGGGGAAGGCGAGCTCGCTCGGCCGCTCGAACCCTGCGTTCTTCTTTACGTTGGTTTCTTGCCCTGCGAGCTGTGCGAGTAGCTTCATCTTCATCTTGTGGAGCATCTTGGGTCAGGTTGTCTTCTGAGATCTGATCCAAGGCTTCATTGGGGTCGTGCTGACTAGGAGCACCTCCGGCTTGTTGGATGATCACCGGAACCAAACGTTCGGGGGAGAAGCTTTCTAGATCTGATTCGCAATCGGCTAGGACGGTTTCCCTAGAACCAGTCTCCCTCTTAGTTGTAAGGGGAGTACCGTGTTGAAACGGAAGATCATCAATGTTGGCGACTTCTCGCAGGTTATCGAGTAGTTCCGCGAGAGTATGGCTTCGACCAGACTTGAGTTGGATCTTTGCCAGCGCATTGGTGATGAAATCCAAGCTGTCTTGGGATGACTCGGCTAGATCTAGGTATACATCGAAAATGGGTGCCTCCCGGCTAGTGGTGACTGAGTGGTTCTCAACGTATGGCAGATGATCCAAGCTATTCGCATAGATGGATCTAATCATCTGTTTGTATGTAGATGATGAATTGTGCAACCCGAAGATGGGTCGAGCAGCAGGAGTCTCAATCCGAGTAGAAATCGGTTTGAGATCAATCTGAGTCCGAGTGGAACTCGAGTTATCTTCGAGTTTCATCTCGATCTCCTTAGCGGGGTCGAGAAGCAGCATGTCGTCGTGATCAGGGTTCACCAAACCGGTAGGAACCGGTCCGGTTTGACCGGTTACCGGTCAAACCGGTCCGGCCCAGTTCCAGTTTGGGCCGGTACCAAACCGGCCCAAATTTAAAATTCAAATTTAAATTCAAAAATATGAAAAATTCCCAAAAAATTCCTAAAAATACTTCAAGGTGCGACGAATTTAATGGTGTCAAATTTTCTCAAAAATTCATTCATTTAGTATAGTTTGCGGGGATTTGAAGTTAAACAAAAAAAAGCGTGCATACAAAAGTATACAAATACAATGTAAAAATAGTACAAAAGAGGGTTGGAGGGTTCATTTAGGCCAAAATATATTATACAAATATTTATTTAGTATACTTTGCGGGCATTTGAATTTAAACCAAAAAAGAAAAAAAATTGAATTTGGCCGGTTACCAGTCAAACCGGTCCGAACTGATTGCACGGCGGCTTTTGAATTCAACCGGTTCCGACCGGTTTCCGGCCAAACCGGACCGGTATAACAGAACCAGACCCCGCCGGTTTGGCCGGACCGGTCGGTAAGTTAAACCCTAGCCATGATCACCTGATCCCGCAAGTTTGCTAGAGCTTTTCGATGTAGTTGTCCTCAGCATGGGTAGATTGGTTAGGTGGCTATCAAAACTGCCCGAACCATTGGCGACGCAGACCCACGAGCTGAAGACGAAGGTGGCGCCTTGAGGAAGCGCCATGGTGCTGAAAACAAAAGTGGCCATCGAACTCGCCGATGAACTCGCCGAGTCCCCTACCCGGCGCGCCAGCTATCGGTGTATACCGCCAAGCCTGCTCAAGGATACCCTTAGCAGTAAGGTTTGTAGGTAGGGATCGACGGCTCTGGAACTCGATGGTGCAAGGAACACAAAGATTTAGACAGGTTCGGGCCGCGAGTTGCATAATACCCTACGTCCTGTGTGGTGGTTTGTATTGCCTTAGGTGTTGATATTTTTCGAGGGGGTCCCTGCCCGCCCTTATATATCCGGGGGGACAGGGTTACATGGAAAGTCCTAGCCGAGTACAGCTGGAGTCCTACTTCAGCACGATCGGGTAGTTTCCTTTGTACTGCAGCTAGTTCTACCCCTATTCGGGTAGTTACAAGAGAGGTAAGGTACATCCATGAGCTATCCCTTACTCTAGAACATTCTATGCCTATAAGCAGTCCCGCTGCCTCGGGTCTGACACCCGCGCCCTCCTCCCCGTCGTCACCGTCTCGTCGCCGTCATCGCCCTCCCCGCCGCCGAGCTCCTCCCCGCCATCGCCGTCGGGACTCCGGCCCGACGCCACCATCCCCGCCTCCGAGCTCCTCCCTGCCATCGCCGTCCGTCCCCCGCCACGGCGCCGCCCTCCCCGTCTCCACCAGCCGTTCCCCTGCCTCACAGCCGACGCCGTCCGTGCCGCTACCTCCTCCGCCGGCGCCCGTGGCCCTGCCTCCTCTGACGCCGCCCGTTTCCCTGCCTCGCCGCTAACGCCGTCCATGCCGCTGCCTCCTCCGCCGCCGCCTGTGGCCCTGTCTCCTCCGACGCCGCCCGTGCCCCTGCATCCTCTGTCGGCGCCCGTTCCCCTGCCTCACCACCGCTCCTGTCTCTGCTACAGGTGAGAAATTTCCTCTTTTTTCCATTGGTTCAACCTACAAGTATTACTATGAATGGATGGATGGATGGATTGCATTAATGCTATGAATGTATTACCTACATGTTCAAAATACAGTAATGCTATGAATGGATGGATTACAGTAATGCTATGAATGGATGGAATTTTCAGTGTTGCTAGCTTGCTACTTGAAGCATATAGTGTTAGGTGCCTCAATTTCCCTTTGTTTGTAATATGTGATCTGATCTTGTTAAACTTAAGCACTGTGCATGTAGTTTAGTCGTATCAATTAGTTTCTATTGGTGGCTGGAGTTCAAACTGAAATCTTCATTTCTGTAGATTACAAATGTCAACTTATTTTGGTTTGATACATTCTTGTATTTGTGCTTTGGCTGGTTTGATATAATTTTCGCTGGTTTGATATAATTTTCCTGTAAATGTGCTTTGGAATATGGTGGGATGAATGTATGGCACTCATTTTGCTACCTCTTGCTATCAATTTGATGAAATTGTTCTATGTTCAAATTGTTACCCGGTTCTAAATTTTAGATTACTTGTATCGCACTCATTTTGCCTGCCTCCTCTTTTGGCCAATGATGATATGGATGGACCACATTCCGAGGAATGGTCACAGATAGGAAGTAGATGAGCTCTTAGAATTAGTGGAAATCTAGTACATCCGAGGTTTTAGAAGTATGGACTTGTGAACGTTCTTGGATGCGGTGGATCATCATTATTATCTAAGGGCCCTCTCTTTCCTTTCTGTAACCCTCTACATCCGGTACTGAGGCCGTTAAATATTTAGTGATGAGCTCACTTTCCTTCTGAATTTTGAGACATGTTATCTTGTAAATTATGAGTTTTGTGTACTATTGTAAATAATGAATATTTAATTTTCCATTAATTTATGTTCTTAATAATAACTATTACAACATGTATCAGAAGTAAAAGATGACTTC
Organism: Panicum virgatum; assembly: GCF_016808335.1. Taxonomy (NCBI): domain Eukaryota; kingdom Viridiplantae; phylum Streptophyta; class Magnoliopsida; order Poales; family Poaceae; genus Panicum; species Panicum virgatum. The sequence continues at coordinate 47,183,984 of NC_053153.1, read as the reverse complement.
TGCAAGTGATGCATCCGGTTCACGAAGTAGTTCACCGAGAGATTACCTTAACCTCAAAAACCAAGAAGAAGATCCACGAACATTTGAAAACGACGAAGTAGGTTAGCAGACTATCCATAACCAACAAGTAGGGTCGCGTAACCCGACTCCTCCGCCTTCAACTGGGGTAAACAATTATCTCGTAGTACACCCTGTTCGCATTTCCATTCATGTTAATCAATGTCTGACTATTTCTATTTTCTTTGAAGACCGGTTCTTGTGCTTCGAGGAACCCCCCCCCCCCCCCCCCCCCAGAGACAAGACTAAGAGGATCACCGCGAACTACAATATCACAGATCTAGATGTGATCGAAAAACCTATCGCCCCCTTGATGCCGCCAGAAAATACTCCACGCAACTTGGGGTGCTCGTTCGCGATCGAGTGGCGATTACATAACGTAGATGGGTATCCAAGGTTGAGAACGATCCCTATGTTGTCCCAGAGAGTGATAAGGAAATGCTGTGGCACAACTTGTTGGAAAAATTTTGTTTTGCCGAGGGTTTGGATACTACACTGGCAAAGCGTTACGCCTATCCCAAATGGCAATATTATTCAAGGGCTGGAAGACTGACCTGAACAAGAAGTACGTGAAGAAGGGGTTGACCCCGAACTTCCTCAAAGAACCCAAGTTGGAACCATTTTGGAAAGAGTTAGTGGAATACAGGACTTCGCCCGAATACCTAGAACAGAGCACGAAGGGTTCTGCAAATGCAGCCAAGCACGTGCATCCCCACCACCTTGGCACCGGAGGCTATTTCAAGAGGATTTCGGAATGGGATAAGATGGAGGCTGATCTCTTAGCCAAAGGTGTGGAGCCTGAGACATTCCTCTGGCACTACTAAAAAAGTCTTCATCTAAGACAACTTACTTTTGTCACAGTTAAAGGACAAAACGTCTTGGAACCATCTGCTGTTACAAAGTTGTGACGAAAATGTTTTCGTCACCTATGTAGCGTCACAAATAATGGACAATGATGATTCGGCTTTTTTCGTCACAGATCGGCTTACATCCATGACGATTATGGCCCCGTCATTGAACTGTTTCTATCGTTGTTCTGTGGGACACGTGTGCGTTGGAGAGGTCGACACGTGTATGAATTGGAGACTGACACGTGTATGAATCAGAGACTGACACATGTATGACGTGGAGATTGACTCGTTGCCTTCTTGTGTGCATTTACATGACATGCACGGGCTGATGTGGCAGTAGGCAATGGATGACGTGGAAGCTACTAATAATGATGTTTTTTCGTCATGGAAAAATTTGACGATTTCAATATAATGCCCTGGAAGGCTATTGTCGCCATGCCTGAAGCCACATACATTTCAGAAACAATCATTCCAAACATCACAACTTCATACATCACAACTGCAAATATAACTTATTAACACACAGGCAGTACCATACATAGAAATTTGTTCATACATCACAGCTTGATTAAACCGAAGTTCCCCAACACAGGGGAACAACAAGTACTTGAACAACAATTTCACAGAAACAGTTCATCACAGGTGCCAACCGACTGACAAAGTTCACAAGGGAAAGACAAAGTGACAGCATAATTCCATGTTCTTACAGAGGAACCCAGTCAGGGGAGGTTCAAGGTCCAGTACCTGACTTGAGGCCCAAGATGCGCTGAAGGATCAGATCATTAGCTTCTTGTTTCTTCCTGAACTCCTCCATCTCTTGCTGGGTCCTGCGTACTTCTTCTTGGGTCCTGGCCATTGATTCTTCTGTATCTGCAGCTTTCTTCTTGAGGGTGTCTAGCTCTTCTTGAAGATGATCAGCTCGTTCCTTCTCCGCCTGTAGCTGCTCACGAAGTTGTGCTTCTCTTGCAGCTGATGCAACAGATTTGCTGACTGATGTTTCAATACCAGCATTTTTGAGGAATGTAGATGCTGCACTGTTTTGTGTTAGAACCTTTGAAACAATCTCAGTACTAGATCTTGCTGTCTCCATATCTTGGGCAGGTTGGGCCAACATATTTTCCATGGTACTCTACAACAAATAGGAGCAAAAGGGATATGTTTAAGTACATGGACATAGTTAACAACTTGCCATAACACATTAGAGATATGAATATCCTATCCATGTAGTAATTCAAGGAAGCAAACATATATGAGCAGCAAGGAAATTCAGCAAGCATGTATGAACATTAACATCCAGCAAGCATATTGGAATATCTTGTATATATGAACATCCAGCAATATATGTATTAATTCCATCCAGCAGGCATATATGAACAAGTGCATTGTATCCAGCAAGTGCATATATGAACAACATGCACATACAACCCAGCAAGCACATTGAAACAACATCCAGCAAGCATACAGGTACATCTTTTCTATGTATCAATCCAATCTAGCAAGAATATAGGAATAAGTAGATTGCAATTCAAAATCACAGGTATGACCCCTGTTCCGCTAGGCGGCGATTAGACGGCGCCCAGGCGCGATTAGTTGCTAGGCGACGGCCATCGCCTGGCCTAGGGTGGAAGGCGGCAGTCTGGGCGCGAGGCGGAGCTAGGCGGCGCGAGGCGGCGATTAGGCAGAGCGGAGGCGGCGAGGAGGCGCGCGAGGCGGCGCCGAGGCGGAAGCGGTGCCGATTCCCGCGATTTCCCGCGCGGAAGCAGATGGGGCGGCGCGAGCGCGCTCGATTTCCCGCGCTGAAGCAGATGGGGCGACCCAAATCGAGCCGAAAGGATAAGGGGGAGAGAAGAACCGAGAACGACGGCCGCGACTCGCCGCCTGGAAGCTCCTCGTCCCCGACGGCGCTAGCTGCAGGTCCCCTCTGCCTTCCCCCCTGCCTTCTCCCCTACCTGCTCCTCCCGTGCCGGCTCTGCTCCTCCGCGCCTGAACCCGCCGGCTCTGCTCCTCCCCGCCTGAAGGTCCACCCGCCGGCGCTGCTCTTCCTCGCCTGGGAAGTTCCACCCGCCGGCGCTGCTCCTCCAAGCCTGGGAAGCTCCGCCGGCCGCACTGCTCCTCGAACCTCCTCCCCGCTGCTGCGCTGCACTGCTCCAGCCTCCAAGTCTGCAAGGTCCTCACCGCCGACGGCCTCATCCTGCTCCAAGGTGAGTCCCCTCCCCTGCTCCTAGGCTGACAGCAGTTACCACATAAAGGGAACCGAAAATGGCACAACAAATCCAAACATCCTACACAACATGCCATCTTGTTATATTGAACAATTGAAAAACACGAAGTCATATATATCAGGTTAATTAGATAACGTACCTTTGTGACTGCAAAACTTTGATGTAGTAGTATTTAGTATATCAGGTTAATTGAAAACTGCTGTCTATTGACTATTTAGTATTTACAAGATGTCAAAATGTGATGCAGGAGGAAGAAACATGCAAAATTAAGCCACCAAGTTATCAGGTATGTCTACTGACCCTATCTTTTATTTACTGTAGCCTATATATATTCAGCATTTTTTGCTATATATACATAATATATTATATATATAAGTTGTATGGCAAAACGCCTAGAAAAACGCCTAGCAGCGCCTAGGCGCGATTACTCCCGACTAGTCTCTAGGCTGAGGGTCATCGCCTAGATTGCGCCTAGCGCCTAGCGGAACAGGGGGTATGACCATGCACACACAACATATGATGCCATAGAAAGGTGTAGGCACTTACAACTGTTTCCTTGACCTCATCAGTCATACCAGTCTTATCGCTGGTATGGCATACCTTGAACATCTCCACTGCATCTACTTCTCGGTCCTTATTTTTCTGCCTCTGTTTTTAAATGTCTCAGGAAATTAGCTTTTATTTGAAGACAAATTAATAAGGCAAACATATTTTTTTTGATAAGATACTATGTACTGTATTAGTGGTTCAGCACTTACATATGCGTACAAGTGTGGAATGTAGCTGCGAGAACCTGTCTTTTGATGGTGCCTGACCTTAGCACGGTTCAGCCTGTACTTCGCAGCAGTTGCCTATAAGGCAAACATGTAAGTTGTAGCCAACATATATACAACAGAAAAATTTGTCTTGTACAACATAATCAAACCTTCGCTTTTGCAGTAGACCACATTTGCATGAGCTCAAGCCACTGATCATCGGTTAGACTAGAAACAGGGGAAGTAGTTCTGACTTGATTAGCCGGTATATCAGTGAAGTACTTCTTCTTCAACAAATATTTTCTCTGGCGTACAACTTTTTGGAGTATATCGCTGCAGGCTTCCACTGTTGGCTTATCCTTCTCATCAACTGCCAGCCTAACCTGCACAAGTCAATCACCATCACAATGACCTATTAGCATTTGGTGCAGTTACTTATTGAAGGTACCAAATAGATAGGGAAGGTATCAATTTACTTACAGATAACTTGCCCATGAATTCTTTCATGTGGGTTTCATCTTTCTTGTAATGTTTCCAGTGAGTTAGGATTGGCATGCTATTCCTAGTGATAAGTCCAGCCTCTGAAGCTAGCTTAGCTGCTTGTAGAGGCTTCTCTGGCCTTCTCTTCCCTCAAGACGGAGTATTATCCCAAGAAGGGCATCACATATGTTCTTCTCTATATGCATCACGTCAAGATTATGTGGTAGCTTCAAGTGTTGCCAATATGGCAGTTTCCAAAGAGCAGACTTTTGGCTAAACAATTTTGGCTCATGGTCCTTCTGTCCACGCTTCCTTTTCTTGCTACCATCAGGCTTACCAAGAGTAATATCTTTTACCTTCTCTAGACACTCCAATGTCTCCTCCATACTCAACTTCTGTGGCTCACCCTTGTATTCATGGTGTCCATCAAAGGCCAAGCTTCTTCGCCACTTGTGATTTTTTGGAAGGTAGCGATGGTGACCAATGTAACATATCTTGTTCCTTAAACTGCAGCGCGAAGGTCAAATTTTGAACCAGTGATTGCATCATAAGTTTTGACACCCTCCCAGAGTTTTAACAAATCCTCAATGAGAGGTTCTAAGAATATGTCAAAGTCTTTGCCTGGAGACTTTGGTCCTGGGATGAGCAGTGCCATGATGCAGTTGGATGAGTCAGTGCATGACCATGGAGGTAGATTATATACCTTGACAAGTACAGGCCACATGCTATATGTTGTGTTCATGTTCCCGAAAGGATTGAAACCATCTGTAGCTAAACTAAGCCTCAAGTTTCTTGCATCTCCAGCAAAGCTTGGATACACTTTATCAAAGTGTTTCCAGGCTTCTCCATCCGCTGGATGGCTCATTTCATTTTCCACTGAAACCCGCTTATCCTTGTGCCACCGGGTCTCCTCAGATGTTGCTTTGTTTGCAAACATCCTCTTCAGCCTGGGTATAATAGGAAAATATCTCAAAACCTTTTTAGGAACCTGTTTGAGACCATCTCCATCTACCCACCTAGATTCCTTGCATTTCGGGCAGTTGTCAAGTTTGGCAAAATCGTTCCGAAACAACACACAATTGTTCTCACAAACATGGATTAACTCATATCCAAGGCCCAGTTCTTTGAGATACTTCTTTGCTTTCTCATATGAATCTGGAAGAACACAGTTAGGGAATGATTCTGACAATAACTTCAATAGTGCACTGAAAGCTGTGTTGCTTATCCTGTAGAATGACTTGATATGTAGCATTCTAACTAGAAAAGAGAACCTAGAATGAACTGAACCCGGGCTCAGAGCATGTTTTGCATCTTCAAGAACTTTCACAAACATTGGCTTTCCTCCATCTTCTTCTACAGCTGTGTATAGGTCTGCAAGCATCTCTGCCGTGCCGTCATTCTCATTGCCGGGCTCGTCCACATCCACAACATTACCTAGATCATCAGGTTCATTTGCATCCCCTGCATATTCCACTATCTCAACATCAAAAGCTTCACCATGGTGCACCCACCGAGTATACGTAGTTGACATCCCAAAAAGATAGATATGGTCATGCACATCTTTCTGACTCCGTGAAGACTGGTTCAGACAATTGCGACATGGGCAAAGTATAGCATCATTCTCACTGAACCTATCTTGAACAAAAGACATAAACTGATCAACGCCATTGCTGAAGGCATCGCTGAACCGAGTAGCATGAATCCAAGTCCTGTCCATCTACGGAATTCAAAAACAATTACCTCTAATTAAGCCATGTCCATCCACGAATTGCTCTGAATCTAAGGGAAAGGAGAGAGGCCGATACCTTTAAGCAACCGCAGGCATGCAGTAGGTGGCAGATTTGGGGCCGCAAGCCGTCGGAGCCGGGGTAGGGGCTGACAGAGCAATCACTGGAGCCGGGCCGCTAGGCTGCCCGCCACCGCATCCTACCGGAGCTGCCCGCCGGAGCGGTCCACCGATACCTGCAGCGCGCGCTAGGCTGCCAGCAACCGCATCCAGCCGGAGCTGCCGACGTAGCTGCCCGCCTGAGCGGTCCACAGCAAGTTGCCGCCGGAGATGCACGACGGGGAGGGTCCGCCGGAGAGGGTCGGCCGCCGGACAGACTGGTGACACTGAGGTTGCCCGATTGGATCTGGGGTCAGCCCGATTGGATAACATGATTGACAACAAATAAGAAAAAGGAAATAATGTTCCCATTCTTGTCCAGTCCAATCTTGAACTCTGGTGGTAAGGCAATTTGTTTGTTAGCTGCAGGTGTTAGGTTCGATTCCCTGGTACCGCGCATTTTTTTTTTACTAATCACACATGCACGACCAATGGCATCATATGACATGTGGGCCCCCAACGACCAATCTGTATGCATTCACTTCTGTGACGCTGCCATGCCCATTTACATGACGAAATTTTTTACTTCGTCACAGTTGTACGAAGGGTCTGACGGCCACATCCATGATCCATGACGAGCCGGCAACAATCGTCATGAATGGATCTTATTAAGTGACTAAATGCTATTTCGTCATTCTCATATCGTCATAGATCAAAGGATTTCTAGTAGTGTGGGAAGAAAGAGCGAAGCATTGGATGTTTGCAAGAAAGGCCACACTACATCCAGAGACCGGGAGAATTGTATATCGTACCGAGCAGGATGCAATAATAGGAAAAAAATTCTAAACGAGAAAGGGCAAAGGTCACTGGAACATGGAGGCCAAATAGGAAGAACGACAGCCTCACATTGGCCTTAGGAAACCGTGAGCACCCCGGTCGAACCCGAGGAGTTGGGGTGCAGCTTGGATAAAAGGGTTCCCAAACGACGAGGGATCGTATCGGAGCCGCGATAGGAGGAGGCAGGAGCAGGATGCCATGGACGCTAGGGTACGGCAGATAGCTATGGAGGAGGCAAGGGCGGAGGTTAGGAGGGAGATGGAGGAGAGCTAGAGGCCGGCCTTGGAGCAGGGCGACGCTGCGATTGAACCACCTGCCCGCACAAGCCCAGAGGTCGTAACAAGGAAGAGCAGCGTTGCATCCTGCTCCGAGGAAGGACCTTTCACAGTGGACCGCATCACACACCGGGTCAAATGCGAGCTTTATGTCCGTTTGAAATCCCTCCGGTTGAAGTGCGCTATTGGAATGGTATATCCACCTGAACTCAATGAGGTACTCCACCACGTAACCATACCACAAGGGTACTGCAGGGTGTCTGTGGACGAAGTCGACGAGGGCTTTGAAGACTATGAATTAGAATATTAGATTATGAAGGGGGAGATGGAGCCAGGTTGTTGGGCCAGGCGATTCATGCCTTCATATTATGGCGAAAACGTGATGTTCAAATCGACGAAGATGATGATGTCCAGTTCTCTGGCCCATCGCATGATGCTGCCGGGCCTACAGATAGTCCTGGAATGAGCCCATCACAATCGCCGGCACACAGTCCCTCGCCACCACCTCGTATTCCTTCACCCCAGCGCAAACAGCAGAGTCCCCTGCCTTCATCCAAGCACAAATCACAGAGTGCAACAGCGCCTCGTCCTCCTCCACCACCAGTAGCCAAGCGCACGGCACATGGGCAGGCAACATCTGAGGAAGTACAGCAAGGAAAGGAAACTATGAGTGCCTCGATCACGACATTCTTGAAGAAGAAGCCACCCGTGGAGCCATTTATCTCAGAAGAGAAGAAAAAGAAGTCCTTAGAATTTCTAGCTGCCAAGAAGAATCCACCGCCGGTGCAGAAAGAGCCGATCAGTGAATTCAAGCGTGGACATTTGAAGGTGATGAAAGAATCGCGAAAGTCAGGGATTCTAGCTCCTGCGGCTGATAATCCTGGAATAATCTATAGTTCGGACAAGGAATACCCCATGGCGGAAGTTTCTACTAGACCCAAATTTGAACCGGGGAAGCCACTTGTGGATGAAGCCACGTGGTTGGGTTTGAAGACGCAAATGAAATGGCTGCATGACTGGTACATGGGTAGATCCAACCAAAGTATACTACCACATATGATCGGCATCCGGTATGACATGGGGTTGTTCAATGACGACAAGAAGGGGGGGAGAAGTTTGAGACTTTTTACCTGGAGTTCAAATTTCTTTATGACGTGTTCAACCGAGATGTCGTGGACCAATACTTCATGAAACCATGGTGCTTGTAAGTACCCCACACTGTTTATTCTATCTTAAACAAATAGATTGCCACATTCCTTACATTGTTCCCTGTTCTCAGAATGGAGATGGCCGAGCTGAAGTTTACTACTACTGGAGTTCGATTTCTGGATCCTTCAATGTGCCACGCTACAACCGTGTCGCAGAAAATCCGAGCGGCATGGAGGATTACGTGACAAGCTGTTTCAAAGAATGGGACCAAAATCCGTACATTCTGCTGCCATACAAAATCGGGTACGCGGAAACATTCTCTAAACATATGACAATGTGTGCACTGCTACTAACAATGTCTTATCTACTGCATTGTAGCTTCCATTGGATCAACCTTGACAAAAGTAGAATCACAATCTTCGACTCTGCCAGGCATGACGTGGATGAGTACAAGCCATGTACAGATTTGCTTAGCAGGTGCAATGATTCATACATTTTATTTCAATGGGCGGGGGTCAATAATTATTACATTCAATCTCACTATTTACACTTCTTAGGGCTTTCAAGCGGTACACGAAGAAAGGTAGAGTCTACGCTCCCTAGTGCAAAGATCAGCTCAGGGTCGACGCGTTCCTGTGGGTAAGTGAAGAACATGTATATTATATTACGTAAAACAAGATAACATCAGTGTTATACTAATCGTGCGATTATTTTGTATTTCGTAGGTGCAATAGGCAGCCATTTGGAACCAATCTCTGTAGATATTACGTATGTAACTGGATCAGAGGGTTCTGTCTGCAGGATGTCAATCTTCAGACCTTCGATGTAATGCGTTTATCTGGATCAGAGTAGTTCTTAATGTTTATATATGTTAAAAGTGACACTAATATCTTGTTTGCTATCATTCAAACACGGAATTTAAAACGGAGTCCAGCGAGCTACTAGAGTGCCAACTAGTGGGCGTGCAAGAGCAATTCGTTTTTTTTCTTACGAGAATTCGTGATAAATCCAGCTGGCCAATTTCATGTGCCTACGGACTTTGACATCAACTTTCATAAAAAGACACCGATAGGTTAGTAATTATCGTGTGTATGTTCTAATGCATGAATCTACATGTGTGTTACTGGAGCTAACATCTTTACAAAATGGACAGCTCCTCCTCAAGTACCGGCTCCGGCTACTACGGCTCCCGAAATCAAAGGATCCCACTCTGGGACAAAGACCGACACGGAAACTTCAAACAAATTGCAAGAGAAGTCGGGTAAACGGAGCCGCAGGAGATAGATTTTTAGGTGAAAAACTTATTTGTACCCGCAGGAGATAGACGGATAAAGGAAGTCGCGGAAAACTTATTGATACTCTATTAATCTTGTTTGTGATACTTTATTAATCTTGTTTGTGAATACGATGTTAGATGTTTGTGAATACATATTTTGTTCATGTAATTAAAAAATAAGATGCTAGATGTTCTCCACTATAACAACTACACCAGCGTAAAACGATCTTATGAAAATGCGTCGAAATGCGTATATATATATATATATAGTATAAGTAATTTTAAAAAATTATTAATTATTTCATATGGTCCTGGAAAATGACATCCCTACCGGTTTGAATTGGTTCAAACCGGTAGGGATGCACCCCCCCCCCCTCGCTACCAGTTTTGTAAAAGAACCGATACGGAAGACAGCCATCCCTACTAGTTCTGCGACCAGTAGCGAAGGGGGGACCCTTCACTACCGATTTCTTACTACCGGCTGCAATTCCAGTAGGGATGCCCCTTCCCAACTGGTAGGGATTGGTGGTTCTGTAGTAGTGGCCTACTCATTTTGGGAGCTTAAGTAGGGACCCTGCTGAATCTCATTTTTTTGGCTTAGGCTCCCAAAATAGGTATAGGGGATGTATTCAAGGGCCCTGCTAGAGATGCTTTAAATTGTTGCTCCAACTCCAACAACAGCTTATATTTCCTAACCCCCACCCCCCAATTTTCTAGTAAACACACAAGGATACATGGGTCTCACGTACCAACGTCCATTCTTTTTTCCCTTCTTATTTGTGCCTGATGCCCAACAGAGGAGCTCGGGGGGGGGGGGGGGGGGGGATGATGTGAGCCCGTCGCGGTGGCCGACTGGTGCTCTACTCCATCCCCGACATCTGGACGCTTGGGGGATGGAGTTAGAGAGGCATTAGGCCTCCTCCAACAGCCTTGGCGAAATCACCGGCTGAGGTGGAGATCACCGTGAATAAAAAAACAAAAGCTGTTCCAGCACTCCTTAAACTTCGTGCCCTCTCTGTTATTGCTCTGCCAAACTAGCTATACGCTAGCGGCGAGATTACAGCTAGCGCAGCACTTTTTATTTCTCTCTCCGCCATATCATCAGATACTAGCGATATCGCTGCTTGTTGGAGGAGGCCTTATCAATAGCGGTTGGGGGCAACCTCTGGTGGCACAAAAGCCAATCGGAGGTGGGCAAAGGCGTGGATCAGGTCCCGCCATAGGAGAAGAGAGGGTTAGATGGCACAAATCCGACACCAGACGGTGACATTGGGGTCGTTCTCGGCTAGACCTCATCCAAGCGGATGTAGTTGGAGGTACTCCCTCCAAGTCCCTAAAACTTGACGTTATGGACATCGACACGGAAATTATTTTGACTATTACTTTTTGCTATAAAATATTTATAAAATATAGTCAAAGTACTCCCTCTGTCCCATAAACATGTGAATCTCACTTTTCAAGGTAAATTTAGCAGAAGTGTAAAATTACACATTTACCCCTCCTAAACCATGTCAGAATTCAAATGTTATCATCCTCTAGAGTATTCTTCGGCAGTTCAGGGATTCACACGGATTGTGGTGAACCAATACCAACCACACAAAAATATTTAAAAATAGAGAGTCCCAGTTCGGTGGAAGAATATTGTCCACACATTACAAATTTTAGTTTCCTGCCCATCCAACAGCCCATCCAACAGCGTATATAAACCAGTGTTACACTTACACACCAGATCACTGGTTGCTCTAGTTGCTTCCATTTCCTCCTGCTTCTATTTTCTCCTCCCTCACCATGCCTTCCCTGCTTCTATTTCCTGCTCACGGTGCAATCTTTTCATCTTCCAGAGTGGCAACTATGGGTTTTGATTTGAACGCAGAACCACTAGGTCTAGAAGAGGCATTTATAGACTTGAATAAGCCACCAGACAGAGGTTCCTTCCAAATTTATGGTGCCTTACTGGAATTGAATGAGGAACCACAACATGAGGAAGAGCACACGTACAATGATGAAGCACAGCAAACCCAGATTGCAGGAGGGCAACAAGTAAATAATCCAGGTTAGATGTCTCATAACATCATCTCCACAAGTAGTATCAGTGCAAGACATATGCAAAAGAGTTGACCTTTCTTCCTTGCATGCTGGTGATGAAGATCATCAACCAAATGTGGGTGGGCAAGCCCTACCAGACCTCAATGCGCCACCCGCTGATGATGACTGCTAGGCAGATGGAGAAGTCACCTTTGTTGTTCTTGGTGAACAAGATTATTTTGATCTCAGTTCACAAGCTCCTGCCCAATATGAAGAAATGCAAGAGAGTATGATCACCAACCTATGCTATTCTTCTACGCTTTTCATAATTATGTACAAGAGTTTTGATTTGCTGCGATTAACTAGAGGTCACATGTGACAAAAAAGAACTTACATTAGTATATTAATGAGATTACAATAATTTCACTTTACAAATGCATGCATGATAAAAAAATAGAGTATCAACATCACAGATTATGTGATTTGCCAATATGCACTAAACAATTATCCTTGGGATTTGCTTTGCAGTCAACGATTCCTTCTTTGTGACCATGGATGACGACATGGACATGGATGAAGCGGATATGCAAGAGGTCATACAAGGATCACGAGATGGACATGCAAATGCAAATGTTTATAGCAGGTCAAAAGATCTTACTCCAACTCAAAGACAAGAAATATATGAAGCTTTGCTTGCAAGAAGTGTGAACGGAAAACTAAGGAAAAACAGTACAACTAAGGTTGCTGAATTGTTCAATGTCCATCGATCAGCAGTGTGGCGGGTTTGGAAGCGTGCAAAGCAATGCCGTGATAATGGACTTCCAGTTGATATCAGTTCAAGAAAGCCCAACAATTCTGGCCGGAAAAAGGTTCAAGTTGACCTATCACAAGTTAAAAATATTCCGCTGCGCAGAAGGTCGACTTTAAGATCTCTAGCTGAAGCTATAGGTTCAAACAAAAGCACATTACATAGGTTGTTCAAGCAAGGACTCTTAAGACGACACTCCAACACTATAAAGCCATATTTAACGGAAGAGAACAAAAGGCAAAGATTGTGGTGGTGTATTTCAATGCTAGATCCAAGTACATTGCACACTGAACCAAAGTTTATTGAAATGGACAACATCATCCATATGGATGAGAAGTGGTACAATGCCACAAAAAAGAATATGACCTATTACTTGCATCCAGATGAGGATGAGCCCCAATGGACTGTACGCAACAAGAATGGAGTTGGAAAGGTGATGTTCTTAAATGCAGTTGCTAAACCTCGATACGACAATGAAGGTAATTGCACATTCGATGGCAAGATAGGCATATGGGCTTTTATAAGGAAGGTAGGCTAACCTACATGCTTCAATGAATTTGGTTATGTTATGTGTTCACAAAGGTAACTTGTGTGCTACGATGCGCAGGAACCTGCTAAAAGGAGAAGTGGTAACAAACCAAGGGGGACACTCATCACCAAGATAATGACAGTTTACAGGGATACTATGAGATCGTACCTGATTGGTAAAGTCCTAAGGGCCATCAAAACTCATTGGCCTGCAGAAGATGCAGTGAGAACAATTTGGATTCAACAGGATAATGCTAGAACTCATGTCCCGGTTGATGATCAAGACTTTGCAAGAGCAGCAGCCCAAGCTGGGTTTGACATTTGCCTCATCAACCAACCTCCTAATTCCCTCGATATGAATGTCTTAGACCTAGGCTTTTTTGCTTCTCTTCAGTCAAAGACAGACACAACGACCTCTAGAAATCTGGATGAATTGATTGCAAATGTCGAGAAGGAATTTCAAAAGTAGGATGTAAATGATTTGAGAAATGTCTTCCTCACATTACAAGGATGTTTGATTGAGGTGATGAAAGCTGGTGGAGGGAATAAATACAAGATACCTCACATGAACAAAGAAAGGCTAGAGGCCCTAGGCCTCCTTCCCAGATCCCTAAATTGTGATCGTCAACTATATGAGAGTGTGATGGAGTCCCTGGGTACCTAGTTGCTTTAGGATTATGTAGTCCAGTTATGAGCTATGTAATGGTTGTAATTTGCTTAGGTGTTGTAGTTGTATACTGCTACTATGATATTTGTACTGAAATGTGTTACTGACTACGAGACTTAGATAATTTAGTAGACATGATTTTGGCACGCGCCTACAATTTTAGGCCTTCTTTATAATGATTTCATTTGTACTCATCTAAGACCGCCTCCAGGATCACATGGACAATTTAATTAGCAGTACTAAATATATTTATGCCTGTCGAAGTCAAGAGCACACAACATCAGTAGTTCACATCCCACCTAACAACATCAGCAGTTCCAATCCCATATAACAGGGGTGCATTATGCTACATTAAAAGCACTATCCCACATCTAAAGCATTTGATCAACATACATATAGCAACAACATATACACTAAGGTTTGAAAAAGATAGGTACCAGGATCTTGTACATGCTGACAAATTCGCCGTGGAAGAGTGGATCCATGTTGGCAAGCACTGCCTGTAGGCGTTCTTGAACCTCTGGGGTCAGCTTCATAGTGGCAACTATTTCGGCAGCTTTTTTGGCGGCCGCCTGAACAACGCCTAGAGACCCGTTAGCGGCTACCTCCATGTCCGAGTCTTCTTCCTCTGAGTCCGGGACGTACAGGGCGCCGTGGACGTCCATGTGCAGGCCACCACGTCGGATCTTGCAGGGTCGGGCGTCCGCACTCCGGATCTTGCAGGGAGAGGCATCCGCCTCCATGTCCAACTCTTCTTCTTCCGAGTCTGGGGCGTAGAGGTCGCCATGGACGTTGATGCGCAGGCCTCCGCGTCGGATGGGACGCTTAACCACATCGACTTCTTTGCACAGATTCGTGCCTCCCTTCCTCCCACTGATGCGGCATCGCATCTTGCAGCAACGGGTTAGGGGTCTACCGCCACCAGCCATGGATTTGCACGAGCGAGATGGGGAAGAAGATGTAGACAAATAGAGGCTAGGGTGCTGGGGAGTGGATTGGGGACTTGGATGATTGGATTGGAATCCTGGATGGGAGGAGGCAGGGGGTGGAGCGCCTCTCCCGATTCTTCAGATCCATTGTTTTTTTTCCGATGAAGGAGGTGGGTGGCTGGTGGCTTGGCTTTTTTTTTTATCATGGTCGCTGGAGGCTCCGTGGGGCATCAGGATGGATGGATAGGGTCGTTCGCAGGTTTTTTTATTAGTGGGTCCCACCATAAAGCTGATCTATTCATGTGTTTACATTTATTTTGGGACACAATTTGAACCACACAATCACATATTTTCTGGGACGGAGGGAGTATATTTTTATGAAACTATATTTCAAGATGAATTTATTAATATCACTTTCACATTTTCAAACTTAATACAATAAAATTTATTTGTAGTCAAAGTTTAAAATATTTGATTTAGGATAGACTGAAAACGATAAGTTTTAGGGAACTAGAGGGATTATGTGATATGCGGGACTACCTTCCGGCAGAGATCGTGGATCCAGTAGATCGTAAGGGGCTAGAAGAGTTGATTTTTTTGGTCCAAGCACATTAAAATAGGTATGCGGGTTTTAGTAGGATCATTATTAGAGTTGCTATAGCCCCATGAACATTGGAAATATTTTTGGACTCCTCTAAAACAGCTTGCAAGGGTAAGTGTGACGTATTTATTCCTCTGCAGGCTGCAGCTATGGCATTCTCCGTCACCGAGCTGGACTGTTTGGTTCCCTTGCCCATCACTATACTGCCTCACCAAGCAAGCATATCAGAGCAAGCAGAGTGTTTGGATGTTGGATAAGGGCAGTCCCAATAAAGGTTTCCTAAATATGATTTCCATAGCTGTAATTAAGAAATAGGAAACTACCTTCCCCAATGCAATGTTTCTACAGTAGTTTATATAGGCATAACTAATTAATTGACTCTTTGCATGTACCACACAATAGGAACGAGGCAGAGCCTCCCAATGCACCCCCATTGTTCCCTGCAGCCTCGGGACGGGTGAAGGCCCACCTGCCACCTCAGCTAATTAGGCATTTGACAGCCTTTTTAATGCTCAAGAAGCTCCCTAATTTTTTCCACCAAAAAACTCTCTAATACTATAGTTCTATAGCGCAGCGGCCGACCGCCCCTTGGAGCGCTCCTCCCCTCCGCGGCCTTCCCATGCGCGACGTGTGTCCACGCCTTACTGGGGCGGTGCTATCCTGCGGCCGGCTCGGTGTGTGGGTAACGCCATTGCTTGGGCCGCCTTCGCGTTGGAGCTAGTAGGCCTCCCCCATTGGCAAAGAGTTTTTCACTGCCCTCTCGCTCCTCCGGCCCGCCGACCACACTGCCCCTGCGCAGGAACTGGCCGCCGTCCTAGCGCCTTTCTCAGCCGTCCGGCCCGTCCTCCCTCAGGTCGGTTTGTCCGGGCTGTACTCACATAGGCAGGCACCAAAGCCGGGTGAAGGCGCAAAAGCTAGGGATGGAGCAATGATATGCTGTACACGTACAGTCGCCCAGCATGGAGGCGGCGACCGGCGATGGAGAGGGCCATCCCAGCTCTGCGTTGTATTCGCCCACAAAACAGCCATGGCCTGCACTAGCCCTCCTTCCTCCACCCGCACCCACCCCACACCGCCGCCGCATGTTCTCTGCCACCCTCACCATGCCGCCTGCCACCACGATAGCCAAATCGCAGCGCAACGCAGCCGCTGCGGCCATCTCTTCCCCTGCATGTTACGACCACCCTCATCCCGGAACTCACTATCCCGGATCCGGCCAATGCAGCAAAGAAGATGAAAACAGAGAGGCAAGAAGATAGGACAGAGGAAGAACCAAAAATTGCTGCTAGAGTAAACACCAAGAAGCACGTTGATGTTGCTCCATCAAGAAGCAAGAACTCGATTTCAAGTCGGAGCACACCTCAGGTGCACTTGTCAGAGCTGAATCCACCAGTCCTGACTCCTGAGGGAACGGCATCCACTAGCAGGGCAGCAGCAAGGTCGTCGACAGTGATGCCCCGTGACGCCCGCACATCTGCCAAAGTCGCACAATAGGACGTTGCCCGCCCATCCTCCGTCGTGACGACCTGCAGCCTGATGGCCCCCACCTCCGTGTGGTTGTAGTCCGGCTGGAATCCGGGGAGGCCGCTCGCGGCGCCGTCGCCGCGAGATTCGAGGCGGAGGTGCCGGGGAAAAGCACATGCGCCCCCGCACATGCCGCGTCCAGCGGTGAACCACGCAGGTGCAGGGAAGCGGACTGCTTCTCCTCTCGGCGTGGAGGCGGATGCCATGGAGGAGGCCCCGCTCTCGCACGCAGAGGCTGGGCGGCGGCGGGCCACAGCGCTAGGCGGTGGGCGGCGCCGGACCGCGGCGAAGCGCCGCTGGGTGCTGGGTACTGGGTACGGTGCCGTGAGGGGTGAGATGCAGATGCAGAGGAGGAAGGCGGAGAGGATGAGTGCTGGTGGGCCGCTGGATAAGGTAGGAGGGGTAAAGGAAAATCAAGAGAATAGAAAAAGAAGGGACAAAAGACAAAAAACAAAAAGGAAAGGAAATATAAAAAGAAGAAGGGAAATAAAATGAAAAAAAATACCATCCCCACGGAAACCTTTGATGTACTCCGCGCGGCAGGGCGCGCACATCTACAGTCTCCTCCGGTCGTGTTTGGTTAGCTCCCTCAAAGTTTTTCAAAAAATACGAATACATGCATAGATTACTAAACGAAATTTATTTGTAAAATTTTTTCATGGATGAGTATAATTTTTCGAGACGAATCTAATGAGCCAAGTTCCACTATGATTGGCTACAATGATGCTACAGTAACCACAAAGACCTTATTAACTACAGCACATGCTATAGTACCATAATTGTGGAGATTATTTTATAATTAACCCTCATTTAATATCACTAATTAGTGGTCAAAAGATTTCACCCCTAACTAAACATGGCCTCCGTTGAGATTGTCCTAAGGCCACCTCAGGGCCAATGTAGACAAGACAAGATTTTCCTTGCTTTCATGAGGAAGCCAAAATGGTTTGCCTGAGCTAGCAAGGTCCTTGTTTCCTGACTAGCTTTGCCCAGCAACCAGACTGCCCTTCCTTGCAACTTCCGAAAGGTGTCTTCGGTAGCGAGTGGCGTGAGCTGTCAACAGCACAGGGTCTTCGTCCGGTCCGGTACCCAACACTCTCCCCGGTCCGCGCCGACTGGAGCAGTGCAGCGTCTTCATCCCGCTCCCCAGCCTATGCCGCTCCCGTTCGACACCGTCGGCCAGGCCGTCGGCGCGGCGACGTGGCTGGTTGGTGTGGTGGCCGAGCGGCTCATCGGCGACCGCGCTGCGGCGTGGGCCGCCCGCCACGGCGTCGCGCAGGAGGAGGTCGCGCGCCTCAGGGCCGAGCTGCGGCGCGCCAACCTCGTGCTCGGCGCCGCGCGCGCGGGGGCCGCGGGCGGGAGAAGGATCGGGAACGAGCAGCTCGCGGAGCCCATCGCCGCCGTGCGCCGGCTGGCCGCCGACGCGCGCAACCTCCTCGACGAGCTCGACTACCTCGAGATCCACGACGAGGTAAGCTGCCGCGTCCTTGCCTACCGCCCCCGCGTCTGCAGCTCTCGCATTCCCAAGCTTTTGTAACCGCTGGACGGCGGCGAGTCCCAGAGGCCCACCCCATCTCCCCCAAAGGGGCTAATTTTACGATTTCATATGCTATTAATTAGCCGTTGCTACCGACAATTGGTGGTGGGAACATGTGCGATTGTACTCTAATGTTTCCAATTTATATCAAACAGATCAAAGATAAGGTGCACAATCGCTGCAGCCCAAGTTCATCAAAGGCGCAATCTATTATTCGATTTGCATATGGTTTTGCCAATCAGACGAGTAAATATATATCGTCTGCAGTAAAAATTCCTGCTATGCATAACAAGGAGGACTATCCTTCGACGTCCAAAAGAAGGTTTGAGCGTCATGATATCATGAATGGGATAAAAAGAATGAAGCTTACTGATTCAGCTGGCCAAACCATTCCAGAGAGAGAGCTTGAAGGGGAGGCAGTCTCAGATGGAACTCCAGAAAGGAATCTCTGTAAGGATGACATATCTCAGAGGATAACCATTATTGTTGACCAGCTACACGAGATCTGTGAGGACGTTCGTAAAGCTCTCAAGCAAGACAAAATCGATGAAATTACTCGATTAACGAACAGCACAAGCACAGACTCACGAGAGGAAGGAGCCTGCTACACTGAAACCAAAGTTTTTGCACGAGAAGACGAGAAGAATGAGATTGTAAAATTAATCACCAATGGCTCAGCAAGCAATCAAAAGCTTGCAGTTCTTCCAATTATTGGTAATGGAGGTGTTGGGAAGACAACATTTGCTCGGTTGGTGTACAACGACCCAGAAGTAAAAGCAAAATTTGATGTCGGGATATGGATCTATGTTTCCGCTAGCTTTGATGAAGTCAAGCTTATGGAAGAGATTTTACAATGTATTTCTGAAGGCACGCATAAAAGCGTGACCAAGAATTTGAGTATGTTACAAGATGGTATCAAGAAATATTTGCACAAAAGATTCCTACTTGTTTTGGATGATGTGTGGGAAGAGAATGAGAGACGCTGGGAAAAGCTGTTGGCTCCACTTAGATGTACAGAAATCACAGGCAATGTGGTTTTGGTGACTACTCGAATAAAATCAGTTGCGAAAATAGCAAGCATAGCGGAGCAGCATATCAACTTGGGTGGTTTAAAGGAAGATGTGTTTTGGCTTTTCTTCAAAAGATGTATATTTGGTGATGAAAACTATCAAGGCCGAAGGAAGTTACAGAAAATTGGAAAGGAAATTGCCACTAGGTTAAGAGGGAACCCGCTGGCAGCAAAAAGTGTAAGCACACTTTTGAAACGAAGACTTGAAGAGGGTTACTGGCAGAGAATTTCTGACGGTGATGAATGGAAATTACAGGGAGACGACGACGACATCATGCCAGCACTCATGCTAAGTTACAATCACCTTGCTTACCACCTTCAGAGATTGTTCTCCTACTGTGCTTTATTTCCAAAGGGCTACAAGTTTAACAAGGAACAGTTGGTACATATTTGGATTGCTCTTGGCTTTATAACTGACGCAAGAAAGAGACCAGAGGATACTGCTAGTGACTATTTTGATGATCTGGTAGACCGAAGCTTTTTTGAAAAAATTGAGGAGCCGTGGGAAGATTCATATTATCTCATGCATGATTTAATTCATGACCTTGCACAGAGCGTCTCAGTCGATGAATGTCTCACATTAGATGGCTCAGGTCCTGTAACTGTCTCCCAGTATGTTAGTCATATAAGCATCTGGACTGATGCAGCATACAAGAAGAAACAAAATGGCAAAATAGAGCATAATGAAACCTTTGACAAAGGGCTAACTGCCATTCAAGATGAGGATATTTTGAGAAGCTTAGACAGTTTAGTGCTAATTGGTTCTTATGACAGGACATCCTCTCTATCATTTGCAAAGATTCTCAGGCAACTAAAGTATGTCCGAGTACTCCGGCTATCAGCATTGTTCTTTAGCGCTGACATCTTGCCGTCAGGTATTGCAAATTTTATCCATCTTCGCTATCTAGAATTGAGATCCACAGAGGACACCCTGAAATGTTTGCCTACGTCTCTATGTAGACTTTACCATCTTCAGGTACTGGATGTAAGGCATTGTTGCGGTCTTAATGATTTGCCAAGAGACCTGTGCAATCTTGTAAATCTGCGCTATCTCCTTGTTCCGGAGTCGGGGACATTGCACTTGCACTCAAAGATAGTAAGAGTTGGCGAACTTAAATTTCTACAGGAATTGAAAGAATTCCATGTTAAACCAGAGAGTGGATTTGGGATTTCACAGCTGGAGTACTTGAATGAGATCAGAGGATCACTTAGAATATTTAATCTTGATAATGTCATAGAAAAGGATGAGACCACTTATGCAAGAATCAAAGATAAAAGGCATCTCAGGACATTGTCACTATCATGGGGAAGAACAAGTGTTAATTTTCCAAAGGAAGCACTGGAGGGTCTTGAACCACATGATCGTCTGGAGCACCTCCATATCATGAATTACATAGGTGTCACTCCATCCTGGTTGGGAGAAAACATCACCCTCAAAAATTTAGAAAGTCTATATCTTCATGATTGTACAGGAATGGAGACCCTACCACCATTCATTCAATTGCCATTTCTGGAGAAACTATCCTTGGTTGGTATGTCTTCACTGAATGAGATCAAATTTGATTCCGATTATGCAAGTGCAAGCAGAGGTTCTAGTTCCTTTGAGGAGGATATGTCAGATTTGGATGATTTTGCCCTTGCTGATATTGAAATATGTAAATGTCCAATGTTAACATCACTGAGTCTTCTTTCCTGCAAGGCATTGACAAAACTGAGCATCAAAGACTGTGTGGTGCTAGCTTCTATAGATGGTTTGCAGTCCCTTGAACAACTGACGTTCTGTGAGATTAAAGAGTGCCCTTGTTTTCCATATTCTCCAGATTTTGAAAGACCTTTCCAGAGAATAAGCATATAGCATCACTTAACTCTGGTGTTTGATGAAGGACCATTTCACAAACTGTAAGTATTGCTTTCTTGCAAGCTACCTCTTGTAAGTTACTCCCTCTGTCCTAAAATATAAGACGTCGTTTGACTTGGCATAGTCTTTAAGATCACACTTTGACCTCTAATTTCTCTTAGTATATACTGTTTGTGGCAACAAAAGTTTGACCATTGGGAACTATTTCTAAATACAAATCCAATGTGACTACTTTTGTAGCACAAACTTTTTATATTGTTAGACCAATTGTTGGTCAAAATTATGAAGTTTGAATCTTAAAATATGTATGTGCCTTAAATTTTGAGATGAAGTAAGAAATTGAAGAAATTTTGTTGCACTAATGCCCTCTTCACGTAGGATAAGCAATCAGCATGTGATCAACTGAAAAATAAGCATTTTCATCAGTCTACATTGCCTTTTTGAATTATGATTAACAAACAGATCTTCGTCATCACAATCTTAGTTGTAACTTCCGCAAATGAAAATTGATCAACTATTTAAAGCCACATCCCTGACTAGGTACATGTCATTCAGACATTCCCTTTTTCGCCAACCGACTTCTTGTTGAATTTTTTGCCACGGACGGACCCAATCCACTCTGTTGGACCCCAAATTCATGCCAGTGGGTTTTCGGCCGATTCCGGTTCGGTCGGAGCACCGGCACGAAAAAGGGCCCCGGGGGCCTGTTCGGGCCCACTTTTGTGCCGACCGACTTGCTGTTGAATTTTTCGCCACGGACAGACCCAATCCACTCCGTTGGAGCCCAAACTCATGCCAGTGGTTCGGTCGGACCACCGGCGCAAAAAAGGGCTCCCGAGGGCCTGTTCGGGCTAACTTTACGCCGACCGACTTGCAGTTAAATTTTTCACGACAGACGCACCCAATCCACTCCCTATGACCCAAAACTCTTGCTAGTGGGTTTTCGGCCGATTCTGGTTCAGTCAGAGCACCGGCGCGAAAAACGGGTCCCGGGGGCCTGTTCGGGCCCATTTTTGCGCCGAACGACTTGAAGTTGAATTTTTCGCCACGGACAGACCCAATCCACTCCCTAGAATCCAAAACTCATGCTGGTAGGTTTACGGTCGATTCCGGTTCGGTCGGAGCATCCGCGCGAAAAAAGGGCCCCGGGGGCCTGTTCGGGCCCACTTTTGCGCCGACCGACTTGCTATTGAATTTTTCGCCACGGACGGACCCAATCCACTCCGTTTGACCCCAAACTCATGGCTGTGGGTTTTCGAGTGATTCCGGCTCAGTCCGAACACCGACGCAAAAAACGGGCCACGGGGCCTATTCGGGCCAACTTTTTTGCCGACCGACTTGCAGTTGAATTTTTTCACGACGGACAGACCCAATCCACTCCCTATGACCCAAAATTCATGCCGTTTGGTTTTCGGCCGATTCCGGTTCGATCGGAGCACCGACGCGGAAACGGGCACCGGGGGCCTGTTCGGGCCTATTTTTGCGCCGACCAATTTGCAGTTGAATTTGTCGCCAATCCACTCCCTAGGACCGAAAGCTCATGCCGGTGCGTTTTCGGCAGATTCCGGTTCCGTCGGAGCACCGGCGCAAAAACCGGGCCCCCCATGGGCCTGTTCAGACCCACTTTTGTACCAACTGACTTGCAGTTGAAGTTTTCGCCATAGATGGATCCAATCCACTTCCTAGGACCCAAAACTCATGTCGGTGGGTTTTCGGCCGATTCCGGTTAGGTCGGAGCACCGGCGCGAAAAATGGGCCACGGGGCCTTTCCGGGCCCACTTTTGCGCCGACCAACTTGCTGTTGAATTTTCGCCACGGACGGACCCAATCCACTCCATTGGACCCCAAGCTCATGTTGGTGTGTGTTCGGGCGATTCCTGTTCGGTCGGAGCATTGGTGCGACAAACGGTACTCGGGGGCCTATTCGGGCCCACTTTTGTGCCGACCGACATGCTATTGGATTTTTCACCATGGACGGACCCAATCCACTCCGTTGGACCCCAAACTCATGCCGGTGGGTTTTCGAGTGATTCCGGTTTGGTCTGAGCACTGGCGCGAAAAAGGGGTCCCGGGGGCCTGTTTGGGCCAACTTTTGCGCCGACCGACTTATAGTTGAATTTTTCGCGACGGACGGACCCAATCCACTCCGTTGGACCCCAAACTCATGTCGGTGGGTGTTCGGGCGATTCATGTTCGGTCGGAGCACCGGCGCGACAAACGGTCCTGGGGGCCTATTCGGGCCCACTTTTGTGCCGACCGACATGCTATTGGATTTTTCACCACGGACGGACCCAATCCACTCCGTTGGACCCCAAACTCATGCCAGTGGGTTTTCGAGTTATTCCGGTTCGGTCTGAGCACTGGCGCGAAAAAGGGGTCCCGGGGGCCTGTTCGGGCCAACTTTTGCGCCGACCGACTTATAGTTGAATTTTTCGCGACGGACGGACCCAATCCACTCCCTAGGACCCAAAACTCATGCCAGTGGGTTTTCGGCCGATTCCGGTTCGGTCGGAGCACCGGCGCGAAAAACAGGCCCCGGGGGCCCTGTTCGGGCCCATTTTTGCGCCGACCGACTTGCAGTTGAATTTTTCGCCGCGGACCGACCCATTCCACTCCCTAGGACCCAAAACTCATGCCAGTGGGTTTTCGGCCGAGTCCGGTTCGGTCGGAGCACTGGCGCGAAAAGGGCCCCAGTGGCATGTTCGGGCCCACTTTTGTGCCAATCGACTTGAAGTTGAATTTTTCGCCAGGGACGGACCCAATCCAGTCCCTGATGAGGACATCATTGTCACTGGTACAACCACGCTAATATCTTTTAAGGAATGAAGCCCTAGAAGATGGAAATGAATAAATGGTGCTGCGCCACCTATTATTGGGCCCTTGTAATAAATACGCCATCTAGGCTGTTTTGGAAGGTTTGGAGGTGATTTCTTCCCTGCCTTCATGGGGCTGGACGAAATTCCCTCTCACTCACCTTATTTAGTCTAGCCAAAGTCTCTCATGTGAGGTGGGTTTTGTTTTGTGTAAGTTTAGCCATTGTGCAACTTGTATCTGATCTTCAGTTGTGTCCAACGACCACCTGTCAAGACAGCCGTTGCAGAACCCCATTCGAGTGATTTCAGATTGGTCTCTTAATCTTGTTTTTGCTTGTTCTTCGATTGCTTGCAGGAATTGAACTTCGTGTTCAGGTTGATCTGGCTGTCCAACGAGGTCAATAACCATTTGGAGTTGGTTCAGCGATTGCTAAGGCGCACACGGTTTGTTCGTTTGTAGTCAGATCGTGAGGGTCGACTCCAGCAAATCGATAGTTATCCCTCTCACCGAAAGATCGGGCACTCTAGTCCTATCACTTTGTCACTTGGTGATTTGCCTGCTCCACCTTGTGATGAAGAAGAGTTCTGTGATCATGATTCACTTATCACAACGCCACAACTAGAGAGCAAAAATTCTTTTGTTGCTCTTTCTGTGCCGAACAGTTTGCAGGAGGATTGGAAAAATTCTGTGGAAAGCATTGAGCTATATGTGCAACTATGCCCATTGACGGTGTTTGGGGAGAACGATTGTTCAACATCGACAACTTCAGACGAGCATGATACAAGAGAAACACGAGGTGCTGCAATCACTACTGGTACTAAAAATTTGGGTGACAATGCATCTTATATATCTAAGATACAACATAAATATAATGGAAATATTGTTCATTCTGTTTCTGAAGAATCACAGGATGAAATTCAATTTGTTTGTTGCATTAGCACTGAGCACGAGCAGCTGAAACTCATACCATCTTTCAATATTTTGGGTTGCATTGAGTTTGATGTTCTCTACGATCTGAGTTGTTTAGAGCAGTTGTTTCAGATTTCCAGATTGCCATGTTTTGATCATTGTTCATTCTATGCAATTGACAATTTTGATAGCAAAGGAGACTATTTGGTTCATCATGTTTATATATCTTCAAACTTTAAATCGCCTTTTGTGCTGGACCACGATGGTCATTTAGAGGGCTGCACTAACATTAACCATGCTGCACCAAGTTTCCCTTGTTGTGTTTTCATGAAACAGTATCAATCACAAGAAGGGGAGCTTTGTTGGCTGCAACCGTGCAGTACTGTTGGGAACAGGCATCAGCTCCCTTCGGTCTAACGCTATACCGAGGTGGCGCATATTTATAAGCGTCGCTTTGTAGATTTACTTTTCAGCAATTTTAAATTCGCGCAATCACAAAAGTCCCGCACTCTTTTCCTCACCGGGGAACCCTTCGCATGCGAAGGGGTGATGTTTTTAACGAGGCGGAGACAAATATAATACCATCAAACACCCCGATGAAAAAACTCTTCATGCGTGTCTGGTGTGGCGGATGTGTTGGGGACTATGCTTCGGGCATAGCTCCAACACGAGTAGGAGAGAGAAGATGAGGGAGAGAATGAGGGGGATCTCCCCTTCTCTTGACCTCTTGAGTCCTTTATATAGATGTGGGAAAACACATTTACCCCCAGTCCCTTTGGTGGTGATGGAAAATGCATCAAGGCTCTTGGGCCTGAAAGGCCTCATAGGCTGAATGGGAGGTTGTCTTAGCCTATGAGAGGGAGACTATCTATCTATTTTATCTCCCCATTCCCCCTCTTTTATATGGGCTGGGCCATATTCCCAACATCAGCCCCTCAGCTAGTCTAGCTTGGCTGGTTCAACAAGGTAGAGTAGCTCCATATATAGAATGTGGCCTAGCCCATGACTAAGACTTCGGCCAGGAGGAATGGCCCCCCAACTTGGTCTGTGCAGCAGACCTTACATATTTCGAGCGAGCCGAAGGATGTCCTCTATCCATCTTGGTCTTCGCTTCGCTTTTTGTTCGTCGTTTTAGCTTCGTTAAAGCTTCATTTTCCGTAGCTTCGCTTCTCGCAGCTTCGTGCTTGGCGTAGCCGTTCATCTTTATCTTGCTGAAGGCATTCATAGCTTCGGATCTTCGCTCGCATTCGCCAGGCAAGACTTGAATCCCGGGCTGAATGAGTTCTCTGGGGTCCCTACGCAGCCCCTCTTGGTCGGTGTTCGTCGCGAGGTTGACGAAGGTGCTTCGTATGTAGTCGAAGTAGTCGTTGCAGACGGTGTCGATGTAGTTCAGCCCCTGTAGCCGAAGGTGTTCTGCGAGGGAGCAGTAGGTGATGTAGTTGCCGTAGCCCCTCTTGCCAAAGGTAGTCGACGAAGTTGGCGTCGCGTAGATGGCGAAAAAGCCCGGCAAGCCCCTCAGGTCGAAGCTTGGCCGAGACAGCGTCGAAGCAATTGTAGTTATTGTAGCCGAAGCTCATCACTATAGTAAGGCAACATATATTTTAAGGCAAGGCATAATTTTTTATGCCTGCTTGTTTGAAAGATGTAAACCTGCATATGATTAGTGCAAGCTTCGAAATAAAAGGGTTAGTAATGACATTTTACAAAGTGAGACGTCCGGAGCAAGGGACTAGAGAATGAAATGATATTTACATGTTATATCTCCATATGCAATGTTAAATGTAACGCTTCGCTTAATGCTAAGCTAATTTTTCTTCGTCATTCTATTTATTATTATTTTAATAAAGCCGTGTAACACATAAATATCACCGCTTCGATTCTTTTAGGCGAAGTGTACTGTCGATAGGAGATGTATTTTTTGTGGGATTAATCCACACATGCGTTGGCTTGTCGATGAAGCCCATATTGAATGTGAAGGGTAGTCAATAAGACAACTGCACTTCACTGAACAAACAAGTGACCTTTATATACGAAGCATATTCCGCTTAGACAGCCTAGCGAAGGGCTTCCCGAGACCCATCGGCCATCGCGGGGCAGTTCATTACGTCATGATATCCGTGAACGAGCATCCCAGCAAGAGTTTTTTTTTCTCTCTTTTTTTTTAGGATGAGGAGACGTACGTCGAGGCCCTTCACGACTTCGCGTGCGGTACCTCTGTTGGAGCCTCCGTGTCACCGTGTGTGCAGTTTTATTGCAGGCCTCAGAAAGCAGCGGCCGAAGCTCGTCCCAGCATCATCCATGGACGTCTGATGTCTGACGGGACGACCAAATTAAGGCCTACTTTGGCAGCGGAGGGAAGCATACCTAGTGCCAGGAACCCTCCACCGGGAATTTTTTCTGATCCTCCATTCCTGCCTGTACCTAGGGGGGAGAAACCACGCGTGGGGGTTGTTTCCCCGTTGCCGTTTGGCCAGGCAAGACGGGAGGGTTCCTCCTGCTTGCTGCCTGTTGCGTGTCTTGCAAACCACCACCACAACATTTTCAATGCCAACAACAAATCTGATTTTTTTTGAACAAATAATACATGGAAAATCCGGACAGATCAATGCCAACAACCACAACATTTTCATGGACATGATACATGGAAAATCACAAGACCATAATTATTTGACATAGTACAATACATGAAAATTTTAATTCGAGTGGCAAATTCAACTTAGTTAATCCATTCTTCACCAAATCATAAATAATCTTCATCTATCCAAGACATCTAATCAAAAAACAAATTATGGTTTAACTCCTTTTCGTGGGTAGTGTTCGAGAAAAAAAGGGAAAACATTGCTTCCATCTAGATATCCACCATTGCTTCCATCAAGAGTCCTGCAAGTAAAAGAAAAAACATTAGCAGCTAAGTTCAGACCACTTAACTAAACTAACAATAGCTAAGTCATAACTATCATAGCCCGAGCATATTGAAAGTTAACACCTCTGGCCATAGGCATGATTCAATCAGACATTCTAGACATCGATATAAGAGCATGCTTGGGATAACTCACAAGAACATAGTAGTATTTCTAGTGGTCTAGTGCAGAAAATACTAAAACATAACACTGATAGAATTGAATTCTTTCTGGGAGGGAGTACATCAGTTGTGTCCAGATGATATGGCCATACACAACAGCAGCACAGATGTAAATAACGAATGAGTTATCAGAATCATTGCTACACAACAACTAATGTAATTCAGAAAAAGGCAACCACCAAACCTTGTCTCTTGCACATACCTTATCCACAATGACTGTACCTGTATTTTTCATCTCAATTCAAACATCGCCTCCACCAAGAGCACTGCAGGTAAAGACAAGGAGCATTAGTAGGTAGAGACATACCGAAGTAAAGTAATATTACAAGGAAGAGATTTACCTAATCTGGCGCTTGAGCCAAATAAGTCGAACATTTTTGTTTTTCATGTTCATGAATACCTCCCTGTCTATCTCAGATTTGAAGATATCCATACCATATGACTTCTCCACATCAGTAAGTCCATCCATTGCGTCCATTTCATCGAGACACTTGGGGACCGAAAATGCTTCTTCTTTTTTCTTCCTTTCTTCGAGAGCTTCGATGGTTTTGCCTGTCTGCTTCTTCTTATACTGCACATAATCCTCAATAGCAGAACCAATATGACTTTGCTTGCGCTTCCTCCTTCCACTTGCTCCTTCCACAAAATCTTGATTGGAATGTGCAGATTGAGCTTCATTATGTGCACTTGTGATGTCTGGTCCATCCAATGAAGTAAATGAGGCACTTCTTGCACTTCTCTCAGAGAGTGCAGCAGCAGGAGGAAGTGGAGCAGGAGGAGGTTGTGGAGCAGCAGCAAGAGCATTAGCAGCAGGAGGAAGTTGAGCAGCAGGAGCCAAGTGCCCGGTTGATGTGAAGTTTAGTTCTCCTGTAGCAACACTTCCTATGAAAAAATAGTGCAAGCAGTATAAGACATAGTTAATAGTGATCCTTATGCAATGGAATACTTGACTGTTAACATACCTGCATACAAGGACGTACAATCATCATATAAAGGAAATGGCTTCTTCTGGAACCTAGCCAATTTTGCATTATCCTATTAACCACAAAGACAGCAACATAGTCAGTTCTTGCAACAATCATGCTCAGCGATAGAAGTGCCTTGTAAGTATTGGTCATGCTCAGTGAAAATTCTTACATTGACTAGTTTTTTCCATTTCTCCGGCTCAGCAATGATCATGCTCAGCAAGTCATTCCAACCAATACCACTTTCCTTTCTAGCATCTCGTATTGCCTTCCAACTTCCCTTTAGCTCCTTCTCCTTCTCTTGTAGTTGCCCCTTTGTGAAGTGTGCTGAAGGAAACTGCTGGTTGAATTTCTCTAAGATACTTCTCCAACCCTCAACAGTCCATCCATTCTGACCCCTGAACATAGGGATGTTCACATGGTCTCTCATAATGTGAACAAGCCCTTTCTCATAGTTGTAGTTCCATGCGGCCCTCGACATTTCTGCAAGAAATAATTAAAGATTCATTCAAGAGAAAAATACACAGTCTGCAGGAAAAATACCTAGCGTGCATGTGCAGCTGCGAGTTGGTTAGCTAAAGGCGCATGTCATCTTTATCAGGTGTAGGCTAACTGAGTAATTGCAAGTATGCAACTGAAGATCCACACCAGCCAAGTATAACTCCGATCAAAAATGAACTAGCCAATGAACAAGAAGATGAGAAAAAAAGGTACGGTGCTAATGTCAATTTTTCGAAAAGCTTAACGATGCTGAATAGCTGTATTTGATTCAGTAATTTTTCTCCGTAGTGTGAATTCCATATATACTACCATCACCAGGACTTGCTTTTTGGCTAATTACCATTCAAGCTGACTAACCTCAGCACTTAATCAAATAGAGCAGCAACGAAAGCTAATCAAAACATGAAGCAAAATAGGATTAATATAATTATATGGAATGGGAAGCATGAGATTTGCATGACCAGAAAGATCACAACGCGGCGAGCGCTAACTTAGACAACAGATCAGATTAGGGATGTAAACGGATCGGATACGGACGGATATTACTGATATCGTATTTGTTTTTATATTTTTGTTCGAATACGGAGTCGAATACGGATAGTGCTAGTTTTTGCCGGATAAGATTGCAATGGATGTCGACATCATAAAAATATAACTTTTGAGTATTCGGATACGGATCGGCTACGAATATTGAATACTCGGAACCGGATACGGGCGGATAAAAATCCTTCCAGACCGGATCAAATTCGAATACAGTCGGAAAATATACATACCATTTACACCCCTAGATCAGATTGCATCTTTAAATGTGGAAGTCAGGATGGCTGAGTGCGTGGTCTAAGGCGCCAGACTTGTTAAAAAAGAAAAAAGAAAAAGACAACAGATCAGAAATGAACGAACCACGCGAGATGCTCCCATCTAGTACTCACTGGATCTTGGGACGAGGAAGGGAGCCAAGCGGGGCAGTCACAGGGCAATGGAGATTGGGCCGCGCGCCGTCCGGTCGGCGGTCGGCAGGTGGCAGGCGCAGGCAGTCTGGATCAGTCTCCAGCCGGGCGTCGAGATGGCCGCAGCGTGGATCAGCCTCCAGTCGAGCGTTGAGCTACAAGAAAGAGAAAAGATGAGAATCGAAACCCTAGCACACAGAATGTCGCAGCTCATCGTCCTCGCCGGGGCGTATGCCACTCGCGTGGGTATGAGAGTCCCAATCGAGAGCATAGCGGAGAGGGCCGCACAGTCGGGGTAGACGGCGGCGGTGGAGGCGGCGACGGCGCCGGAGATGCTGAGGCGGTGGATGTGTGCTTACCGTTGGCGGGCGCCAGGATGCCAAGGCGATGGAGGGACGGCGGTGTCCAGATGCCGGGGCGGCGGCGGCCGGATGGCGAGGTGGCGGCGGCGGCGCCGAGTCGCGGTGCCCGGCGGAGGCCGGAGGGGCAGCTTCGCGTCGCGACGCACGAGTCGGGGAAACATTCCCGACCACCGGAGATGTGGAATCGTTTCACGTGGAATAGGAGGGGAAGCGGGCTTCCAGGCCGGGGAGATGGGCTTCCAAAGTGCGTTAGGGATTTTTTCGGGGAAGATTGGCCTTTGGAATTTTGGCCCAGGGAAAACTCAGGGATCCCTCTGGGTTTCCCTGCTGCCAAAGTAGGCCTAGGATTTGCCATGTTGTGGTTGCAGCCACTCGCGAAAGGTCGCGCTGTCAGCAGGTTCTAAGTTCGAATCTCATCAGAAGCAAATTTCAGACTGCTGAGAGAAAAAAAAACCCTCGTTGTGCTCGCCGCAAGACTTGGCCCTCACAGGCATGGGCCAGAGTTCAAGAAGTTTCTCTACCCGATTAAGCTGGTTAGCCTTCCTCTTAACGTGCGCGCCAACCCGTCGTAAGTTGTCTTGACTTTTGAGCCTTTGGCGTTAATGCCTCGC
Organism: Panicum virgatum; assembly: GCF_016808335.1. Classification (NCBI taxonomy): domain Eukaryota; kingdom Viridiplantae; phylum Streptophyta; class Magnoliopsida; order Poales; family Poaceae; genus Panicum; species Panicum virgatum. The sequence continues at coordinate 47,152,520 of NC_053153.1, read as the reverse complement.
TGCGGTTACCGTAGGTGGCTACGACATATGTGCTACTCTAGCTTCGGTATGACTTAACGTGGGCTTCGATGAGAAGCCAAGCGGCCGGATGGAGGGAGACCTAAAAAGCTGAAAATAGTTTCGCTGTATAGCGATGGTCTCTTTTCACATACCGGAGTCCGGAGCTCTCTGTCTCCTTCTTCTTTTTCTTTTCTTTTAAGCTGGTTGTGGCTGAAATATACTGAATCTAGTTATGTCGTTGTAGATGGCTTCGCTGAATAAACAAAGACTACAGAGCAGAGCTATGCTCCAGCTTTGCTTCGGCTCACGGCCAAAGAGGGTCGAAGCCATGAGATGGTGAAACGATTTTTAATTACTATGGCTTTTGGGGGCCTACGAAGCTTCATAGCTTTTCCCGTTGCAGGGTTGAGGATGCGTATTAATTAATTTAATATGTGGCAAAATCAAACGCGTAAGCACCTTCGCTGGGGCCCCGATCGTCTGTAAACGAAGCCCACAATGAACTCACGAGTCTCGATGGAGCGGAGCTTTACGCCGGAGCTCCCCGCCAAGCGGCTGGAGCTTCGTATCCTGTACTTTACGCTGAAGCTCAGTCAAGCGGCCTGGACACCTGAAGCTCTCCGTCAGGAGGTTGGAGCTGCGTGCTGAAGCATCCTGAGCGGAGCAACCTTCAACAAAGAGCGAAGCCCCTGCCCATGAGCCAAAGCTCCGTTTAACGAGCTACGCCGCTGGTGGACATCGACGAGCTCGGCAAGTGGTCCTTGTACCGCGCCGTGATCTCCGAATTCGTGGCGATTGAAGGACCGAAAGGGCGACCAGAAGGTAGGTGAATAGGAGCCGCAAATCCGATTTCGAAAATCGAAAGGCCTATGTCCCGATTACACCCAACGCACCTCAAAGTAGGCGAATGCCAACTCCATGTAGCCACTAGCGGACTACTAGAGCTAGGAGCAATGCCAAAGCCATTCAGAGCACAAACAAACAACACGCGGAAGCAACGAGTACACGCTCAAAAAGGAACAAATGGTTAGCTCAAATTGGTTACATAATCATGATCAGTTGAATACAATGATGAGAGACGCAATCGGTGGTGAGTTGATCAAGTGGAATGCCACTCGATTTGGAACCAACTACATGTTCCTAGAGAGCATCTTTCGGAAACGTGATCGTTTCATGCAGTGAATGGCATCTACTGAGTTCCAACACAACAAATGGGCGAATACCGAAGATGGTAGATTTACTCATGCAAGTTTTGCAAGTATGGAGTGGTGGGATGCATTAAAATATATCATCGACACGGTTCAACCAATATACAAGTTTCTCCGCTTCACTGATCAGGACAAGAAGCCGAACATTTGCGAAGTCGTGATGGCCTACCAGACTATGAAACAGGAGCTGCGGACTTTCTTTGGAACAAATATTTCCACACTGAAGGAGTATATTCAGGTGGTGGACGAGAGGTTAGGTGACGTGTTCATAGGCACGTATGTGGGTCCAGGTAAGCACACACGAGTCATCTATTTTTAAACTTTATTGACCTGATGCTTATTTGAAGTGATTTAAATTTTGCAGCTGCTATCCTAAATCCGAGGTATGCATATACGATGGATCCAACTCAACAAATGTTTCGTGGACTCAATGATACATTTCAGCGCATGACGGATATCCAGAGCGCCGTGCAGGCATTGCAGGAGTTTGACGTGTTTCGGCAGAAGGTTGGCGAGTATGGCAGTGAAATGGCAATGCGGATGGCGATGGACCCAAAGACATCCCCATGTAAGAGTTACTCCGTACGACATTGTTTTTTTCTCTATTCAAATATATTGCTTACATATTCGGTTGCACATGCAGCGTCCTGGTGGATGATGTTCGGATCAAGCACTCCAAAGCTGCAGTATCTTGCCATGAGGCTTGTTTTACAATGTTGTTCGTCCAGTGGATGCGAGCGGAATTGGAGTATTTTTGTCTTGCTGCATACAAAGGTTCGCAATCGGTTGTCCAACAAGAAACTTAACAAGCTTGTCTATGTCAACTACAACCTTCGTCTCCGACTTGAGGAGGTCTCCGGCCCACCGATGCGTGAAGAAGGTGATTTCATTGACCAGCTGGCCCATCTTTCTTTCTATGATGAGAATAATCCGGTGCGGGAATGGATGGAATATGGTAGATCCAACCGGGCTCCAGTTCTGGACGAGGATGATGATGACGGCGATATCCCTCTCCCGTCCCATATTGTCAAAGATCAAATAAACGTGTCAGATCTACGTGAGGCTACGGGGGATGATTCCATCAGCGATTGGGCACGTAAAAATGTGGGTGACACTCACCTAGGGAAAAAGAAGTTACATAAGGGGCCTACGAAGGGTCACCCGAAGCGTCCAAAAGGCAAAGGAACAGTAAAACCAGTGAGCAGCGACACCGAGACTGATGATGGCGAAGGTGAGCATAGTCCTCCGTATCAAGAGTTCAAGGATAGCAGCTCGGCCGATGATGATAATGATAGTGACAGTGCTGATGCTGGTGGTGGTGCTAGTGGTAGTGGTACTGGTGCTAGTGGTGCTGCTAGTGGTAGTGGTGGTGCTCGTGGTGTTCGTTTTATAGGTATACATTGCATATATAAATGTACACATATTTCTGATTATGAGTATTGATTACTAATTATGATATATGGTTGATTGCAGGGGAGACTCAGTTCACACATGCTACTCAGGACACCGACCATGGAGCACCGCAATCGCAGAGGAGAACATGTGGACCGACGGACAACGACACTCCACAGTACTCTTCTTTCTCCTACAACGATTCTAGGCACTCTTTTCACTACCCCATTCCTGACATCAGCATGCAGCCACCGACGAGATGGGTGTACTAATGGGAAGACCCCCATTTTTACAGTATGTTAGTTCAGGAATGGCAGACAACATCGGCGTGGATGGGCCAAACTTGGCAACACTATAAGACTGACCTGCTTAGAGTGCGAGGTATCGCTTTGATGTCCACCGCCGAATACCAAACCGCGTCACAAATGGGGGTCTTCCCATTCCTACGTTGAACTTTTATTTCATTTGTATAAGTGTATGACTTCGTATTTGTATGCACACTTATTACTATTGTATTTGTATGCATAATTATAAATTGTTGCTTTGATGTGGTCATTTATATTAATATTTGCATAGCTCATGCCGAAATTTCCTTTTATTTCACACCGAGGATCTATTTTGTAACCGTTGGAAAATTTCTTTAAATCACCGTTATACCGGACAAACCGGCCGGTATACCGGTATTTTTTAACAGTCGGAATGTTTGTTCAAATCACCAGTATACTGGCCAAACCGGCCGGTATACCGGTACGAACCGGTTGAACTGCGTATTTTGAATTCAAATTTGAATTCCACCGATACCGACCGGTTTCTGGCCAAACCGGACCGGTATACCGGTACCGGACCGGTATACCGGTACCGGACCCCGGCGGTTTGGCCGGTCCGGTCGGTAAATGAAACCCTGCATGAAGCACGTTTATTGATGCCTCATATGGAAATATTGTTCTATTTCTAAAGCAAACGGAATTCACTGCCGTCCTGCACTTACTGAAACATTAGTCTCTATGCCCTCAAAAAAAAAAAAGTCTCTACGACAAAATTTTTGAAGTCCCGTAAACTACTATATCACTGCTGATAGTCCAGGGCAAGTTTACTGGAGATCATATGGTTTATCATCTGCTCACAGTTGGATGATCTGGTTCTATGAGGAGTCACTCGCGGTCAGTGTATGTGTCGATATACAAACCAGCATATGATACACATTGGACTTACGATTGGATTGAGGCTGACTTTTTTGGTCGTACGATTGGATTGTACGTCCTGGTCGTATGAGTAGCTAGCAGTGTACCATGCATTCCACCCTGTTTTTAAAGAAACATAAGGCCTAGTTTGGCAACCAGGGCCAGATTTGCCCTGGGTAATTGGCCGGTCATATCCCCGGGAGCCGTTCCCCGTTCCCTTCCCCCTCGCTGTTTGGAAGCAAGACCCCTGTCCCCGTCCCCCTCGTTGTTTTGGAAGCAAGACGTAAGTACCTAGATGTACCTAATATTACTATTGATTATAAGCTTCTCATTGTAAGCTGTAAATTGCACATGACTAATATTCTGAACCTCCAAATAAACACGTAATCTGCCTACTGAAAGCTAAAATCTGCACCAATATTTAAATTATAGTCCTCCAGCTCACACACCAATATATTACATAGATGCCAGTAGCATAAAAAATGGACAAACTGTAAGAGCATGTATATAAAAATTGTCAGACAAGAGCAACAAAATCTAGCTAAGATCATGAACATTTCTCAGATGCTAATGACGAAGGCCACTTCACTTTTCTCTAATCATGTGTTGCTTCTGCCAAATCCTCTACAAAAAATACAAAAGAAATGGTGAGTTACAAGAATATGCAGCAAAACTGTGTGAATGTCGCATGCTTATTACACATTTGATATCATGAAGAATTGGTGAATTGCATGCATATCTCCCTATCTTTCGACTAGTTGCTAGCCACGGACCAAGGAGAAAATCGTCTACTGCTGATAGGAACTACAAATTAACTCTAGCAGGTAGCGCCCATCACAAAATACTAGAACAAAGAAACCTAAGTACTGATGCGACGAGCACGAGCACGGGCGGCGTGAGCTTTCGGCTCCAACGGTGGCGACGACGCCCGGCCGGCTGCGCAGCCGGGCTAGTTGCGGAGCACTGAGGAAGGCAAGAAACCCTAGAGGGGGCAAGGGGTGCGGACGGAGGCGGGCTCACCTGCAGAGAGTCGGGTGGAGGCCGTCGCAGCCGAGGCGACGAGGACACGCCGCGGAGGTGGTAGCCGAGGTGACGGCGGAAGGGGAGATCCGCAACGACGGGGCGAGAAGACGAGCGAGGTGAGGAGCGGCGCTCTGCGTCGCCTCGGGGAAGAGACGCCCGGACCCAAGGGTAGGGGAGGAGCGGCTCCGGGGAAATCGCAGGGGTCGGGTGGAGCTCCCCCGCTCGATGGGCTTCCAAACGCAAGGGAAATGCAGCCCGTGGAGGAATTCCGCGTGGGTCTCCAGCCCGGGGAAAATATCGGGATCCCGCCGGGCTTCGGAGTTTCCAAACTGAGCCTAAGGGCTAGTTTGGCAGCTCGTGGATGACTAGCCCTGGGAAAAATTGACCCACGGGGATTAAATATGGACTTGGAAATCCCCCTCCACCGGAGGGCCGCGCTACCCTCCCTCCCGTCGCTATTTGGAGGCAACTATATGGTTCTGACGCTGGGATTAATTTGGTTCTGACGCGGGGCAGCCCTGTGAGGGCAAGTGTGCCACCATCATGCATGCTCTTTAAAAAAATACCAAGTATATATTTTATATATTAGTAATTCTAAGTTAATAGCATCACTTTTTTACATAAGCAGGCCATCACTGTATTCGTGAGCAGCACATTCTGGATGACATGCTGATAAACTAGAAAAGTCTATCACCAAGTCATCAGGCCATCACATATATACATGATATTTTTTAGAAATCTAGACAAATCAATCTAACAGAAAGTACCAAGTTTCAGCCGATACAACTGGTAGAACAACATTCACTTAGCTGGTGCAAGAGACATAAAAAGGACAGTTTTCTGTGCGTTACAAATTTAGAAGGCAGCTAAGATATTATACACTCTAACGATGATAGACATAGATACAAAGTTAGTCGAGTCCCTCAAGAAGCCTCTGGTTTGTAGACATCTTCAATTAGATCAATAATAATGGAGTCACTGCTGAAAATGGTATAGAAAAATGATCAGGTAAAGCTTGCAAGTCATATCTGACCATGTTAAAGAACAAGTAAGCAAAGCAAAATCTTTATGGATAATGGAGCATTGTAAAAAATGAATGAATGAAAACCGACTCCCATATGTGTGGAGCCACATTCTGTGCATAAATAGAACAGCAGTGAATGAAGCCGGAGAGCCACATTGAGATATGCAGTTAGATCAACAGTAAGCAATATGGACAAGCTAATCTATGGCATGCGATGACTAACCAATTCCTACTGGTAACTGAATATTTAAGATCCGACTAGTTTCATAGAAGATAGAAGTTTGCTTCAGGAGGTAAGTAATAAGGTATAGTATTTTTTTTATTCCAGTAATAGGGTATAGTAGATGTTAACATAGGCAGCCAATCATATTTGCCGTCTCATATGTATGAATTTTGTAATGCACATTATAGGAATGTTTCATATGGTTTATGCACTCTTTGAACAGCAAATCTAAATATTCGGCTGCAAGGGAATGAAACAAAACTGAAATTGTGTCAAAGAGCTAAGTGAAGCTAACATTATTTTTCAGGTTCTCTGAGCTCAGTTGATTCTGTAATCTAGCACAGTAGCTGTGGAAACTAAACTGATGTTCTGCTTTTATCCAGAAACCTAAAAAAGGATCCATTAGCTCTAGAGTTCAGATGTTGGCCATGTACAGGTTTCTGAAGGTAATGTTCGACCATTCTTTTTGATTTGGAGACATGCCATTTCTTTGTTTGAAAGATTTATTTTTGTTGGCATTTTATTTCTCGCCTTATGCCTTATGGGGGTCATTAAAAACCAATTACAGAAACAATCACTGTTCAATGCTGACGATCTTGATGCCATGTGGGTTTGTCTGACAAAAATTGAGCAAGAAATGGGATTCTGATATGTCAACTGTTTCCTAGTGATTGCTAATGTTTTCCTTGTACATCTTCCAGATCACTGACATTATTACCTTGCTGAACTTGCAAGCTATTTGCATGCATTTGGTCAAGTAAACGCATGCCAGATCCCTAGAATGGTAACAATTATTGTGCGTCCAATTAAGTGACCAGATGCTGCTCCATTTCTTTAACTACCATACTAATAATAATAATGCTCTACTCTAACTAAAAAAGACTAGCTAGCGCTTGTGTCTTTAACTACCATCAGCACTGTGCAAATTTGAGAATTTAACTACTACTGCAACAGTAAATCCTAAGGAGCAACAATAAACAACAATGCACTAAGCCACTAATCACCTACAAACTGGACACCTCAACAAGATTTATGCAGATCGGATAAGGAAGGAGGATGAGCGCTAACTGAAGGCCAGAGAGTGGAGTACAAATGGGGATGAACTTTCAGCTTGTTCTTACTCGAAAATGCTCTGGATGTTTCAATGGAGGGCCGCTCCTCCTGCTGGTTGACCCAGCTCTTTTTCCCCAAGAACTACAAAAAACTGTGTGAGGCGGTTGCATCCGAGCGAGGCGACGAGGACACGCCGCCGAGGTGGCGGCCGAGGTGATGGCGGAAACACTAGCTGGGGCAGGGGTGCGGATGGAGGCGGGCTCACCTGCGGAAGGTCAGGTGGAGGCGGTCGCAGCTGAGCGAGGCGATGAGGACGCGCCGAGGAGGTTGCGGCCGAGTTGACGATGGAAGGGGAGATCCACGGTGGGGCGAGAAGGAGCTGGGCGACCAGAAGAGCGGCGCTCTCTATCGCCTCGGGGAAGAGACACCCGGACCCAAGGGTAGTGGAAGGGCTGCCCGGTGGAAATCGCAGGGGTCGGGCGGAGCTACCCCGCTCGATGGGTCTCCAAATGCAACGGAAATTAAGCCCGGGGCGGGATTCCTCGGGGGCCTCCAGCCCGGTGAAAAGTCCGGGATCCCAGCGGGGTTTAGAGTTTCCAAACTAAGCCTAAGAGTATCAGAATGATGGGTGACAGATGGCGTAATATCACCAGCTAGGCACATCAAGCCCGTTTGGATATCTATACAACATATCCGAATGCTGTTTGTCAAAGGAAATAATCCAATTGTCTCTGCTGTCCTGCAGATCTTCGAAACATTACTGTTCATGCGCGTGTCATTTCCTTATTAGAGGTGGTATTCATGAAGAGCCTTCCATGTAGTCTAGATATTGCTATGGTGATGCATCCCACTAAAATTTAGGGTCTATTTGGAGGGGCTAAAGTTGAGTGCTAAACTAACACATATTAGCACTCATGCACATGCTAAATTTTTTTAATCTTAGCTAAAGTTTAGCGCAAGTTGTTAGCACTCCCGTTCGAAGGAGCTATAGTAAATTGTCATGACGAAAATTTCCTCTACAGAATTAGGCATTCCCATTAGCACTAGCACCCCTTTACAATGTTCGGCCATCCAGACATCCAATAAATTGTCATGATGAAGTTTTCCTCTACAGAAGTGGACATTCCCATTGACCCCAGGATAAATTAAACTGTAATAATTAATCTTCGTCACAACCAGCTAACAATGCTTAGATTATGGTATACACAGCTTCACAAGAAAAGCCAAGGAAAATGGTTACCAGCAAAAAAAAGAGAAATGGTTAGTAGAGATTCCTGCGAAGTATTCGTATGTATACCCACACCTTGAACGATCAGTTTCTGATCGGGTTTTCTAATGCACAATCTGACAAAGAAACTAGTTTGGCATCCTGAGACCAACAACTGACTTTGTACAGCTGCACCAGCATTTTGCTGATATTCCCTAACTAGCCTAAGAATTCGTGAAAGTGAAATAATTTAGTTATTGAGCTAGAAACGAGATGCCATCTGATTTCAACTGAAGATCTCCACATGACGTCAAAACTGTCGAAAGCACAAAGTCATCAACATTATACCCTTCTTGCTGCATTAGGTACATGTATTTTAAAGCCTCTTCGCAGAGCCCATTTTGGGTGAATCCTGTAATCATCACTTTCCATGTTACTAAGTTGTGCTCTGGCATGGCATCAAAGACTCGTTGAGCTTCATCAACTTTACCACACCGCATATACATATCGATCAGCGAGCATCCCACAAAAACATTTGAGAAAGCTTGAGTCTTGTTAATAACGCCATGGATCCTCCTTCCATCTCGGAGAGCCTCCAATCTGGCACAAGCTTTCAAAGCTGAGGAATAAGTGTAAGTATTTGGTGTCACACCATCCCATAACATCTCATCTAATGATTTAAGTGCTTCAACATTATGGCCAAGATTGTTGTAGCCTGAAATCATAGCTGTCCATGCGACAGCATCGCGGTCAGGCATTGCTTCTAGAATTCTTGCAGCATAAGTGTGCTCCCCACATTTGGAGTAGAACCAAACAAGTGTACTCCCAATTTGTAGATTATCTTCCATACAGTTCTTTATTATCTGCGCATGCAGTTCCTTTCCAAGATAAATTGACTTCATAGATCCACAAGCACTAAGGAGACCGACAATGGTGAGGTTGTTAACAAATACTCTGCGCATCTTCATCTTTCGGAACAACAAGATAGCTTCTTCACCAAAGCCACTTTGCGCATATCCAGAGATCATTGAAGTCCATGTAATTGTGTTTCTTCTTGGCATCTTATCAAACACTGCTTGGGCATCAAACACATCACCACATCTGGTATACATAGTGACAAGAGCACTCCCGACATGGATATCATATTTGTATTGCTTCTTCACCACAGCACCATGCAACTGCTTCCCAAATCTTAGAGCCTTCTCCTCTGCGCAAGCCTTGAGGACGCTACACACAGTGAACTCATTGGGGCGAAATCCCTCGGCCACCATCGTTGGGAACATCTGAAGAGCTTTGTCCCCATGCCCATGCTGCACATAAGCCGTGATCATCGTTGTCCAGGAGACAACATCGCGGGAGGCCATCCTCTCAAACACAGTTGAAGCAGCGGCAACATCTCCACATTGAGCATAGAAGTGAGCGACCGCACTGTCCACTATCACATTGCTCCACCCACCCTTCGCAACGCAACAGTGCACCTGTCGCCCCAGCTGAGCATCGCCCCTCTCCCCACAAGATTTCAACAGGCAAACAAAAGTCAAGCTGTTACCTTGCATTCCTGTGGCCAGCATACCCAAGAACAGCCGCACAACCTCACCGTGGCGGCCAAGCTTCTGATACCCGTTCATCATGGCAGTCCACGACACGATGCTCCTCTCGGGCATTTGGTCGAACACCATCCTCGCATCTGCAACCTCATCGAACCTCGAGTAAGCACTGATCAGATTGTTGGACACGAACACCCCAAGGCTGTCGAGCGACCGCAGGGCAACCGCGTGCGCTCTCCGGACACCGGCTGCGCTCCGGGAGGAACGCAGCCAGAAGGCGACAGCCTCAGCGTCCGGCAGCGAGGGCGCGGCAGACCCTGGCAAATTCCCTCTCGGGTCTTCATCCGTAGGGTCCCCGTGGCCATCAGCCCGGTGGGATTGGGTGGGCAAAGATTGGCTCTTGGACTTGAAAGCTTGCGCCCGGACGTTGTGGAACTTGCTCTTCTTGCTCCTCCCCTTCTCGCCGGGGCTGAGCACGCTTAGAGGCAAGCTGCTCGGGAGAAGCGGCGGGGGCGGAGAACAGGTCTGGATTCGATGGGCAAACGGAGAGCAGCAGAGTAGCATCTGGGTCCCTTCCCCGTTCCGGGGCGCGCCTGGACTCAGATGAGGCAGGAGCAGAACGAAGGCGCGACCGAGGCAGAGGCAGCAAAGGGGGAGACCCGAGGGGAAGAGGCGGCCGCAGCGCGGGTGCTGGTGGCAACGGTGGGAGAGGAGGTGGGCGGCGGCGGCTGCCGGCGAGGCAGTGCGGATGGGAGAGGCCGAGAGGCTGAGTGGGCGAGCTGGTTTTGATTTTGTGGGGAGAGTCTGGATTTTTTTTTTGGGTGAGTCCGTGAGTGGTCACACTTTCACATGTTCAGGGTTTAAGGCCATATTTTAAATTGTTTTCGCCCTTTATTATGTTTGCTAAAATTCAGGATGTGGTCCCACATGTAATACTTTGCCCACAACTGGATTGAAAAAAATCAAAATGGGCAGCTTTTATTTAAATAACCAATGTAGCTGACGCTAAGCAAGTAACTAGCTGACATTGACCAAATAGCCAATTTAATTGACATTAGCCGACCATAACTCGATGCAACATGCACTTGCATCACTTGGTATCATGGACGAAAAAGGCGCTGAGAGTGGCTCTCGAGACTTAGGACGCCATAAGGCCTTGTGTGGACCTGCGGTTAATCATGGATTGTGGGGGGTTTTTGAAGGAGGTAGGGGGAATTAACTCAAAGTATAGGAATTAGTCCTTCCAATACCCTAGGGAACAGATCAACGAATAAAGTCTTATATTTTAAAGATGAAAAACGATGGAAATAGTTTAGAAAAGACTTTAAGCACTTTCAGTTTTGTATTTCTATCCAAAATTGAATTCAAACTCACAAAAGTCAAAAGTCAGATATAAAAATTGACACGAAGATGTCAAGTTCACATGAAGATGTCAAGAACAAAGGCCACCTATTGCCGCCGAGTCTATTCATCGCGCACAGTGCCATATGATTTTGTCACAAAACGATTGGTGCCCTCCCACTGTTTCGTCTGTTTCTTTTTCAAGGTCCATTAAACAAGGTGGCTCATACTAACCTGGTTGCCCTCATCTTCCTCTTTCTATTGTGTCGGCCCATTAAGCAAAATTTTTAAAATAGTTTGCAACATTTATATGTTGCAGACATTTTGAAATATTTCAAACATTTATTTCTCTTCAGAAATTCTGAAGTGGTACAAATTATTTTTTAATACTTTGGAACATATATAAATGTTTAAAACATTTTGAAAAGGTACATAAATTTTTAAATATTATAGAATATTTGTAAATGTTTCAGAAATGGGTTCCAAACATTTTTAAAAGGAGTGTGTTATCGCGCGACCTGTCGCGCGCTTTGGGACCGCGCGACCCCCCGCGCCCGCTCCTTTCCACCAGCGCGCAACCCCCAGGTCAGACATTTCCTTTCCCTTTCTGGTCCCGCCGCCGCAATCCCAGGCCCGCGCGCTGGAAGGAGGGAGGCGCCCGCAGCAGCCGCGGCGCGCCGCATCCCCCCATCGCACCATCCACCGCGACTCGCCGCATCTCGCATCCATCCATCCAGCCCCCATCGCCGCATCTCGCCGACACGCACGGGAGGGCAGTCGCGGCCACAGTAGAACCCTCGCGACTTGCGTCCTCGCTCCCTCCCCGATCTGCAACTCCTTCCTTGCTGGTTTGCAACTCTTTTTCGTGCTCTTTCCTTCTCATCTGCTCGATCTAATCCCCCAAATCTGCGCAAATCTTCCCTATGATCTTCGAATTGTAGATAATTTTTCATGTCCATCTATATATTAGTGCAAATTTGTTGCAATTCACACAAGTTGCTAGTAGTTTTGGATGGTGCCTCTTGACTAATGATCAGTAAATAAACTATTAGGATTTAATTTCGTCTAATAGATCAACAAGATGGGTGCCCCCTTGCAAGACTCTTCTGAACATATAGGTTTATGGATTGCAGTCCTGAGATGGCAACTTGTGTTCATTTTTTTGTGGCAACTTGTGTTTCCTCAGACTGCAGCTTATCTACATTTTGAGTTTTTTTGTATGGCAATTTGTGTTCATTTTTTGTGGCTACCAAAAGAAACTTGTATTGTGCTAATTAGTTTTGTTTTGTAGGTTCATTAATATAACAAATTGTGTGCCTTCCTATATACATTATGAGTTTCCTTGCATGACAACTTATACTTAATATTTGTGTTTTTGTAGGTGCAATATGACTTGTAGTGGGGTTTTTGATCTAAATTCTGCACCACTACAAGAGCATGATTTCCTTGCAGCCCCTTCAAATCTTGAGTTGCAGCAAGTTTCTGGTGCAGCTTTCCCACCGATGTGTGTTGCAGGTGGTGCAGGTGCACATGTGTCCTGCAGCAACTTGATTCTCCCTGTAATATCCAATGAAGCTCTTCATCTGCCAAGCAACTCTGCTCCTCCTGAACTGGCAACTCAGCAACTCAGCATCAAAGGTGCTCCCGGCTGAATCTGGTGGTGTGACAGTTCCCACGGCTGAGACAACCGCAGATGGAGTTGATATTGAGGATGGTGTTGAGATTTTATCCACTCTGCAGGAATCTTTTGTAGGCATGTCTTTCAATACTTCTGATGCTGCCAAAGACTATTACAATTCCTATGCCCATCATACAGGTTTCTCTATAAGGATCGACACATCCCGTGAGTCGTAGAAGGCCAATGAAAAGACAAAGTATATCTATGTTTGCCAGAAGGCTGGGGTCAACAAAAAAGAGAAGGTTGCTAATGATGGGCCAATAACTGAGAAAAAGATTGTGAGGCAAAGGCGCAGGGATTATGTAGATAGGACGCACTGCCCAGCTCGCATGATTGTGAGGAAGACATCCCCTGGACACTAGGAGGTTGTGAACTTTGAAAGGGAGCACAACCATGAGCGTTTAAGAAAATTCTCGCTCATAAAATACTTGATGTCCCACAGAGACATACCAGCTGAAGAGAAAGAGTTCATCAAGTTGCTCCATGGATGCTGCATCACGACAACTCGTGCTTACCAGATAATGGCTGAGTTGTATGGAGGTATTGAAAACTGTCCATACACAGAAGGTGATGCTAAAAATTTGCATGTTGAGTACCGCGCTGAATATAGAGGTAAAGATGTGAAGGCGACGCTTGAGTACTTTGAGAAATTGAAGAAGGAAGATCAGGAATTCTATTATAGTTACACTCTTGATGAGTTTGATAGGGTTGAGAATCTGTTTTGGGTGGATGGTGCAGCAAGGAGATCTTATGAGCTGTATAGTGATTGTTTGTCCTTTGACACTACTTATTTGACCAATGCCTACAACATGCCATGTGCTCCTTTCATAGGTATGCATGTCCAGCAAAAAAAATACTAGTTTTGCCCATTGATGGTTTTCGTTGATTGTTATTTTTTGGATTCCAGAAAAAAAATATCGGTTGTCACACAAGTTGCTACTTTGAGAAAGCACAAGTTGACACACTAGTTGCACATAAGTTGCCATCTTTATTCTGCACCAGTTGATAGTCTTCAGCTATAAAAAAATACTAATAATTTTTATTGTGTTAACAGGGATTGACAGGAATGGCATAACAATCCAGCTGGGTTGCGGCTTTCTGAGGAATGAGAAGACTGAGGGTTTTGTCTGGCTGTTTACTGAATTCAAGAAAGCAATGGGCGGCAAGGATCCCGCAAATATAATAACTGATCAAGATATTGCGATGAAGGCTGTTATCACAGAGGTATTTGTCAGTTCAGTTCATAGGAATTGCCGTTGGCACATTATGAAAAATGCTAGGAAGACCATGGGTGCTTTCTTGGATAGCAAGGGAAATGGTAAGCAAGAGTTGGCGGATGACTTCAAGAATTGTATTGACAATAGCTTCACGCCGGCAGAGTTTGAGCAGAAGTGACAGGTATTGCTGGATAAATATGAGCTCAACAATGATGAGAGGTTCCAACATTTGTATGACATGAGACATTGTTGGATCCCTGCGTATTTTATGCATTGTTTCTTCCCCTTCCTCCAAACAACAGCACGGAGTGAAGGCTTCAATGCTGTCCTGAAGTGCTATGTCAACCCAAAGAACTCGATACTCAACTTTGTGCAGCAATATAAGAAGATACAACAAAGGATTTTCAGCAAGCAAGATTTGCAAGAGGCGGCCATAGCCACGAAGGTCCCACGCTACTTGACGGGGCACCATATGGAGCATCAGATGAAGAAAATGTATACAAGGAGGTTATTCAATGTGTTTCAACATGAGCTGCAGCTAAGTTTGAGCTACTATGTTGTTCGTGTTGAAGGGGATGACTTGATAGATGTTGTTCCGTACAAGCATTGCCCCGATCTGTTGTATGGGACACGGACATTCAGGGTCACGTCGTCCAGGGTGGAGGGCTTTTATAGCTGCACTTGTTGCAAATTTGAGAGAGATGGAGTGCTTTGCTGCCACATATTGAAGGTTTTTGACGCCCTTGTAGTCCGCGAGGTACCTGATCGGTACATTCTCCCTCGATGGTCAGTTGAGCCAGTGGTTGATAGTGGGGTGGAAGTTGCCGCTAACGAGCCTCTTCAAGAAGCCCAGATTACAGACCACGGGAAGAATGTTATACGTTACAGCAGGATGTGCACAAACTTTAATAAGATTGTGAGACCTTTTATGGCTGATGACGAGGGGTATGGCATATTCTCAAAACAAGTGAGTGCCCTGCAATCTAAGCTTGTTGCTTTGAGAAAAAGGAGAGCGTCAAGTGTTCTTCCGGGGGTGGAGTGTGAACAAGTTGATATTGAACAACCCGCTGCGCCAAGGCCGCAGAACAAATCGCGCAAAAAAAAACAAGCTCATCAACCGGAGGGGGTGGGGATCCAAATCTGTTGTGGCAGAACCACCTGAATTATCCAGGCTCAAGTGCGCTGGCCATCACCATAAATGCAACATCGACTCAAACGCACTTCAAACGGAACAATTCTTGGTCTGTCGGGTAACGTCCCGATACAACCACCGGATCTCGGATCGAACAAGCATACCCCGCACGAAGGCGAGTCCAGAGATATTACAACCATATATTTTACAACACAGGCATAGCAGTTATTACAACAAGTTCAAAGTATTATTACAGGTCCAAACTCAGTAAAACGTTATACAAAACATAGGTTTAAAGTTCAGAGTTTAAGCAGCGGAAAGAAAACACGACGGCTACAACACGTCGCAAAAGTATACCAAGCTAGCTCAAGCAAGGTATCACTCGTCGGGGTCATTAACGGCCGGAGACGGATCCCACTCTATGGACCAGCCAGAGGGCAAAGAGCAGGGCCAAGTTAGACTAGCGGTCTGGTCCTCAAAACTCATACCTGAAACAAGATTCAATAGCAAGGCTGAGTATACTAATACTCAGCAAGACTTAACCGTCAACGGATATACTTAGTCCACTTAGCTAGACTATGCAGGGTTCTGTAAGGCTCTGGTTTTCCTTTTGCTGAAAAGCAATAAAGAGTAGGTCCTTAATTTCAAATTTTAGCTTTCAATATTCTAGTTGATTAACCATTCTATGTAAGCAACTAATTCTAATCAATCATGGTAGAACTTTAGTCAAACATGAAGATTGATCATAATAATATTACTCTTATTACTCTCTGTGGCAAAGGGATCAAATAGTCTCAATATCCGCGAGAGACGGACGATTCGAATCGGATTTCCAACCTTACAAGGTAAACCAAACACACACGTTTGGAACACAGTCGGGTCATTCCCAAACAACTGTTGTCCTTTCATTCCGGCTTATGGATAGGGTCACTCTCCCCGACTATAGGGCACCAACTTCCTCCCTGCACCCATGGTGTTGCGCAACATAAACATAAAAACCTATCTCTAAGAGAGAGTGAAAGGTATATCCACTCACCGGTCCGATCAGCTACTAGGCTTACTGCGTACCATATTTACGGCATGTGGCTAGTACGTTCAAACACTTAACCACCGCTACCACACACCGCGACCTTAGCAGAATTCATCAACACAGACGGGGTCTCACCCAAGGTCATGATATCGAACATGACCCCGTCTGACGTCCTTATAGTGATTGCAGATAAAAGAAAACAAGCAACTCCTATTAAGCTCGCGAGTGACAGCCAATCACTCGACTTTTACTAGTCCTATAAGCATAGCAATTACTCGAACTCAAGTCTAGTGTTCAGTACATAGGTTCCTAGGATCATGCATCTAGGGTTTCAATTCAAATCCTAAGAACTGTAAATGCAGAAGTAAGTAGTATATAAAGTGCATAATTTGAAATACTGGGTTTATGTCCGGGGCTTGCCTTCGCGGTAGTCACTAGCTAGATCAGCCTTAGGCTCTTCCGGACTTTGGTCCGGGTCTTCAGTCAGTAAAGCGGCGTTCACTTGGGCTTCTTGATCACCTCCTTCGGACTCCGGGATCAGCTCGTACGTCCCGTCCGCTAGAACAGTCGTATCTATATGTGATGCAAGAAATGGTATTACAACATACACACTTTGCGATAAAGTGGCAGTCTAACAATTAGCAAACATAACTTAGCATATAGGCAATCGTTTATAGAGTAGTTATTTAACATGTCTTACTACACAAAACAACATGATTAACCTCACAAGACAACTTGATTATCTTTCCAAAGTAAGTTTTAGTTAATTCACATAGCATGTAAATCATGGTTTGCTAAGAATTGAGTAACTCAGTACACAACCAGCATTTAAATTCAGTAAAATTACTTCAAACAGGAAGTACAGAGAGCAATCTACCCTGTAAATTTCATACCATTTCATAAGCCAATTATTCAAAAGAAAACATTTACTCAGACAGCACCTGGAATAAGATTAAATTCTATAGACTAAACTAGAGCAAATCAGAGGCTATAAATTTAACAGGATATCAATACAGGGCTAACACAGCTACTGTAAAATTTTCAGAATTTATCTAGGCTTAAAACAGAAGTAATAATTTTGACAAAATTAAACCACATATGGTAAAACTAATTAGTACAGCAAGTTCTATAATGTTTCTAGATCCTAAATATTACAGACATGAACATATGACCAAAATAGAGTTCCACAAATATTCTCAGATTTTTCTAATCAAGGAAACTATTTATTATAATTAAAGCCTTCTTGACAAGCATTAAATCAAAGATATAGTTAAATAGATCTAAAATTTCTCAAACTTGCGCAACAGCAAGGTTTTAGGGACACACATGCATGGAAAAAGTTTCAAAAACAGAATTTTAATATTTCTACCAGCATAAATACATTAGCAAAACTAGTAGATCTAGGAATCTTGAAACTTTGACCTAGTTAAAGATGTCAAAAAGGGTTCAAATTTTTACCAGGTACTAGTAACACTACAAGACACATCCTAGCCAAAAACCACATGAAGTTACTGAGTACAACTCCTAGAACAATTAAAGCCTATTTATTCTATTCTTTTTCTTGGATTAACATGCATACCAAAACTGAAAATGTGTGTGTAACAAAACTTGTAGGTTTTGTAACAAGGATTCCAAAACATTTGGATTTTTATTTTTCTAGCATTTACTAGGAATTTTCAAAGTTCAGCCTAGAAAGAAAAGGAAAGGAACTGAAAACTTGCAGATAGGTCCCTAGAAAGAAAAAGAAGCTTGCAATGTGGCCCCTGGCTCGCCTGAGAAGAGGACAGGGAGGGGAATCGGCCGGTGTTCCGGCCAGGGGACTCACCGGCGGCGAGCTAGAAGTGGCTAGGGAGCACGAGGAGGTCAAGGCGCATCGATTGGTGGGTTTGGTGAGGGCTGGGGTGTTTCCCATGCCGAGGTGTGGCGGCGGCTCGGACAGCTCGCCGGCGGCCGTGCTGCGGCGGTGGAATGGGGTGTAGAGGTGCAGCGTGGCGAGGGAAGGAGGGCTCCAGCGCGGGTGGGAGTGGGGCCAGGGGGTTGCGGGGGTGCCGCGTGTGGCGGTGGGCAGCAGGAGGTGGCCTCCCAGCCTCCCTGAGCGGCGGCGCCGCTCTGCGCCGGCGGCAGAGGAAGCAAAGAGGGATAGAGGAGGAAGATGACAGCTGGACCTATTTGCAATTTCAAAAAAGTTTAGGGCTCGTACTGTAAAACAAAAATAACTCCTAAACTAGGGCTCAAATGAAAAAGTGCCCAACATGAAAGTTGTTCAACTTTTCGAGATCTACAACTTTGATGTTGTGCAAAAATTGATTTGACCAAAGGTTTAAAGGTTATTTTGAAAACATAGAAATGATTTTGAATTTAATGGACTTTCATCTTTTCCAAAGCAAATTCACCTTAATTTCAGGCTAAAAAGTAAAATTTCCTTCCATGTAATGATTACACTGAATTTTACAAAGAAACCCTCCACAAAATCAACATTTGCCCATCCTATTCAAATTAAATTATAGGAAGGACCTTGCATCAAATCATATTTACACAATTAGCCTTATATTTTTAAAATAAGACCCTTGTTCAAGCAATTTAAGCACATGATGCCTAAAATAAATGCAGTTTTACTGTGCAAACACCTAGGGTGTCACATCTGTCACAACAGCCTAATGGTGCGTATTGTCTTAACTGAACGTAGCAACTTGTACTTCCTTGCCCCTAGCAACTTCTACTCATTCAGCCTAGCAACTTCTACTCCTTGTTCTAGCAACTTGTGTGTATTACTCCTAGCAACTTGAAATTGTTTTGACTTTTCAGGCTCGTATGTTGCTGGTACTGAGATTGGGAACCCACCAATAACAAAGAAGCAAGGGCGTCCAAGGTCAAAGAGATACAAGACAGGGTTAGGGTTGCTTCCCCCAAAAAAATCACCGTGTGGCTACTGTGGTTCAACAGAACATACCACATCAACTTGCCCCGCCAAGCTGGCAAGGAAGCAAACAAAAAAACTCTCGGATAAATCACTAAATGAGGTTGCTGCTGCGTGAAAAAACAAGATGTGTTGCAGGGGGGTGCATCTAACATTTTTTCCACTTCCTTGTAATTTATTAAACTGCAATTAGTGAATTGATTTTTATTAAAGCATGGTGTGTGGTGATGTAATAATAAATAGTTGATGCTTTTGTATATTTCAAACTTGCTATATATATGGATAAATATACTTTTAATAAAGCTTTGTGTATGGTGGCGTATGAAAAAGAAAGATTAGAAAATTGCAGCTTGCATGTTGAATTAAGTTAACAGAAACACAAAGTGCAGATCTAATGTACAGAAGTTGATATTTGAAAAAAATATTTGTGCACAATTTGCTGTTTCGACTTCAGACAAGTTGCCTGTTGGGCTAGTCTCAAGTTGCCAGTGTAAATAACTCCATATATTACATAAGTTGCTGATCACATAGGATACCTCCATATATTACATAAGTTGCTTCTCACACAGGAAAGGGGGGGGGGGGGTAAAAAAACGATCAGCATATCTGAGCATTGTTTAAAACCACAGAGAACATCTATATACAGAGTACATGCATCATGAAAAAATCGCAAGTTGCTGTTGGACTGGCCACAAATTGCATACAAGTTGTCTGTTGAACTGGTCGCAAATTGCCAGTATATTAAAATAAAATGGGAGCATCTATATACAGAGTATATGCATCATGTGAAAAACACACACACATCTCTCCTCCCCTTCCCCACTCCGCTCCTAGCCTACTGATTTGCCATCTTTCCCTTTCCCTTTCCCTTTGAGAATAGTTCAGTCTTGTTCTCTAGCTTGTTGGCAGGGCTTTGAAGCCACTCAAGAAGAACTCACTTCCTCAACTTTATTTCATCAAACTCCATCATATTTGGGAGGTTGTGTCCATCCCAGTGCTCTATGGCCTTGAGGGTGAACAGACCGTAGTCATGACTGAGTTTGAGGGTACAAAAAAATGAGAGGCAAATGTTAGATAATGTAGAACTTACAAAATGTTACAATATCTACAGTTCTGAATTCAGTTTAGGATAAAAAAAAAGAATGACTTGTGCTTACATTCCGAATTGCTTGTACCCCTCAATGAACTACGTCTCGAAGTTGTAAATGGTAGGGATCTTGCACCCCGCAACCTTAGATGTGTACTTGTTCTATAGGGTGATCACTTTTGCACGCACCTGATTTGCTTTCCATCTCAATTCAGCATTGTCGCTATTTCTCAGAGAGTCTATGATTTGAAACTTCTTATCTGGCATATTTACAGCAAATGTGAACCAGTGGCCATCGCCGCCCGGCTGCGCTATATTCTCTTGGTGCACGGGAAATAGTATTTGTATAAAATCTGTTGAATAACTCACATGACAACAGAGATAAGTTGCTGCTAAGGGAATGAATAAGTTGCTGGAAAAGAAAATCAAGTTGCTGATAAAAATAGAAAAAATACTACTGAACTGGGCAAATATACTAATCCAATTCAATTTTTGTTCTGCATTCGGTTAAAAATAGATTGGGAAAAAAAATGGTGCTGTTAATGGGAAGTGATATGCAATGTTCAGCAATTGAAGCAGTATCCTATGAGTCTGTGACCTCGACAAATATCTAACTTTGAATATTGCTATCAGAAAGCTACCTAACTCTAATGTTGCAAATCAAAAACTACTCATTACTCTTAATATTTGCAATCAGAAAACAAAGGTATTGGGAAACTACTCCTTAATAATATTGCAATCACCAATGGATTCTGTGGGCTGAAATTTGCTAGAATCATACAACACAAGTTTGCAACTAGGTTACTAGGCAGACAGTACAAAGTTTTCAAGAAAAAGAAAAATGTGGTTTTACTATTTCATAGTTTGACTCGCGAAACTCAAAAGCGTTCTTGACAATGTTGCTGTTCATGGGCCCTGTCATCATTTGGATCTGTAGCAAAAAAAAGTGTATGGCAAAAAATGCTCAGATATGCACATGGGGGACATACTTTCAGAACGATAAGATACACAAAAATGTCAGAGGGGTCAAAGGGGGAAAAATGATATTACCAACACCCATGGGGACATTATCTTTGTCCTCTTCTTTCTAGGGTCCTGTGACAGCACGTAAGTCCCGAGATGCAAGGCGTTGGTGCCTAGCGATCTCCCCATAACCATGCCCGCTGCTACCTCTTGTGCTGTAAGTGTTATCTCTTTGGATTCAAAGAATATTGTGCTGCCAAACAAGAAAAGGTTTTATCCACAAATTTCTCCATGACTGATGGGCAGAAAAAAAAGATGGGGGGATAAGATCAAGGTATATTGTCATACCCATCTTCGTGCCTAGTGTGTCTGCATATGATTCTGTACAGTTCATCTTCTGTTGCAAGTTGATCCTTGTCCATTCTTTGAGAATCCTCATCATCTGTAAATCCCAGTGAGAAGCTTGGAGCATCGGGTGCATCCTTGAAACCTTTGCTGTCCTTCAAGTTGTCGACATGCTGCTATCAGAACACAGACATGTGCAAAAAAAATTAACACTTGCATGCTGTACAATGGAATGAAAAAAATGAGAAGAAAGGAAAACATGAGTTGCTATTATCTTTTCTACTGCTGCTTTATGCATAGCTTCCGTGCGCCCATCGCCAAGTGTTTGGGTTGCAATCTGTGTAAATGAAGAGAAAAAAAAATGGATTAGCACAAGTTGCTGGTTTGCAGCAAAAAATGTGATGGGGGGGCATATTTGCATGCGTGAGTTGCTACCTCAGCTTGTTTTGGGATGGTATCTGATTTTTCTGGAAACTTCCTCGCATACACTTTGGTCGCTGCTACACCAAGAAGCGGCTCTACCTTTCCCTCATCTTGCTCCTTTGCAGTATTGGATTTGGGCATCACCGGTGGCAAGCCTCTTCCTCTTGTGCTAGCAAGCTTTTTTCTTGACAGTACATCTGACCGCTCCGCCTTTCTCTTTGTTCTCTTGGGTTTGGACACTTCTTCCGGAAGATTGTCCACAGGCAGTGGTTGCAACAAATCTTCCAGAAGCTTGTCCTCAAACTTTTTTGCTTGCTCTTTCGGTTCAGAATTCATCTCATCGGACATTGTGACCGTGTCTTTCGCCCCTTTAAATTCTTTTGTGACAATATCATTGAAGACTTCCTTCTCATTGGGCACGAGCGGCACATCGAGGAACTCAGGTGGTTCAAAGATCAAAGGCTTCCTATTGGGCGATGTAGCCATTAAGTTCAATAGTGTCATGCCTCCCGGAAGCCCATACCGATTTGCTGGTGTAATCGGTGACAATCCGCTAAACTTAGAGCTGGATTGTGTGCCCGATTGCGTACTGCATGGTGTGCCTTGATAATTGTCACCAGCCTCGTCTTTAGGTGATGGTGCTTCATCAAAATCTATCAAAAAAAAGATGATGTGGTCAAATGTAAGTTGCTACTGATCGAAACATAAGTTGCTGCTAAGCAAAATCATAAGTTGCTACTGATCGAAACATAAGTTGCTGCTAAGCAAAATCATAAGTTGCTGAATAATTCAATCCAAGTTGCTGGTTCAACGAAAAATGCTAATACAAAAATTGCTGCTGGACTGATAAAAAAAGTATATTTTCCTTGTTTTCCATCATCTCTGATGCTGCCATTATCCTTTGATGCTTTGTCGTCATCTTTTGATGCTTTATCGTCGTCCTTTGCACCTTTATCATCATCCTTGGATGGTGCACCTTTAGATTTATAACCCGACTGATCTTGGAGCGATGATGGTTCAGCAGATACTTTAAAAAAAACATAAAACATAAGTTGCAGCTGTCTCCAAAAAGAGAATATGCTACTGAACCAATACAAGTTGTTGGAGGCCTTCAATACAAGTTGCATACCTGATTGTTTGCTGGCTGGTTCGGCTTTGTTGGTCTTCTTTGCATTATCTACATCTTCAAATCTAACCTTCTTCTTGCTTTGCACTATCAAAGAAAAAGAAATGTTTCTGTTAGAAAAACAAACTAAAAGAAACATATGCGATGCTGCTAGTCATTACCTTCGTTCTCAGTAGCTCTTGGGTCAATTTGTGATGAATTGATATCATCTCCAAATCCATCGTTGTTCTCATCATCTTCGTCCCCCTCTGTGTCGCAAGAGTCAAAGTTGGCATAATCATCACCTCTGCTGGAGTCTTCTTCATCACTCCTAATCTCACCGAGTGATTCTTCCAGAATGTCGTTCTTTCTTTTACTCCTAACCTTCCGGGTACCTTTAGAGGTACTGGGGCCTGCTTGACCTCCTTCTGCATGTGCTTCTTGCTGTTGTACCCCTGGCACAACTTTTGTGTTAGGTTGACAAAAGCTTGATTGATTGCAATGCTGAACTTGCTCAGTGCACTTTTGAGGACCTCCCGATTCTGCAAAAAAGAAAAAAATTGCAGAAACATAAGGCAGCAACGAAAAACATAAGATGGTTGGATTATATAAGAGAAATGCGGGAGAAAAATGATGCGTGATGATAGAAAAAAAGGATGGAGGGCAGAAACATACAACAATGACAGATTCCGGCATGTTTGAATCGATGAATTGTTGGATCCTTTCTAGTGCGATCATCATTGTGCTTAAATGTTCTGGCTTTAGCTGTACAAAAAAAGGAGAAAATGTGTGCATGAGTGAATAAAAAAGGGTTACTGGTTTACAAAGACAGCATATAACTTTGCATGTATAACTCTGTGACTCTGTACATGTGTATCCAACATATGTATAACTTGCTACTTACACATACAAGATATTTACAGGTTGCCAATTCCCACACATGCAGAAAGTTGGAGGAAAAAAAGGTATTCGTGCATGAATCTTACTTGTAGTTTGCCGAACTGAGTCTTGGAGAGCTTATCCATGAGGCAGACTTTGGAGACGAGTTGTCCCGTCCACGCAGCGGATCTTACTTCCAAGTCGTTGTTGACGATATCACCAACATCAAGTGAATCTAGATACAATATTTGCATGCACAAAAAGAGCATATTGAACACCAAAAAAGAAAAGGATAGTCAGGTCTTGAGAAAAAAAGAAAAAGGGAGACTAAAAAATGGAAAAGACAAGGTGCTACAAGTCTAGTATCCATACGGTAAGGAAGAAGAGGCACCCGGACACAAACTTTCGCTTCTCAGACTTAAACTTTGCAATTCCTTTAATGAGTCTGTCCACTACTAGTTTGCACCAGTTGTATCCTTTAATCTCTTTGGTGATTGAAATGGAATGGAAAGCCCTCACACACAACTTTGGGCTTGATGTTGGGCACTAGAAGGTGCTAATTGCAAACATTAGCCAAACCTTCAACCATTTGTCATCTATTGAATTCTTTCCCTCACCAGACAACCATTTTTCAACTTCTACAAATGATGGTGCCTTATGATCATACTCATGGCCGAAAACTTGATAGAACTCAGTGAATGTATCTGAATAACTCTTCTTCTCATAAACGACAGAGTTCGGGCCCATTGCTAACCCCGAGCACTTGTTTAACAGTTTTATCGTCCACCTTTATTGTCCCCCTGTATGGGATCACCAACTCGGACTTGTTGATGTCGAAATTGTTAACTAGCCAAGTTGACAACTTCTCAGGAACAATGTTGCACTTGATTTCAAGGAGTCCCTCAAACCCAACACTTGCAATTCGCTGTTTCTGATTACCCTTGAGATTTTCATTGATCTTGCTCAGTCTTTTCGCTGATCCTTTTTTCCTTATATCCTAAAAAAAGAAATGAAACATTTAATGAGTTTGCACACAATTCATGAATTCAAACTGCTTAAAAAAAGGATTCATACAAGCTACCACATAATTCATGTATAAGCTGCTAGAGCGGACATACTACAAGTTAGCCATAAGAAAAAAAAAGATTCATGCAGCATAGTTTTTCTGCTCTGAATGGTACCTGCTCTATGTGCTTTCTTCCTTCATCAACTTCTGTCGTTTCATCATTCACTACACTGCCTCTAGAAGTACCCTTGTCTGCTCTAGAAGTAGCCCTAGTTGTTCTCTTTGGAGACAGGGTTGTATTAGTAGCTTCAATATTGCGTTGCTGGGCCATGCTATAAAAAAAGTGCATAAAGAAGATGTGTCAGACAAAATAATAACCCCCATGATAAACAGAATAAATTGTTGCGAAAGGGATGAATAAGTTGCTGAAAAAGAAATCAAGTTGCTACGTGGGTTCAGAGAAAAAAAAAGAGTTCAGTGGGTCCTAGTGTCAAGAAATCATCCTCTAAAAATAATAACCCCCAGTTGAATAATAACCCCCCCATGATAAACAGAATAAGTTGCTGCATAGGGAATGAATAAGTTGCTGGAAAACAAAAATCAAGTTGCTATGTGATCATAGAACTAAGCAAAAATAATTTATTCAAGATAGCATCACAACTGGGACTACTCTCAAGAATCATATAGAGTAGGGCTATGGCAAAAATTGGGTCAATCCAGAAAAGCTAGTTTGTCATCACATTAATTACTAATTTAACATAAATGCCTAGGTCTGTGTCATCCAATATTGCTGCTAGAATCGGTGCTGATGCAACAAAAACATGATTCCAATGATCACACAATGAATGCTCATCCACTGAAAATCACAGCCGATATTTATGGATTTCCAATTTCTAATGAATACTAAACAATCAATTTTGGCTCCAGTAAAAACATGATTTCAGTTTCTAATGAATAGTAAACAACCTCATAAATCTAGCATCATGAAGCATCATATCAATTTCAAGTAAAATCATGATTTCAATTTTCGCCGCAGCAGAAGCATCATGAAGTCGCCCATTCGTTTTATGGTCAAGGAAACACGATTTTGCTTCCAGAGGCTGATCATAATATCCAGCAGCAGCAGCCACAAACGCTGCAGGCACACAGCCAGGGCCTCTGTCCGCAACCAAGACACCCCAGTCATTGTATTGTTGCATCTTATGCTGTTCAAGGAAATGGGCAGACCTATAGCTCCGCATACAAGAACCCTTCTAACTGCCCTGCAACTGTGGTTGTTGTTCTGCCTCAACCTCCAGCTACTCTGCTCCTATGGCCTCTAATGAATACTAAACAATCAATTTTGGCTCCAGTAAAATATTTCGGGTTTGCTTGTCTACTGGAACCTACTCCGACAACCTCTTGGTGTCTCATGGTGCTATATGTTTTCCTTGAACCAAAAAAAAAACACAAAAATGATACAAAGTTGCCACGCAATTTGATACAAAATTGCCATAAACAAAACAACTAGGCAGAAAAAAATTGGAGAATAGAGAGTAGTCACCGTGATTTCCCAGCAGGGGGAGTAGTGCCGTGCCGGGCGCTGCCCTCATCGGGGAGTTGGCGCCTCCCCCACGACTCGACGCCCTTGTTCGCGGGCGACCCGCGACTTCATTCGCTGCGTCGTTATCGGATCCTGGGTCCGCGGAGGTGGAGGAGGTAGTCGGCCTGGGACCCCGCATCGCGAGCGCCTTCCTCCCTTGATGCAAGCTGCCGGTGCCGCCACGGCCAGCACCACCCGGCGGGGCCTCCTCTCTAGCGCCGCTGGCGGATGTGGCGGATGTTCCTGCCATGCCGCCTCTGCCGCTACTCCTCGCAGCCATCTCCGCCACTGCTCCCCGCTCGAGATCTACCCGAGCAGGGGCCTCTGCAAACCCCCGTCGGGTCCTCCCGCCGGTCTGCAGCCGCTCTGCCAACCTCCGCGGGCAGCACCTCCGCGTAGCCACCCCCCACACGCAGGACGACCGATGAGGCGCGCGGAGCGGCGGCGGTTTGCCCGTAGGAGCAGGGCGCTGCGGGATGAGGAAACCACCCTGGATCCGGATTTGGAACGGGGGGAAGGGGATGTCGGGGCGAGTTGATGGGCCGGTTTGGACGCGGCCTACTGGGCTGGGCGGTCGCGCGCTCGCCGCGGGGCGCGACGAGTCGTCCCTTAGCTTTTTCCTTTTTAAATAGTTAGGTGCAATTATTTAACATTGTTTTAAATGAATTTATATTTTCGTTGTCCCTAAGCTCGTTGGTCTATTGGAAATGCGTATACGATCAGAGTGCATTCACAATCCTTTTGCTCATAATGGGCCTCCAGTTTAGGCCCATGAGTTCACTCGCGTGTGGCCTGCTCAGAAATTGCTTTCTGCGATATCTGCGAAAAATCGCTTCCCCCACCCCCACCCATTGGGACCAAATCAATAGTACCTATCATGATCAGATGTTTGCAACATGAAGACACGTAAGCATTAGTTTACAGTTTAATCCAACGTTTCTGCAACAAGAATTTTGCGTTGACACTGTACCATGTATAAATTATAATTCATTCGGCATAACAATCCAGCCTTCTCCTAAGTCCATCTTAAAGATGATATAACTCCACGCAATAAAATTAAATAAATAAATTTTTTTTGAAGGAAACCTCTTTCAAAAAAGAGTTCCAAAGGAAATGAAAAGGGGGGATCACTTTTTAAGAAACAGGGACATGTCCTCGACTGGTGAGCTGGTTGCTACTTCTTCCGTCCCAAATTATTAGTCTTTTTGGCTTTTATAGATTTATACATTTTGTTATGTACCTAGACATAATATATATGTAGATGCGCAACAAAGTTTATGAATCTAGAAAAGCCAAAATGACTAATAATTTGGGGCGGAGGGAGTATTATTTTTGCTAATAAACGGTATCAAAAGCGACAGACCCAGCCAGCCCACTAGCTTTCCGCACTGATACTCAAAAAGAAAAAACTAGCTCACTGCACTGCATTCTTACCTTTAACTACAAGCACCTGAACTTCCGTTAGCAAACCGTTGCCAAGTTTGAAAACTTGTAGAAGCAGAATATAAGTTTTTTTTGGAGGGGGGCAATACTATAATTGTTCGAGTTATGGGACTAGAAATGCAGTTCGGTCTTGTTAGACCTATATGCACCTGAGATGTTTTCAGTTTTCACCCATGGGTTTTAAGTGTACTAGAACCTTTGGCGCGCGATGCGCGCCCTAGCCCTATCATACAAACAATCAAAAAGCGTGTACGAAAATAAAAGGCAATCAGCACATCCGAGCAACTTATAATCGAAGGTGTTTGTTTGGCATTTAGATGATTAACATTACAACACATCCATCCACCTTGCCTAGGTGTTTGTTCGGCACTTAAATGATGAATATTATAGCACATCCATCCACCCTGGCTACCGTACTCATAAGATCCGAGGTGTTTGTCCGGCAATTTCAAACATGAAATTACAGCATATCCGATCACCTAACCATCCTACCGATTTTTTGGTGTTTGTCCGGCATCTAGAACATCATAATTACAGCACATCCGATCACCATAAATGGCATAACCAGTATCAATAGCTACCAAGCAGCCTACCCGATAGCTTTTGATACTAACCTGAATCGTCATTGGAAGAGAAACGTAATCAAAATGCTACACATGTTGCAGGCACAGGCTGACGAAGATGATGCGTCGACATAGACGAAAGACGCTTAAAAGTGGACTGCAACGCAGAGCGGCAAAATGAGCATGAGCTTGTCTGCTCATGCCTCCTTGCTAGGGCTGCAAAATGACAGAAGTTCAATTTCCAACATGTATCTACCATGGTGATGTAAAAGAAGCATGCAAAACACGGTGTAGGGTTCTCATCTAATGTGTAAATAAAGATACTTGCCATATTCTGCTATAATATGCTGGAGATATCCTGGACTACCTAGAATAGCTATCTCATTCCAGGCTTAGCACATGTATCCTAGGAACATAGAATTTGCAGTGATGGACCTGATTTCAGGGAATGCATCAAAACAACTCTGAAAGCCCAAATCACTAATATTTATTCACATCGCTAAGCAACATGACTCTTTATCCTGAATAAACAACACAAGCTATGTACCAAAACAATTTATCATCTATCACAATTACCATGAAAGCCCCAAGACCCTCACAGTCTTGCAGTAGTATAGCAAGTACAGCCACCTAGGTTACAATTTTCAAATTTACATTTAACCTGACATGTCTAATTCACTTGAACATTCACATACCAACCAAGTATTCTAAGAAATTAGGCAGCAGCTAATTTGATAGGGAAGGAGCAGAGAAACCATCTGTTTCATAAACTCAGCAAGAAAAAAAATGCAGGATGCATATGTCTATATCCATCTTTTGGTCTATAAATCAGGAAGGCTCATGGAAGCTTCGCAGATCAGCTTTCAGTTTGTTCATGAGCAAAGGTATGTGAGCAAATATATAAGACTTGACTACATGACTGGTTTGAAAGGAACATTAGCATATTTGCCAGGGTGTAGAGGCTAAGCCTTTGACTTAAAGGAGAGACATAGAAAGGGCACCTTTGCTGATCCGCAGAGGGTGCACCCCCGCTGCTGCCACCGTCGTCTTCTTCGGCCTCATCATCAATCAGGAGCTTCTTGGCCACGTTTGCTTTGCTCGTTGGACGGGACCTCTAAGCAGCATCATAAGCATTTGTAGAGAGGCTTGTGTCTATGTGAGAATTTGTAAGGATGGCTAACCTTTTCCTAGTGAAGGGCTTCTGTGGCACCAGAGCACTCTTAGAAGGCTTCATAGCAGGATTTTCAGACTTGTCCTAGGACAACAGATGCAAAGGCGGTCAGCAGTGTGTTCTGTAAGCAGCAACATGTAGTTTATAACAAATTGAGTAGCGTGTATCTTGTAATTAGCCATGCTCTTCACACTTTGTGGAGTCTGCGGTGCATCAGAGGCAGGTAAGGCAGGCCTGACCGGGGAGGCGTTGGAGGCATGGCTAGCATCAGAGCAGGCAGCAATTGGTGACATAGGAAGAGCCTGGCTCTATTGAGAAGCGCCCTGGTGAGAAGTGCCATGCATGCTGGCGGTGGCACCTTCTGACAGCATGAGTGAAGATGTCTGGGATGTTGCTGGCATCACTGGAATGATAGAGCCTTCTTGACCGACTTCTCTGACCACTGTGTTGACCTGAAGTGTAATGGTGCCAGAATCTGTTGTACTATCAGTAAAGCTTACTATCCATGTGAACGTCTTCTCAAGCAGCTTTGTAAGCTCATCTGGAATGAAGTCAGCTGTGTTTTCAGCCACAAGGGTGTCAGCTGATTTCCTTGTCAGTCGCTGAGCTTGCCTCCCAAACAGAATGAACTCGACATTAGCTGTGTTGTCACCAGCTAGTATGGATAGCTTGAACCTATTGTTGATAAGATCAGAATAAGCAACAGAAAGTATCTGGTCAAGAAGCATGATAAGTTGATATGCAGATAACTAACCTTTGATTGGGCATCCCAATGTAGTTGCACTTAGGACCTGTGCACTTGTAGGAATCACCGTGGCGCTTTGTTGTCTTCATGCATTTCTTGCACGCATTGTACCACCAGTTGCTGCCGATCTTCCTTGCGCTCACAGTGACTATAAACTTAGTTTTCTGCATATAGCAACATGAGTCAGAAGAGAATGAAGCTTACAATAAATTCCTGAATGAGAGTACACCTAAAAGCTTCTAATAAAACCCTGATAGCAGAAGGATAGTATGGAAGTAGCATGGAATGCGTGAAGGGTTTGAAGTTTGTACCTGATACTCAAATGGATTGAGATCCAAAATCTTAGAGATTTTTTTTTCTTGAGCAGGTTCTTTTTGGACAGCAGCACTTGAGCCCTTAGACCAAACAATTTGGCTTATACCCTGGCTTCGCGCTGTCAGGAAAGAGGAGGTAAGATGCTATTAGAAGCTGTTGAATAAATACTGGGAATCTAAAAATGTGACTGTCTATATGAGCATAGCACCTTGCTAGAAGCTTCCTTGTATCAGGAATGTTAGGATTGATGTACCACTTGCAAGGCGAACTCCCGGATAGGGACATACCTCCAAAGCTTTTGACAAGAGTACCAACGAATAGCACTACCTGTGGAGAAGTCTGACCATCTTTGTGGACTTCATCCGCTGGGAAAGCTATGGCACGCTCTGACCAAAGCACGACATCTAAGAGGATGTTGCTACAGCATCGATGAAAGGCTTAGTTAGGGATAGCCATCTAAACGTGTTCCTATAACTATTGGTGTGACAGGATCTCTAGGCTATGATAGAGTAGCAAAATTAGGCTGAAATGACAGAATGTGAATAAGTATATATTGAGCAATAAAATCACCTTGGTGTCTGTATAGTGACGGTCCTCTTGGTGCTGTTGCCCTGCCTTAGCTTTGTTTGTGTTGTCCCAATATTTGAAATGGCAGTTATGACTCCAATAACATCTATGTGGAGAAACATCCATCGGTTAAACAGGGCATGTATGGAAGAATATACCGGTATCAATACTGTAAGATGAATACACACACCAGGAAGAGATTTGTTTACCTGTGAACTGCGTCCTGGTGTCAATACGTGCTTGAAGCTGTTCTGGTGAGGCAAGTGAGTAGGCATACATTGGGAAAGCAGGAGGAACAGCAAGAACTTCTTCCACTTTGTTCCATTTTGTGAACACAAGCATCTGGTCATTTTCTACTGGCTTGTAGTAGATGTTGGAGGCTCTGACCCGAAAGTAGGAGAAGGTGTAGACACCTCCTTCCTTGACGCGGGTCCTGAACAATTCATCAGCTGGAGGGTAGACCTGGGCTTGGATGCTATTACCCTGTTGGGAAAAAAAAAGAGTTCCATAAGTACTGGTTAACAACAGATAACAGGGACTGAAAGGGTATATTAAGGAGCAGATTAGAGCTGCATACCTCCTCATCAATGAGAACCATGTCAGCGTGAAGGAGCTTTGTTTCGTTATTAGTGTCATAGAAGTTCCAGGACCTGGAAACGCGAACGCACACGCGATCGCTGCAGTTCCCAGCCAAATGGTTTGGAAGAAGCAGGTCTGCCATCTGCAAAAGACAAGAAAAGAGTTCGTTGTATGTGAACATAGGCAAGCAACATGAACAGAGCATGGGCAGTAAATACAAAGGACACCATCCAATCAAGAACAGGACCTTAGCAAAATGCAAAGAACCATTGCCTATTGGTATTAGGCATAAATCAGCAAAAGGTAGAAGGGTTTCTTGCACAGCAGGCATCTCAAAATAGAAGCATATAAGCCCACAAAATATATGTACAACAAAAGACATTGCAGTGCGAAGGTCTGGGCTGCTGTCGCATCAGCGGCAGCAAGAACCTCTCGATACACCACATTCCAAGTCTGCGATCCACACGTTCCATCACCATTATCGATCAAAATCCTAAGTCCGCTTCTAGACGTGGCTCTTGAAATCGCAACATACAACTGCCCGTGCGTAAATACAGGTTTTTTTAGATAAAGGCCTACCCTTGATAGGGTTTGGCCCTGGCTTTTATTAATTGTCATCGCATAGCACACGCGTACAGGGAACTGCCTGCGCTGCAAAGTGAATGGCCATTTTACATTAGTTGTGTTAAGAGCTGTCCTAGGTATAAGTACGGTATCTCCGACATGCGTCCCTGTTAGCATCACACACTGTAAAAGGCGCTGACCAGGTTCAGTAACAAGGAGCCTAGTCCCATTGCAAAGGCCCATACTTTGATTTAAGTTCCGCAACAGCATCACTATGGTTCCTCTTTTAAGCACAAGTTTATGTGTAAGGAAATTATTTGCTTCAATAGAGTTTAGAAACTCAATGGGATACAAGATGTCAAAATCAGGAATCTGCTCGGAAGTTATTGATACGGTGTCGCAGCTTATATATGTTATAGCATCGCCAGGTAGCATGGAGACAATGTAGTATTGATTTCATCAACTGTTTGGTTATTTGGGCACACAATGGCTCAGGAAGCTAAATATGTAGGATCACGATAGCGTCTTAGCAAATCAGGATAGACCTCGGATACAAGAGCAGCAATCTTGTCACCCTCGGTGTGAGTTTGTAGATCGTCAGGAATAGTAACCCATGAGGGCTCGCGTTCATCCCCTCTCCTCTCGGCATGGACAGTACCGTCACCAACGGCTAGGATCCATTCACTAAAGCACTGCAACTCATCGCGCTGGTCCCCTTGCAATGAAGGGTCCCGCAGCCGCATGTTGGTATGCAGTTTAAGAAGAACCACATGCTTCCATAGCCTAGAGTTCGTAATTGATGTGCCAACCACAGCTGCACGCGAACCCTTTCGCACCACTGGTAAGATTTGGCGAAAATCGCCGCCAAGAACGACAGGCTTGCCTCCAAAAGGAAGCATGGCATTGTCGGGTTTATGCTCGGACAGGATGTCTTTCATTGTTCTATCCAA
This sequence comes from Panicum virgatum, assembly GCF_016808335.1. Taxonomy (NCBI): domain Eukaryota; kingdom Viridiplantae; phylum Streptophyta; class Magnoliopsida; order Poales; family Poaceae; genus Panicum; species Panicum virgatum. Next base: position 47,119,060 of record NC_053153.1, on the reverse strand, counting down.
TGCCTCGAAACAGCGCCGGTTGGTCATTGGGGCCTCGTCCCATTTAACAAGTGATGCTACCTGTATAAGTTCGGCAAGCATAGTACCCCTTTTGACGCCACATACTGCAGTTTCAGTTATGTCAAATGGTATTTTAAATCGTGAGTGTGCAGTGCGTCCTCTAGGTAACAGCAAGGAAGCCACGCCAGATGATGCAACAGCGAGCACAATTTTTTTTTCAGACCGGAGTTTCGCTATAACAGCGTTCCATAGAAATGTTTTTCCAGTCCCACCATGACCACACACAAAGAAAAAACCAGCTGTCCCGTTTAAAACGCAATTCATGATCCGTTCGAAAATGTTTTTTTGGTAAGAGTTTAGCAGCGACAGTAAAGATGAAGCATGCATGGATAGCATCAAAGGTTCGGTATCGAGCTCATCGTTAATTAGTCGGTTATCATACAGACCATAGGTTTGTACTGTCAAACTTGGCAAACCGTATGTGGCTATGTTCCCCCCACAGTTTGCAAACATTTCTATTAGTTTTAGTATAAGAATGTTCATCAGTTGCTCATGTGGAACAACATATCCAGGGTTGCCAAGTGCATTTATCAGTCCTTTGCGTATGTCATCGGTAAGGTAAAGCCAGTACTTATCAAATAAAGAACGAACATTGCCGACAGAGCAGTGAAGCACAACAGTGACAAACAAATGCCTAAGCTGATTGGCTGATGCTGAGACTATAGCCTCATCAAACAACAAGATCCACTCATTGTCACTCTCTAGCAACCCTCTTGCCTCGCATGCCTCTCGGTATGTGTTGTACACCCTACCATCAAAGGTTCGCACATCAGCGTAGTTTGTCACACCTTTAACTATCATCAAGAGAATGCGCAAATAGTAGAGCTCTCCAGCGGTTGGATGCACGTAATACATGCGCCCAATTTTGGCATAAGGTGCCCTTTTCCGCCAGTAACGGTCAGAAGCAACCCAAGTCCATTCTTTGGGGAAATCACAATAGGTCAGGTTTCTAGCATCACTGTATTTTGCATTAGCATCAAACCACGCAGTTAGCATCGTGCTTTTTGCTACTAGGCTAGAAAGCAAAGCTTGCAAATCAGCCCCTGGCTCATAACGGACATGGTTCATTCCAGGAAGATGAACACACATCCGCTCTACTGGAGGTACTCTGTAGTGGATATCGTATTCAAAGGTACGCCATAAGGCCTCGCAGACAGATAGGTATCTAGCATCTATGTATTCTTGAATCTCATTGCGTGGAGCCAAGCCAGGGCCAGGAGAGGCGTTAGCTGTTTTCGAAGTAACCTCGAAGTAAATTTTTGCTCTATCGCTTCCCTTAGTGACATATTTGAAGAAGTACTTAATCATATTCGATTTATTGCACCATTCAACATTGATGTGGGCATTGTATTTCTTAAGAAGGTTCATGTTGTATGGTACAATGTTTCTATTATCGAGTCTAACACCATTCTTGATCACATGTCTACCGTCTTCCCTACGTCGGTAGATACTGAAGCCAAAGTCATCTACTATAGTTTCTTCTCGGAAAGCCTTAGGGAAATTTTTCGAGCACTTATCATCCTTCATGCACGGGCATTTTTTATTGACATTGCCACATGGGCCATGTATCATGAATTCATCAACTAATGCATAACCAAGTGGGTCAAGCTCTATGTCTGGTATCTCTGCACAGATAAAGTTATCAATGGTGGAAGCGTTAAAGTGTGAATCTGAATCAGCCAGCCATACAAGGCAATGTATATGGGGAAGGCCAGGTTTTTGGAACTCTACCGTGTATAGAACTGCAGGATTAATAGCGCTGGTTAGGCATGCTAACAAGAAGCATAGAAATTTGGCAATAAGTGGTAGATCATATGGACGCCTACCTGCCCGGACAGCGCCAAAGGTCCTGCCCTCTCTTATATCTTCTATGAACTCATCAACTTTCATATGAAAAACTCGCACAACTAAATCAGATCGATCGCATGGTAATTGGCCTGGCTCATAACGAAGGGCATCAACTATTTCTCTCCATTTTGTATTGCATGTAAAAGTCACAAAAAGATCTGGAGGTCCAAAGACTCTGCATATGGCCATTGCGTCCTGATAGTTCATTACATGGTACCTTCTACCCCCAGTGAAGGTTGCAGGAACAACCGATACACCACCAACAGAGTCCGTGGAAGTTAAACCTTTGTCAATCGCATCAGCTATTCCCTGAACAGACTCATAGCACAGTTCCTTTTGGTGGCCAGCTATCCATTTTAGCCTGGAGCCCTCAACAGTCGAATAAAAGTCAACAATTAGCTGATCGCTCAGTCTACCATAGTAGGTATATGGATTTGGTTCGTTCAGCCTGTAGTGCATATGAAATCTACCATACTCGAGCATGGTAACGTATTTACGTGTAATGCCTTCCTCGTCTGCATCTGTGTATCTAATGCCAAGGGGGAACCCATGCTCGCCATAGGGAAACAGAAGTGGGTACTGAATGGACATGTAGCATGGGTGCAGGCAGGAAACCCGTTTCAAATAATTGTTTTTAGTATTGACAAGAATGTCATAGGTATATTCATGGGCCGAATAGTCACCGACTATTATAGCTGCTATTTCACCACTGGTCGGCAGATTGTACTGGACATCTTGTTTAGAATTACATCCTAGCAACCTTAGAGTTAGTGCCTGGTCACCTGCATCCTCTAATCGTTCTCTAGCATATCTAAAGGCTTTCACAAGGCTATTGTGCTCGTCCAACATTTGTAAAAGGGATAGCGCTATCGCTGGGTCGGGCTGGTTAGCCGAGCTACCATCATCTTCGAAAAGGGATAGCCGGTTCTGTGCCTCATGTTGAGCATCATATACGTACAGCTGGGCAAATTTAGGCTCAGCACCTCGTGAGGGCACCAAAGAGCCAATACGGTGGTGGACAACCCCATTTATCTTAAAGACATAAGGAGCAGTACCATTGTTTATCGTTTTATCAACACGCGCACCTAAAGAAGTGAATGCAAACAGGGAATTGTATGATCTTATCTGCCTAAGGAACCGTCTTGAATGCGTATCACCATCGAATCTGAGCAAGCTAGCTAGAGGTGGAGGAGGCTTTTTGAAAGGTTTTAGGTCAATCTTTCCGGCTCTACAGCAAAGGTTGTACACAACTTTTCTTTTCGATATATTTGACGCACTCTTCACTCGTTCTTGAAACCAAAATACAACACCGCATTTCAGACACTCATCAGATGGGCCACCGTAGTACAATCTGCCTGGATAAGCCTCTACATGAGCGGAAGGTAGGATCAGGGTCATATGGTTAGCAGGTAAAAGAATAAAAAGATGGTCTAAAAGGATAGATGGAAGACCTTTTAGTTTGTCCACAGAGGCCTTATCAGGAGGAATTGTCAAAGCGGCAGCAGGATCATTAGCAGAGCATCTCTTATAGCGCATCCTACTGATTCGGTAACGGCGGTTTTGCGTAGCGACGTTTGCAGGACAGTCCATCAAGGATCATTTTCCTGATCATTTTTGTTTAGTAAAGGATCGTTGTTGAAGCTCGCAGCTAATTCAATGGATCATGTGTGTGTGAAACCAACTCATTTGTTGTTCTTGGTGGAACCGGAGTCTGGCGACAAGGCTGGCCTAAGCGCACCAGATATGGCTGGCTGGATGGACCAAACAAGTCAGGCTCGCAGGAATGTCCACTGCTGCTAGCAAAAGCAGGTTCGCTAGAAAAGCCGAAGGAATGGGCAACAGGGTAAGCAGGCAGGGCACTCTGTAGGGCAGGCCTCCTTTTTTGAGCTTTGGCATGACAACGCGCCACTCTCTCACTCGCAGACCCAGCCATGACTAAACAAAAAGAAGAGCAGAAAGCACATAGTTAATATTGGATAAAACATGTGGATGCACTGCTGCTACTCAGATATATGTGCATAGGGAAATGATCGAACATAGAAGAGGGGAGGTCTAAAAGAAGCAGAAGAAGAGGAGAGAGGACTGCACATGGAGAAGGGAAATCAAGAAGAGAAAAGGTATAAATCAGAACCAAGAAAGGGAAGAGGAGTAAGCTAGAGAAGCACAAGGAGATGAGAGAGAACTGCACATAGAGAGGGGAAATCAAGAAAAGGAAAGGTATAAATCAGAACGAAGAAAGGGAAGAGGAGGAAGCTAAAGAGGAGGTTTGGCTATCTAGAATTAGAAATGTCCTGGACACAAAACCTATAGAGAAGGCCTACACTGACAGCGGTATAGAGCTGGCACACAGAATTATAGGTAAGCCTCACATGGAGCAATGCCAGACAAACACCTAGGCTAATGCAGCAAGGTAAGGAGATCAATTATAGGCAAGCCTCACACGGAGCACTGCCATCTACATAAGAGCAAGAAAGGAGGACAAACACCTAGGCTAATGCAGCAAGGTAAGGAGATCACAAAGCTACAGATGGGTCTTTCCCATGTGGGCAGCAGAGCACATGCATCAATAATATCAACACTCCACAATAAAAAACAAATAGGGCATATAAAAGAACAAGAAAGCCAAATTTCAACAACTACACAGAAAATTTTGCGTATAAAAGAGCTGACATGACATGAAAGAAAGATGAACAAGGCGTACCTTCACAACCACTGGTTGCAGTAGCAGGAAAGTAGGGACCAGCCTGTGCCCAGCAACAGCAGCCTAGCAACCATATAGCAGACCATATATAATTTTTTTTTGATATTTACCAACCATATATAAATCAAACTTGATAGGCTAAAGCACTCCAGCAAACTTGATAGGCTAAAGCACTTCAGGTCGTAGCTAGCTTAATGAGCAACTGCCATAATGCTAGGAGAATAAAAGTTGCACGAAGGATCATGAAATGGCAGTCATCTAAGCATGAAAGATACAATTTGGCAAGCTATCTAAAAACTCCATCTCAATTACAATACTTGCCATCTGACTATCCTAACTCACGACAACGACCAGCTGTTCACATAACAGTAAAGGAGTCCAAGTCTACATGAACACCAGCAGGCAAATATTGTCTGCAAAAATACATCCTAGAGATTTAAACGCTGTCCATGACAAAGTGCAGACTAAATAAATATTAACAGGCCAAGCTAGCAACAATACCAATAGATCTAAAGAAACAGCCTCATGTTCCCCTCAATGATATTCAATTCAGCCAATCAAAAATAACTATTCCAGAAATTGTAAATGTAGCTCAGAATAGCAAGCACACTAACTCCAAACATGTCAAGCAAGTGCATGACTGGCATGCAGATGTGCAGACATTCAACCTGAGTAGACATCTCTAACTCCATAGAGCTAGAGTGTAACTTCTTTGCAACATCCATTCAATTTAGACACAGACTAATGCAACCTGTGGAGAAGTGAAACGAAGAAGAGGAAAGGTATAAATCAAAATCAAGAAAGAGAAGAGGAGCTAGCTAGAAAAGCGGAGATGACAGAGAATTGCACATGGAGAAGGGAAATAGCAGACCATATATAAACTTAACTTCATATTCGCAGACCATATATAAATCAAACTTGATATTTGCAAACTGTCCTATAGCAGGCATATAACAAACTTTTAAAAAAGACCACCACAATAGCAGGATATAGGAAGAAAGAAGCCTCAAAGTTGCAAAGGCACAAACTGTGGACACGTCAAAGCCTATAGCCATGAACCCTGAATGCACATGGAGAGGGGAAATAGCAGACCATATATAAACTTAACTTCATATTCGCAGACCATATATAAATCAAACTTGATATTTGCAAACTGTCCTATAGCAGGCATATAACAAACTTTTAAAAAAGACCACCACAATAGCAGGATACAGGAAGAAAGAAGCCTCAAAGTTGCAAAGGCACAAATTGTGGACACGTCAAAGCCTATAGCCATGAACCCTGAATATCTTAATGCAAAGTTACAAATTTGTTCTATAGCAAGCATATAACAAGTCTTTAGAAGACACCAGCACAAGAGCATTATACAGGGTTAAATACACACCAGCGACAATACAATAAGCAATCAAGCCATACTGGGAAACATATGAAAGAAACCACACCAAAGCAATTGTTCAAAGATTGTCACAACATAAGCTACACATACAACCACTTGCACAACTTTTGCAGAGGTGATCCTCAGACAAGCTTTTCCAAATGAAAGATCCACCAAGAACCACATATAACTAAAAAAGAGCAGAGCACTGAGCAGCAAGATATGATAGCTCACTACGTAGCACTACACATACATTAGCTCCACACAAACATCAAGCTCAAGACTCTAGGACCTCAAAGACTACGCGATGTGCAGGTTTCCCATCGGCAGGATACAACAACACAAATGAAATCATTTAAATAAAGACAGAAGTTTAAATGGACAGCGAGTGTACCTTGAAGATCTGGAGCACAGTCGAACCAAAAGGTAAGGCAGCTTCCTAACAGCAGGGAATCCAAGGGATGGCGCAGCAACCTCACAAAAAAGCATCACCATTAGTGAAAATCGCGAAACAACTAAGACAAGGCACGGCAGTAGAAAGCAAGAGGAGGCAGTAGAGGAGAACCAACCTCTCCCAGCAGCTGGAGCTCCAAACCCTAGGTGATGTGATCCATGGCCGCTCCAGTTCCTGCAGAGCATCAGGATAAAATAGATCTCAGGCTAGGATGTAGCAATGCGCAAGCAAGGGTAAGATCGGCGATGGCAAGAAGCGCATGGGCTCACAGATCCTCAGACAGTGGAGCAGGCGAAAAAGAGCTGCCGGATGAGGAACACCAAGAGAGAAGCAGGACGGAGAAGAAAGGGGGAAAGAGGAGGGAGAGGAGAGGGAAGGGGCGCGACTCTTATCTCGGCTGGATAGTGGCTGGGTCTCGAGCTCCGGGAGCAGGCCGACGTGACGGGGCGGTCTCGGCCACCGGTTCCGATGGGACGTCGCGGCAGCAGCGGAGGGCAGGGCGGACAGGCGCCGCCTGAGCACTATTTCGGCGTGGGGGGCGGGGGCCACTGTTCCGGTGCGGGGAGACGAGAGGATCCAAGGTAGATCCAAGGCTGGGCAGCCGGAAAGGCCCCGCCTCCCCCGCTGCCATCCTCAATAGCCGGCAAGGCCAGGCAGCCGTGGTCACCAGCACTAGGGCTCCACGTGAGTTCGGCCCACCAGACAACGGCGGCGGGTGGCGTGGTGGTGGGGGGGGGGGGGGGGGGCACTATTCCGGCATGGTGAGGCGAGGGAATCCAGGCGCAGGAGCGCGGGCACACACTGTGTCCCGAGGCCGTGCTGACGGGCAGGTCAAGGCTGCCCACTTGCGCACCGCACCGCGCGGCGCCTTGCAGGGCTGGACAGCAGCCACACACAGCCGCAGTAGCCGTTAGCTGGGCTCCACGGGAGGGCACCCCACCAAACAGCGAGCGCAGGCCGCTCTCTGCCGCGTCCGGCCAGCGCGCGGCCAGCTCGCGGAACCCGACGGAGCCGCAGCTACGCACCCGGCCACCGCTCCCTTCCATGCCCAGACAGACGGGCTCCACAGCCGGGCGTCCCCACTGACTAGAGACTCGATGACCGAATGCCGCGCACGCCGCTCGCTCCCGCCGCTCTGCCTCGCGGTCTCCCGCCGCTTTGCCTCCCACGCCAGCTCAATGCCAGCCGCACGCAGCCGCTGCCACCGCCAGCCGGGCTCCACGGAGTGCAAGGCCCACCGGGCAGCGAGCGCAGTCTTCCGCGCGGAGCGCTCGCTCGCTCACACGTCGCGGCACGCGCGACGCACGGGGTGGCAACACACGCCCTGCAGCAGGCAGGATGCGCGTGGAGCGCTCGCTCGCTCACACGCTGCGGCACGCGGCGCGCGGCGTGGCGACACGCGTCCTGGAGCAGCCAGGAAGCGCGGACATGCGAGCAGGAAGGAGCAGGTGTTAACAATTCTGATGCGGTATGCCCACATAGTTTGAGATACCATTTTCTCTATGATTCACCGCCGCACTGTGGAGACCTGATGCTACCTACTAAGTTTCTTTGATTGACATGCTAGTAAAATACTCATCAAAATTGGCAAAGTTGAACCGTTTAGGCTAGGATCATATGCTTGTCCTCTGGTGGTGGATGCGTGATGTTTTTTTTTCTTTTTTTTGGATAAGTTGGATGTGTGATGTTGGGTTTCAGACTTTATATTTGGAGAATATGAGAGCTTCATTAACTCACACCATGATTACAATCTCTGGCAGTTACTCCCCCCTTCAAATTATTAGTCGTTTTCATGGTTTTCACGGCGTCGCCTAAGCGTCTAGGCGAGCTACGAATTGGGGTGTCTTCCCCACCACACCCTCGGTTTGTATGGCGTCGCCTCTCGCGCCAAGGTATCACTAAGGTGTCGGGAGGACGCCACACAAGCGGAAGGCGGTCGCATGCGGGAAAAATGACGCACAGGAAAGGGTGTGCGCAGGAAATCGTGCGCCTATACTCCCGCGTGGGCCGCCGCATCGCTTCAGTAGGGGAAGGGAGAGGAGAACAGAAGAAAGAGAGAAGAGGGGGAGAGATAGAGGGGCTGCGCAAACCTGGAATCCGGCTGTGCGCTGCCGGCATCCAGTCTCTCCGGCCGTCCGCCTCTGCTGCACCTGGAATTCGTCTGCCGATTCAGCTGCTCTGGCTGTCCGCCTCTGCTCTGCCCATCCACCTTTGCTCCGGCCATCTGCCTCTGCTGATCTGCTCCGTTCATCCGCCGGCCGCCCCTACTCTGACCTGAGCTCCGCCCGAACCCTGTCCGCCGATTGACGCTGCAGATCGGCTCCCGCGGCTCCAATCTCTGCTGCTACTCCACACCTCCCGTGCCACCAACCTCTGCAGCTCTGCCCCCATCAATTTGTGGCTGCTTCCTTCCTCTGCTCCGCCTCTCTGCTTCCTTCCTCTGCCAACGCCCTTACTTCATGTCAGCCAGAGGTATGTCTCCCCCCCCTCTTTGCTCTTCCTTCATGCTACTTGTTGCTGGCTATTTGTATGTGATACTGCAACGTGCTCTGCTCAGTCCTCTGTTTCTATATAGCCATAAGCATATGCTTTGTGATTCTTTTCCTGATGCTCGATGTGTATATTACTACTTTTCAAGTAGTTCATTGATCTCCTCCTTTGTGCTCTGGGTATGTGTTTTGACTATTAGTTTTGCCGTGTTGCTTTTACTAGTCTATTCTATGTGTTGTGCTGCTGCTGTGCTTGACTGATCAAGTGATCAGTATAAATTGCCTATGACATGTGTTTGTTGTCTGCTAATAATTTTTTGCTAGTTTTTTTTGATACAAATACTTTAAGGGAAACCCCTAAAGCTCAATTAGGTGCGGCACCTCGGGTTTGAACCCTCGGCGGGAGCCTCCCAACCAGTGGCCATTGCCACTGCACCATGAGCCCCTTCGCTTAATAATTTTTTGCTAGTTGCTAGTGCCTACTGCCTAGTGACCTATGTAATTAGTAGTTAGTAGTTAACTAGTTACTTTACTTTTCTTTGCATGCAATGGCAGCCAATAGGAAAGAATGGCTAGTCTACCTTCTGTCAACAATGAAAACTATGATCCAAAGACTAATCAAGCAAGGAAGGCTTGGTCTAATGATCCAGGCTAGAAGTATGGTTATTGGGCAAACCTTGAAAACCGAGATCAGGTGATGTGTACCCTTTGTGACATCATAGTTTGTGGAGGGATAAAAAGGTTGAAGCAGCATCTGGCAAGTGGCTATGGGGATATCAAAATGTGTGCAAAGACCACTACTGCAATTAGAAAAGAGATGAGAGATTACTTGGAGGGAAACAGGAGGAGAAGGCCATTGTTCCTAGTAGATGATGAGCAGCAAGAGGAAGATGATGTGGTGCTGGTGGAAGCAAGCCCAACTAAATCTGTTCAAGTGGAATCAAGTGCTCTTGCATCTCAAAGTTCCAAGGTGCAGCCAAGTTCAGGGACTGCAGCCAAACGAAGGCGGGCAACCTATTTATACAAGGCTCCAGAAAGGTAGAAAGCAAGAGTAAGGTGAAGCAACAGTCAATTGTTGGGATGCTTCGGAAAGCACCTGAAGATGTAGTTGATGAGAGGCGTAAAGGGATTTCTCAACCCACAATTCAAACCAAGATGAAGAGCAAGGAAGAGAAGCACTATGTTGATATGCAATGGGCCTTATGGTTTTATGAGTGTGGTATACCATTCAATGCAGCAGCAGCAAGGCAGTTTCAGATTGCAGTTGAAGCAACTGTGTAGTTTAGTTCAAGGTACACGCCCCTTCTCCTCATCTACTTGGTGAGCCATTCTTAAAGATTTTGTTAAGTTGACAAGTACCATTAGGGAGGACCATGAGCATGCATGGAAGCACTATGGATGCACGATTATGTTAGATGGATGGTCTGATAGGTGGGGAAGACATTTGATCAACTTCCTTGTTAACAGCCCAGAGGGTACCTACTTCTTAGAGTCTGTTGATGCATCAAGTGAGGTACATGATGCATTTATGCTTGCTGATTTATTGGAGAAGAAAGTTGATGATATTGGTAAATAAAATGTTGGTCAAGTTGTCACCGACAATGGGGCCAACTACAAGGCAGCGGGTAGAATTCTTGTGGAGAGGATTCCAACACTTTTTTGGAGCCCATGTGATGCACATTGCTTGGATTTGATGCTGAAAGAAATAGGGAATTTACCATATTTTAAGAAGCCTATTGCACATGCAAGGCGTGTCACCACTTTCATCTACCAGCATGGTAGAATTCTGAGTTTGATGAGAGAAAAGACAAGTGGAGCTGATCTTGTGAGACCTGCAACCACTAGATTTGCCATAACTTTCCTCACCTTGAAGAGTTTGCACAAGCACAAGGATCCTTTGAAGGCATTATTTGTTAGTGAAGAATGGGCTGGAAACAAATTGGCAAAAACTCAAGCTGGTAAGGACGTGCATGACACTGTTCTCTCTATGGAGTTTTGGAATTCAGTTGTGGGCTAGCTTAGAGCTTCAACTCCACTACTCATTTTACATATGGTGGTTGATGGTGATGAGATGCAATGCCAGAGGTGACAACACTAATGAGTCATGCGAAGGAGAAGATCAAGCTGAGCTTTGATGTTGTTAGCAAGCGACCCCTACTCAAGGAAATCATGGATATTATTAATAAACACTGTGTGAATCAGATGGACCATCCTCTATATGGTGCTGCACTATATTTGAATCAAGGAAAAAATCCAGCCTCTTATAAAAGACAACGATGATGCTACTGTTGGGCAGCTAAAGGGTTCTTTCATTGATGTGCTAGATAGAATGGTGGAAGACGAAGATACTAGAGACAAAATTCATGCCCAATCCTTGGACTATGAAGCCCTTAGAGGAGAAGTATTCTCAAAGAAAAGTGCTAAAGAAAATATTGAGTCCATGAGCGCTCGTAAGTGTTGTTTGTAATTCAATTCCAGCAAAGCTATTTGATTAACAGTACTGTTTTGATCCCTCATTCCTAACTTGTTTCTTTTTTGTAATCTAGTTGATCGGTGGAGTTCATATGGTGGTCGTGCTATTGAAATTCAAAGGTTTGCTAGGCATAGTGTAAGTCTTAGTTCATCTTCATCTGGCAGCGAGAGGAATTGGAGCACTTTTGAGTTTGTGAGTTACTTATTATTACCATATCTACCTTTTTGTTTTCACTCACCAAGTCTAGTTGATAGTAGTGTTGTTTACATTTCAGCAAGCTAATTATTCTCTTTGCTTGTTGTTTTCCAATTTATTCATTTGTAGATCCACACAAAGAAAAGAAATCGGTTGCTGCACAAGAGATTGAATTCAATTGTTTTTGTTTCTTACAACCGGAAGATGAAGACTAGGTTCCAGTTAAGGCGTGAGAGGAAAGGGAAAACTTTTGATCCTTTGGTCATTGAGGAGTTTGATTGGGACCATGAGTGGGTGACTCGTCACACGTGTTCCCTCGAGGTCGTCGTGGTTGTGACATTGATGAGAATGGTCTTACTTGGCAGCTTGTTGATGAAGCCATTGGTGCATCAAGCTCACTACGAGGCCGCAATCTTCCAAGGAATGCTAACAAGTGTGCAAGAAGTTCAAATCGAGGGTTGGTTGAAATTGACTCAGGTTCACGCATTGAGGGAGTAGAGGAAAATCATGATCCACTTGATGATGCAGATGTCACTGATTGTGAGGATGATGATGCTTCCAATGGTTGCAATGCTGGTGGAGATGGCATGCAAGCTGCTGCAAACATTGTTGATGAGTTTGATGTTGGATATTGACTGCTGAGAGCTGGCTGTTGAGAAATTTCAGATCTACACCCTCTTTCTTTTGTGTAGTGCTTGGCTACTTGCCTAGCTTGTGTTGTTTGTCATGTGTACTAACGTGGCTGTAAACTGCTATTAATTATGCCACTATTATCTATGTAATGATGCTAATTTGGATGTATTTTCAAGCACTCATGCTTTTATTTAGTTCCCAGTTTCCCAACTTGCATAATTTAGTTCTTTCTTAGTGCCTTAGTGACTTGTGGCCTTATGTTGTATTTTTGCTGATGAGTTCTCTCATTAACTTGCCTACCCCAACTTGCTTGGGAAAAAAGGCTATGTTGTTGTTGTTATTGTTGTAGTAGTTCTCTCATTAACTTATTGTTTAATATTTATGTAGCTTTCTACTTGGGACAAGAAGAAAAGAGAAGTCTGGCTCAGGCCATCAAGAAGGTATTTCTGTTGATCCACATCCATATTTATTCAATTAATCATATTACAAAAATATTTGACCTATTTATTCAATTAATCATATTACAAAAATGTTTGACTTGTTGTTACAATCATCAGCACTCACTATTTCACTAACTCATTTCAAACATGCAAGAGGGTTGCATCCTGCAAGGAACAAGGACAATTGGAAATGGGAGGATGTCTGCTACATGGGCTCCAAAACTTGCAACAACAAGGTATGTTTCTATCACTCCATCTAGGTTAAGGTATGTGTATGGTGTCGCCTCGCCGCATGCCATACTCACCTAGGCATCTTGCCGCATGCCATACTTGCCTAGGCGGCTGGAAGGGGGTGAGTCGCCTGGCCTCAACTTACTGCTGTAAAAACCATGGTCGTTTTGATATTTTTAATACACACACATACATACTATACACCTAGATATAATATATCTCCATCCTAAAACATAGCAACTTTTAGATCAGGTCAAATCAACAGTTTTATCTTTGACCAATAATATCTAAAAAGTAATTATTTTTAAATAGAAAAAGTTACATGATATGATGATTAGTTTCATTATAAATAAATTAATATCATTTTTATGTTTCAAAACTTTATAATTTTTTATTACTCATGGTCAAAGTTTAAAAGGTTTGAAATAAAAAACCCCTAAAAGTAGCTGTACTATGTGACAGAGGGAGTATATCTAGATGTATAATACATAGACATCTTCCGGTGATTGAAAAGGTAACAGAAGTTATCGGGAAGTACCTTTTCTATTTTGGTAAGTTAACAAGAGGTACTGAGAGGTACCAGGAGGTACCTTTTCTATTTTAGTATGGGTTCCACCTATTTTGGTACCAATTTGTACCATTTTCTAGTACCTCGTATGTCTCAGCCGTCGATTTCAGTCTGATGGACGGTCCTTATTTATTTTAACTATTGCAAAAATTTCTTTACAAACTATACGCCTAGGAAATTCAAAACGGGTTGATTTAGAACGGAGGAGTGACTCCCTAAGCCAATCTCCTCCTTAGCTAACTCTTAATTCTATTGTAAGCATTTCCAACAGTTTCTCATTTTTTCTCCCTATATCTTGTTGTTTTCCAATTCCCTAAATAGATATGGGGAGGCAAAAAAAAAGACCATCTCCAACGGTACCCCATTTTAACTTCCCAAATATGAAAAATTACAGCCTAATTTCACGAGAAACTCCTTCCTGCTCCCACGACTGTTCGACGACGCTGCCTCACGGTCGCCCTGCCAGCCGGTCACCGCCTCCTCTAGCTAGTATGAGTACAAGAATACAATTCATACTGGTTCCATCCCAAGCTCTGATGAGAAAGATGAAGCTTGCTAAGCGGCGGTGTTGGGCGTGCCAGCGTCGCTCCTGCTGTCTGTCGGGCTGTACAGCATCGTTTGCGGCCCCATGGTCCTGCTAGGCCAGCTCTCCTCCAGCTGCCGCACCACCTCCGCCATGGTTGGCCTCGCCGCTGCCATCGGCACGCAGCAGTCCATTGCTAGCGTCAGCGCCTGCAGCAGCCCCTCTTCCGCGGGGCTCATGCGCAGCCCCTTCACAACCTCCGCACCCAGCGCCTCCTCCAGCGCCATCTCCTCTAGCACCTCCACCATCACCACCGCCGGCAGGTCCACCGCATGCTCCGTTGAGCCAACAACGGCGCGGCCCTCTTCCTCCACGGGCAGACCATGGCTGCGAGCGGTAATGGCCTCCCTTCCTTCTTCCTTCCCTCGGCGCGAGCCGAAGGCCGAGGCCGAGGCTGTGGCGGAGGAGCCCAAGGTCGAGACTCAGGTGGCCGCTGGTGGGCGACGACGCCGTGAAGGAAGAAGATAGGCAAGAAGTCCAGCAAATCCGAGATGTGGAAGAACTCGCGCCGCGCATATATGCGTGTGAAGGAGGAAGTTTTGCAAATTGTTAGCAGATTGGGAATGGATTTGAGGAATGCATATATGCGCGTGAAGGGGGAAGTTTTGCAAATTGTTAGCAGATTGGGAATGGATTTGAGGAACTGTTGGAGATGATTTTTGTTCATTTTTTCGAAAAACGTAACGGGGAATAGATTTGGAGAACTCTTAAAGATACTCTAGGCTGCATTTAGTTCCCAAAAAAATTTGCGCAATACTTGTCACATCGAATTTTCGAATACATGCATGGAGCATTAAATGTAGGTGAAAAAAAACTAATTACATAGTCTAACTGATTCCTACGAGATGAATCTAATAATACTAATTAATCTATAATTAAACATTAATTGTCAAATAACAACGAAATGTACTACAGTAGCCAAATTCAAACTTTTTCACCAACTAAACACCCCTAGTAGTTGAAAAGGAGGTGCACCTTATCGACACGTCTGGAAGTGGGCCCATATACTGGATTGAGCAGAGCTTCAATGCTTCCCCATCTCTCCTCGACGCACGGAGGGCATGTGGCCATGTGGGCGGCGGGTCAGGCCGATCAATGGCGCGTGCAATTTTTCTCTTCTATCTCTGTCGCGTCGGCGTCGACAAAGGTTGTGTTGCCCCCGCCCCGCCCCCCCCTGAGGAATGTTGAGTACTCTATCCTACTTGTGATGAGTGAATTGTCAACCGTGCGGTGTGATCGTGCGCTTGGTCTTTGGATTGCAGGTACACGGGCGTCGAGTGTCGACGGGGAGCTGCCGTGGAGGTGCTGTGGCCGATGGACCGTGCGGTGGACGGCGGTGAAGGGCAGCCGGGACCGGAGCTCGGACCGGGCGGCAGCTGTGGCGTCCACTCCTGGATCGAGGGCGCAAGCGGCGACGGAAGGCGGGTTTCTTGGTTTGCGCCACAAAACCAAGGAGGCGGACGGCGGTTGAAGACGCCAAGTCGTGGAAGCACGGGCTTCGGTCTCGGGACTGACGGAGGCGACGGGCGTCGACGGCGTCTAGGGCCTCGCTGTGGGCGAGGAGGTGACGGGCGTCGGGCGGCGTCTAGGGCTGTCAGAAGGCCGAGGCGGGAACGGTGTCTAGGGCCACGGCGCGGAGGCGGGAATCTTCCCGCGCGTGAGGTTTTGGCGGTTTTCTCAAAACCGGCCATCTACCCGGGTTTCGAGGACCCTCCAAAACCGCGGACTGGATCTTCATCAAGACGGCGGCATCGCGGAGAAGACTTCGTTTCGAAGAAAGAACCTCGGCCGTCGGATGAGATCGTGTACAGGGGGTGCTGCAGGCCAACCGGTCTGACCGGTCCCTGGCACCGGTCTGACCGGTCTAACCAACCGGTCTGACCGGTCCAGCGTACCGGTCTGACCGGTCCCGCGGGTATAAATACCCCTTCACTTGTGTTAGGTTAATTGCGGCTTTTGTATTCTGTTCGTGGACTCTCTGTTTCTCCAGGCCGCCGCCCCTGTGTCTCCCTCCCTCTGTTCCTCTCGTTTGAGTTGATTTTGTCCATGGATTGTTGAAACCTTGTAAGGGATTTGATTGGGAAAGGAGGCCCTATCCTCCTCGTGCCCTCTGGGCTTTTGATTTGATTCAATCCCCTGGTTTTGTGCCTTGTGCAATGGATTTTTGATTTCGTTTTTGGCACACTTGATTGAGAGGAGGCTACAAGTTCTTTGCTGTGATTCCCGTGCTCCCAACTCTGACCTAAACCCTCTGAAATCACTGGCGTGTTCGAATTCGAGTTCTTGAGTGTTTGAGAAAACCCCAATCCCTTTTGATCTCCCCCATAATTCTCACGAATCGTTGATCTTTAGGACGAGATCTTTTGGGGATATGTTCACGGGGTAGGGGCGAAGCAATCCCCCAAGTTTCACCGATTTCCGTGGTCGTTTGCTCGAGATTCAACGTTTGAATCCAATTTCTCGGGGGTTTTCTGGGTGCTACCAGTCAGACCGGTAGGCACGACCGGTTAGACCGGTCCAGCGCACCGGTCAGACCGGTCGAGCGCACCGGTCAGACCGGTCCAGGCAGATCAGTTCTGCAGTTTTCCCGATTCGCTTCCGATTTGCTTTGTGGTTTCGCTCGCTCGTTCGAGGTCTTTTGTGTTGGTTTAGCTTTTCCATAGCTATTCCAAACTTTGGCCAGAACGCTTGAGGGCTCGGGTGATTTTCGGGATATAGGCCGACGGTTTGATTTTCGGAAGAAATTTTGATCGGCTCCCATTCACCCCCCCTCTGGTCGCCGGCTTCGGTCCCACAATTGGTATCATAGCTCGGTTGAGGTTTTCAATACCTTAACCGGTTCGAAAACCACTCGGCGACCATGGCGAGTCTTGGTAAGATCCCGGTGTTTTCCGGCGAGGACTATGCCTACTGGAAGGTTCGCATGAGAGCCTTCCTGCAGAGCATGGGAGCCGAGGTCTGGGAGATTACCAAGAACCAGCTTTACGAGGTGCTGGCTGTTCGGACCACGCCTCTTCAGGTGACCCAGCACGAGGCTAACGCCAAGGCTGTCAATGCCTTGTTCGCTGGCGTTTCTCGTGCGGAGTTCTCACGCGTCCAGGGTTTTCAGGAAGCCCACAAAATTTGGACGTGCCTTGAGAACTACCACGAGGGTACACCTCAGGTGAAGGCCAGACTGTTCGAGACTCACCGGCGTGAGTACGAGAACTTCACACAGGAGCCGGGTGAGAGCATTGACCTGATGTTCAGTCGTTTTCAGTCGATTGTGAACAAGGTCAATGCGAACAGATCTGCTGGTGCCCTTGAGTACACAGAGCACGAGAAGGCCCTCAAGTTGCTTTACGCACTTGATCGCTCTGTGTGGGATCTCAAGGTGAACACGATCATTGAGTCTGCAGGCTATGAGACTCTGACGGTGAACGAGCTTTTTAGCAAGCTCAAGGTCACGGAGGTGGATAACCAGACACGAGCCAAGCTCAATGGTGCCCCTCCTTCCAAGAGCGTTGCTCTTGTGACTGGCCCGGGTGGATCGAGCTCTAACGCTAACTCTGCTCTTGGCTTTTCTCTTGCCTCTTTGCCTTCTGTTTCAGATGAGCAGCTGGAGACGCTGGGCGACGACGACTTGTGCCTCCTCATCAGCAAGTTCCAGCGCGTCTACCACAACAGGCAGAGGAAGAAGAACCCCGGGTGCTACAACTGCGGCGATCTGAACCACTTCATCGCCGATTGCCCCAAGAAGTCCGGCGGTGGCCAGAACAACTCCTTCGACTACTACCGCCACCGCGACCGCGACGAGGGAGGCTCCAACAAGGAGCGTCGGCGCCACAACCACCGCAGTCGTGACCGGGGAGGACGCTTCGACAAGGAGTCACTCAAGAAGCGCTTCCAGTACAAGGCCAAGAAGCGGGAGAATGCCTGATTCTGCGGATATCCCTCTTGATTCTTGGTCCTCACCACCACATCTCCTCCGGGAGTTATATGTTCCTGGGTGCTGCTTTCAAAGAATCCCAGAGTGGATGACCTCAATGGCCAACCTCTACAGGCTGTGCATCCGGGTTAAACAAATGACGCAGGAGATCCTTCATATCCTTGGTGGCTTACCTGCACTGCTAGACCTAGAGCTGCGATCAGAAGCTGCTGATGAACCCATGGAAATGCTGAGTTTTTGCAACAGTCAATTTCGATGTATAAAGATCTTCCGCTTGTATGGGCCCATCATGGGTCTGATGTTTGAGGATGGAGCCATGCCAGAGCTTGAAGCATTATCAATTGAAATCAGAGCGTGCCAGGTACAATCTGCACTTGCTGGTCATCCTGATCTCGGTATCCATCACCTCACTTCGCTCAGGGATCTCAATGTCTGGATTAATTGTGGAGGGGCGACACTTCAAGAGGTGGAGGTACTAGAGGTGGCCATCTCGGATGCAGTCAATCTACTTTCGAGCCATCCGAAACTATATTTCCATAGAGACAACCAAGAGGAGATGGTGAAGGATGACACCATCACGCCATGCAACTAGAAACAGGTATGCACTTTTTTTTTGGCTGGAAAGGCAGGAAGCGGGAAGAACACTACTGATATTTTCATTATTGGTGTAAAGAAGGTTTGTACAGGCACAAAAGAAAATAAAATTATATGCTCCTAAGAGAATTACAAGAACAGCATGTCCCAAGCAAAAGAGGAAAGATGTCACCATGAGGGATGGAAAGAGAGATCAACTTGACTAGAAATACTAAATGGACCCTTTTGGTAAGATGACCTGATCCATACCTTTCCTTGCAGAAGGGAACCCGTGGGTGAAATCAGAAGAAGTCTGCTGTTGTCTGGATACTTGGCAACACTTCATTTCTTGGTGCAGCAGTCTATTGCCAAGAACTTTCTCAAATTATGTATTACTATTTTGAGTTGTTCAGTTCTATGTGGGACAACTCTGTTATTTTCTGTGCTCCAAGAACTGGATTCTGTTATGCTCAACCTGTGATAGAGCACCGGTATGTTCATCTATTTTGCTATAAGCACCCCGATGGTCAACCCGTGATTCCCCCAAATTATTTCACTACCTCATATATGATTACTATTGAGTATTTGGAGTCAGTGAAAGGTTTCTGCCTTTCCTGTTTTCTGCAACGACATATATATATATATATATATATATATATATATATATATATATATATATATATTGTTAATCAATCAGTAATCACGCGCAACAATTATTACTGAAAATTTATTCATTTATTAGTTGAGTGTAGCTAACCTATATGATGGAGAGAAGATGATTTTTATATATACTTACAGAAGCAAAGCTATGTTCCACTTTATTTCATACTTTTTTTAGAGCATTACGGAGCAGAGCATTATTCATGTGATAGGCGAATTACAACCATCTTGGGTACAGGCATACAGCAAGGAAGTCCCGAGAGCCTCCATGCACATACACATCACCCGGGACTTGGTAACAGGATCGAGCACGATGGGAACAGACACGAGCAGAGCATAACTCCCCGCTCTCAAGACATGCTTTCAAACTGTAAGTCACACTTGATGATGGAGCTGGCCAGAAGGCCTTATTTTCAATCAATTATATTTTCTCTCCTCCTTTGATTACCTTCAGCTGACCCTCCTGCAGTTGGTACGGACCTCTCCCTACGACGGGTCCGTGACTGGCCTGATGTTCCCCGTTTTGATCATGGACTACGCGAAGCTCCCGAAGAAGGCGTCCTGGCTGCCGGCGAACCGGTCGACGATGGGCGCCGTGGTGCCCTGCGCCTCGGGCGACGACTTGAGCTCCTGGTCGGAGATGAGGAACCCCCGGTTCTGCTCAATGTTGGTGTAGTAGTGGTTGTCGAAGGTGTCCGGCGTCGTCGGGTCCAGGTCGTTCAGGACCTCGCCGTTGCCGTTCCTCGGGCACCTCTGGGACAGGAACGCCCGGTAGGCCGAGTCCATGGACGGGTCCGGCATGTTGGTGCCGCTGAAGTTGTAGAGCCGGTCGGCCCTGCCAGCGGCGACGTTCTGGCATTGGACCCTGCCGAACGTGTGGGCACCTGCGTGATCACATTCAACAGAAACAGTAGATGGGGCGTTGCATTGGTCAGAACAGTAGCAATGTGCCAACTGAACTGTTTGCCTATTTGGACATAGGAAAACCCTACCGATCAATGCAGTGCAGTGAAGGGAGGCCATGGAGGATGAGTGAGACCAGGCAGGTGGGGGGGGGGGGGGGGGGGGTACCTGAGAGGGCGACGAGGTCAACGTCGTTAAGGCCGACGTCCTTGAACTTCCTCTGGAGCACGGTGAGATTCTCAAGGGCGCCGGCAGGTCCACTCCAAGGAGCCGTTGAAGTCTGACGTTTTGCCGTCCAGCCTTCCCAGCAGCACACCCCAGCCGGGTCCTCCCGACTGCATGTTATGCGCGCGGGGATGAGCATTATTGACTACAAACTAAATCGATATGTAGTTACTAGTTAGCAAGCAAGCAACCAATGAACCAAGGGCGACATCATATCCACTTTCCCTGTTTAATTTATATGAACTACTATAGAAATGATTTCTAGGGACGCCTCGTTTTTTTCTAGGGGTGGGTGCAAATGTACCCCGTTCCTACAACAGGAGCAGGGTACTGTAGCATTTCGTCCGCCCCTAGAAATGCATCTTCAGGGGCGGATGACGGCACCACCCGCCCCTGAAAATAGGCCTCATTTTTAGGGCCGGGTGGTTCCGTCACCCGCCTCTAAAGATCCGTTTTCCAGGGGCGGCCGGTGCCATCAGCCGCCCCTGGAAATATGCCCCATTTTCAGGGGCGGCAGGTGGCATCAGCCGCCTCTGGAAAACTTTTTCTAGAGGCGGCTGGTAATGCCACCCTGCCCTGAAAAGTGCCATAAATATCTGGGCGCACCACTTCTTTCTCCTCTTGACAGAACAGTGCTCTCTCGGGGGAGGTGCTGTCTAAATTTTCCATGCATCATAAATAGGGGGGAGGTTTTGAACTCGATTTCCTTGAAGTTGGAGGCTCTAGGAGGTAAGTAGCACCTAATTTTATATTTTTTTCTAAGCTTTTGGGTTAATTTTAATGGTCAAATTGTGCTCCTCTCATTCCTCTAGCTAGATGTAGATCTAAATTAGGTGGATTTAACATTTAAGCCACGAATTGCTTTAATATTTTGGATAAATCTACACTATTTTAGTTGGAGCACATGATTAGGTAATTATTTGGGTCCAATCTTTAAGTTTTAGCATTATTTAGATGTGAACATATTTCCAAAAATATAGAGGAGAGAGAAAATGACATGATTTCCGTCATTTATTTATGCACATGCAAGATATGTTTTTCCATCCTATGTTTTCACACGAATCATTATTTCTCTTGTTTGAAATTATGTGAAATCCGAAAGAATAACAAAATACTTTCAGAACACACAAGACTTTAACCCTAGGATTAAACCTTGTTCAAAGTTTTATTATTATATCGGATGACATAGTAAATTGACTTTTTTTAATATTTACGCTTATGTGTAGATTTACTTGGCATATATTTCGCAAATTATTTAAGAGCTTGTTTTAATTCATTTGAATCATGTATTATTTTTCTATTGTTGGTGTTTAGAGATGGATAGAACTTGGATGTACAAAGCACGAAGAACGGATGCATATTTTTGTGGAGAAGTAGATAAATTCATTCAAGCTACGGAAAACCATGCAAGAATTGAGAAGACACAGATGATACATTGCCTATGCAGAACTTGCAAAAGTCTAAGAGTATTCAGCAACACAACTATAATTAGATCGCATGTGTTGATTAGTGGTTTTGTAGACAACTACATGATCTGGAATAAGCATGGTGAAGAAGAACAACCTCAGAGAGAGAATTCAATCGATGAAATAATGCAAGAGCCCGAGTTTAATATATTGTTTGATGCCTTTGATGATGCTGGCTGTGAGGATGAAGGTGTTGGTGGTGATCATTTTGATGGTGTCGACGTGAGTCCCATCGATCTTGACAGTGATAATGATAGCGATGAACTTGATGATGGTGATGTCTGTACTCTATGCACTTTTATGATGGATGTAATCTAATGATGCATGTAATGATACTTTTATATGATTTTATGTTGAATTTGTAATTAGTAATATTTACGAAATATATTAATCATCGATCAAAAAATTCCTGAATCGAAATAGAATTGGCGGGAAACACAAATTTAAATAAAACGAAAATAGAATTTTGAAAACCTGAATCGAATGGTGCAATTGCTTTAATGGTGAAAATGGGCGTGAAATAAAAAATAGAATAATTAAATACAGAGATAAATATATTATAATAAATTAGCAGGAAACAGAAATTTGAATGGAATTTCAAATTTTGGCTTAGCGGGAAATGAATTTCAAGGGCGGCTCATGCTTTGAGCCGCCCCTGTAAAAGGTTTTTTTAGGGGCGGGTGATGACATCAGCCGCCCCTGGAAACATCATTTTCAGGAGTGGCTCACGGGGATTTCTAGCTGCGTGAGACAGGGACGGGTGGCGCGCCCGCCCCTGAAGATGTCAATCTACCCGCCCCTATAAACATTTTCTGCAGTAGTGATGGTATCTTATTTAATGACAATGACTTGCATACTCTAGCTAAGCTAGAGGTTAGAGTTAGGTCAGTGCCAATGGGAGTTTCATGAATGGTTTTATAGCATTAAATATCATCAATTTTGCTGACATGGCAAGGAGAGAGAATGATAGAGTTTTATGAAATGTGAGGAGAATTTTATCATCATGAAACCCATCTGGCACAGTTATCTAGTTCTCAGTCTATATAACTGTGTCCATGAAACTCCCATTGAGACTGACATTAGTATTTCGATGGAAGGGTTAGATTGACAATAAATACACTTTTCCAATCATTTAGCTCCTTTAAATTCTCTTTCCAATCGAATTTGGTGTGGTCAGCTCCTGTGTGACCTCCTCATGCGCCGTGCTGGAGTCGTTCCCGACCATGTCCGGCTCGGCAGGATCGGAGCGGAGGGGTCACAAAGGAATCCGAGGAGAGGAGAGAGAGGAATTGCCTTTTTCAGTGAGGCTCAGCTGAACTAACTTCAATGAACACCCCCATATTTGGATATTTTAGAGCTATTTGAGCTCCAAATAGATTAAACTAACTCTAACTCATAGATCCAAACAGGACCAATGAAATCCTTTATGTGACTAGCTAACATACGTGTATATTCACGAAAAGATGCATGCATGCAAGCATCCATTCACCGACAAACATGTCCACCGAATCATTTTTCCACATTAAATGGTGTCAACCAAGTTATAGCATGTTGTTGACCGTTGAAAGCTACGGCGCACCTGCCGCTACGTCAATGATCCATGAAGGTGTGAAGGCAGCCGGTACGTACCAGCTCGACAGAAATCTCGGAAGCGATGGCGTGGATGTCGGCGCAGGAGAGGACGCCGGGGCAGGCGTCCTCCAGCGCCGCCTTGGCGGCGTCCACCACTTCGTACCCACGCGCCGAGCCGTTGTTGGGCGGCGAGTCCTTCTCCGACTGCATCCCTGGGACGGTGTCCAGCAGCAGCGACCCGTCGCAGCCCTAGTAGCAAGAAACGGTCGCCACCATTTGTGAATTGTTGTGTGCATGGTGAAAAGCAACAATGAATTGTGAACTGATGAATCTGAATGCAGCAGGAAGCTTAAGGTACCTGGACGAAGCAGTCGTGGAAGTGGAGGCGGATGAGGCTGGCGTAGATGCGGACGTCGGACTCTTGCGCCTGGATGAGCACCTGCTTCACGATGTCGTAGGCGTCAGGGCATGTGCTCGCGTAGTAGTCCTCGCACTGCTGCGCCGTCGCGCCGTGGAGGCACAGCGTGGCCGCCACGACAACGGCCATCATGGCGGCGGCCGTGGCGGAACGAGGAGAAGCGGAGGAAGCCATGTCGAGGCAGCTATGTACTTGGATGATTGAGGCATGGTGAGGCACTCATCAGTCGTCCCTCATTTATAGTCTTAAAACTGAGCACTGTATATAGCTCGAATGATTGAGGTTGTTAGTTAACGAGTCAACATATATTGGTTACATTAAAGGTTTTCTCGAAACAAAACTGAACGCTTTTCTAATTAAGTCTCATACTGCACTGATTCCAATAAAGAAAAAAAGAGAGAAAAATCTTAGTAACATCTCTAAAAGACTATTTTATTCCTTGCATACTTGCATACTCTTTATTCCTTGCATTCTCTCCAATTCATGTGAATATTTAGCTTCATAGGGACCCCATCCTCTCTAAGTAATTGACTAATGTGATATGATTTGATTGGAACCATACTCTTCCTTGCAAAAGTACTTGAGATTTTCTTTTAAAAAACAAATGCAATAGCTTGCCTCCTCAAATTAATATAAATTCCTACCAGAGTCAAAGTTTGATCATCATAAACAATCGTATGTTAATGTTTGTGCAGTTTGACTTTGCTTTGAGTTTTGTCAAATTCTTTTACCTTTGTTAGAACCTTGACATACTCTCATGATCAATATCACGTACACTCCACAAATACACGCCGATTTCCACACTGGAAGTCACGCAAAACATGACATCCATACACCTACAAAATAGACTCCATGTCATGACATCTCTCTCTAAAAACCATGGTCAGAGATATGGGCTATGCAAAAAGAAATAAGGAACATGCTCGAGAAAGCATGATGAAGAAAAAAAAGAGAGAAGAAAAAAGATGCATACCTTTAACGAACATGGCCCCATTTAGGCCATTTCGAGTGATTTTGGTGATCAAGTGACAACGCAATCAATGGGACTAACGAGTTTGCGAGATCATATTTGTAGGATTTCTTAGGTCCCTTGGATGATGTCCAAACTATATCCGAGACGTCCAATTCACCGTTGAGGAGTCCAATTCGTAGTCGAGATATCCAATTCACCGACGAGACGTCCAAACCACCGTAGAGACACTTTAGTCGCAGTGAAAAAGCAGAGATAGAATATATTTTAGAGTGTCCAAATGACCGCTGCGACAAGTTGGACATTTGCAAGGATCATGCAGAAAACTCAGAAAGGATCGGAATATCCGTCGGGCCGTCGGACTATCCGATACCCCCACCATCAGACTATTCGACGCCGGGCGTCGGATCAATTCTGACAGGCTACAAGACTGAGTGCAAAAACTTCTGTGCAACCGGATGATCCGACACGTGGATTCAAGAGGCGTCGGACTAAGAGTCAGAACAACATTCAGAGAGCCTGTTACTCGAGTTAGGAAATCTGCTTCAGGATCGGATGATCCGACACGTAGTATTCTGACCATCGGACTAATCGTCGGATCAATGATCAGAGACGTTATCTTGGAATTCAAATTTAACCTTCAGCACCGGATGATCCGACACAATGTCTGAAGGCCGTCGGATAAATGACATCAACAAAGGTTTCAAAGTGTAATGGCTATTATGTTGAACATAGTAGGGTCCGATGATCCGACGCCCAGTGCCGTCGGATTATCCGACGCCTACGCAGAAAAAAGGCATAACGGCTACTCAATGGCTAGTCTGAGTTGGTGGCCTATATAAGCGCCTCTCCCCGGTCATTTTGGAGTTGCTGGAGTTCAGAGAGACCCTATACACATTGAAGAACACCTCCAAGCCAACCCAAGTGCTTAGTGATCAAATCCTTAGGTTTAGCACAAGCTTTGTAAGTGAGAGTGCTAGGATAGCTCAAGTTTGAGTGTGAGAGCAAGGTTGTGTGCCTTGTGTGCTGTGCTTGAGAGCTGCTCAAGCTTGTACTCGGTGTGCTGGCCATCCTTGGAGTCTTAGTGGCTCGCCGGCAACGTCATCGACCCTCCGGTTTGGTGTGGAGCAGCGACGACATCTTTGAGCGGGGGACGTGGAGACCCCCACCCTTCTTGGTGAAGCTCCTTAGTGGAACCCGGGGCCAAGATGACCATGATTATATTCACGGAAGAGACTTGGTGGCCGAGAAGCAATACTCTTTGTGAGTGCTTCAACAACATGGATGTAGGTGTGCCTTTGTGGCTAACCGAACCACGGGATAAATCCTCGTGTCAAAGAGTTTGCTTTCTCTCATCCCTCCTTTAAGTTCTGTGTTTACTTAGTGCAATCTTTGTGTGCCCCTACATTATTAGAGTAGTATCATGATAGGATTGGCTATAGGTTGCATAATTCTTTTGGGATGAGGGGTTTCACACTAGAAGAACACTAGTTGCACATCTAGATAGCATGATCTAATTTATGCTTTGTGCAAATTAGTTGGAGCTTAAGGTAAAGACTTTTAGTTTGTCTAATTCACCCCCTCTCCCTCTTAGGCTACAAGCACCCGATTCCTTTCAAGTGGTATCAGAGTTGGGACTCATATCTCTCACAAAGAAAGCCAATTTCATTGGCAATTTGTGTTACCGGCTCATAAGATTGGTATTAGGCTTCACCGCTTAGTGAGTTAGCTCATCGGGGAAGTGATTGATTTTTTAGGACCTCCTCCATGTTTCGATGGCACGGGCTTCCAACGATAGAAGATTTTAATGCAATCCCATCTCCAAGCAAAGGGCCTAAATGTTTGGAGAGTAACTAGTGAGGGCGTGAAAAACAATGGTCAACAAGAGAAACAATTTGATGCTATTGCTAAATGTGTAATCTTGAGTTCTCTTGAGGATAAAATATTCAATCATGTGTTTGCTTGTGAAAATGCTAAAGAGCTATGGAAAACTATCAATGAGAACCATGAGGGCACAAAGGATGTGCCAAATAAAAAATATCATATTCTCATTGAAGGTATGCTCAAAGAAGGTATGCCACATGCTCACAAGGCATGTCAAAATAAAAGATGCATACTCAAAGAAGGTATGTCAAATGCTCTTGCTATGTCAAAAAAGGGGGGAAAAGATAGCCCATGTTTTAAAAGAAAAAGAGAGAGATGGTTCATGACAAGGAGCTTCATCCATCATCCACAAAAAATATCCACATACTCGCACATCTTGATCAAGGTGTATGACTCGTTTTTGCTTGGATCTTGTTTTTGACTTAACAAAATAAGCAAAGCAAACATGTAACTTCATTCCTACCCAGAGCTCTAGATAAAACCTGATTAGCTGATAGGCGAAG
Source organism: Panicum virgatum (assembly GCF_016808335.1). NCBI lineage: Eukaryota > Viridiplantae > Streptophyta > Magnoliopsida > Poales > Poaceae > Panicum > Panicum virgatum. The sequence continues at coordinate 47,091,908 of NC_053153.1, read as the reverse complement.
AAGACAATAACTTTGCCTTGGTGAGGATTATACACAATTAAAGAAAGTGTGATTCAAGGGAATAATTTGAGGGGCAAGACTATGTCTTTGTTTTCAAAATTAGAAACCCAAGTTTCTAAGTAGGAAGAGCTAGGAACCTGAAATCTACATCATTCCATTCTTCAATTACCCGAGAATGCATGGTAGCCATTCAAAAGTTCTTAGAAACTGGAAGAAGCTTGGAATAACATGTATACAAGTTACGTTCAAGGAGTGACATCCACCATTGTCATTCAACATTTACTCGAGGACAAGCAAAGGGCTAAGTGTGGGGGTGTTGCTGATGGTCCCTAAGTGTTAAAATCAACCATCAACTCCTGCAGCATTTCAGAACTTTTCAACACCAAATTTAGTTATAGGGTTTATAACTAAGCAAAATCCACAAGTTTTGGTGAATTGTGATCTATAGGCACTCATAGCTACATTTCGTGAGAAACACAAGTGAACACACGAAGAAATGCACAGGAGATCGCTACCCAGGTGTGTCACTTACAAGGAGGGCCCATAAATCAGAGCAAACGGGCGCGCTAAGGAAGATGCACCTCAGAATCAATGCTTGCCTGCTAGGGACCACTTGTCAGCTTCCTAGAGGAAGGCAGGCCTGGGTGAGGGCCATTTAGGGTCGGCCGACCCCAGGGGTCGGCTGAACTAGGCCTGAATCCTGTCTAGGTGCCATTTGACGTGGCGTGCCCCCTACCCTACCTGATCACTTTCCATAGGTCCATTTGGACGGAACCGACCTCTTAGAGTATAAAAGGGGATCCCCTCTCTCCTCACAAGGCATTCATTCATCAACCATTTCTCATGTAAAGGAGTATAGTAGAGAGGCTCCACCACTGGTATCTTTAGCTTAGGGAGTGTGTGAGGAAAGATTTTTGAGAAGAGCCGGACTTGTCGGCTACTCTTCAGCTTTGTACCTCGACGGATGAGGTATGTTTGTAGTAAATATCCGGGTTTTACTACTAGTGAGTTTTAGTTAAAGTTATTCTTTTGTTTTCATTTGTTTATGGGATCATTGTCCGTTCTAGTGGCAGATACTCTAGAAGAGGGCCCCTGATAAAGATGGGATAACCCTGCGCAACTCTAGAGTAGTAGTCGATGGTGTAGACGTGGTGTCTGGTCCTTAGAATACCTTTATTTGCTCCAAGTCCAATGGTGTAGAGGGGTAGATCCTAGGTGGTGATAGCCCTGTCTGTCTGCTATGAAGCTGCTTCATTTTTAGTGAACTCCTCCACGTTCGGGCTTGGTTAGTAGAGCTTGATACCGGAATCGCTTGGCAGACCAGGTGAGTGCTAGTGCCCGAAGTAAACAAGTGAGAACCTAAGTCTATCTTTCCTTGAACGTATCCTCTAGAATAGAACCACACTACCCCAAGGCCTCTCTATCTCTTATCATTCATAGGGCAACCTAGTTAGAACACAGTTACACCCCCGTTCCCCGTGAAAATTATGATACCCTGAATACTCCCGGGTGAAGTGCTACAACGGTATTTCCGTGCGCTTGTGGACTTCTCTGTAAGAGTTAATAAATACCAACAGCCATGCATGGCGCAGGAGCAGGCGCAGGCGTCATCGTGGCTGCGTGTGGCGTAGGCAGTGTGGTCGACGTGGCTGCGCATGGCACAGGAGGGGGCATCGAAATGGCCGCACGTGGCGTAGGTTCGAGGTAGAGCGCACGTTCCAGTGGCACCCTTGGCACAGTCATGGGGGTACTCTCTGGGGAGCCATGAGTGCCTGCATGAGTCAATGCATCGGGGAGGGGTTGGGCGGCAGCAGCGCAGGTGGGAAGACCTGCAGGTAAAAGCTTGTGCGGCGGTCCAATAGGAACGTGCACAACATCAATAGCATCAAGGAACTCAAGCATCTCAGCGGTAAAAGCTTGTTGCTAAGAACTAGTTTAAGTCCTGTTAGGGAGCGACAATAGCTTAGTAGCTGTCAGTGGCTCTTTGTTTATTTAAATTTATAGCTGAAGCGTATTTTTATTTTTATTGCAGATTATGGATGAGAAGGTCTAGTGGATGCAAACATGAAAACATGAGTGTAACAACTAGCTATTTCAATGTGCTTCTTAATGTAACATGAGGTATGTTTTTTTTGACACGATGTAACTTGAGATATTGGCTCTAAATATTGGAATTGTTCGTTTCATTTATGGGCCAATTGGTTGGCTGATTTTTTATATGGGTTGTGTATTGCTGTTAATAAATGGCATGCTGAGAAATATTTGGTCCATCTTAGTTTCCTAGTCTGAATTGGGTCCATTCATAAATGGGTTGCAGTGGTCACATCTAACATCATTGGCCACATCATCAGCGCCACAATATCTGCCACGTTAGTGCCACAATATCTGCCACATCAGGGCCACTAAACAACCATGACGTTTATTTTCATCATAGATAATGCGCCTGGGCTGGGTTGAACGGGCCTAAGACTATTTTATGCGTACCCAAAACATGATGAATTGAGTAATCTGTGATGATTTTAATTAAAAACATCATGAGATGTAATCTGTAATGCTCAATACACGATGAAATTTGAGATCATCACAGATATGGTTTTATGATGATTTTTCAGTGATCTGTGATGACAATCAATCGTCATGGATCGCATGATTTTTTGTAGTGTTGAGGGCCGTCGCGCTCAGCGAAAGGAAATGCATCTTCGTCAAAGATGACATGCCTAGGGGTGATGACTCTGTTAGAGGTGAGGTCAAGGTAGCGGTATCCTTTGTGATGAGTTGAGTAACTGTTGACGCTCCTTAGCGCCCCCGATTTATATACCGCAAGCGCACGGTTTCGTGTAGCTTTTCCCTTAGAGTATTCCCCCAAGGTTTATCAATCCACGGAACCAAAGAGACAAGAAATAATCTACTAGCATAGAGATTCCTTTGTGTTGAGATGGTGAAAACGAATCTAATCTACTAAAAACACGACAAACACCGAAGGTAGCAAGAGAAAGTTAGAGATAACCAATCTAGATCACCTAGATCATGCATATGTTGTAGTTCCAGCTAGATAAAGTGAAGTAAGATAGATGTGAATCTCACTGAAAAGCCTCTTTAAACCCAAAATCTCCAATCCGATCCCTCGATACCCCACCTACTAAGTGGCAACGGCCTGTCACGACGCCACCCCTTTAAACAAGATACCCTGAAGCAAGTCGAACCCCCTTTGGTAGTTCCGCCATGAACCTCTAGCCACCATGACTACAAGATCATGCTAAGTGATCTATCTCGATAATAGATCTAGGATGAAGCGAACCCAAAGAAAAGAACGAAATCGAAAGAGGAGAACATGGTCGCTAAACATTCGGAAACACAAATAACTTCACCATGAATGATAGTACATCACAAGATCACAACTGGGGCCCTACCTTGATCTTGATGATCCTAGCCCCAGAACTCTGACGTGGTCTTCCTTGCAAGGTTCCCATGTCGGCTAGGGCAAACCCTAGACAACTAGCACGACCCTCGGCTCTCCGAGAGGTGTCCCTCTATCTTCTCTGCTCCTTGGCATCGTCTCCTGAATTGATCTCTGCGTGAACCTTGGGGAGGGGTCTTTAAATAGCCTCAGGGAACCCTCGGTCAAAGGGGAGGTCGAACCGACCTAAAAAAGGTCTGGGCCGGCCGGCCCAATGAGCCTAGGCCGGCCGGCCTAGCACTTTCCTTCGCCGGCTTGTGCTCAACTTTCTCCCCAAGTCTCCTAGAATCTTCTAGAGTTTATGTCTTTCACGATTGCACCCCTTTAGATGTCGTTATCTTCGAGATTTCTTCGAGGAGAAGGATAGGATGGAAAATCCTTCCTTAAATATCTCTTTGCTTTGCTTAGCCCCGAAATATCTCGATCTTATCTTGTGGGCTTTATCTTTTGGGCTTTATTGGAGGGTGGATGTGCATGAACGGGCCTCTAATCATCATGGCCTTCGATCCTTTATTCGGGCTTTGGCCTTTGTCTTTCTTCGTGTCATCGCGTGATCGTGGGCCTCGCCATTTCATGCTCCAAAATTGGTCAAAAACCTGCAAAACGAAGTATCTCCAAAATATATGTGCAAACGCGAAAACGACCAATAATTGGGCCGAGGTTTGGATGGTTAGTGATTTTGATATTAAATTCATGCCATTATCAAAGTTAAATAGGGGATAAAATGGATACTTAAGGAGCGCCAACATTCCCCCCATGCTTAAACCTTTCTCGTCCTCGAGTAAGTCTTTGATAAAAATCAACGCTGCCTTTCAGTGTCCAATCCCTGCACTTGATCATACACGAGAAAACACAATGCTCCCAAAAAATATTTTGCAATTAATAATTCAAGTTGTAACCAGCTTTTTCAATGTGGAAGGTAGATACAAGTTAAATGCTTTCCCACAATTATTAAGCACATGCTCTCAAAATTAAACAAGTCTCAGAATTAAGAAAGTAAGTTCCATAAGTAATGCTAAACCAAGATCAATAATTCAAACCTCAGCTCATCTTGTGTCTCAATCTTGCTAGAACTCTCTCCTTTCTTTCTCTCATATGTATGTGTGAGGCTTTATCTGGAGCTCTGGAAAGGTTAGTCCTAACAAAAGATATTATAATCAAGATATTATCAAAACAAGAAATACTTCTTATGGATTTACCGAGACTCGTCAAAAAGACCATTGGAAAATAATTTCTTTGTGGAGAGGGAGAGAATGGAACACACACTTTGGATGGTGGACATGTGCAAATGGCAACGGTTGATCCCAAGGCACAACTGAAGTCCTTGTTATCGGATTGCACATGGTTGGAATAATTGAGTATAGAATAATCTTCAAAGTATCTGGAGTTTAATGAAGCAAACGGAACCGAGGAGCTTTTCATCATCATTCATTTTTTTTATTTTTTTTCCTCTCTTCCTCTTTTTTTTTTCTTTCTTTTTGCTCCTCAGAACTGTTGGCAACACAATGCACTTACTCCACCTCCCCCCATGCTTGAACGTTTGCTTGTCCTCAAGCAATGAAGTGATGGTAACTTGATGGAGTGAGTGCACAAAACCTTTATCTATTCTCTGGACTTAACTTTGGAATTCAAGGGTGCATCTCCTCGTGAAAGATTGAAGCCAACAGAGGAGGAAAAGGGGCAGGCCGGCCGGCCTAGGGGTGCCTGTAGGTCTCCACTTCTTCGGATTTTTCTTCTGCGAACTCTTTGATGCTTCCCAAGCTTGTGTTTTACTGAATTTTGCTCTTGATTCCACTATTTTTGCCGTCGAAATAAATATATACTCAATATATAAGTTGTGGTCAAGGAGGTGTTTCACAAAAAGATGTTTTTGGTTAGGGGTGGATATCCAGCGAGGTTTGCGATGTTCCCGGTATAGAAACTCACAATGCATGGATAGAATGGCTAGCAAAAGAGAGGTACGCAAAAAATACGGAATGGTCAGCTTCTTAGTCTCGTACCAAAGAAGATAAATCCTGAATTAATATACCTAAAAATAATTCTTGCTCTATGGTTTGTTATGATATATCATTTAGGCTTGTAGAAGGGTAGAGCAATTGCAAAAGGTATCATTGACAAGGTTAGCTCAGAATTAAATCCAAATTAAATTTTCCTTGACAAGCTTAAGTAAGAGAGCAAGAGTAAAAGATATGGGTCTTAATTTATCATAGCCTCCAGAATTGAATTAGCTGGCATTTAATTAATTTTTAGATCATGTTAGAGAGAGCATTAGTTTAATCATGCATAAACCAAGCACAAGAAAGTAGACAAAGCGGCAATGATCATCATATTTTATTATGGCACAAACTTTCTATCATCATTACTAATCATAACATTAAAGCGTAGGTGATACATTTATTTATCATGGTGATGAAAGTAAAAGAAAGCAAATTGCACACATGCTAAAATAAATAAAACAGAAAATTGCTACGCACACATAAGCTTGCACACATGCTGAAAATAAATGAAAAGAAATAGAAAATCCAAACCACACGTGCGAGCATTTTATTCATGGTCATGCCGTCGATCAATCTCCTTGATTGGCTCTTGCGTTGTATCCTTGATCATAATACTGCTGAAATGCTCCTCCATTAAATTGTTCCGGTGGCGTCAGGCCTAGAAGTCCCATTTGATATGTGATTCCTGCAGTTCCATCTTCTAGTTGGGTTGTATGCCTCCGGATGGCATCTATATCTTCCATGTTTCTTCTCGCATAAGCACCCATAATTCTCATTCCTTGTTCTGGTTGAGAGAGGTCAAAATATTGTGCTCCAAATGACGGGTCGGGCATCTCTCCTTGATATGACGAGGGTGGGTAGCCGTAGTTGCTAAATGGTGGGGGTGCCGCCGCAGCGTGCCCCCATGCTTGTTCTTGGCTTCCTCCCCATTGACTCGTCCATCCTTGCGGGTATCCCTGTCCACTTGATGCACCTTGAAATTCATTCCTCCAATAAACAGAACTTGGCGGTGGAAGGTTTACTTCCAAGTCTTCTTGTTGTGCCGATGCCGATGTCCCTTCAATTAACCTTACTCTTTTTGATTTCTTCACCTTTTTTCCAATATTGTCAACTCGCCAATCAGTCCTCCCTCTTGCAAATAATTTCAGCCTTTGATCGGGGAGGGAAATATCCATCTCAGAAATAGTAAATCCCTTCTTTTCATCCCCTCCGATATAATGGCCTTGCCTCAAATGATCAATCCCAATATCTCTTCCCGGGACATAAAATTTTTGGATCACTCGTAACCTCGAATTCATGGCTCGGGCTATCATTGTGAGATAACATCCCGAACCAACTTCTCCCGTACCGGATGATGCTTCACAAAGCCACCTTTCAACCATAATGTTGGTGGGATCAATTACTTGCTTCTTCACCAATGCAGCATACATCCAATTTAATTCTTGGTCAGTGACCTTCGATTCTCTCATCCTCCCGAGAATTCTCTTGCTCAACCAAGAGTGGAATATTTGGAGGGTCACATTACTTATATTCTTCCTTTGGCGGTTGACATCTTTTGCTATTTTTGTCCAAAATTCATCAAGCTCTCCATCTTCAACTTGCACCATTTCATATGCATTATTTTTGAATCCGAGCAAACTTCCTATTTCTCCATAGGTGATTACTTTCTCTTCATTCTTGAGCCTAAATTTCAGACATGGAACTTCATCATCCACCACTTCCGTTGATTTTTCTAATGTCATGAACATCTCAAGAGCCACTTCTTCTTGCATATCAACCGTGACACCGTCGGAAAATAACTTCCAACCGATGTTCTCCAAGAGCTCATATATGTCATGATGAAATCCCAACTTCTCCAATGCTTCATCATCAAAATCATGATTTGCTCACAGTCTTCCCTTCATCAACTTGAGCCTTTCTTCTTCTTCCTTTGACAAGATAATAAACCCATATTCTGAATTCTTGGGCTTGTATGCTGGTGGTGCGGATGACCTTGTCGAACGCCGTGGAGGAGGTGGCATCCCTTCGGTGAATCTCATGGAGGAGCTTCTCGGGTCTCTCATCCCACCAAGGAGCAGCATGTCGCTCCTCGGTGCGGGGTTGTCTTCCTCCATGCTCCGCGGAGACTCGGAGACCGAGTGCCTCCGCGAAGAACTTGCCGATGCGTCGGATGTTGATGAACGCATCCTTCTCCTCCCGGCGATGAACTTCATGAGGCCACTCATGGTGACTCCTTGCTGCACACACTCAAAAACAAACACACCGGGGGTTTCTTGCCAGCGATAGAATAATATATCGAAGAGTGGAACAAACTAGGAATTGTGGTGAATTTTCTGAGATTTTTGGAGTAGATTTTGGTGGACAAATTTTTTCAGGGCTCTAACTGACAATTTTGGGCGAAGAACTTGAAGAACATAAGCAAGGAACTGAGTGAGGAGTATACCTACCAAAGGGGAGCACCAGAGGGCATAAATAGGGGCCAGGCCGGCCGGCCTAGGGCCTTGGGGCAGGCCGGCCGGCCTAGGGCCTTGGGGCCGGCCGGCCTAGGGGATTCCTGGCTCTCCTTCACTTCATTTTTCTCTGGTGGCTTCCTGGTGCAATTATTTGCTTCTGTCCAGTACATCTTGCATGCTTTGCACCATCCAAATCTTGTGAACAACTCCTTCTTTGCCTTTGATGTCCACTTGCAACATTATTTTTCTACTTTGTGTCATTCACCTTGTCCCATGCTTAATCATTCATCACATGGTGCCATCTTTGCTGAAAATCACATGTCCTTCCCATGCATGGCTGCTCCCTCCTTTGAATTATTTGCATGTGGTGGTAGGTAGAGAGCACCACTCTTTCCCGTGAACTCACTTTGATCAATGGGTGTTAATCAAGCACATAAACCCTTTCCAAATCATGCTTAGATGTTTAATCCTCCTCTAACTTCGAAATTTCAGAATTGACTCAAAGCATGCAATGAGTTTAAATGAATAATTAGAGGGGAATTGAAACATCTTTACATTTGTAGGTCAAAAAATATTTCCCGACTACATTAATTTTGGTTGCACCGGAACCGTCTACTTTCATGAATTGATAGCGAACAATCTCGAATTCAACCGTGGGTCTTGGGTTTAGGTTCTAATTTTTTGCCAAAATGAGAGAGAGAATTTTGAAAAAGAGAATAATTAAGGTTAGGAAAATTCTAGTCCTATGGTGATGAAAACTGAAAATTCTCTCTATGTTTGTTGGACCCTACGCGTCAAGAATTTAAGTAATATAAACATAGCGCGGCTCTATTCGTGTGTTTTATCTCAACTTGGTCCGGCCGTCATGGACAGGACGGTCGCCAAAAATAGGTATGGAATTTTATATGTGGCTTTCTCAAGAAGGGGCAAATAAATCATAGGATGGCTCATGTCATTGGTTTAAAATAAGAGATAACATCGGAATGACTGAGCGAATAAAATCCAAATCGAATTGTTTGACCGAACTACCAATTGTTCAAAAGTATATCATGTTCTTGCGTAGCAAAATTCTCGACTCACTTACCTAAACCTTTCGCGGGTTGTCCTCCCAGCAGCTTATTCTTGAATCGACGAACGGGTTGAACTCCCGGCAGCTTTATTCTTGACTCGACGAATGGGTTGCCTCCCGCAAAGCGCTTCGTTTATAGTCTATAGCTAGACTTTCTCTTTCTTCACTTTGGACCAATGCTCGGTGATGGCGCTGCAGTCTTGGGTACCCACTTCCGCACAATCCTTGGTGCGGGTTTGTCTTCTACGTTAGTCGTCTTTTTGGTCTTCACAGGCGGGCTTTTAGCTTTCTTCTTGACGGGTGCAACGATCTTCTTTGTCGCGATGGACGCGACGACTTCTATCTCCTTCTTCGCTTCCTTCTTGTTCGGCTCCTCTTCTTTCTTTGGCTTCTCCTCTGTGACACAGCGGTGAGGCGGAACATATTTGACATTGATCATGTTGCATACCTCGAGGCGTGGATGAAACTTGAATTCGCTGGTGGTGCCATTGATGTCGAACTTTATCTCCCCCTTGCCAACGTCGATGTTTGCCCTTGCGGTCTTGAGGAAAGGCCTCCCAAGTATGAGAGGCGCCTTGCTCCCTTCTCCCATATCGAGAATCACAAAGTCAACGGGGACTAAGTGTTCTCCAATCTTCACGGGCACGTCTTCGGCGATTCCCAAAGGATAGCGAACGGAATTGTCCGCTAACTCTAGGCACATGGCGGTGGGTTCCGGCTCCGGTAAGCATAGCTTCTCGAACACATTCTTTGGCATGACGCTCACACTTGCACCGAGATCACAAAGTGCTCTTTCGAACATAAGAGATCCAATGGAACACGGGATGGTAGGACATCCGGGGTCCCTCTTCTTTTCAGGAGCTTCATTAGTGATTGCCGCGCTACACTCCTCGGTTAGCTTGACAGTGCTTGGCGGTATCTCGCGCTTGTTTCCCATGATGTCTTTGAAGTAGCGAGAATATGTCAGAACTTGTAGAGCGTCCAAGAGCGGCATATTGATGCTCAACCTACGTACCATGTCAACAAATTTGTTGAACTGCTCATCTTCATGTTTACCTTTGCGGTATCGTGGCCTTGGCAGTAGAATCTTGGTGTCTATATCATCTAGCTCAAACTCCGGCTCTTCGGTGACTATCTTTGGCATAGGAGTAGGTGCCTTCTCCTTGATGATGGTCTCCACTTCAACTCTTGGCTTAGGCTTCCTTGCTCCCGCTGCATGTTCGGGTTCTTTGGTCTCCTTTCCCGAGCGAGTTTGAATTGCCTTAGCCGTCTCCGGACTTTGAGGTTGCCCGGGCAATTTTCCTTCGTTGCTAGATAGGCGTCCGACGAGCTGGGCTACTTGTGTTTCTAGCATTTTCATCATGTTGAGTACTTGAAGGTTAGAGCTCCCGACCTCTGTCACCTTGCCATCAATGTTCTCTAAAATATTGTCCATAGCCTTAAACTTGGTGACAGTTTCCTTGTTGATCTTGCCTTGCTCCTCCATGAACTCCTTCAATTGTATACGAAGAGGCACCGAGTTTTGAATGGAAGAGCTTGCATTAAATTGGGGTCTAC